>NC_086105.1:55084748-55775998 GCF_963921235.1 Mobula hypostoma | reverse complement strand
TGAAAGGGTGCACGTGGACGGAATTGGGCAGTCAAAGGGTGCACGTGGACGGAATTGGGCAGTCAAAGGGTGCACGTGGACGGAATTGGGCAGTCAAAGGGTGCACGTGGACGGAATTGGGCAGTGAAAGGGTGCACGTGGACGGAATTGGGCAGTCAAAGGGTGCACGTGGACGGAATTGGGCAGTGAAAGGGTGCACGTGGACGGAATTGGGCAGTGAAAGGGTGCACGTGGACAGAACTGGGCAGTCAAAGGGTGCACGTGGATGGAATTGGGCAGTGAAAGGGTGCACGTGGATGGAATTGGGCAGCATTGCCGCCTTGGGCTGGCTAGGCCTATAACCTGTAAATAGAGACCAGAACTGCCGGCAGTACTCCAGGGGTGGTGTCACTGATGCTATGTATAGTTGCAGCATAACCTCCCTGCTCTGATGTTCAATCCCTCTGGCAATGAAGACCAATGTTCCCTGCTCCAGTTGTCCATTGGCCAGGTTGAAGACCTTCAATTGTGCTGTACGGAACAAGGCCCGTTCCAACGGCTTCTTGTCAATTGCTGCAGAACTTGTTTTCTGCCCCAACTCGAGGAGTTCTTCGTGTGCTGTTGAACTAATTATGTCTACATCTCCTATCTGCAGTCGTTCACCACAAAGCTGAGCTCTGATTGATGTTTGACTGGGAGCTAATCCAGCAACCATGTGGGTTGATGGATGAAGGGCACTTGGTACTAATTAGATGCAGACATCAAAGTTCATTAGGAAAAGGACAAGGTTCCGCAGCCAGGTTTTAAGCTGTAGGAAAGGGATAACGAGGCAAAATGTCTAATGTGGTCACTCTACCTCACGCTGAGTATAGCAATGGAAGGCCAGAGAGGTGTATGGGGAGAGTGTGCACAAGGGAGGGCTTTAGGTTTCTGGCCTTGGATTCACATCCCGACTCAGTAGATGTCACTGGTACAGGAGAATGAGGGGAGATGGGATGGAGGTATACAGAATTATGAGGGATATAGATAGGGTTAATGCACGTAGGCTTTTTTCACCGAGGTTGGGTGAGACTAAAAGTAGAGGTCATTGGTTAAGGGTGAAATATTTATATAAAATATATGGAACATGAGGGGGAGCTTCATCACTCGGGGTAGTGAGGGTGCAGAATGAGCTGTCAGTGGGAGTGGTGATTGTGGGTTAGATTTCAATGTTTTGGATAAGTACATGGATGGGAGGGGTATGAGGGCTGTGGCCGGGCTGCAGGTTGGTGGGACCAGCCAGAATAGGAGTTTGGCGTAGACCAGAAGGGTCATGTGTTGTATTGAACTGCTGCTGCTAACTTAACAAATTTCGCTTCACATGCCGGTGATAATAATTGTGATTCTGATTCAAAGGGACCTGCTTCTGTGCTGTGGTGCTCTAGTACCTCAGCAGTCTCCTCTGCCACAACAAGCAGGTTTCCCTTTCTGGTCTCTGATCAGCCCCACCTCTCTCCTTACAGCCCTGCTGCTGCTCAGCTGCCAGAATACCTGTGCGCACACCTAACATTTACTGCTAGTGTCCTCCCTGCCCTCTCTGCGCCCCTCTCGCGTCCTCTGAGCTTCCCCTGATGCATTTAGTGCTCACTTGGATGAACAGCCTGGTGTCTGTCACATACTTTCTTCCCGCCCTGTTGCCCAGTGAGTTCTCACCTAAATTCACCTGTCCTCTTCCGTTACTGGAAGATATTTACCCTGTTACTGGAACATCTTCTCTGGGGGGCGGGGGGGAGGTTTCTTCACTCAGGATGGTGAAAGTATGGTATGAGCTGCCAGCAGCTGGTAGACTTGGATTCAATTGTATCAAATAAGAGAAGTTTGAATAGGTACCTGGATGGGAGAGGTATGGAGGGGTTACAGTCTGGGTACAGGTAGATGGGAGAGGTATGGAGGGGTTACGGTCTGGGTACAGGTAGATGGGAGGGGTAAGGAGGATTACGGTCTGGGTACAGGTAGATTGGTACATGGATGGGAGAGGTAAGGGGGGTTACAGTCCAGGTGCAGGTAGATTGGTACATGGCTGGGAGAGGTAAGGAGGGTTACGGTCCAGGTGCGGGTAGATGAAATTAGGCAGAATAATAGTTTGGCATGGACTAGATGGACCAAAGAGCAATTCTATGCTATTGGGTTCAGTGGCTCTATTACTAGGCAAAAAAACAGACTGGCATGGGCTAGATGGGCCGAAGGGCCTGTTTCAGTGTTGTCGTGCTCTTTGACTCTGAAGTGGAATGGATGGCGAAATAGACCAGGAACCATAAACTGACATCATTAGTGGAAGGGCGTGTTTCTGACTGGAGAGGAGGGTACATGCATCCTCAGGGATTGCTGTGGTGTTAAAGACTTGAATTTCATTCTGCAGGGTGTAGTTTCGAGTGAGTATAGTGAACATAGACATGAATAGACTTCAGAGAGAGCTACAGTTGTTGGGTTTTCTCAGAGTCCTTGAAGATTCTTGCACATTTCACTGTTGCTTCAATCTCGGAACTGAATCATTCCAGTCACCGTTGTGTAATCACGCATTCCTCTTCAGCTGAAGCAGAAGAGAATCGTTTCATCTCCTGTTACATTTGACCTGAAGGCAGCCCTCGTGTAATATTTCCAAATGTTTTCTCTCCCTAGCTAAATCTCCTGTTGCTCACTATCCACAACACAATATTTTGGGTGCATCACACAGAGGTGCGCGTGGTCAGGTAGATGTCGGAATTATCTGCAGGTGGCGATTATATCCTCCAACCCAGGGTTATTGCAGACTTCAGAATTCATCAAACAAACACTAAGCTGACTAATGCATTCATTATAATTTCTGTGATGTAGTTCATAAGGCACGTACAACAGTTTATGAAAGTAGACATTGGTAGCCAATCACTGCAATGATCCAGTCATTTTTATGATGCTTGAAGCTAATGAACGTTTTAAGTAAGAAAAAAATCAGATATATCAAAGTTCAATGTAAATTTATCATCAAAGTAATATACCATGTACAACCCTGAGATTTGCTTTCTTGTGGGCATAGTCATTATGACCATAATGAGTCAATGGTAGATCACACCAACCTTGGGTGTTCAACCAGCGTGCAGTAGACAACAAGCTGTGCAAATACAAAAAGGAAGAGAGAGAATAATAATAATAATAAGTAAGTAATAAATGTCAAAAACGTGAGATGAAGAGTCATTGAAAGTGAGTCCATTGGTTGTGGGAAAACTGCGATGATGAGGCAGGTGAAGTTACCCCTCCGGTTCACGAGGCTGACGGCTGAGGGGTAATAACTCTTCCTGAATCAGGTGGTGGGAGTCCTGAGGCTTCCTTCCCAATGGCAGCAGCAAAAAGGGAGCATAACCTGGGAGTTGGGATGTTGCTTTCCTGAACAACGCTTCGCGTAAATGTGCTCAGCGGTGGGAAGGGCATTACCTGTGATGGACTGTCTGCACTTTTTGTAGGAGTTTCCATTCAAGGGCATTGGTGTTTCCATCCCAGACTATGATGCAGCCAGTCAATAGACTCTCCACCACACATAGAGGTTTGTCAAAATCTGACCAGAAATGAGCTCAAAGGAGAAATTCAAAAGATGGGAAAATTGTATTTTTTTTAAATTCCAAAATGCAAGTAATCTCCTCTACTCTCTCTGCACATGACTGTGTGGCCAGGCACAGCTCAACCGTTATTTATAAATTCACCAACAACACCACTGTTGTTGGCAGAGTCTTCGATGGTGAAGGGGTGAGATACCATCTGTCTGTCTATGCCTCCCATAATCTTATCGACTTCTATCAGGTCTCCTCTCTGCCTCCACCCCTCTAGAGAAAACAGCCCGGGTTTGACCAACTTCTCCTTACTGCTCATATACTCTAATCTGGGCAACGTCCTGGTGAGCCTCTTCTGCAACCCCTCCAAAGCCCAGAACCGAATACAATACTCCAGATGCAGCCTAACCAGAGGTCTATAAAGTTTCAGCAGCAACAGGAGTTGGTAAATCTCATGACGTAGGTCAGTGATAATAAACCTGATTATGGATTTCACACTCCACCTATTTCTTCTTTTTCCCGCACCCCCCCCCGCCCCCAGCTTCTCCATCCCAAACACAGTCCTGCTTTTCCCCTCTCTGCACCCAGAGCTAGTCTTTATAATTCCCCGATATTGTCTTGCCGTGAGCTCTGCTGATGTGGCGTCTCCGGGGCACGCTCTGCTCAGGGGCTAAACCCCTGGTCCAGGAAACACCATTTCCAGCTTCAGTCGCCTCTCAAACTTGGGCGTACCTTCACCCATATGGCAACCGGAGCAACTCGTCATTCACCTGGCTGTGAAGGTGACTTGCAACTTATAAGCACATTTTTGGTGATGAACATTCTAACTGGAACAGCTCTTGTGGTTTGAAAACTGCTACTAAATTTAGAAGAACTTCCACTGGAATCTGCCTTCGCCCCTGAGGTTATTCTAATTGAAATCCTTAAATTGTCCTTACAAACTGTGCTCTGTTGTAAACCTGCCAAAATCTTGCTCCTTCACTCATAGGAGTTCTATCAGGTGTACCTTAGATTCCTGAGGTTTGTTTTGCTTCCCGATATTGGAGTGCTTAACAATACAGTTAGGTGGTGAGCAGACCAACAACAAACCGCTCATCTCTCTGACTTAGTCTCCTTTGAGCACTGGAGTAAGTGTCTGCCGGGAGACCTGTTAGCTTCTGAGAGCAACACACAAGCTGTCTGACCTGCTGAGTTCCTCCAGCATTATCTATGGGAAAGAGTATAAACAGTCGACGTTCTGCTGCGATCAGCTTTCCTTTTCCTGCTCTGCTGCATGTTGGTGGGAGGGCTGGGGGGGTGGTTCAGAGAGCTGATGTTCCATCATAAACACGAGAGATTCTGCAGATGCTGGAAATCCAGAGCCAACACTCACAAAATGCTGCAGGAACTCAGCAGGTCAGGCAGCATCTATGGAAAAGAATAAACGGTCGACATTTCGGGCCGAGGCCCTTCAAGGGGATTGGAAAGGAAGGGGACAGAAGCCAGAATAAGGTGGTGGGGAGAGGGAAGAGTCGGTGAGATCCAATTGGTGGGGGGGGGGGTGGAGGAGCTTTGGTGCATTTCTCTCTATTATCCTTTTGGATGAGCTGGAAACCAGTGCTGTGTTCAGTTCATGAGAAACAGTGAACTCTTAAGCAAATGAGCTGTCACACTGAGCATGGAAACTGCCCAGCTTGTGTTTAATCTGTGGACCAAGATCATGAGAGGCATGTAATTCTGAGTGTTATGGTATTTTAGACCTCGTCACTTGGCTTTATTTTGATCATTGGGGAGTAGAATGTTTTGAGGCCTAGCCATCAGGCTTTGTCTCAAAGTAAGGTTCAACTTTCCTGCTTTAAATTTACACCTGTCTTTATTTTGCATCTGTTTGCATGGGTTAAGTTAAGTGTTGCTGGAGATTCAGTGTCACCCCACCCCGTCACTGCCCCCAGTTAATTCAGTAATGCATGTGAAGTGTGTTCCTCTCACAAGATCGACCATGTCCAGAGATAACAGATTGCAACAATCTTAAGGACAATTATGAGGGGTATAGATAGGTTAAATGCAAATAGATTTTGCCCCTCAGGTTGAGTGAGACTAGAACTTGAGGACGTGGGTTAAGGGTGAAAGGTGAAATATTTAAGGAGAACCTGAGGGAGAATTTCTTCCCTCGGTGGTGAGTGTGGAACAAGCTGCCAATGGAAGTACTGGGTGTGAGTTTGATTTGAACATTTGAGAGAAGTTTGAATAGATAATTGGATGGGAGAGGTATGGAAGGCTATGGCCCACATGCAGGCCGATGGGACTAGGCAAGAACTGGATGGGCCAAAGGCCTGCAGTATTTCTATGCTGTGGTGCTCTATGCTTCTTGAGCTAATTTAGTAGTGGAAATTATTTTTAAAAAGGATAATTAATGTTTAAAAAGTACTTAAAGCATGAAAGAATTTAAGATGAACAAGACAAGCATGGTAAGGCAGAAGATGGGATAGATCTATGCTGTAAAAGGTAAAAATTGAATTTGAATCATTTTCTGATGTACAAAATGCAGTAAAGCAAAATATTCTGGATGTGAAAACAGCAGATTAATTCCACTAAAGTGGTGAACTGACTACAGGAGCGGATACAAGTCCAACTGTGGCTGATGTTATTCTGAGGCACGAGCTCAAAATGGAAGGACATCCCTTTAGAACAGAGAAAGGGGGAAGTTTCTTCAGCCAGAGGGTCTGTGGAATTCATTGCCACAGACAGCTGTGCAGGTCAAGTCACTGGGCATACTTAAAGCAGAGGTTAATAGGTTCTTGATTAGTAAGGGTGTCAAAGGTTATGGAGAGAAAGCAGGAGAATGGGGTTGAGAGAAATAATAAATCAGCCATGATGGAATGGCAGAGCAGACTTGATGGACCGAATGGCCTATTTCTGCTCCTATGTCTTATGGTCTCATTGTAAACCGTATTTTTGTCCTGTCAATGTTAACACTTAACCTTTCACCTCCTTATTGATCAAGTATCTATCCACCTCTGGTTTAAAATATTCGAAGACTCCGTTTCCATTACTCTCTTCGCCCCTGAGGTTATTCTATTTGAAGTCCTTAAATTGTCCTTACAAACTGTGCTCCATTGTAAACCTGCCAGAATCTTGCTCCTTCACTCATAGGAGTTCTGTCAGTTTTATATTAGATTCCTGAGATTTGTTTTGCTTCCTGATATTGGATTTCTTAACAATACAATCACGTGGTGAGCAGACCAACAACAAACCACTCATCTCTCTGACTTATTCTCCTTACAGTGCTGGAATAAGTGTCTGCCAAGAGACATGTTAGCCGGGGAGAGTTCCAAAGAATCATGAGCCTTAGAGAGAAAATGTACCTTCATGTCTGTCTGTCTGTCTCCATACCTCTCCCTCTCCCCTCCCTCTCTTTCTGTCTCTATTTATTCTTTATATTTATGTTCTACACTTTATTCATAAGATGTATAAGATCACAAGGGGCGTCAATGAGGTAAACAGTCTTTTTTCCAGACTGGGGAATCGAAACCCGGAGGGATAGTTTTAAGGTTAGAGGAAAAAAGGGGTGTGAGGGGTGATTTTATTTTTTGCCCAGCAGGTGGTAGATATGCAGAACCCGCTGCCAGAGAGGAAGTTGTTGAGGCAGGTATGTCAGGTACTTTTAGAAGTATGTGCACAGGTGTGTGGATGACAAGAGTGTAATGGGCTACGGGCCCAGTGCTGGGATATGGAATTAGCTTGAAGCTGTACAGCTTTTCCCCACCATTGAGCACACCTACAAGAAGCACTGCTGTAAGAAAGCAGCATCCATCATCAAGGATCTCCATCACCCAGGCCATGCTCTCTCCTTCATGCTTCCATTGGGCAGGAGATACAGACGCCTTAGTTCCAATGCCACCAGGTTCAGGAACAGTCATTACCTTACAAAGATCAGGCTCCTAAACCAGGGTGGATAACTTCACTCACCTCAACACTGAACTGATTCCACAACATCTGGACTCACTTTCAAAGCCTCTACAACTGAAATTCTCAGTGTTAATTTGTTAGCTAGTTACTTTGTTAGTTTGTTGGTTGTATTTCCTTTCTTTTTAAATCTTTTTATTTATTTTCCAAAATTATAAACAATAACAGTATTGATACAGAGATTGGAATAATCTTATTGTTGATAAACATGTACAAAAAAGATTTCAAATACCGTAATACAGGTGTAATAGACTTCCAAACTCTTAATATAGTTAATCATAGAGAAAAAAAAAGAAAAAGAAAAAAAATGCAAAGAAAACCCCCCCCAAAAAAACAAAAAAAAACTAAATACTAATAAGTCAGAGAGATGAGCAGTTTGTTGTTGGTCTGCTCACCACGTGACTGTATTGTTAAGCACTCCAATATCGGGAAGCAAAACAAACCTCAAGAATCTAATATCAAACTGACAGAACTCCTATGAATGAAGGAGCAAGATTTTGGCAGGTTTACAATGGAGCACAGTTTATAAGGACAATTTAAGGACTTCACATAGAATAACCTCAGGGGCGAAGAGAGTGATGGAAATGGAGTCTTCGAATATTTTAAAGCAGAGGTGGATAGATACTTGATAAGTAAGGAGGTGAAAGGTTGACTGTTAACATCGACAGGACAGAAATACAGTTTACAATGGGACTATAAGACATAGGAGCAGAATTAGGCCATTCAGTCCATCGAGTCTGCTCTGCCATTCCATCATGTTGTATTTCCAGTTTGTGTTTTGCACGTTGATTGTTTTGTCAGTCTCTGTGTGTAGTTTTTCATTGATTCTATTGTATTTCTTATTCTACTGTGAATGCCTGAATGGAAATGAACCTTAGGGTAATTTATAGTGACATATACCTATTTTGATAATAAATTTACTTTGAGCTATATGTTCTGTGTATCTGACACCCACTGAAAAAGGTTTCCAAATATTGAAGCTCGTTGTAAAAAGCAGGCATGACTGCAAATCTCCAGGAGAAAATGAAGTTTGTTTTTTTTTGTTTTCCCAGAGGTGCCTTTGACTTGAGTTTAAAATGTGAGTTGAGGATGTGCACTCAGTGGCCACTTTGTTAGGTACAGGAGGTACCTAATGCAGTGGCCACTGAGTGTATGTCCGTGACATTCTGCTGCTTGTAGCCCATCCACTTCAAGGTTCAACACGTTGTGCATTTGGAGATGCTCTTCTGCACTTCACTGTTGTAACACGTGGCTATTTGAATTACTGTTGCCTTCCTGTCAGCTTGAACCAGTCTGGGCCATTCTCCGCTGATCTCTCTCATTAACAAGGCTTTTCACCCACAGAACCGCCGCACACTGGATGTTTTCTTTTTATTTGTCACACCATTCTCCATGAGCTCTAGAGACTATTGTGGCTGAAAATCCCAGGAGATCAGCAGTTTGAGTTCCTCAAACCACCCTGTTTGTCACCAACAATCATTCCGTAGTCAATATACTATACAATATATATAGTAGTGACATACTGTGTCTGGTGCTCCCGATGTGGCCTTCTATATATTGGTGAGACCCGACGCAGACTGGGAGATCGCTTCGCTGAACACCTACGCTCTGTCCGCCAGTGAAAGCAGGATCTCCCAGTGGCCACACATTTTAATTCCATGTCCCATTCCCATTCTGATATGTCTATCCACGGCCTCCTCTACTGTCAAGATGAAGCCACACTCAGGTTGGAGGAACAACACCTTATATCCCGTCTAGATAGCCTCCAACCTGATGGCATGAACATTGACTTCTCTAACTTCCGTTAATGCCCCTCCCCCATTCTTACCCCATCCCTTATTTATTTATTTCCCCCTTTTCCCCCTCTTTTTTTCTCTTGTTCCTCTCACAATCACTCCTTGCCTACTCTCCATCTTCCTCTGGCACTCCCCTCCCACTTTCTTTCTCCCTAAGCCTCCCGTCCCATGATCCTCTCCCTTCTCCGGCCTTGTATCCCTTTTACCAATCAACTTTCCAGCTCTTAGCTCCATCCCTCCCTCTCCTGTCTTCTCCTATCATTTCGGATCTCCCCCCTCCCCCTCCCACTTTCAAATCTCTTACTAGCTCTTCTTTCAGTTAGTCCTGATGAGGGGTCTCGGCCCGAAACATTGACTGTACCTCTTCCTATTGATGCTGCCTGGCCTGCTGCGTTCACCAGCAACTTTGTGTGTGTTGCTTGAATTTCCAGCATCTGCAGAATTCCTCTTGTTTGCATTCCGTAGTCAAAGTCACTTAGATCAACATTTCTACCCCGCTGTTTGATCTGAACAGCAACTGAACCTTTGGACCATATCTGCATGTTTGTATGCATTGACTTGCTGCCAAATGACTGGCTGATAAGATACTTGCATTAACAAGCAGGTGTACTTGTTAAAATGGCCACCGGGTGTACGGTCCAGGATGGCCCTGCACACAAGCACCGTTAAACTGCTACACTATTGGAACGGGTGGATACTCCATACATGAAGGCTGCTTTCTCTCTGCTAGCGATGGAATTGACGTAAAAGGCATCCTGCCGACACATTCACCGCTGTGTCAGTCCTGAATTATAGCTTCAGCACTATCTTTAAGTGCAGTGGGCAGTAATTCCAGCAATTAATTTATAACTGCTGATGAATGCCAAAGCATTTGGGAAACATTTGTAGAGGAATGGAACCTTGTCCTTAAGGCTATCAGTTATTCTGGAACGTTGAGCAGAGCAGCCAAGTGTTGTCGTTGATGTTCAGCTCACAAGGTGAGTGCAGAATGGACGTTCCTTCCCCATTCCATCTGTCTCAAAATGGAAAAATCCTGTGCAAGAGGGAACGTGGTCCCCAAATAATGGAAGGTAGCAAAATTGTAATTGCACCCCAGCGGGACTTGCCAGCCAGTCAGTCAGAGGGGGCTTGCGCTTTGGGAGTCTCCTGCTTTGAAAGCCAGGATGTTGACTGAGATTTGTTTTAGTTGCTCATTTTGTGCGAGTTGGCCTTAAAACAGTAGCGTTATATTTGGCCAAGTGGTTGAGGTGTTCATCTAGTGATTTGAAGGTCGCTAGTTCAAGCCTTGGCTGAGGCAGCGTGTGTGTCCTTGAGCAAGGCACTTAACCACACATTGCTCTGCGACGATACTGGTGCCAAGCTGTATGGGTCCTAATGCCCTTCCCTTTTACAATATCGATGGCGTGGAGAGGGGAGACTTGCAGCATGGGCAACTGCTGGTCTTCCATACAACCTTGCCCAGGCCTGCGCCCTGGAAACTTTTCAAGGCGCAAATCCATGGTCTCATGAGACAAACAGATGCCTATATATTTGACAAAAGTACAGGAGGTTTCTGCAGGTGCTGGAAATCCAAGCAACACACACAAAATGCTCTAGGAACTCAGCAGGCCAGGCAGCATCCATGGGGAAGAATAAAGAACCAATGTTTTAGGCCGAGACCCTTCATCAGTCTCCTCTGCATACATGCTGCCTGACCTCCAGTGTTATGTGTGTGTTATATTTGGGTGGCGGTATGGAGAAGTGCCTCTACCAAAGGAGGTGTAAGGCACTCCTTCCCTCCGCTGGGCTGCAGGTCACCCTTGTGCTTAGTCCCCCGATCAGGGTCACATGAAGCCATGGGAGCATGGATGGTTATATGAGCAGCTGGTGTGCATACCAAGTCCTGGTTATGTGATCACTGACACCAGCCAGTCTCTGAAACGTATTGATAATGGCTGGAGTTGCCTGTATGGTAAAGACACTGCCCAGAAAAGGGCAATGGGAAGCCACTTCTGTTGAAAATTTACCTAGACAATCGTGGTCACGGAAGGACCATGATTCCCCACGTCATGACAAGGCACATAATGAATGAGCCATTGTTACTGGAGTGAAATCTGTGTGGGAAAAGCGTCGCGTTTTACCATATACTTTTCCCTTCCCCACTCCTCCTCTGCAGTGTTCTGTCTTCCCAGTTAAAGAGTCACATGCCTTTTGTGTGTTTTGACTTCTTGCCTCTGTGAACTTCCCTCAACAATTTTCTTGGTGGACGAGGTGAAACTGGGTGGAAGCTTTTCCAGTCTTGGCCAGAGCGCTCCCTCTAACCGCAAAGGTTTTGTGTGGAACTGCTCTCATTCAGCGGTTACTGCGTGTGACAGGAAAGCAGATTCACTTGACTCACTGGTGTCCGTCATGTACACCAGAGGAATGTCAAATAACTCCTTGTTCAAGGTCTTGCTTCCTTCCAGTCAGCTGGGAATTGTTTAGTGAGTTTTTTTTAAAATACATTGACAGAAAATATCTTAAGATTTAAACTGAGCGTGCACTAGGAAATGTTGCAGCTGTTGGTGAGTGATTTGCAAACTGTTTGTTAGATACTGGTGGCCACCTGTATTGTAGCGGAATTACATTCCAGTGAAACAGGAGGCTGGTCACCTCACTACAGGAAGGATGTGGACACTACAGAGAGTGTGCAGAGGGAATTTACAACAATGTTGCCTGGATTGGAGAGCGTGCCTTATGAGAATAGGTTGAGTGAACTTGACCTTTTCTCCTTGGAGCGACAGAGGATGAGAGATGACCTGATAGAGCTGTATAAAATGATGAGAGGCATTGATCGTGTAGCTAGCCAGAGGCTTTTTCCCAGGGCTGAAATGGCTAACATGAGGGAGGATAGTTTTAAGGTGCTTGGAAATAGGTACAAGGGGGATGTCAGAGACAGGTTTTTCCACACAGAGAGTGGTGGGTGTGTAGATTACACTGCCAGCAACAGTGGTGGAAGCGGATACAATAGGGTCTTATAGACTCTTAGATAGGTACCTTGAGCTTAGAAAAATAGAGGGCAATGTGGTAGGGAAATGCTAGGCAGTTTCTAGAGTAGGTTACATGGTTGACACAATATTGTGGGCTGAAGGGCCTGTAATGTGCTGTAGCTTTCTGTGTTCCATGTCTGTAGCGTGAATCTGTATACTCTTATTCGTCATGAAACAGGTGTTTGGGTTTAGGGGCAATTGCATGATATAGTTTTTTTAAATTCCCATATAAGTTCTGTCAGACTGAATTTTATTCCATATCTCAAGTTTCGGCAGTAACTTGTGAATTCTGTAAGTATAGATTTCCCGAATGGCAGTAACACAAGAGGTTGCTGGTGTTGTCAAAGAAGCTATTTGCTTTGATACACAGTTGTGCAAACTTTAAGCTTTAGGTAAAAGTCAGAATCAGGTTTAATATCACTGGCATATGTCATGAAATTTGTTGTTTTGCAGCAGCAGTACAGTGCAATTCACAAAGATACTCTAAATTGCAATGCAAAATATATTCTATAACGAATTAAATAGTGCAAACAAAAAGAGCAAAGCGTAGTGAGGTAGTGTACATGGGTTCATTGTCCCTACAGAAATCTAACGGCAGAGGGGAAAAAGCTGTTCCTAAAACCATCAGTGTGTGGCTTCAGGCTCACGTGCCTCCTCGCTGATGGTAGCAATGAGAAGAGGGCATGTCCTGGGTGAAGGGGGTCCTTCATGAATGCCACCTTTTTGAGGCATCACCTTTTTGAAGATGCCTTCGATGCCGGGGAGGCTAGTGCCCATGATGGAGCTGGCTGAGTTTACAACTTTCTGCAGCTTTTTCCGATCCTGTGCAGTGGCCCCTCCACACTAGATGGTGATGCAACCAGTTAAAATGGGTACCAATTAACCATGGTACATCTGTAGAAATTTGCGAGTTTCTTTGGAGGCATACCACGTCTCCTCAAACTCCTAATGAAATATAGCTGCTGTCGTGCCTTCTTTGTAATTGCATCAGTATGTTGGGCCTAGGCCAGACCCTCAGAGATGTTGACCATAAGACATGGGAGCAGAATTAGGCCATTCAGCCCATCGAGTCTGCTCCGCAATACCATCATGGCTGATCCCGGGTCCCACTCAACCCCATATTCCTGCCTTCTCGCCATATCCTTTGATGCCCCGACCGATCAGGAAACTATCAACTTCTGCCTTAAATATACACACAGGCTCGGCCTTCACCGTAGTCTGCAGTAGAGCATTCCACAGATTCACTACTCTCTGGCTAAAAAAATTCCGCCTTACCTCTGTTCTAGAGGGTCGCCCCTCAATTTTGAGGCTGTGCCCTCGAGTTCTGGATGCCCAGGAACTTGAAACTGTTCCTCCTTTCCACTGCAAATCCCCGAGGACTGGTGTATGTTCCCTCGACTTCACCTTCCTGAAGTCCACAATCAATTTCTTGGTCTTACTGACATTGAGCTCAAGGTTGTTGTTGTGATATCACTCAATCAGCTGATCTATCTTGCTCCTGTACACCACCCCGTCACCATCTGAAATTCTGCCAATAATAGTTGTGTCATCAACAAATTTATAGTTGGCATCTGAACCATGCCTCGCCACATGGTAGGAAGGGACATGATTATAATATACTCCCTGGAGCCAAGGCAGTGGCTTTAACTTTCACTGCTGTGCGATTGATGCTTCTGTACGTCAAGCAACTTTAACATTGTACATTGCAACAACAACGCAAGGTCACCGCCACACTTAAAGTGATTAGATCCTGGCTACTTTGCTGTGCCTTCAGTTCTAGAACCTGCCTTTGGTGTAACCCCAACCACTGGGAGGAATTGTATGTGTCCAGGACATAGAGGTGGGCAGGAAAAATCATTACTCACCCAACAAACTGCCTTTTACAAAGCTCCCTTCCAGAAAGCACTATAGGGTGATTAAAACGAACACTTCACGCCATCTTCACTTCATTTCACGGTATAGAAATTGTCCTGTCCAAGACCAAAAGAAGCTGCAGAAGATCGTGAACACGGCACAGCACATCACACAAACCCCAATCTTCCGTCCTTGGACTCACTTTTCACCGCACGCTGTTGGAACAGTGCTGCCAGGATAATCAAGAACACGACCCACTCAGCCAAGACACTTTTCATCCCCCTTCCCTCCGGGAGAAGGCTCAGAAGCTTGAAGACTCGTACGGCCAGATTTGGGAACAGCTTCTTTCCAACTGTGTTAAGACTGCTGAACGGATCCTGACCCGGATCTAGGCCGTACCCTCCAAATATCCAGGCCTGCCTCTGAGTTTTTTTGTACTACCTTACTTTCCATTTTTCTATTTTCTATTTATGATTTATAATTTAAATTTTTATATTTACTAATTTTTACTATTTTTAATATATTTAATATTTGTAATCCAGGGAGCGGGAAGCGCAGAATCAAATATCGCTGTGATGATTGTACATTCTAGTATCAATTGTTTGGTGACAATAAAGTATAAAGTATCTTACAAGTGTCTTTCCCCAAGCAGTTAATGTGATCAGCCATTCTGGCTAGCCCCCACCCCTCTTTATCTGTTACGTCAGTCACTGCACTGTAAACACTTTAAACCTCATTTTATAATGCTGTTTACGTTGTAAATACACACTGGTATTCAGGCATGTTATTCCATGTCTGTACTTTAACTTCCAGCACATTTTTATATAATGCTTTCTTTTTTATAATTGAATGTTTTTACATTGTGCCAACACGCCACAACAAATTCCTAAATGACAAAGTTGATCCTTGCCTGTTGGTTGGTGGAGGCCTCTGTCTTCCGGCTGTCACAATCATTCCAGGGTTCATGAATCAGCTGGGCAACACGGAACTGGTCTGTGTTCACTCGGAGGGGCTCGGAGGATGGTCAAGGTATCCCTCAGGCTCCCTGCTGTCCCAGAATTAGGACGGGAGCTAAACACACGACACGTTTCACCTCAGCACAGGCTGCTGGGTGACCAGAGCTGTGCAGCCAAAAAGCCTAGTTTCTCAATGATGTCCAGACTGACAGAACACTTCCAATGTGCGTCTTCATGTGCACTGGAGTCTCTCTGCCTCTCACCCGGCTCTCTCAGCCCCACTCGTCGCTTTGACCAGCTCTCATTCCTCACTGCACCAGGCGCGTCTTACCTGTCCACCTCTCTTGGTGCTTGGGGCAATGAAGTGGGCGAGTGCAGATTCGGAACTCTTGCCCTCATGATACACGTGAACACATCGCCGTGCCATGTGCTGCTTTTGGACGAGTGAGCCACTGACAGTGCATTCCAATTGAAATTTTGTGCAGCCACAGTCAAGAGCAAGGAAGGGGTTATTCCTTTGTGGTTAATGTGACTGATGATTATTTCTAAAATTGCTGACAAATAATTACTATAATATAATTTTCTTACCTACGTCAAGCTGGCCATGGTGGATCCAGATAACTTGTCATTGAAATGATCCAACTGCGGCTCAATGGGAATACATAGAATAACAGTTTGGCACACACTGGATGGGCTGAAGGGTCTGTTTCTGTGCTGTAGTGCTCTATATCATTAGGACGAAGAATTAGGCCGCGGGTCGCCTATTGCAGCCAACCAACAGAGGAGACAATGAGGCAGTGTGGGAGAGCCTGTGTGAGTCACACTGGAATCCATACTTGGGTTGGGGTTGTCCCTTCCTGTCAGTACTGCCCTCTGGTGTTCACTCAGTGGAAAAACAAGCTGGGCCACTCAGGGACTTGGGCTATGTTATTTTTTTTCTTTGTGACTAAGTTTTTCTGAAATCTTAACCATATGTGCTATTTGTGCAATGTGCTGTTGGTAATGTGTTTTGCACATTGGCCCCAGAGGAACACTGTTTCATTTGGCTATATACATGTATGGTTGAATGATAATTAAACTTGAATATTGATTTAACATTGTCACATGTATTGAGACAGTGTGTTTTTATGCCATTCAGTCAATTCATTCTGTAATATGCAGTGCACATCCTCCAGTTTGATCCAGTGTGTCAAGCTTTTGCCTTTTTATTCATTTGATGGAGAATCTATGCAGTGCTAATACCTTCCTGCAGTTTATCAACAATAAATGCAACAGTGTGGTGAAGAACTTTATAGCTTCACAAACAAGAGGAAATCTGCAGATGCTGGAAATCCAAGCAACACACACAAAGTGCTGGCGGAGCTCAGCAGGCCAGGCAGCGTCTACGGAAAAGAGTAAACAGTCAACATTTCGGGCTGAAATCCTTCGGCAGGACTGCATTCAACATTTCGGGCTAACATTGACGGTACTCTTTTCCAGAGATGCTGCCTGGCCTGCTGAGTTCCTCCAGCATTTTATGAAGGTTGTAGCTTCCTTGCCTTTAGTCTGGGCATTCAGTACAAGAGTTTGAACACCAAGTTACTTACAGCTGAACAAGATGTTGGTGAGACTGTACTGGAATATTGCATGCAGTTATGGTCACTGTACTATAAGAAAAGTTGTGAAGCTAGAGAGAGTGCGGGAAAAAATTCAAAGGATATTGCCAGCATTGGAGACCTTGAGTTGTAAGGAAAGACTGGACGGGCTAGGACTGCTTTCCCTGGAGTGAAGGAGGCTGAGGGGTAAACTTATGGAAGTTTTGAAAATCACGAGGGACATGGATAAGGTGGCAATGTGAGGGAGACTACAGATGCTGTAATCTTAACCAAAAACCAGACTGCTGGAGGAACCCTGTGGGACAGGAGTCATAAAGGTGAGTGGCCGAGGATTTTTACCCCCCGGTGGGGGTGTCTAAAACTTGAATACATAGGTTTAAAGTGAAAGGGGCAAGAGGTGGTAGATACATAGAATGAGCAGATTGTCATTATAGTGATTGAAAGAAATTTGGACAGGTACAGGTTGAAAAGGTTCAGGTGGATGTGGGTTGAATTAAATTGACTTTATTTCTTACATCCTTCATATACATGAGGAGTAAAAAAGTCTTTGCGTTGCGTCTTCGTCTGAATGTACAATTTATAGTATGTACAACAGCACAGATAATATAGGCACATGAGATTTGTTTAACTGGGATGCTTGGTCAGCATGAATGAGTTGGGCTGAAGGGGCTGGTTCCAAGCTCTGTGGGTCAGAATCAGGTATGCGGTTTTCACAGCTACAGTACAGTGTAAGTCATAAAAAACCTATAATTTACAAAAATAAATAAATTGTACAAAATACAACAAGGTAGCATTCATGAACTGTTCAGAAATCTGATGGTGGAGGGGAGGAAGTTCTTCCTGAATCATTGAGTGTGGGTCTTCCCACCTCCTCCCCATGAGAAGATGACGTGTCCCAGATGATGGTCCTTAATGAGGGATGCCTCCTTCTTGAGGCATCATGCTTAGAAGATGTTTTTGGTGGTGGGGATGGTTGTGCCCATGATGGCAGGGTGGCTGAGGCTATAACCCTCTCTGGTCTCTTTTGATCCTGTGCATTGGAGACTCTGTACCTGGCGGTGATGCAACCAGTCAGAATGCTCTCCAGGGTACAACAATATAAATATTGACAAAGCAAATCTCCTGATGAATAATTGCCACTGGCCTGCCTGCTTCAAGAGAATATCGGTATGTTGGGCCCAGGGTAGATCCTCTGAGATGTTGGCACCCAGTTGCTCACTCTTTCTACTGCTGACCCCCTCAGTGATGACCGGCGTGTGTTTTCCCAACATCAGAATCAGGGGCAGTTTTATTGTTATTTTTCCGCAGCAGTGCGATGCAATTTTCCTTACCTGAAGTCCTCAGTCAATTCCTTGGTCTTGCTGACACTAGCGCAAGGTTGTTGTTGCAACACCACTCAACCAGCTGATCTGTCTCGCTCCTGTACGCCTTCTCGTCACCATCTGACTGCCAATAACAGTGATGTCATCATCAAATTTATCAATGGCACTTGGTGTTGTGCCTAGCCAAAGTGTAGGGGATGTACGTTTGAGATGGAACTGGTCAGAAAAGTTGGTTTCTGATTTAACCTTGTTTCACATGAAATTTTTAGGTTTCAGGATATTATAGTTTTTAAGTCAATTTACTGTTTTTTTAATTTTTTTTAAACAAGCCTACTTATAAGTTTAGTCGCCGGCCACTCGACCATGGTTTTCGGTTGGGCACCGGATGCTTGGAGAGATTTGGTGGGGGCAGGCGCTCGGCTGGGGGCCGTGGTTGAGTGGTCAGTGACTTGGGCCGGCTCCTCCACCGTGTACCTGGACCTGCCCAAGGCCTCCGCCTAAGGAAGGGCCGAGCTCAAAGAAGCGGCTGCAGCTGGAGGCCGACACGGCCTCGGGCTCGAGTTCGGCGGGGGTGGTGGCAGGCGGTGCCAAGGCGGCCAGCGAAAACAACTGGAGGAGAGGCTGTACTCGGTGCTGTTGCAAGATCGAAGAAAATGGAGGTGCATAGCCGCCAACCCCAGATTTGGGACAGCACCCACTGACTGACTGATTTATAAGAACACAGGAAATAGGAGCAGGAGTCGGCCATCTGGCCTGTCGAGCCTGCTCCACCATTCAATAAGATCATGGCTGATCTGACCATGGACTCATCTCCATCTACCTGCCTTTTCCCCATAACCCTTAATTCACTATGCAAAAATTTATCCAACCTGGTCTTAAATACGATTACTGAGATAGCTTCCACTGCTTCATTGGGCAGAGAATTACACATATTCACTACTCTCTGGGAAAAGCAGTTCCTCCTCATCTCCATCCTAAATCTACTCCCCCGAATCTTGAGGCTATGTCCCCTGGTTTTAGTCTCACCTACCAGTGGAAACAACTTTCCTGCCTCTATCTTATCTATTCCCTTCATAATTTTATGTGTTTCTAACAAACTTAACAGCTTTTGTTTTAAATTTTCACAAGTGCTTTAAAACACTTTGATGAATGATGACGGTACTGAGCCAGTGAATGGACTGCCGAGACCTTTAGTTGCCCACGGAACACTTACCTTCAGAAAGCACTGATTTAGGGGTCTGGCATGGACAAGACTGGGCAACCAGCTCACTGACCCTATAGTGGGAATGGCAGCACTTGTCCGGAATGATGCTGCGGTTAAAGGCATTAAATAGTGGGGCTGGGTTAATTTCCTTTGAGTTTGGATGCAAGTATGGCAAAAGCTTGCAGGCAGCACGAAGATGTGGGTGGACCGTATTGTAGGCCACGTCTTTGGAGTTATTATTGTATGCCATGACTGTGTGACTCTGACCATCAACTCTTGCTCCAGCGGAGTCTCAGATGTAACCAAATAAATACAGGAAGTGTGGGAACTAGGCAGCTCGAGAAATACTTGGTGTTTCAATGAAGAGTCTCTTTATCTGAGTTGTCCTGACGAACGGGCCCCGAATGAGATGTTAACTCTGTTTCTCTCCACAGGAACTGCTGGATCTACTGAGTGCCTCCAGCACAACCTTGTGTATTTCTCTTTAAATTTCGGATTTCCAGCTGCTGCAGTATTTTGTTCTGATGTAACCGGTCGTCTTGACATTCAGCCGTTTATACTGTAGCCAGCTGTTGTGGTTCAGAATCAGGTTAAATATCACCAGCATTTGTTGTGAGTTCACATCTACTCGTTGAATAAGTCACGGGTGGGCAGATCCCTTCCTCCCTGAAAATCCAACTCACTGCTTGGACCCAGATTTTATTGTTCTTCATAATTCACGTCAAGCTCCGAGACAGGAGAAGGAACAGTTTTGACACATGGTTGGTCCTCCGTAGGAGAGTTCTGTTCTGTTCTGGTCTGGTCTCCATACTGTAGGAGGATGCCATGGGCTGGACAAGGTGCAGGCGAGATTCCATGAAGGGTTTTATCCCAAGAAGACGGCATCCATCGTGAGGGGCCCTCGTTGTCTGGGACATGCCCACTACCAGGAGGACGTACAGGAGCGCGAAGGCCTGCAGTCCATGTTTTTGGAACAGCTCCCCTCCACCGCCCCCCCCCCCCCCGCCACACCACCACCGGCAGCACTACCTCAATATTTCTCTATTGCGCTGTTTAGTCATTATAAATTTTAATGTAATTTTTGTCTTTTTTTTAACAATTCTTTTGTAATTTAGTAGTGGTAGTTTTCATACCTTGATGTGTACTGCTACCACAAAACAATAAATTTCAGGCGTATGTCAGACTCCCCACCATTGAGCACATTTGCAAGGAGCACTGCCACAAGGAAGCAGCGTCTGTCATCAAAGAAGCTCCCCCCTCTCCCCCCTCTCCCCCCTCTCCCCCTCTCCCCCCTCTCCCCCCTCTCCCCCCTCTCCCCCCTCTCCCCCCTCACCAACATTCTGGTCACACTCTCTTCTCCCTACTACCATCAGGAGGGAGAGTGCAGGAGTCTTCGGTCCCACACAAGCAGATTCAGGACCAATTTCTACCTTACAGCCATTTCAACCACCTCAACACTGAGCTGATCCTGTGTCCGACACCTTAATCTCAAGGATTCTTTGCTGCCAATATTCTCAGTATTATTTATTTGCGAGTGTGTGTTCTTTTGCAAATCGGGTGTTAGTTTTTGTTTGTGGACGGTGTAGTTTTTTTGTAAATTCTATTGTATTTTTCCTGTAAATTCCTGCAAGGAAATGAATCTTAAGGTAGTATATCATAACATAGACATACAGTACTGTGTGCGAGGCTTAGGCATAGATACATAGCTAGGGTGGCTAAGGCCCTTGCACAGCACTGTAGTAATTTTATGTATTGTACTGTACAGCTGCCACAAAAAAAGAAGTCATGACGTATGTGAGTGATGATAAACCTGATTCTGATATGGGTCTCTATTGTGGACTGAGCAAGGCAAGGGAGCAGGGAGAGGGGAGTCATGGTAGGGAAAAGCGAGAGAGGGAAGCACCAGAGAGACATTCTGTAATGATCAATAAACCAATTGTTCGGAATCAAATGACCCTGCCTGGTGTCTCAGGGATGGGTGTGTCTGTACCCATGCCACACCCCCACCCTTGGCACTCCTCTGCCACCTGTCCCAGCACTCAACAATTATAAAGAATTATATATAAAAAAATAAAGTTAGAGGTTAAAGTACGGATTTAGGATAAAGTGTGTATAAATACCTTAATAGTAGCATGTATGTACAATGGAAACAGCATTATAAAATGTGGTTAAAAATGTTTATGTTGCCGTGGTGATAGACGCATGGGTGAGGTGCTAACTAGAATGGTTGATCAGAATAACCTCCTGGGGGGAGGAAACTTTTAAGATGTCGTGAAGGTTTTGTTTTAATACCCCTGTAGTGCTTTTGGAAAAGGCAGTTTGCAGGGTGGGTTGTGGTTTTCCTGCCCACTGTGCAGGGTGGGTAGTGGTTTTCCTGCCCCCTGCTTTGCCCTGGACATGTACCCTGGTACACTGAACATTTGCAGTTTCTGTTTGCAGCACAGTTCCCCGGCACTGCTTGTGGAATAGAAATTGATGCCTCTATTTATAATGTGGAAGAAAGCAAAGCCGTTATTTATGTAACACCTTATGACATCTTGCTCAAAGCCCTTTGCAATCAGTGGATTATATTCAAGTTGAGCGACTGTTATTTAGGGAAATGTGCCAGCTGTTTTAGTTTGGGACACGTTCCAGGAATGGTAATGACATGCATCGCCACTTGTTGAGGGAGAAACGTTGGGCAGGGCTCCAAGCAAACTGTTTAATTTCTGTCATCTAATTGCAATTTTCTAAGTGTTTATTTAAGTGCTGCAGCCCAAAACCTGTATGTGTGTTTGAGCAGACTGCAGGGTTACGTAGACCTAAGGTGATTATTCGTCACAGGCAGAGTTTCCGGCTCTTCCCCTTCGCCTGACACTCTCGTTCCCCTCGTGCTCCTGACACCGTCTCATTCTCTGGCACCTTGTGTCCTCCAGACAGGGACACGGGTACTGATCGTCAGCAAGTTGTTCAATTCTGAAACCATTGGGGGCGGGTCAATAGCGTAACGCTATAACAGCACCAGTGACTGGGGTTCAATTCCCGCTGCTATCTGTACGTTCTCCGCGTGAGCACATGGCTTTTCCCCAGGTGCTCTGGATTCCTCCCACATTCCAAAGACCTATGGGTTAGTTAGTCACATGGGTATAATTTGGCGGTGTGGGTTAGTTGGTCGCAGGGGTATAATTTGGCAGTGTGGGCTTGTTGGCCTGTTAATGTGCTGTATTTTTAAATAAATCAAATAAACCTTCCACGGCACCTCCTGAGGAGCAGTAATCCTGGCTGATGTTCCTTAGCAACAGGGTCTTGAGGACCTGAGTTTTTGGAAAAGGTTGGATCAGTTTGGACTTCATTCCCTGGAGAATAAATGGAGATATTATTGAGGTGTACACAATGCTGAGTGGCATAGATGGGGTGAATGCATGTGGACTTTTCCCTGTCAGGTTGGATGAGACTAGAACGAGGGGTCGCGTGTTTAAGGTGAAAGAAATTTAAAGCAGAGCCTGAGGGGGAGAGTTTCTTCGCTCAGAGGGTGGAGCGAGTGTGGATCAAGCTGCCAGCAGAAGTGGTGGATGCAGGTTCAGTTTCAACATTTCAGAGAGGTTTGGCTGGGTACATGGAAGGGAGGGGTGCAGAGGGCTATGGTCTGGCTGTGGTTTGGCTGGGTACATGGAAGGGAGGGGTACAGAGGGCTATGGTCTGGCTGTGGTTTGGCTGGGTACATGGAAAGGAGGGGTGCAGAGGGCTATGGTCTGGCTGTGGTTTGGCTGGGTACATGGAAAGGAGGGGTGCAGAGGGCTATGGTCTGGCTGTGGTTTGGCTGGGTACATGGATGGGAGGGGTACAGAGGGCTATGGTCTGGCTGTGGTTTAGCTGGGTACATGGAAGGGAGGGATGCAGAGGGCTATGGTCTGGCTGTGGTTTGGCTGGGTACATGGAAGGGAGGGGTGCAGAGGGCTATGGTCTGGCTGTGGTTTGGCTGGGTACATGGATGGGAGGGGTACAGAGGGCTATGGTCTGGCTGTGGTTTGGCTGGGTACATGGAAAGGAGGGGTGCAGAGGGCTATGGTCTGGCTGTGGTTTGGCTGGGTACATGGAAGGGAGGGGTGCAGAGGGCTATGGTCTGGCTGTGGTTTGGCTGGGTACATGGATGGGAGGGGTACAGAGGGCTATGGTCTGGCTGTGGTTTGGCTGGGTACATGGATGGGAGGGGTACAGAGGGCTATGGTCTGGCTGTGGTTTGGCTGGGTACATGGAAGGGAGGGGTGCAGAGGGCTATGGTCTGGCTGTGGTTTGGCTGGGTACATGGATGGGAGGGGTACAGAGGGCTATGGTCTGGCTGTGGTTTGGCTGGGTACATGGAAGGGAGGGGTGCAGAGGGCTATGGTCTGGCTGTGGTTTGGCTGGGTACATGGAAGGGAGGGGTACAGAGGGCTATGGTCTGGCTGTGGTTTAGCTGGGTACATGGAAGGGAGGGGTGCAGAGGGCTATGGTCTGGCTGTGGTTTGGCTGGGTACATGGATGGGAGGGGTACAGAGGGCTATGGTCTGGCTGTGGTTTAGCTGGGTACATGGAAGGGAGGGATGCAGAGGGCTATGGTCTGGCTGTGGTTTGGCTGGGTACATGGAAGGGAGGGGTGCAGAGGGCTATGGTCTGGCTGTGGTTTGGCTGGGTACATGGATGGGAGGGGTACAGAGGGCTATGGTCTGGCTGTGGTTTGGCTGGGTACATGGATGGGAGGGGTACAGAGGGCTATGGTCTGGCTGTGGTTTAGCTGGGTACATGGAAGGGAGGGGTGCAGAGGGCTATGGTCTGGCTGTGGTTTGGCTGGGTACATGGATGGGAGGGGTGCAGAGGGCTATGGTCTGGCTGTGGTTTGGCTGGGTACATGGATGGGAGGGGTGCAGAGTGCTATGGTCTGGCTGTGGCTAGATGGGACTCAGCAGAAAACTGAGTCGAAATGGGCCTCTGACATCCAGTTCAGTGCACCATGTCTGTGAACACAACCTCGCTATTTCTTTTTGCCACTTAATTATCTTTGTAACTTACGCTATTTTTTTATGTCCTGCAAATGTGCAGCTGATTCAAAACAACAAATTTCATAGCATATGCCAGTGTTATGTTTTGTAACCACAAAACATTAAATTAATTCAAAGGAAGACAGGAGAATCCAGGAATGCAGGTCTAGCTTCATCTTTACTTTATGCAATGTGTGCACATAACACATGGTAGCATTAAAATATTTTACATGTAACCTGTAATTAATTATTTAAATGAACAAGGATGCTTAATCAAACTTGTGTGTATGTATGTATATATATATGTGTGTGTGTGTGTATTTATTTATTTTACATATAATATACACACACACACAATATTACTCAAATATGCATGACATTCAGTGATAATAAACCTGATTCTGACTTCTCTACGCTGGGGAAGCTAAACACCTGCTGGGTTATGGCTACTCCCTGCAGGGTCCACACTGAGCTTCCAATATCCTGTTACTTTAATCCTCCACTGTGCTTCCATTCTGGCCCCTCTATGTTTGGCAGCCTTGCACGATTCCAACGATGTCCAAAGTACCCTGAAAGGCAGCATCTCATCTTGTGACTGCACACTTGCTGGCCTCGAGGTTCGACACTGAACTCACTAACACCTCTTTTGTGTTTTTGTTGGAACTGTCCACCTACCTGTCATCTCCCACGTTCACTCTGATTTCTAGCCCCTGTATCGTTCTGATCTCACAGTTTTGGCACCTGAATGAGAATCTGATGTATTGCTGCTGATGGACGATGTGAAATTTGTCATTGAACCACTTTATTTAAACTTGAGCTATTTTTATATCTTGCAGTGTACTGCTGCCTCCAAACAACAGATTTCACAACAGTGGTACAGTACAAAGATATAAAAATGACCCAGTCACAAAATAGTGCCAAAAGGACCAACAAGATTGTGTCCATGGGGTCATGGGCCAGTCGGAGATCTAACGGCAGAGATGGCTTCAGACTCCTGTGCCTCCCTGCAGGTGGTTTTATCGTTGATTGTGTTCTATGTTGTTCTGCTGAGCATTGTGAGTAGACACTGGAATGTGGGGGTAACACGTAGGCTGCCCTCAGCACACCCTCGAGTATGTTGGTTGTTAGTGCAAACAGCACACTTCGGTGTATGTTTCAATGTACCTGCGATACATGAATCTGAATCTTGAAGGGAGGGTTTGTCCTGGGCGGTGAGGGTCCCTAATGTTAGATACCGCTTCTTGAGACTCCGCGTTTTGAAGATGTCCTCGATGGTGGATTATTTGTCTGTGTTTTTAATCTTTTCTCCTCCCGCAGACAGATTAGCTGTGACCAGGTGCACTTCTGTGTGGTTTGAATAGGTTTGATCTCCCCTGCTGTTTCCCCTTCAGTGTCCTTCCTCCCCCTCAGGAGCTCTCTCAATCTCTCACCAATCTGTACCATTTAACCAGTAATACAGACCTCTCGGTGCAGGGCCCTGCACACGGCCCAGTCTTTTGACAGACAACCCCCACCCCACCCCACCCACGGTTACAGCTTTTGTTCCTCCTTCCAGCCCCCTTCATTGGCTCAGCAACCTTCTCCCGCGTTGGAATAACCTCTTTCTTCGGGACACTTTGTCATTAGCTTTATCTCTTTGAAGCTGTCCAGAACTGTGATTTCTTCCTCCTCCTGGCCTGCATCCCGGTGAGCAGCTTCCCTGCAAAGCAGCCCTATTGCTCAGCGAGGTTGGCTCACTTTACCACGCACAGTCACAAAGAGGAAGCTAAACTGACATTGATGTCTTTTAATGTGGGAAACATTCCAGGAACTTCACAAGTAGAAATCAGGAAGGGCAAGACTCTAAGCCAAGTGAAGATTAGTCGCTCAGCTAAACATTTTGCAGAAAAGTCTGGAAAGCCGCCTTGGAACTGAAGGGCAGAAATTCCAGGGGGGAGGGGGGTGTTCCTGGCAGAGCACTTGGGTTACAGTGTGCTGTCCCACTGGTGGAGGGTGGGCAGGAAGGTACAGGTGCCTGTGATTCAGTGTGTGCTGCTGGCTGGTATTGCTGAGGTTAATGTGGACAAGTTAGTGCAGGTTTTCATGTAAAAGTATGATTAAAGTATGGGCCCCGTGGAGCCAGAAGCCAGCTGCTGATCGCACAGACTCAGTGAAGATGGGCTGGGTTTGGGAGATTGAGAATTTTTGTGCTGAGAGAGGTCCTTTTTCTCTTTGAATCAGTAGGTCTTCCTTGGTTGCAGTGGATGACTATGACTAGTTCTACACCTTGTCATGCCCCTTACTCTCACAAGGAATTACAGGACCACCTTCCCAGCCTTGGATCTCACTGTTGCCCTGGTTCGCTAGAGCTGACACACTAGGAAAGGCATGTCCCTATCTCACCTGGGTACGAGGCCCACTGACTACCCTCTCCTGGCTTAGCCCATCTGTCAATGTGGCATTCCGAACCACTCCCGACACATCTTGCCCTCCACACACCCACTGTATGGTTTCTGCAGAGGTCCCTCCCTCTGAGACTCCCTTGTTCATTTATTCCTCCACTCTTGCAAGTGACTGAAATGCTACACCTACCCATTCACTCCTCTCTCACCTCCATTCAGGGCCCCAAACAGTCCTTCCAGGTGAGGCAACACTTCACCTGCGAACCTGTTGTGAGGGCCGTCTACTGTATCTGGTGCTCCTGATGCAGCCTCCGATGTAAATTGGAGGACTGCTTTTTCGAGCACCTCTGCTTCATGTGTCAAGAGTGGAATTTCCTGCTGGCCAACCGTTTTAATTCCTTTCCTCATTCCCATTCCAACATGCTGGCCCATGACCGCTGTTTTGCCACCCTCAGGGTGGAGGAGCAGCACCACATGTTCTGTCTGCATAGCCTCCAACCTGATGGCAGGAATATTGATTTCCCCTTCTGGTAAAAAATATTTTCCCTCCCCCTTCCTACTTCTATTCCCACTCTGGTCTCTTACCACTTCTTCTCACCTACCTATCACCTCCCCCTAGTGCCTTTCTTCCATTTCTCCCACGGTCCACACTCCTCTCCTATCAGTTTCCTTCCTCTCCAGTGCTTTGCCTTCCCCACCCACTTGGCTTCACCTATCACCTTCGCGCTATCCTCCTCCCCCTCCCCACCATTTTATTCTGGCGCCTTCCCCCTTTCAAGTTCTGAAGAAGGTTCTTGGCCCATAACATTGACTGTTTACTCTTTTCCATAGATGCTGCTTGAACTGAGATTCTCCAGCATTTTGTGTGTGTTGCTCTGGATTTCCAGCATCTGCAGAATTTCTTGAGTGTACAAGTAGAATTGCGTCATTATTGTTGTCAAACACTTTACAAAGAGGTATGTTTGAATGGGAGTGGTTATCATCATGGCTTGTCACACCAGACAGCCAGCCACTCTAGTGTTGTTTGGTTGACGTTGAGCAGGTCAGTGTCAGCTAAATCAGGTGAGAGTGGACAGTTGCGCAGAACGTGTTCAATGTTCTGCACCCTTTTGCCACACTCACAGGATTCGCTGGTCTTTAAACCCCACTTCACCATATTGTCTCCCGTCCTACAAACTCCCGCTCCCGATCTGTTGAGAGTGCACCACTTCCGTCTGACAAGCAGTGCCCCGTCTGGTAACGTTTCTGTGGGGTCTTGCACTGTATTGTTTGATGGGATTCTGGCTTCTGTTTGTTGCCAGAGGTCAATCTTGTATGTTTGGGGGGATGTTCCGTGCAGTAGTTCCTCTACTGTAGCAAGGTTTTTCTTCGATTTTAGGCAGTTGAAACTGACACAT
This sequence comes from Mobula hypostoma, assembly GCF_963921235.1. NCBI lineage: Eukaryota > Metazoa > Chordata > Chondrichthyes > Myliobatiformes > Myliobatidae > Mobula > Mobula hypostoma. The sequence continues at coordinate 55,748,004 of NC_086105.1, read as the reverse complement.
GATGATGTAGTGGGTGCCGTGGATCCGAGTTCTGTTTACCTTTTTCAATTTTTGTTGTAGTGTGTTCTTCGGATCTCTGGGGGAGCAATGCCTGCAAGTCTGTAAATGATGTTAGCGGGTGTGGGGCGCAGTGTGCCCGTGATTATTCGGCAGGGCTCGTTAAGCAATGGGTCTATTTTCTTCGTATGAGCTGATCTGCCCCACACAGGTGCACAGTATTCTGCAGGTGCAGAGCAGAGCACTAGGGCAGTTGTTCTAAGTGTGTGAGCATTAGTTCCCCATTTCGTGCCTGCTAATTTTTTTCAAGAGAGAATTGCAAGAGCCAACTTTCCCTTGGAGTTTTTGGATGTGGGTGGCAAATGAGAGCGTCCTATCCAGTGTCACACCCAGGTAAATTGGAGTCGGATGGTGTTCGAGCTCCTTCCCACACCAGAAGATCTTGAGTTTCCGAGCTGCTTCTCGATTCCTCAGGTGGAATGCACACACTTGAATTTTTGATGGATTTGGGTCCAGAGACCATTTTTCATAATATTGCTTCATTGCTTCGAGGACTGCTGTAAGTCGTATTTCAGCTTCTTGGATGGAGTTAGCTTGTGTTGCTATGCATAGGTTGTCTGCATAGATAAACCTGTGTGTGTTAGGAAAGGTTGGTTGGTCATTTGCGTAAACATTAAATAGTAGAGGTGCCAGGACTGATCGCTGTGGTAGTCTGTTCTTTTATGGATGCCACCTACTCTTAATTCCATTTATTTCTACATAAAATCTACCGTTTTCTAGGAGGCTTCTTATTACTTTGACTGTGGTTTCATTCTTTTAACATTTTAGATAATTTCAGTAGAAGGCCTCTGTGATTCACAGTGTCGTATGCTGCTGTTAAGTCAATGAATACTGCCCCTGTAATTTGTCGCATTTCAAAGCCATCCTCAATATACTGGGTTAAGTTCAGGACTTGACTACAGCAAGAGCAGCCTGGCCTGAACCCAGCTTGGTCTGGTGTTAGAAGATCTTCAACTAAGAGGGATATTCTTTTCAGTATGAGTCTCTCATAGAGTTTATAGAGGGTGCAGAGGAAGGAAATCAGTCTGTAGTTTTTAGGAATGTTGGGGTCTTTATTGGGTTTTAGGAGACCAACAACTTTGCTCTTCTCCACTTTTTAGGTACCTTTAATGATCTTAGGCAACAGTTAAAAAGGGACAGAAGCCAGTGGAGTGCTTTAAATCCAGGATGTTTCAGGAATTCATTAAGAATCCCATCTATGCCAGCAGCTTTGTTGAATTTTAGCTGTGATACTTCATCCTTTCATTCTCCTAGGGTGAGAGGTGGGAAGTTGTTATTCCCGTTTGAGAGAGCTGACTGCATCTCCTGATGTTGCTTTTTCTTCTGCCTCCGTTCCGTGTTATTTGGTGGACCATTTAGTATCAGTTGGTGGGCAACCTGATTGGGTGTTACGGCAGCAATTCTCTGTAGTGGTCTATTGTCTGAGTTGAGTTTCTGAACAGTTGCCCATGCCTTCTTACTGTTCTTGGTCATGTTTGTGTTTTCTATCAGTCCCTGCCAACGCTGTTGTTTCTCTTGGCTCAGTAGGGACAGAACTGACTCTCCCATTTCAATTGTGTCTTGACCAAACGGGTCTTGGTCGTATAAGTTGACATAGTCATCATAACTTTGCTTGATATCACTAGTCAATTCCTGAATATATTTTGTTCTGCAGCCTCTAGGTATGTTCTGCTGTGCTACTTTCCAGATTAGTCGGACAAATTCATCATAATGATCAGGTTCTGGTGGTATGGTATCGATAAGTTGATCAAGGGATTCTGCAAAAGCTGTCCAATTCGCTTTTCTCAGGTTAAATCTTGGTAGGTACTTTGATGGTACAGGTCTCAGAACTGGAAGGGATTCTACCTAGACTGGACAATGTTGGGATTTGGGTGTATGTTGGACGACTGTTCGTGTGAAGAGGTTGGAGCTTGCCGAGGTAACAAAGGCAAGGTCTGGGTTGTATCCTTTTCTCCATCTGGCACTTGTGAAGGTAGGAGTGTCCTTTGACTCGTATAGTAGCTGTTGTTTAGAGCCCATGATGCAACTTCTTCTCCATTTGTATTGTCATCTTCGTATCCCCAGTTGGTGTTATTGCTATTAAAGTCACCAATAATGAGGTACATTTTGTCCTGGAGATCTAGGTTAGGTGACCACATGAATGGTTCATTAGAAGGTTTGTAGACCGAGATGATATTTAGTTTTGTTTCAACTTTCAGAAGTTCCATTGAGTTGAGCCAGCTTGGATATTCATTACTATAAATGTATCTTTAACAAAGATTGCACTTCCATAAGTTTGACTAAGGGTGTCAATAGCCCAGTGCATTCCTGGCACATAGGGCTGGTTGTTCAGCCTATGAGTTTCTTGTATGCACAAGATGTCCAGTTTTAAGTTTGCCAGGATTTCTGCTTTACTGTGGCTGAAGCCTTCGATGTTGTGGCTAACGGTTTTCATGATTTCCAGTGGGCTGAGGTTTTATCCTTTTACCACCCACTGGACCACTCAGTCTGGCGCGTAATGTCAGGATTGGTCTCCTTTCCGATTAGCAGGGTCATGGCGTGAATGTTCCTGCCTCGACCCCATGGGAGCGGTGGATTGGCATCAGGAACCTGAAGAACTGGTGGTAGTGGGCAATGTCTGCAAGCATCTGTAGAGCCTGAGGGCAGAGGGGGTCTCTGTTGTTAGAGGAATTGTTTTAAAAAGAGACAAGAAAAGACATTATTTTTAGTAGTTCACAACCCCCAGGACATTGTTTACAGTTTCAGAGTTTACTTTAAATGGGCAGTGAGGGAGGCAACCAGAAGTGATACAAGGTGATGCTGGTATCTTTGGAACACTCTTCTGGGACCAGTACGGAGGCAGATTCGGGGGGAGTGGGGTAGACAAGTGGCTGAAAGGAAAGAGCAGGGGGTCAGGACACACTGTATTGTTCCCAATCTGGCGGCACAGTGATGTAGAACTGGGGGCATGGTAGCATAGCGATTACCACAACACTTTACTAGACAAGCTGTAAGTCCGGGGTTCGGTTCTCCCCGTTGTTTATACGCTCTCCCCGTGACTGCACAGGCTTCGTCCAGGTGCTCCAGTTCCTCCCCCATTTCAGTGACGGATGGTTCAGCTTAGTGGGATGGGGGCATGCTGTATTGGTACCAGAAGCATGCTGCTGTTTGCGGGCTGCGCAGCACAACCCTCGCTGATTTGACTTAATGTAAACCATGCAGTTCACTGTGTGCTTCGATTCCCGAGTGACAAATAAAGCTAATCTCTCTTGCACAGACCAGACAGCGAAATCCTGTAACCATTCTGTGAACCACTCATGAAGGTAATGTGGGGCATGCACTGACCGATGTTTATGCAGAGAGCTGGCCTGAGCAAATCCCTTTCTGTGATATTGGCAGAGGAGTCAACATCAGTATTTAATGGCCAGCAATAATCCATAACAGTTATTATTCAAAATACTGTGAAAAATCAAACTCCTGATATCTGGGGCAGTGTGAATTTATGCAGCAGAAGAGATGTGCATGAATAATACATGACACACAGCGGTATGTGAGCTACTTAAAAGCAAGTTATCATTGAAATCCATATATTTAACTGCAAATGTGGGGCTGTATTGTCCGTTGCTGTTGGCTGTCATTTTTAGTCGAGCAAGTGGTCACTTGGCACAGGCATTTAATCTTCAGAAATGGATAATTCGGTGAGTTTACTTATTGCCTAATGAAATAGAAAGGGCTGGAAACACACAGCATGCCAGGCAGCATCTGCGGAGGTAGAAGGAGTGGACATTTCAGTTCAAAGGTGCTTTGACTGGCTCACATAAAGAGCATGTTATGCCCTGATACATTCACTGTTCTTCTCTTTCCACAGATATTGCCTGACCTGCCAAGTGCATCCAGCACTTTCTGTTTAATGTCAGATTTGCAGCTTCTGCAGTTCACTGACATATTATATATTGCACTGTTAGGGCGCAAATGTTAACATGGGTGACCTAATTATGAGTTCAGAGCTAAGGTAACTCGGAGGAAAAGCAAAAGATATTCTGTGCCACTTTACCTTAAAAACTCTGAATCTGTTGAGGGCATTCCGATGTCACTTTGATAAAAGGTTATGCATTTTACTTTCAAAACTACACTAGTCTTGGGGTGAACAGGGCAGCTGGTCTGTACAAGTGGCAATCAGTTCCCCAGTGTTCAAACAATAGTGCTGTAGGGACAGAATTGTCTGTAGGGGTTTATCAGGATTTTACATCGGACATCTATGTTTTAAGAATGTCTTCAGCGGAGGAAGGGTTTCTTAACCCAGGCAAAGTTGCGATTTTTTTTGTTTTGTGGCAACAGTACAATGCAAGGCATAAAAAATTATTATAAATTACAGTAATACACACAAACTGCTGGAGGAACTCAGCAAGCCAGGCAGCATCTATGGAAAAGAGTAAACAGTCAACATTTCCCCCTTTGTCAGGACTGCTTAAGTCCTCCAGCAGAGTGAGTGTGTGTGTGTTACTTTGATTTCCCGTACCTGCGCATTTTCTCCTGACTATAAATTACAATAATGAATAGTGCTAAAGAGGAACGGTGAGGTAGTGTTCACGGATTCATGGGCCATTAAGAAATCTGATGGCAGAGGGAAAGAAGCTGTTCCTAAAACGTTGTCTTCAGGCTTCTGTACCTCCTCCCAGACGCTGGTAATGAGAAGAGGGCATGTCCTGGGGGGGTGAGGGTCCTCAGTGATGGATGCTGTTTTGTTGTGACACTGCTTTCTGACGATGTCCTTGATGACAGGAGGCCTGTGCCTGTGATGGATCAGTAAGTACGTATGCAGAAATAGTGAGAAACAGGATACAGTTGCTGACACACACAGGGGATTCTCTGCAAAATACTGCTGAATTTCACAAGTCTGCCTGCAAACGTACAAGCACTGTGGTGGAGGGCTAGACTATACTTAACATTCTCCTCCACACGTCCTTTAGATACTGGAAAACCCAGGCATTCTCTGCAGACATTGTATGTAAATATGATCTCCTGCACTTTCTGACGCTTCCAGGGATCACTGGAAATACTAACACAATCCTATGCTTTCTTTTATATGCAGTGATAACATCTTGTGGTTTCTCCATGCTCACTTACTGAAGGCTGGATAAACTAACCAAGGCAATAAAATACTTTAAGATACAGCAGTAAATAAAAATATTAGTACTTCTCCAGCCCCTGGGATCATACTCCAGACGCCGGTTTCAGTTGCATAAGTCAATGATAATTACATTTTTATAGCTCAGCAAATTTCCCGGGGTTTCGATGCTTTAGGTAGAGAATGCAATCAAAGTTGCAGCCCATTTTTGCAGAGTTGAACTGGAACTTAATAAAGAATTGAAGAATTCTTGCTGCGTTGAGGCTTGCGGCAGCTGATTGGAGGTGCTGTATGTCTGGAGAAGAGCTTGTGGCTCCCTTCTACATCCTCCCAGACAGTCGCAATGCAGGATGGAAATGGGTCCTTTGGCTCTCCAAGTTCATGTTGGCTTCAACCACCCGTTTACAACAAACCTAATTTAATCTCATTTTTAAAATTTTCACCGCAACTCTTAGATTCTGGCACTCACCTGCGCACATTATCAGTACCGCATCAAGTTTATTATCACTGATGCGTGGTGAACTTTGTTGTTTTGTGGCACACAAAGCAATCACTACATTACATAAATAGCGCAAAAGAGGTACACAAACCTTGGGTCACACTCCATCAGGTTCAGGAACAGTTATTAGCCTTCAACCATCAGGCTCCTGAACCAACACGGATAACTTCACTCAACTCAACTCTGGACTGATTCTATGACCTATAGACTCACTCACAAGCACTCTTTGCAACTTGTGTTCTCAGTATAATTTTTAATTAAATACTTTGCCTTCCTTTTGCAGATTGCTTGTTTGTCTGTCCTTGTCTGTTTTCGTATAATTTTTCAGAAAAGTCCTATTGAATTTCTTTTTTCCCTGTAACTGAATCTCAAGGTAACGTACATACTTTGATAAATCTGCTTTGAAACTTGAACTGTGTGTTCATGTGTTCAGAAATCTGATGACAGAGGGGAAGAAGCTGTTTCTGAATGGTTGAGCGTGCGTCTTTGGGCTTTGTATCTCCTCCCTGATGGTAGTAACGAGTAGAAGGCATGTTCCGGGGATGAGGGTTTCCTAATGATGGACTCTGTCTGCCTTTTGAAGATGTTCTCAATGGTGGGAAAGGTTGCGCCCGTGATTGAGCTGGCTGAGTCTGGGGGCAATTTACAGTGGTCAATTAACCCTTTGCTCTTTTGGGATGTGGGAGAAAACTGGAGCACCAGGAGTAAACACGCATGGTGTCAGGGAGAGCGTGCAAACTCCACACAGACATGGTGAGGATTGGACTGGGGCCTCTGGCAGTGCGAGGTGGCTGCAGTTCAGCTCTGCCACTATGCTGTCCTTTACTTCCTTTTCCTTCTCTTACTCCGTCATCACTCTCGTCTGTCACCCTAGTAACTGGGCTAAGAGGAAGCTGTGAACTTCTGTTTTTGTTTTGCTTTTTATAACCACTTTATGTCAATAATCTTATTTTTTTTTTGTTGCTGTGTTTATTCATGGATTTGGGGTTTATTGTGGTTTTTTTTTAATATATATTTTCTGGCTTTTGTTCTGTTGTGTGTGTATTTTAATTGAGCTACCTTTTTTTTTACTTTTTTTACTGTTTTACAATTAGCTGATCTTTTTCATATTTATACCTTTTTTTTTAGGGAGCGTATACCGGAAGTCATGGGGGTAGTTTTAGCGCTTGCTTCTTTCGGGCGGGTCTGCTTTAGATTTTGCCTTGGGGTCTTGGGGCGGGGGGTGGTGGGAGAGGCTTCACATTTTAGTTTGTTTCTCTTTGGGCTATATACATTATTGAAGTACTGGTTGCGTCCTTTTTCCCGGTATCTTTCGTATGTTCTGTTTCCTCTCCGGGTTTGTGGGTCGCGCCTATCGTCAATCCTCCTTGTTGTGGGTTGACTTTAGGATTTATGGAGTCTATTATTAATTTTGTCTCCTGGAATACTAACAGTCTTAATCATCCTATTAAAAGGAAAAAAGTTTTTAAAGTGTTCCGGAGACTTAAAGCACAAATTTTATTTTTACAAGAGACCCATGTACGGAGGGGGGACAGACTACGTTTTTTCAAATTCTGGAAGGGACAACAATTTCATTCGAACTCCAATGCTAAGATTCGAGGCGTCTCTATTTTTATTGATTCCTCAGTTACTTTTATACAACAGGATATTATTTCTGATCCGAATGGTAGATTTTTATTGGTTAGTGGTTTACTATTTAATAAAAAAGTAGTTTTGGTTAATGTTTATGCTCCTAATATGGATTGTCCGGAATTTTATAAATCATTGTTTAATCAGTTTCTGAATTTGAACGAGTTTTCATTGATCTGGGGCGGAGATCTTAATACCTGTTTGTCTCCAGCTTTGGACCGTTCGGCTCCTTTACGGACCTTACCTAATAAATCTGCAAATTTGATTAATTTTTTCCTTTCTGATTCTGGGTCGACGGACATTTGGCGTTTTCTGCATCCTCAGGAAAAAGATTTTTCCTTTTTTTCACATGTTCATCATTCCTATTCAAGAATTGATTATTTTTTTATTGATTCTCGTCTTATTCCTTCAGTGATTAAATGTGATTATGATTCTATAACCATTTCGGATCATGCTCCACTTAAGCTTTCTATTAAAATTATGGCCAATATACCAAATAATAGACAATGGCATTTTAATTCGCTGTTGCTTCAGGACTCGGACTTTGTTAATTTTATGAATGAACAGATTGAGCTTTTTTTTACAATTAACCATACAGAAGATATTTCGGTTAACACTCTTTGGGACACTTTTAAAGCCTATATTCGGGGTCAGATTATTTCGTATTCCGCTGCTTTGAGGAAGAAACAGAAGCAGGAGGAGATGGCAATTGTGGACAAGATTAAAGAAATTGATAAGAAATATGTTATGGCTCCTTCTGAGGAGTTATACAAACAAAGAACTGAACTTCAAATGGAACACAGTTTACTACTCTCGTCCTCGATTGTAAACCAATTAAAGAAAACAAGAAGTGACTTTTATGTTCACAGTGACAAAATTGGCAAGCTGCTGGCTAATCAATTGAAATCTAATTATGTTAAATCTCAAATCAATCAGATTTATAACCAAAATGATCGATTGATACTGGATCATGTGGGGATTAATCAAACCTTTTGTGATTTTTATTCTTCTTTATATCAATCAGAGTCTCCTCGAGATTCTAAATATATGAATGATTTTTTAGATAAGTTAGACTTCCCTCAGATTTCACAGGATATGTCTTCTTTATTAGATACTTCCATTACAATGGATGAGATTAAGAATGTTATTTTTTCTATGAATCTGGGGAAAGCTCCTGGCCCGGATGGGTTTACCGTTGAATTTTATAAATGTTTTGCTTCTTTATTGATTCCTTGGCTCTGTAGGGTTTTTGAGGCTTCTCTGAAACTTGGTAAACTTCCTGAATCTTTTAATAGAGCATCAATTTCTCTAATACTAAAGAAGGATAAAGATCCTGCTCAATGTGCATCTTATAGACCAATATCTTTATTAAATGTTGATTCTAAAGTTTTTTCTAAGTTATTAGCAAATAGACTAGAAAAAGTACTTCCTTCTATTATTTCGGAAGACCAAACGGGTTTTATTAAAGGTCGTTACTCTTTTTATAATATTCGTACATTGTTAAATATCGTTTATACTCCCTCACAAAATGTTCCTGAGTGTGCAGTTCAGCTCTGCCACTGTGCTGTCCTTTACTTCCTTTTCCTTCTCTTACTCCGTCATCACTCTCGTCTGTCACCCTAGTAACTGGGCTAAGAGGAAGCTGTGAACTTTCTCTTTCTTCAAACCTTCCTTCCATCTATTGTTGCTCCTCCTCCGCACTGCTTTCCGAGAAAACGATTTACCATGCCTGCACCCGTCATCACAGGTTACAGCTCGGGGGCAAACTCAGTTGATAAACTGGTGGTTGCTGCATCCATCCCTGGTTTTTAGATTGTTGTTGTTCGTCCATCGTTGACGTCGATGAGGACCTCGACACCATTATGATGGTGTCGAGACTAGCACGTGATTTGGATTTAAGTGAGGAAGAGTTGCGCCGCGTCAGCCTCACTCTCTCTTCCCAATTTCCATTTGGATCCAGTGGCAAGACAAGAATCGAGATGGCTGGAGATGGGACTAGGCGCAGTGGATGACCAGGACGTCTTCTGTGTCTTGTCCTGCTCTACACGTTCCACGACACTTGCAGAGACTGCCTTCTTGACCATTGGACCTTCCATTGGTCTCGTCCGCTCAATCCGCCGGAGTCTGTCTTCACATGCTGGGATAGACAACTCCCTATCACACCGAGGGTTTGAGACCCGTCGGCTACCCTCACCTGGTTTAGCCGGCTTGTCGAAGCCGTTGCCCGGGGTGTGGCCGCTGTCGCATGCAAACAGCTACGGGGAGCCACAGGTGAGAGCTGAGTGCCAGGTGGGGACCAAAGGTGGACTAACCGCCCTAAAAAGGTCGCGACATGCTCCCCCACCAGAGGTGCTACCCCTCCCTGACACCCCATATACCCCTTTAGATTTTTTAGATTAGATTATGAGGACACTCAGTCCTCATTTATTGTCATTTAGAAATGCATGCATTCAGAAATGATACAATGTTCCTCCAGAGTGATATTACAAAAAAAAAGGACAAACCAAAGACTAACACTGACAAGACCACATAATTATAACATATAGTTAAAACAGTGCAAAGCAATACATAATTTGATAAAGAGCAGACTATGGGAACAGTAAAAAAAAAAGGTCTCAAAGTTCCAATCAACTCTCGATAGTCCCAATAGCAGGTGGCAGAAGGGAGAAACTCTCCTAGCCATAAACCTCCAGGTGCCGACAACTGCCAATGCATTGGAAGCACCCGACCGCAGCCAACTCTGAATCCATCCGAAAACTCCGAGCCTCCGACCAGCCCTCTGACCCCGAGCACCATCTCTGCTGAGCGCTTCAACCCCGCCCCGGCTGCCGAGCAACAAGCAAAGCCGAGGATTCGGGGCCTTCCCCTCCGGAGATTCTGGATCACACAGTAGCAGCGGCAGCGAAACAGGCATTTCAGAAGTTTCTCCAGATGTTCCTCCGTGTTCTCACGTCTGTCTCCATCAAATCAGGATTGTGTACTGCACCCTACTTGACAAATAACAGATGTTCATCACCGGAGTGGCCGCTGTGCGCTGCGTCGCGCCATCTTCTCCTCCCCCTGCTATCAGAATGTCCAGCGGTCCGGAGGACAGCTTCTGACTGGAACTCGAGTCCATGCTGTACCGTACATCAGAGACACTAGTCCTGAGTGTGCTGGGTCACTGACGCAAACAGCTTTAAAGACGACTCAGTCAGGTTCACAGAACAAACCATCACCCCCTGTCAAATTGGCACGGTAGTGTAGTGGTTAGCACAACGCTTTACAGTACCAACGACCTGGGCTCATTTCCCACTGCTGCCTGTACATTTCCCCCTGTGACCAAGTGGGTTTCCTCCAGGTGCTCCGGTTTCCTCCCACAGTCCAAAGGCGTACTGGTTGGTAGGTTAATTGGTCATTGTAAGTTGTCCCGTGATCAGGCTAGGGTTAAACTGAGGCGTTGCTAGGCGACGCAGCGCAAAGGCTGGAAGGGCCTATTTCGCACTGTCTCTCAAGAAAACATAAAATGCGGTTTCCTTGGGTATTGATTTAAAATAATTGGTTTATCTTGATTAGCCAACGATACAAACCCTATTTACATTGCTTGAATAAGAAGTGAAATCATCCTTTTGCAGAGAACATGAGACTTTGCTTCTCCTAACAAAATCGAAACCCGGTTAATTATTGCTGACATGTGGCGTGAAATTTGTTGTTTTGTGGCAGCAGTACAGTGCAAGAAGTAAAAATTACTTTAAGTTATGACAGATTAATAAATAGTGCCAAAGAGGAATAGTGAGTTAGTGTTCATGGGCTGATGGACTATTCAGAAATCTAATGACAGAGGGGAAGAAGCCTTTCCTAAAAAGAATAACTGAGTGTGGGTCTTCTCTCTGATGGTAGTAATGAGAAGAGAGCTTGTCTTGGATGGTTCTCAGTGATGGACGCTGCCTTCTAAAGGCCTTACCTGTTGAAGATGTCCTCGATGGCAGGGAGCATTGTGTCTATGATGGGACTGGCTGAGCTTACAACCCTCTGCGTCCTCCTTCAATCCTGCACCTTGGCGCCTCCACACCAGACAGTGACGCAACCAGTCAGAATGCTCTCCACCGTACGTCTGTCGAAATTTCCGAGACTCTCTGGTGTCATACCAAATCTCCTGAGTCTGCTAATGAAGTAATCACTGGTGTGACTTCGTGGCGATTGCATCAAAATGTTGTGCCCAGGATAGAAGTTTCGAGATGTTGACATTCAGGAACTTGAAGCTGCTCAGCCTTTCCACTGCCAATCCCTTGACGAGGACTGGTGTGAGTTCCCTCGACTTCCCCTCCCTGAAGTCCACCATCAATTCCTTGGTCTCGCTGACATTGAGTGCAAGGTTGTTGCTGCGACACCACTCCCGTACGCCGCCGCTGCCTTGTCTGCAATTCTGACAACAGCAGTGGTGTCATCGGTGAATTCATAGATGGCGTTTGAGCTGTGCCTAGCCATACAGTCATGAGTGTGGAGAGACCAGAGGTGTTAGGGCCTCTGAGAAAAGCAGAGGTGATACACTTGGATCTTGGTGAAGTCACTCAGCCTCTCTACATGGAATGAGGTAGATGGCAGGCACGTAGCATGCCATAAGATTCCATGCACTGCAGTGCGCTGGTGACCAGATCATGTGTCAGTGGTGCTGGGGGGAGAGTGAGCATTTTCTTGAAGTTGTGTAGTGGGGTCTTTCTTGCCGACCTGAGAGAGACCAGGCTTCAGGGTAACATCGCGCACAGGCGGCAGCCCCGATGAGGGAAATGCTACCCTTGGTTAGATTCTGCAGTCTCAGGAATCTAGCTTCAGCTGGTTTAGAGACACAATGCCATAAGAACTGTAAGTGATGTGGAATGAATCAACAGAACCCTTTGGAAGATCAGCGCGGCTACCGGATTAGTGATCCGGGTACGAGCATGGCTCTTAAGGGTTGCACAGAGGAACTCAGTAGATCAGACAACAGCAATAAACAGTTGATATTTCATGCTGAGACCCTTCACCAGGACTGGAAAGGAAACGGACAGAAGCCAGAGTAAGTTGGTGGGTAAGAGGAAGGAGTACAAGTTTGCAAGTGTAGTTGAGACCAGTTGAGGTTTCACCTATCGATATCAATCTCAATATGATTATTGATTTCTCTAACTCAGGTTGGAGAAGCAACACCTCAAGCTGACAGCATGAACATAGATTTCTCCAACTTCTGGTAATTTCTCCCACTCCCTCTTCTCTATTTTTCCATTCCCTATTCTGGTTTCCCCCCTCATCCTTCTTCACCTGCCCATCATCTCCCTCTGGTTCCCCACCTCCTTCCCTTTCTCCCTCAGTTCACTCTCCTCCTCTATTCCATCCTTCTTCTTTAGGCCTTTACCTTTTCACCGTATCCCCTCCCGGCTTCTCACTTCATCACCTCCTCCTCCCTCCCTCCCCCCCCTACCCACCTTCCCCGTCACCTGGTCTCACCTTTTACCTGTCAGCTGGTACTCCTTCCCCTCCCCCACCTCCTTATTCTGGCTTCTTTCTCCTTCCTTTCTCAGTCCTGAAGAAGAGTCTCGGCCTGAAATGTCAACTGTTTATTCCCCTCTTGCCTCAACTGCTGAGTTCCTCCATTGTGCGTGTGGCTCTGGATTTTCTGCATCTCCTGTGTTCGTAGATCTTGGGGTTGACATTTTAATGAGCTGGAAATGTGATCCTGCAGTTTCCCAGAGAGCTGCTTGTTGTTTGGTCTCTCACAAACCTGAAATCCTCACTATGTCACCTGTGGCGTGGTGGATTACAGTGGAAAGGAGTGAATGAATTGGACTTCTGTTTTCACATGCTTAGGGATAATATATCGGTTGAATGCCTCTGACATAATGGCTTTCCAATTTCAGTATTATGCTGCCGTTTTCATCATTAGACTTTTGAACATCAGCTACAGACCGAAATTCACAGACTGTAGCACCTCCCAAGCACCATCCAGTACTTGGTCATAGACAACTGCAGCAGAGAAACAGGCCCATCAGTTCCCCTAGTCCATGTCAAATTATTATTCTGCGTCGACCCACCTATCACCACCTGTGCCATAGCCCTCCATACGTCTCCCATCCAAGTACTTATCCAAGCTTCCCTTAAATGTTGAAATTTAACCCACACCCATCGCTTCTGCTGGCAGCTTGCTCTACATTCGCACCACCCTCTGAGTGAAGAAGTTTCCCTCAAGTTCCCCTTAAACATTTCACCTTTCATCCGAAACGCATGACCTCTAGTTCTAGTCTCGCCCAGCCCGAGGGGGAAAGCCTGCATGCATCCTCCGATCTATACCTCTCATAATTTTGTATGCCTCTATCAAATCAAATCTCCCCTCAGTCTCCTACACTCCATGGAATAAAGCCCTAACCTATTTAACCTTCCCCTATAACTCAGGTCCTCAAGTCCTAACAACATTTCAATCATCTTTCCTGCAGGTGGGGAACCAAAACTGTACACAATACTACAATTTTTTTTTCTCCAAACATACTTTATTCAGAAATATTGCAAAATAAAGTTATTTACATAAAAAAATTGTTGACTCTGAGTCCTTATTCAATAAATGAAGTTATTTACAATAAAATTATGCGTTGACTCTCAGTCCATATACAAATGAAAGATGTTTACTCCCTCTATGGCAAAGATGTCTTTCCTCAGATTAGGGGACCAAAACTGCACACAATACTCCAGGTGTGGTCTCACCAAGGCCTTGTACAACTGCAGTAGTACCTTCCTGCTCCTGTACTCGAATCCTCTCGCTATAAATGCCAGCATACCGTTCGCCTTTTTCACCGCCTGCTGTACCTGCATGCCCACTTTCAATGACTGGTGTATAATGACACCCAGGTCTCGTTGCACCTCCCCTTTTCCTAATCGGCCACCATTCAGATAACAATCTGTTTTCCTATTTTTGCCACCAAAGTGGATAACTTCACATTTATCCACATTAAATTGCATCTGCCATGAGTTTGCCCACTCACCCAACCTATCCAAGTCACCCTGCATCCTCTTAGCATCCTCCTCACTGCTAACACTGCCACCCAGCTTCGTGTCATCCGCAAACTTGGAGATGCTGCATTTAATTCCCTCATCCAAGTCATTAATATATATTGTAAACAACTGGGGTCCCAGCACTGAGCCTTGCGGTACCCCACTAGTCACCACCTGCCATTCTGAAAAGGTCCCGTTTATTCCCACTCTTTGCTTCCTGTCTGCTAACCAATTCTCCACCCACACCAATACCTTACCCCCAATACCGTGTGCTTTAAGTTTGCACACTAATCTCCTGTGTGGGACCTTGTCAAAAGCCTTTTGAAAATCCAAATATACCACATCCACTGGTTCTCCCCTATCCACTCTACTAGTTACATCCTCAAAAAATTCTATGAGATTCGTCAGACATGATTTTCCTTTCACAAATCCATGCTGACTTTGTCCGATCATTTCACCGCTTTCCAAATGTGCTGTTATCACATCCTTGATAACTGACTCCAGCAGTTTCCCCACCACCGACGTTAGGCTAACCGGCCTATAATTCCCCGGTTTCTCTCTCCCTCCTTTTTTAAAAAGTGGGGTTACATTAGCCACCCTCCAATCCTCAGGAACTAGTCCAGAATCTAATGAGTTTTGAAAAATTATCACTAATGCATCCACTATTTCTTGGGCTACCTCCTTAAGCACTCTAGGATGCAGACCATCTGGCCCTGGGGATTTATCTGCCTTCAATCCCTTCAATTTACCTAACACCACTTCCCTACTAACATGTATTACACTCAGTTCCTCCATCTCACTGGACCCTCTGTCCCTTACTATTTCTGGAAGATTATTTATGTCCTCCTTAGTGAAGACAGAACCAAAGTAATTATTCAATTGGTCTGCCACGTCCTTGCTCCCCATAATCAATTCACCTGTTTCTGTCTGCAGGGGACCTACATTTGTCTTTATCAGTCTTTTCCTTTTTACATATCTATAAAAGCTTTTACAGTCCGTTTTTATGTTCTCTGCCAGTTTTCTCTCATAATCTTTTTTCCCCTTCCTAATTAAGCCCTTTGTCCTCCTCTGCTGAACTCTGAATTTCTCCCAGTCCTCAGGTGAGCCACTTTCTCTGGCTAATTTGTATGCTACTTCTTTGGAATTGATACTATCCCTAATTTCTCTTGTCAGCCACGGGTGCACTACCTTCCTTGATTTATTCTTTTGCCAAACTGGGATGAACAATTGTTGTAATTCATCCATGCAACCTTTAAATGCTTGCCATTGCATATCCACCGTCAATCCTTTAAGTGTCATTTGCCAGTCTATCTTAGCTAATTCACGTCTCATACCTTCAAAGTTACCCCTCTTTAAGTTCAGAACCTTTGTTTCTGAATTAACTATGTCACTCTCCATGTTAATGAAGAATTCCACCATATTATGGTCACTCTTACCCAAGGGGCCTCTCACGACAAGATCGCTAATTAACCCTTCCTCATTGCTCAAAACCCAGTCCAGAATAGCCTGCTCTCTAGTTGGTTCCTCGACATGTTGGTTCAAAAAACCATCCCGCATTAAACTGTGGTCCTTCCCCAGCGGGCCTCCGCGGTGGCCGCACCAAGCTTGAGTGCATCCCTCAGCACGTACTCCTGCAGGCGAAAATGAGCCAGTCAGCAGCATTCAGTCACGGGCATCTCCATGTGCTGGTAGACCACTAAGTTTCGGGCAGACCAAAGAGCGTCTTTCACCGAGTTGATGATCAAATTAGGCCTCACCAACGTATTGTACAACTTCAACATCTGCAGTCTCCTGCGTTGCTCTCGGTGAGGCTATTGTTTAGCAGGCAGCAGCATCATTGTCACCATTATGTGCCATGCCATATGACATCATCATTATGTGCCATGCCATATGGCATCATCATCATCATGTGCCATATCGTATGACATAGGTGATCATGGTCCCATAACCATGATTATTCTTGGCAAATTTTTCTACAGAACTAGTTTGCCATTGCTTTCTTCTGGGCTGAGTCTTTACAATATGGACCATTATCAATACTCTTTGGAGATTGTCTGCCTGGCGTCAGTGGTTGCATAACCAGGACTTGTGATCTGCACGAGCTGCTCATACAATCATCCACCACCTGCTTCCGTGCTTCACGTGACCCTGATGAGGGTGGGGGGGGGCACTAAGCAGGTACTACATCTTGCCCTACAGGCTAGCAGAAGGAAAGAGTGTCTTACACCTCCTTTGGTAGAGACGTATCTCCACCTCGCCACCCAGTTTAATGAGCACAGTGGATAAATATGAAAGAGTTGTCTGTGGTTGTGTGGAAGGCAGGAGATTAAGTGTCAAAAAAAGCAAATGAGTCAAATAGCACTCTTAATGGGTTAAGTTATTGGGATGTTTATCTGTGGCTATCAAAATTTATTATTTTAGTCATAATAGATCTTCAAACTGCTGGAATTTAAAGGCTGGAAAAAGAGTCTCAGTAATTTCTCCATGCAGCTTTTGGTCATTTTCTTTCTCTTTTAAATTCCACCTGGAAAATCTTAAATACCACTGGGAGAGAAGCATAATTCCAAACACAAGGGGTGATTTGTTTTGGGTGGAAAATTAGCGAAACTGTGCTGGAGCTGTGGGTGTAGAGAAGGAGGCAGCAACCCAGAGAGAAACAGCATGTTTAGTTTCTTACTGGTGCTCTACCTTCTCTGAGGACCGTCACTTACCATGATGGAGTTGCTGTGATCCCGAGAGTGATGCTGCCCAGCGTTTAGCCGTCTGGCGCTCAGCTCCTGGTAGGGTCTCTCATGGTGGTGAGGTTAAGGGGGAGGCTCCGGGAAAAAGAGCAATCCAACCAAGACCTCGACAGTGGGAGCTGACGGGAGATGGTGACACATCACAACAGCAGTGAAAGTGGAGGAAGGCTGCAGCAGAGAAGGGCCGTCCTGTCATCTTGTGTTCCGTGCCACTGGACCCTGACCCCGATCTGTTTGTCAATACCCGTGTGGTCACCACACGTGCATCAGCCTCCCCACGTTAAACAAAGTTGTGTACAAGCATTCTCCTTCAAAGGACTTCATCCTAACTTTCCGGATTAAGTCTCGTGGCGAAGTGGGCAGGATTTTGCGTTCTGAGCGCCCCTCAGAATATGTGGATCCCCAGTCGGCCTCTCCGGCCAGCTGAGATCCCACCAGTAGACAACCCTGAGGAGAACAACTTACTCAACTCAAGTGATCGCACTCCTGTGACTGTACACTAATGCAGTGGCAGTAAGGTTTACAGCAATGTTAACGGGCTTGGCAATTCAGTAGTCCTGCCACAACGGGATTATGTAGCATTTGCAGAATGTTTGACTGACTGCGCTTGTGTAGCACAGAGGTCATCTCCACACCGCCCCATCAAGGCCTGTCACCTTTCCTTCTGCAACACATACTAAATGCTGGAGGCACTCAGTTAAGTCAGGCAGCCTTTATGGAGGGGAATGTTTCGAACCAAGTCCTTTCAACGGGACTGGGTAGGAAGGGGCCAGAAACCAGAAGAAGTAGGTTGGGGGGAGAGGAAGGAGTACAGGCTGGCAGGTGATGGTTGAGACCAGGTGAGCAAGAAGATGGGCTCCTGGGAAGGTGAAGAGAGAAGCTGGCAGGTGATAGTTGAGACCAGGTGAGTGGGAAGATGGGTTGCTGGGGAGGTGAAGAGAGAAGCTGGCAGGTGATAGATGGAAGCAAAAGGCTGAAGAAGGAGAATATGATGGGAGAAAAGAGTGGATGTAGGAGGAGGGGAATCAGAGGGAGGTGATGGGCAGATGAGAAGGGGAGAGAGTAGAGCCAGAATGGGGAATTATTAAATTGAGGAAGGGCGAGGGGATAGAAATTACTAGAAGTTGGAGAAATTGATGTTCATGCCATTAAGTTGGAGGTGTTGCTCCTTCAATCTAAACTGTTTAACCCTCTCCATAGATGCTGCCTGACCTGCTGGGTTCCTTCAGAATTTTGTGAGTTCCCAGCATCTGCAGAATCTCTGGTGTTTGTGTCTCCTTCTTCTCCTTTTCCCGACCTTCCTGATTCTACCTGGATGCACTTTCAGATTCAGATTTATTTATCACATCCAGTGAAAGGTGCTGTTCGCAATAAAAACCAGCCCCAACAATGTGATGGGCGCAGCCCACAAGTGCCGCCACATATTCTGGCACCAACACAGATTGCCCACGATGCTCGGCACCAACGCAGGGGGTCGCCCACGATGCTCGGCACCAACGCAGGGGGTCGCCCACGATGCTCGGCACCAATGCAGATCGCCTACGATGCTCGGCACCATCGCAGATCGCCCACGATGCTCGGCACCAACGCAGGTCGCCCACGATGCTGGGCACAACACAGGTCGCCCACGATGCTGGGCACAACGCAGATCGCCCACGATGCTGGGCACAACACAGGTCGCCCACGATGCTGGGCACAACACAGGTCGTCCACGATGCTCGGCATCACACAGATCGCCCATGATGCTCGGCACAATACAGGGGGTCGCCCACGATGCTGGGCACAACACAGATCACCCACGATGCTGGGCACAACACAGATCGCCCACGATGCTGGGCACAACACAGATCACCCACGATGCTGGGCACAACACAGATCGCCCACGATGCTGGGCACAACACAGGTCGCCCACAATGCTGGGCACAACACAGGTCGCCCACGATGCTGGGCACAACACAGATCACCCACGATGCTGGGCACAACGCAGATCGCCCACGATGCTGGGCACAACACAGGTCGCCCACGATGCTGGGCACAACACAGGTCGTCCACGATGCTCGGCATCACACAGATCGCCCATGATGCTCGGCACAATACAGGGGGTCGCCCACGATGCTGGGCACAACACAGATCGCCCACGATGCTCGGCACAACACAGATCGCCCACGATGCTCGACACAACACAGATCACCCACGATGCTTGGCACCAACACAGATCACCCACGATGCTCGGCACAACGCAGATCGCCCACGATGCTCGGCACAATACAGGTCGCCCACGATGCTCGGCAGAACAACACCCAGCACAACCAGGGACAAAACAACTACAGCTAAAGAATCCTTGTTCCTCCCTCCCCACTAACCACCCAGATGCATGGTCCTCTAACCCCAGGATCCAGCCTCCAGCGGAGTTGTGGATTCACAGGCACGTTGCTGTTGGCCTGATTTATTCCTTGGTCCAGCAGACCAGAATCTCCTGTGCTTTCCTGGAATTTACGGCACGTAGTACAGTAAATCTTGGTTAAAATCCGGCTGCTCCACCTCATCTGTTGGATGCTTTATTGTTAATACTCCCGCACAACTTTTGAATTTATTTCTAAAAGAGATGTTATACAGTGATATTTCAGTGACCCCAGTAATTTGAAAAGGGGGCGCCAGGTGAGTTTGGAGAGAGTGTGGGAACTGGGGTTATTGGAGTGAAAACTGTGGGTGAGCCAGATGCCAAACCATGGAAGATTTCTGAATGGTTGGGGACTAGATGATCAGAGTCTTTCAGTACCCATCTCCCCCAGAAATGGGTATTTTTTTCTTTATCGAACCCCTTTGCAAGTTTAAAGACTTTCATTAGTCACTCCGTCCTCTTCCAGGTAAATAAAAATGATAAACGTCCCTGCCAGTGCTAAGTGCGATCCTCCTGCCATCTTTCCTGCATCTCCATCTTGCTTCCACAATGTGCAGTGCTCTGAGCTTTACCAAGTGTTGTTGTGTTTAAATTCTCTCCCCAGAGTGTTCAGTCTGCTATTTTTACAGCCTTCTTAAACCTGTACCCACCGGGCTTGCTGAGGAATCCATCCACCTTTCCTTCCCTCCGCGAGGACGCGGCCTCCTTTCTGTCCACCTGGCACTTGCCTTTATTGCCATACATTTGTCAAAGGCGTCACAGACTTTGCTAACAGCTCGCAAGAATGCAGGAGCACTAGGTTAGTAATGCAATAATGTAGCAGCCTTCATGACGCATTTGTACAGGGGGATTGGGGCAAATGTTATGCGTTTGCATTCATTACTATAGTGCTGGTGTTGTTAATGTTGTTTCTTGGTAAATTTGGAGAGGGTTCAGAGGAGGTTAACGAGAACGATTCCAGGAATGAAAGGCTTATCATATAAGAGGCGATTGATGGCTCTGAGTCTTCACTCACGGGAATTTAGAAGAATGAGGGGTAACCTCACGGAAATCTATTGAAAGGCCTCCATAGAGTGGATGTGGAGAGAACGTTTCCAAGGGGAGTCGAGGATCAGAGGGCACGCCTTTGGAATAGAGGGACGTCCATTTAGAGTGGAGATGAGGAGGAATTTCTTTTGCCAGAGGGTGGTGAATCTATGGAATTTGTTGCTACAAGTGCCAGGTCATAGGGTGTATTTAAGGCAGAGGCTGATGAGTTCTTGAGAGTCAGGGTATGAAAGGTTACAGGAAGAAGGCGAGAGAATGGGGCTGAGAGGGAAATGGATCAGCCACGGTGAAATGGCGGAACAGACTCGGTGGACTGACCGGCATAATTCTGCTCCTATGTCTAATGGTCTTATGGCAACACTGCACAGACCAGCCGTGTACCTTTGTGTGGGTACTGAGAGGTAATGCTTGTTAAAAGCTGCACAGGGCTGTAATCTCCATCATTGGCACTAACCTCCCCACCATAAAGACGTCATCAAAAGGCAATACCTCAGAAAGGTGGCATCCATCACTGGGACCTTCGCCACCCAGGACATGCCCTCTTCTCATTACGACCATCGGAGAGGAGAAACAGCAGCCTGAAGACCCACACTGAATGTTTTAGGAACAGCTTCTTCCTCTCCGCCATCAGACAGACACTAACAGTGAACCCATGAACAAAGGAGGGAGGAGAAGATGGTGGCGCAATGCAACGCGCGCGGCCGTTCCGAATGAATATCGTATGTGTAACTAGGGGGCCGTGCACAATCTGGATTTGATGGAGACAGACGTGAGAAGCACGGAGGAACACCTGGAGTAACTTCTGAAATGCCTGCTTCGCTGCTGCTGCTACAGTGCGATCAAGAATCTCCGGAGACGAAGGCCCCAAATCCTCAGCTTTGCCTACTGCCTGTTGCCGGGGCCAGGGTTGAAGCACTCGGCAGAGATGGTGCTCGGTGTCGGAGAGCTGGTCAGAGACACGGAGTCGGACTGTGGTCGGATGCTTCCAGGATGCTGCATCGGCAAGTTTGCGTTGTTAGAGGTTCACCGTCTGCGTGAGATGATGGGACTTTCAAGAGACTTTGAAACTTTTTACCGTGCCCATGGTCTGTTCTTATCAAATTACGGTATTGCTTTGCGCTGTTGTAACTATATGTTATAATTATCTGGTTTTTGTCAGTTTTTCAGTCGTTTGTCATGTGTTTTCATGATATCATTCTGGAAAAACATTGTATCATTTCTTAATGCATGCATTACTAGATGACAATAAAAGAGGACTGAGTGTCCTCGTAATCTAATACCTCTATTTTTTCACTCTTTTTGCACTGCTTATTTAATTTTTTAATCTATTTCTTATTATAATTTATAGTATCTATGAAGTACAGCACTGTACCGCTGCTGCAAAACAGCAAATTTCATGACATCCACTCAGTGGCCTGAGCACGTGCTCGTTAATGCAAATATCTGATCAGCCAATCATGTGGCAGCAACTCAATGCGCAAAAGCACGCAGACGTGGTCAAGAAGTTCAGTTGTTCAAACCAAACATCAGAATGGTGAAAAAAATGTTACCTAAGTGACTGACTGTGGAATGATTGTTGGTGCTGGGCGGGTTGTTTTGAGTATTGATCTCCCGGAACTTCCATGCACAACAGCTTCCAGAGTGTACAGGGAATGGTGCGACAAACACAAAAGTCCAGTTCTGTGGGCGGAATCATCTTGTTAATGAGAGACGGCAGAGGACATTGGCCAGACTGATTCAAGCTGACAGGAAGGTAACAGCAACTCAAATAACTAGATGTTACAACGGTGGTGTGCAGAAGAGTAGCTCTGAATGCAGAACACATCAGGCATTGAAGTGGGTGGGCTACAGCAGCAGAAGACAACCAGCACGTACTCAGTGCCCACTTTATTAAGTACTTGAGGTACCGAATAAAGTGGTCACTGAGTGTTTGTCGGTGATAATAAAGTTGATTCTGATTGCCAGGGTCAGAATCATGGTGCTCCTGATAACCAGGGGTTAATGGCATGCAGATCAGACCTATGAATTAGAAGCAGCTATTAATAATGCCTGTATGTCTATCTGTCTCTTGCTGCTATTATTAATGCCTATATGTCTATTTGTATGTTTGTACCTGTTTGTGTGCTGACTTGTCTGTGCATTTCTTTCATGCAAAGAGGGTAAAATTAAATGATGGCATGTTTTGTTGTGGAGTCAGCCCTGATTCATTTTGTTTTTGCAGGCACCAGCACTCGGGCTTGTTGGCGGGGAACTGGGAAAGTGAGGGGTGGGTAGGTGCTGCAAGAGTTGGGACAAGAACAGGTTGGAGACAGATGGCGGGGATGAGTGTTGTTGGGTGAGTGGGATCACAGTGTCCACAGGGAGCAGGGAAGCAGCGAATGGGACAGAGGCAGAGATGTGGGGCAGGGGGATGTTGCTGCCAATTGCCACAAACCTTTGGCCACATCTTGTGTTAAACTATCCTGTGCTTCAGGTCTTAGATATCCAGTTACAGTGTTGCAGAAACAGGTGATCTATTAACACTGACTGCTGGCTATATAATTGTGTAATATCCTGTGTTGACTGTAGGAAGCCTCGCCCAGTGTCTCAGTTGGTTGCCCAGCAAGTAACCCAACAATTTGCATCTCCCACGCAACCAAAGAAAGAGAAAAAGGACAAGGGAGAGAAGGAGAAAACGGAGAAAGAAGTTGTCAGTAAAAAGAAAAGTCACAAGAAAATAAGGTAAAGCTTTCAGATCAATATTGAGCCGGAAACAGGTATTCTTCACTTTAATGAAAGTGGAGTCTCGTTGCACATATGTTAACCATGAGTAATTCTTGTACTATAGGGCAAGACTCACACAGCACACAAACAGGTCCTTTGTCCCATGTCCACACTGAAATTTCTGGCCATGTACACCACTTCCGAGCTGGCTGCATTGGGTCCATGCCCTTCTATGCCTCTTAAACCAGGGGTCCCCAACCTTTTTTGCACTGCAGACCGGTTTAATATTGACAATATTCTTGCAGACTGGCTGATGGGGGGGGGGGGGGGGAGTGCGGAGTGGGTGTTAATCACGACCAGAATATAGGTGATAAGTCACTTATAAGTGGTTAATACACTCAATTTCATTTCTAAAGGGGTTCATCTAACAAATTTAATATTAAACACAGCGCATATTTTCCTCGTATGAATATAGTGATAAGTCAATTATAACAGTGGTTCCAAACCTCCAGGCCGTGAAGAATGCAGCGGTACAGCGGTAGCCAGAACGCACCCAGCACATCTTTAAGAAAAAAGCCGAAATAAACAAGCTAATTGCTGCCCAGCACATAAATGTCAGCCCAGATCGGAGGCAACGTAATCAGCAATTACATGACGACATTCACATGACGGGTGGCACCTAATTAATTAGCTTGTTTATTTTGGCTTTTTTCTTAAAGATGTGCTGGGTGCGTTCCGGCCACCGCTGTATTCTTTGCAGCCCGGAGGTTGGGGACCACTGAATTATAAGTCACTTATTAGTCAATAGCATCATAACATTTTAAGTAACGTTTGGATATTAAACACACAGTGCATGTTTTCCCCGTATGAACATATAAAATCATTGCAACACACCAATATCGCTGAATCAGTGGGAGCCCTGGGCTTGTTTCCCTGCAACAAGACAGTCCCATCGAGGGGTGATGAGAGACAGCGATACTCGAAGGGGGTTCCTTATGTCCAGTCTATTCCGCAATTTAGTTTTCGTTGCATTCATTGCAGAAAACTCTGCTTCACAGAAATATGTTGGAAATGGAAGCAGCGTTTTCAGTGCTTTTGTGGCTATCTCAGGATATTCAGCCTTGACTTTGATCCAGAATGCTGGCAGAGATGTTATGCCAAACATACTTTTCAGCCTGCCGTCATCTGCAAGCTCAAGGAGTTGATCTTTCTCCTGCGCTGACATGGATGATTCACCGGGGACATTCACAAATGGGTCATGGACCCATTCCTTTGCACATCTTGGGTCATTTGCGTCTTGGGTCACTGATGACCTCGCGTGCGTTCAAGTTCAACAGTGGGCGTGACAGGGAATGAGGAAAGGTGCAGCTGACTCATATCGCCAAATCATATCGTCTCCTCACTGGGGGTAGCACATGCTTTGCGGCCCGGTGGTTGGGGACCGCTGTCTTAAACCATATCTGATAGCACCACCTCATCAGACAGTGAGTTCCAGGTGCTGTCTCACTCTGTGGAGGTGGGGGCAAGATTTGCTCTGCGATCCCCTTCCCATTGTCTTCCTCTCACCCTTGAACCTACACCCTTGTTTTTGATATCCCAGCCATGAGAGAGAGATTTTGACTATCTGTCTGGGCCTCACGTGCTCTCACAATCCCTTCAGCCTCCTTCACTCCAGAGAGAACAAGCCCAGCCCATCCCATCTTTCCTTTCAAGAGTTAAGTTTATTTCTCGCGTATACGTCAAAAGGGTGTGCTGGGGGCAGAGTCTCAAATTCAGCCTACACATTCCGATACCAACATAGCATTCTGCAGACCTGCACATAACACAGTAAGTTCAAATTCAACTTTATTGTCATCTGACTGTACATATACACAACCAAATGAAACATCGTTCCTCTGAACCACAGTGCACCCACAGAACATGTATCACACACAGCACATAAAACAAAATGTTACCACAAATAAGTAACGAAAATGTCATTTGAAGTGTATGTGTTGCGCAGCACAGATGAACAATAAACTGTACAGTGCGGTAAAAACAGGGCACTGTCCTGCTGATGAGACCTGGGTGGTGGCAGGGTTCATTAGTTCAGAGCCTGATGGAAGAAGCTGTTGCCCAGTCCGGCAGTCCTAATCCTGACGCTCCTGTACCCCATTCCTGATGGTAGTGGGTCAAAGAGATTGTGAGATGGGTAGTAGAGATCCTCTACAATGCTTTGGGCCCTTCATCTGCAACACTCCTGGTAAACGTCACAAATGGGGGAGGGAGACCCTGGTGATCCTCTTGGTGGTTTTCACTGTCCCCTGTCGGGTCTTGCAGTCCGATGCCTTGCAGCTTCCGTACCACAGCATGATGTAGCCGACAGGACACTCTCGATGGGGCTCCTGGAGAATGTGTTAGAAAGGGTGCGGGGAGTCTTGCACACCTCAGTCTCCTCAGAAAGTGTAGTTGCTGTGCTATTCCACCTGCTTGATTAATAAGGTGGTGTTGTGGGTCCAGATTAGATCATCTGTTATGTGCACACCAAGGAACTTTGTGCTTTTCACTCTGTCCATGGCAGAGCCATTAATGTGCAATGGAGAGTAGTCAACCTCTGCCTTCCTGAAGATCACACACTGATCTTGTCTACATTCAGACTCTGGTTTTTGACCTCACACCATTTGACAAGCCTCTCTACCTCCTCTCTGTATACCAACTCATCATTGTCGCTGATGAAGCCAACCATGATGATCATCTACTTCAGCCAGTTGCAGGGAAATCATACATTGAGCCAAACACCACAATGAATGGTCAAAGATTTCACCCAGTGAACAGGTTTATGTATCTTGGCAGCACACCATCCCAGAACATTGTCATTTATGATGAAGTAAATGCCAGGATCGCCAAAGCAAGTGTGGCCTTTGACAGACTTTATAGCAACACCTGCAACAGAAGAAGCAAAAAGTCTAGAGATGAACCTGAAGCTATATAGGGCCATATAACTTCCCACTCTGTTTTACACCTGCGAAACATGGACTGTGAACCAGTGGCATGCCAAGTAAATAAACCATTTCCACAAAGTCTGCCTCAGAAAACTCCTCAACATGAAGTGGCAAGGCAGAATCCCTGGCACCAAGGTACTTAGCAAGACGGGCCAGCGCACTATCTACACCATCTGGCCACGTAACTCGGTGCCAGACCATCAGCTGCCTAGGAGACTGCTTTACGGTGAACTACAAAAAGGAAAGCATTCCCGTGGAGGCCAATGAAAGAGCTATAAAGACACCCTGGAAGCCTTTGGCATCATCTCAGACACATGGGAATATATCGCCCAGAATCAGGTTGAGTAACGCTCCTCCCTCCATAAGGGTACAGTGACACATGAGGCAGAAAGGACAATTGCAGCAGAGAAACATGGGCTAGCCAGGAAAGCCCGAGCCAGCGACCCTAGCCCAATGTGACTGCCATCTCTTGTCCACGTTTTGAGGGTGAATTGGCCTCTCAGGCCACAGACCAGTCAAGCCTCTGGAAATCACAGATGGCTGGAGCAGTTCTCATCGTTGTCTGATGGACGAACAAACGAACAATGATGTTGCTTGAGCTGGTCTGATAGTGCGGTTGTGAGTCAGCAGCATGAATAGAAGCGGGCTGAGAACACAGCCCTGGAGGGGTAGGGGGGTGGGGGGGAGGCGGTGATGGAGCCTGAGATGTTGCAGCCAACTGGGACTGACTGGGGTCTTTCTGTCCAAGTCCAAGACCCAGCTATGGAGAGGGATGTTGAGTCCCAGTGAGGATAGTTTACCCACCATCCTCTGAGGGATCATTGTGTTAAACACCAAGCTGAAGTTGATAAATATCAATTTGGCAAATGAGGCATTATTTTCTAGACGGGACAGGACCGGGTGGATGGCCAAGGCTATGACATCATCAGTGCACCGGTTTGAGCAGTAGGCGAGCTGGAAGGTGGAATTTTATATGATCCATTACCAGCTGCTCAAAGCACTTCATGATTGTTGAAGTCAGTGCCACTGGCTGTTAAGTGTTCAGAGCCGATGGTGTTCCTGTCACTCTCTTGGGCACTGGAATGATATTGGCTGCCTTGAAGCCCTGCAGTTGCAAAGAGACATTAAAGATGTCCCCCTAAGACCTCTGTTAGCTGATCCATATTGTCCTTCAGCACCTGACCAGGTACATTGTCCAGCCCTGCAGCTTTGCTAGGATCCTCCTCACTTCAGCTGTGGTCTGTTCCTCAGAGGGAGCAGGGGCTTTCCACGATGTTATGTCATTTACGGGGGTCGGGGGTATGGAGGGAAGGCTGGGGCGGGGTTCTGAGTTGGATGATCAGCCATGATCATAATAAATGGTGCAGGCTCGAAGGGCCGAATGGCCTACTCCTGCACCTATTTTCTATGTTTCTGTGCATCAGATCATGCATAGACGGCATTCAGCCCATCAGGAAGGGAGTTGTCACAGGGGAGATTTGGAGTGTGTTATGGTTTGTATACCTTGCTATGTATGGTGCATGTCTCTGGGTTTTCTGTGAGTACTCGCGCTTTGCCTTTCTGATGGCACGTGAAAGCAGGGCTCTTGCTGACCGTAGTGTCATCCTCTGTATTCTGCCATGATTTCTGGTTTGTGTAGTGTTTAATCACGGTTTCAAAGGTACTCTTAATGTCAGAGGAATGTGTACAATATACATCTGAAATGCTTTTTCTTCACAGCCGTCCACCAAAACAGAGGGGTGCCCCAAAGAATGAATGACAGTTAAATGTTAGAACCCCACAGCTCCCCCCTCCCATGTGTAAGCAGCAGCAAAGCAACGATCTCTCCCCACCAGCAAAAAAAAGCATCGGCACCCCCACCAAGCACTCAATTGTGCAGCAAAGCAACAGCGAAGACACAGACTTGCAGTACCCAAAGATTACTCGTTCACCTGGTATTCAGCATACCACAGGCTCTCTCCCTCCCTAATAAGGGAAAAAAGGTGTCTCCATTTCACAGCGAGAGGGGATGCATAACAAACAACTCGCTCGTTTACGATGTTAAAAGACCATTGCGTTGCTTTTTCCAAGCTGTGTGCCCGAAGATCTCTGGTCTCTGGGCACACAGCTCAGATCTTCCATCGCCCATGACAGACCGATCTCCTGCCCAGACACCGACCTCCGATTCCTGCCCCCGCCCCCGCGTCTCCAGAGCCACGAGGTCTTTGGAACTCCAAAGGTGAGCTAAGCTCTTAGGCCACATCCTTAGCATGTCGAATAACGGCCAGTCTTGAAATCCCGACAGCGGGTCTCATTCCCGCAAAGATCTGAAGTTAGTGTGTGACTCCAGGTCAGGGTCTTCAAAAGAACCCTGAAAGGGTAAAATAAAGATATCAAAGATGGAAATAGAGCTGTTTCCGAAGATGCGAGCAAAGTAGTCGCCGTTTAGCACCATCTTAACTAAGCTTTGCCCTCTTCTTTAACGCCTTCAGTACATTTTCCTGTGTAGCCAGTCACCGATCCCTCATGTTCATCAGTGTTGACGTGACGATCATAGGAAGTCACCTCCCCAAATATGGTCCAGTCGTTTTTTTTTCACAAACCAGTCTTGCCACACTGTGGTGGCACCTTCTGGCCCGGTCCTGATCTCCTTTTTAGCTGGTTTGACTCGTTTAACCAGTGGTCTGTATGCAGAGATTAGCAAAGTGGATGTGTGGTCTGAGGTGAGGATGGGGGCAGCCTTGTAGGCTCCACAAAAGTTGTATGGACCAGCTCTAATATATTCTTTCCTGTGGTTGCGAAGTTAACATGCTGGTAGGAAAAAGAGTAAAACTAGCCCCATTCCTCCCTCTCACCCACACAAATACACACCCCTTTAACACTAGGATAGGCTTCCAATTTCCAGTGAATTCGAACTCGGGCCTGCAGACACTGACCTTCGACCTTCCCCGCAGATGACAGAGATTTGTGGACTCAGCTCCAGCCAACGGGACTTGACTTCCTGACTTCCAATTCTGAAAGTCCTCCAATCCTGGCAACATCCTGGTGAAACTCCTCTTAAAAAGAGCTGAGTGCTAAGGGGAAGGTTTCTCACAGTCCCAGCGATCCCGTAAAGCCACACTTCCTGAGCTCCTGCCGCCATCGAGCTTTGCGTTGTTCTGGAATTGCTCTGTGTCTCCAGAATCACGGCCTTTTGTCAACCTCTTTAATCCAGATGCAGGTTTTTTAAAAAAACTTCCTTCCTCGAGATGTCAGACCCATTGGTAAAGTCAACATATATTTTCCATCCCAAACTGTGCTTGTAAGTGTTGGTGAGCGGCCTTCCTAAACTGTTTGTGTGAGTGAAGACTGTGACATCCCAGTAATGAAAGGGTTAATGCATGAAGAGTGTTTGATGGCTTTGGGCCTGTACTTGCTGGAGTTTAGAAGAACGAGGGGGGATCTCATTGAAGCCTATCGAATATTGAAAAGACTAGATAGAGTGGATGTTTCAAGTAGTGGGGGAGTCTAGGCCCAGAGGACACAGCCTCAGAATAGAAGGGCGTCCCTTTAGAACAGAGATGAGGAGGAATTTCCTTAGCCAGAGGAGTGGTAGATCTGTGGAATTCAATGCCACAAATGCTTTGGAAGCTAGGTCACTGGATATATTAAAACGGAGGTCGATAGGTTCTTGATTAGTGAGGGAGAAGACAGGAGAATGGGGTTGAGAGGGATGATATTTTAGCCATGATGGAATGGCAGATCAGACTCGATGGGCTGAATAGCCTGTCGGCTCCTATGTCTTATGCTCTTATGGAGCAGTACAGTACAGTTGTGACCCTTCAGTACAGACCTATTAACCTGCACTATCAATCTCACCCCACGCTCTCACATAGCTCAACATTTTTCTTTCATCCATGTGCCTATCTGAACATTTCTTAAATATCCCCAATGTATCAGCTTCTCCCCCCAGCCCTGGTAGGGTGTTCCATTTTTGGTTCCTGCTCTTGTAGTTTCATGTCATTCATTCATTCAGTTTTTTGGTCATTTGGACAAGTTGAAATGGATGAAAAGGGCTTAGACAGATATGAGTGGAACAGAAACAAATGGGGCCAGCTTGGAAGGAAATCTCGGTGAGTTTGGACAAGTGGCCTCTTTCC
The DNA here is from genome assembly GCF_963921235.1 of Mobula hypostoma. Taxonomy (NCBI): domain Eukaryota; kingdom Metazoa; phylum Chordata; class Chondrichthyes; order Myliobatiformes; family Myliobatidae; genus Mobula; species Mobula hypostoma. The sequence goes on along the minus strand of NC_086105.1, from coordinate 55,717,725 downwards.
AAGCCGCATTCAAAGCTGTTGTCCCAAAATGCAGGATTTCACAATGGTCCTGTCTAGGAATGCCAGGGCAGATGGTTAGGCTTTTATCAGAAATGAAATAAATCATTGCCAATCTAACTTCTGAAGCCAGATCTCGTCTGGACTTGTGGGAACAGAGTGCTACAGTGTGTCAGGAGTTGAGGATCTCGATGAACACTGTGATCATCAGTGAAATTCCAATTTCTCAGAGGTACCTCATCTGCATCTGAAGCAGGATGTTTGTGCTTGTACTATTTCAGTTTGACATTGGGAGTGGTCTGAGGGCTTGAGCGTAACCTGCCCAACAGCAGGGATAGGCTGGGTCCTGGGTGGTGAAAGAGCAGTGAGTCTGTAATGATGTGGTGTGTGTCGAGTTTCTGCGAGCCTCATCGTGGGAGCTGCACTGACTGTGTGCAAGGACAGGAATGACATACAGAAGGGAAGTGGAGTTAGTTAACAGATGCATGGGCAATGTCATCTCCTAGTCCAGCCCAGTATGAGTTGCTGAGATGGGGGAGTTGAATGATGTTCCATCTTCTCCTGACTCAGGTTCTTCAGAGAGATTAGAACATTACAATAGGAAATTCCAAGTAAATTTATTGTCAAAGTGCATGTATGTTACCATGTTCTATCTTGAGATTCATTTTCTCGAAAGCATTTAGAGGGAAATAAAGAAATAAAATAGAATTTACAAAAAAACTATACGTAGATACTGACAAACAACCAATGTGTAAAAGAAGAGAAACTGTGCAAATAAACATCTTCCAAAGGTGGTATCCATCATTAATTACCCTCACCACCCGAGACATGCCCTCCTCTCATTCCTACCATCAGCGAGGAGGCTGAAGTCCCACAGTTAACATTTTAGGACTAACTTCTTCCCCTCTGACATCAGAGTTTTGCATTTGTTTCTTATTGCAACCTGTGGTAATTTGTTATGCCTGCACTGTACTGCTGCCACAAAACAACAAATCTGACGACTTGTGTCAGGTACAATGAACGTGATTCTGACCCACGAGAGGTTGCAGGAGTGTGGGCTGTCTGTTTCTCCCCGTTTCACTTTGCCTCTGCTCCCCTTCCCTAGGCCAAGGTTAAAAAACGTGGACCGGAGCAGTGCACAGCATTTGGAAGTGACTGTGGGCGATCTGACCGTCATTATCACGGACTTTAAGGAGAAAGTGAGGTCGGCGCCGGCGGCCACCGCGACCTCCAGCTCCACGGCCGAGCAGCACAGCCTGAGCAGTTCGAGCTCTGACAACACAGAGAAAGGCTTGTCCCGGTCATCGTCGCCTAGGGGTGACGGATCAGTCAATGGTGAATCCCACTAAAGCACCCGCTGACCTGCTCTTCACCACTCCTGCGCTCAATGGTTCAGTGGACAGCATCTCTACCAGTTCAGTCCTGGGCACTCAACGTTTCAGTGGGCAAGTCGGCCTGCCTTCAGTTCAGTTTTCAGTGCTTTTTTTTTTAAATAATTCCGCAACCAATCTGGAACTCCTGCACTGTGGCATGTTTTTGAGTGTAATTTTCTATACCTTAGATTGGGCTGCCTATGTGATGTGTTTAAGGACTGAATTCTGAAATACTTGGCTTCTGGCATTCAGAAGTCAATTGACAGTCGACTGTTTCAGCAACTAAACAATGTCTGGAAATGGTTTGCCTGGTTAAGTGCACCTGCTTGTTCTTGGTGTGAGCAAATAGGAAAAACATTCTCAAAAACATTTCTATAAATTCTTGCCAACATCTTGCTTTCCAACACTTGTTATTTGGATGGGGGAAAAATCACTTAGCCATTAAAAACCACGGCATTATAAACACCCTCTGTCATTCATTGCAGTAACTTACAGTTTCACGATGTGGTGCTGGGCTAATTGACCAGGGTTGACTGAGGTTACAGTCCATGCTACTTAAGGGCAGCCACTCAGTTAAAGAATCGAGTTGCTGCCGCATTTAAGAGGGCAGTCGTTTTGACGCCATGTCCAACTGGGGAGGGGCACAGGTGCGTAACATACGTCACCATGTGCTTCACGCAGTTCCTCTCAGCTGGGTGCTCGCTGCCTCACACAGAAGGCAAAGCAAAACAAGAAAAATGCTAATAACTAGATGCTTAGTATGTCTAAAAGTAGTTTTATGAAATGTGTGGGAATAGTTTATGATGATGTTGCCAGTTCTGAAAACTTCAATTAAAGTGTTTTGCTGATGTTTTGAATTTGCGACAGTATTTATACGTATTGTTGTAATAAAAAAATATGCAAGATTACATTCTACCTTGGGAGCTCGATTACTTCTGCCTTCTGTGGGAACTGTTACTGCCAAAACCAAGGCTCTCTGGAGAGCTCTGTGTTGAAACATTCATAAAGGTGGCTGAAAGATTAACTAAAATTTGTTGGATTTGCTCTCTGAAGCTTAATTAGTACTGTTTTTCAACCCAGACCTTTTATGCATCTCTCCTTATAGAAACGATACAAGGAAAATACCTCACAGTGATCAGAAAAATGAAAATGTTGCAGCAGATAAAAATTTAACTAATTCTTAAGTTTAATCTTAAATTGCATCTCTTTCCAGTAGGCAACTGCCTTTGTTTGAAAAGTAAAATTAAATAATAAGAGTTAGTGGGTGATAGAGTAAGGAAGGCCAAGCAGATGATGTGTGATGTCAGACACCTGTCCAATCTGAGAGGCAATGAGTGGCGTAGATTGTATTTTCAGGTGTAGGTCTTTGATACGGATATCAAATTATAGATTGTTTTACATGATGAGATTTTTATATCCTTTCAGGAAAAACTCGGTGTTCATGCTGATATGTGTAGTGTTTGGTATATATTTGATTTTATCGGAAAAGCAACTCACAATTAAAAGATATTTGAATTATACAAGGCCAGTATCTGTTTTTAAAAGTGGAGAATGGTGATAATCAGAAAGAATTGAAATACTTTTAACCTCAACGATTAAAACACTTGTTGCTTACAGTAAGCAGAATGTCAACAGATTGTCACTCCTTTCCCCTGCTCCCCCACCTCTCTTTCCCCTCCCCATACCTATCACCCCTCTTCATCCCTGTCACCCCTCTCCCTCCCCCACCTCCCCACACCCCTCCCCATCTCTCGCTCTTGTTCTCACTCTCTCGTTCTCTCTCTCTCGTGTTCTCTCTCTCGTTCTCTCTCTGTCTCTCGTTCTCGCTCATTCTCTCTCTCTCTCATTCCCTCTCTCGTGCTCTCATTGTTGAAGCTCTTTATTCACAGAACAGTACCATTCATTCCATTGAGCTCAAACTGTGACCAACCCAGCGAGCCCCAATAAAGCCCATCTCCCCAGAGCCCTGCAAGTCTCCTTTCAGACACCACAGACGTTACTTCAAGGAGGAATGCAGGTAAGTAACAATGGCCATTTCACTTTTATAATAAAAACTGAATCTGCAGGAAACACTCGACAACAGTTAACATTCTCCGGAACTGTGCTGCTGGGCTGGGAGCCGTCGGATAGCAGCTTTGGCTGTCTATGAGAAACCTATCTGTTCCAATGGGATACACTTTGTGAAGCCGGTTGCACCTCCAGTTCCCAGGAGATTCCGAAGTACGTACATAGTAGTTATACAATTCTGTAACTCTGACTGACTCACCTTCTGGACAGCCACTCTCGAAGTATTGCTGGGTAGCTACCTTTTACTTAACTCAATTTTGCCTCACAGTTTGTGTCAGGACCTGCTTCTTGTTGCACTGGCAACATCATGGATCCTGGCTGCACTTTGCCAATCACTGCCCACCTTTGCACATAGCAGAGCCATGAGCCGATCATAACTGGTCATGAATGGGACTGTGCCTAGTGAAGATCCACTGTCGTTCTCACATTCTCCATCCTCAGATGATCTGGGGCAGAAGCTGATTCCATTCTTCCGTGTGCCTTTGCAGTCTGAGCATTTCAACCAGTGCTTTCTCTTCCCACCTGTCCCTTGCACATTCACTGAACAACCTTGTGAATCTCAAAGTCGTGATTGCTGCTGACCCCATATATATCTTGGCAAAGGGGCCGTCCTTCACTTGGACTAGGCTGGGATGAGTGCTGATGCCAAAGTAATTTTTGTTATCGAAGTGTATATATATATCACCATATACAACCCTCAGATTCTTTTTCTTGTGAGCACACTCAGCAAATCTACAGAATGGTAATGATAATAAGATCAATGAAAGATCAACCAGTGATCGGCAGATATAAATAGATAGCAGTAAGTAACGAGAACATGAAATAACAAGATAGAGAGTTCTTAACAACAGATCATTGGTTGTAGGAACATCTCAGTAGATGGGCAGGTGAGCGTAGATATCCCCTTTTGATCAAAAGACTGGATGGTAACTGTTCTTGAACCTGGTGGTGTGAAGACTGAGGGTCTTGTACTTTCTCCTGCTGGCAGCAGTGAGAAGAGAGCATGTCCCGGGTACTGAGAGTCTCTGCTTTCCTATCACAGCTTTTCATGCTCTATGTTGGGAGGACTTCACCCATGATGTACTGTCCAAATCCACTACCCTTTGTAGGATTTTCCATTCACAGGCATTGGTGTTTTCATATCAGGCTGTGATGCAGCCAGTCAATACGCTCTCCACTACACATCTGTAGAGGTTTGCCTTCATTGCAAAGATTTGTCTACACTTTGGCATCAGTTTTTCTGCATTGCGACCCTAATCCATCTGTTTCTTGGTAACCTCCTGTTACTCCACCCTCTGTACACTTGGGTTCAGCTAAAGCTCCCCTGCCTTTTGTTTGTGTCAGCGTCAGTCCTCAGTCCTTCTCTCTCCCTGCCTGAATTTAAAAGGGAAAACTCTGCCATCTTCTCCTCCTGAAGGCATGTAGTAGATGAAGCCAGTACCTGGGGCATTCCTCCTGCACTTTCTGCCCAGTGCAGCATCTATAGACTTCAGCTGTCTGTGCTGGCTGAGTACTTGTGTCTAATGTTCCCTCCTCTTCAATCTTTATGACCCAGGCTTTTTACTCTCCATCCACTTACATCCTTGGCCCTTTGCTAAACACTGCGGAGCAATTATCTGTTAAAGTTACTGCAAAATTGCATTCCTGAACTTGGTGGACTTCAAGAACAGTTACAACCCCACAACCATCAAGTTCGTGAACATAAAGGGGATAACGACACTCACTTCCAAGAGAAAATCTGCAGATGCTGGAAATCCAAGCAACACACACAAAGTGCTGGAGGAACTCAGCAGGCCAGGCACCATCTATGAAAAAGAGTAAACAGCCAACTTTTCAGGACGAGACACTTCAGCAGGACTGGAGAAAAGAAAGATTAGTCAGAGTTAGAAGGGAAGGGAGGAAGAAACACAGGTGATAGGTGAAACTAGGAGGGGGAGGGGTGAAATAAAAAGCTGTGAAGTTGATTGGTGAAAGAGATACAGGGTGGAGAAGGGGGATCCAATAGGAGAGGACAGAAGGCTGTGGAAGAAAGAAAAAGGAGGAGCAGTAGAGGGAGGTGATGGGCTGGCAAGGAGATGAGGTGAGAGGGGGAAAGGGGAATAGGTAATTGACAAGGAGGGAGGGTGGGCATTACTGGAAGTTTGAGAAATCGATGTTCCTCCTTCAACTTGAGTGTTGCCTCATCACGACAGTGGAGAAGGCCATGGATTGACATATGGGAATGGGAAGTGGAATTAAACTGAGTCGCCACTGGGAGATTCCGCTTTTCTGGTGTACAGAGCGTAGGTGCTCGGTGAAGCGGTCTCCCAATCTACATCGTATCTCACCAGTATACAAGGGGCCACACTGGGAGCACCGGATACAATAGGTGACCCCAACAGACTCACAGGTGTCGCCTCACCTAGAAGGACTGTTTAGGGCCCTGAATAGTAGTGGGGAAGGAAGTGTAGGAGCAGGTGTAGCACTTGTTCTGCTTGCAAAGATAAGTGCCAAGAGGGAGGTCGGTGGGGAAGGACAAATGGACAAGGGAGTCATGTAGGGAGCAATCCCTGTGGAAAGCAGGAAGTGGGGCGGGGAGGAAAGATGTGCTTAGGTGGTGAAATCCCGCTGGAGATGGGGGGAATTATGGAGGGGTGGTAGGTGGGGACAAGAGGACCCTATCCCTAATGGGAGGGCAGGAGGATGGGCTGAGGGTTGACATGCACAAGATGGAAGAGATGTAGTTAAGGGCAGGGTTGATGGTGGAGGAAGGGAAGCCCCTTTCTTTGAAGAAGGACAACATCTCCTTCATTCTGGAATGAAAAGCCTCCTCCTGCAAGCAGATGCAGCAGAGATGGAGGAGTTGAGAGAAGGGGATGGCAATTCTGCAAGTAACAGGCTTGGGAAGAGGTATAATCCAGGTAGCTGTGAGAGTCAGTGGGTTTGTAATAGACATCAGTAGATAAGCTGTCTCCAGAGATAGAGCTAGGGAGATCAAGAGAGTGGAGGGAGGTATCAGACAGAAATGGACCAGGTAAATTGAGGGCAAGGTGGAAGTTGGAGGCAAAGTTGATGAAATCAACTAACTAGGCATGGGTGAAGGAAGCAGCACCAATGCAGTCACGGATGTAACATAGGAAAAGTGGGGAAGTGACATCAGTGTAGGCTTGGAACGTAGACTGTACCACATAGCCAACAAAAAGGCAGGCATAGCTGGGACCCATGCGAGTGCCTGTGGCTACACCTTTTATTTGAAGGAAGCGAGAGGAGCCAAAGGAGAAATTATTGAGAATAAGGACAAGTTCTTCTAGGCGGAGGAGCATGGTGGTGGAGTGGAACTGCTTGGGTCTGGTGTCCAGTAAAAAAACAGGGAGCTTTGAGGCCTTCCTGGTGGAGGATGGAGGTGTATAGGGACTGGACATCAATAGTGAAAATAAAATGCTTGGGGCCAGGGAACTTGAAATCATTGAAAAGATCCAGGGCATGGGAAGGGTCATGGATGTAGGTAGGAAGTTAGAGAACCGGGGGGGGGGATAAAACAGAGTTGAGGTATGCAGGTGTGTAGTCAGGCAGGAACAAGCTGAAACAATAGGTCAACCTGGACAGACAGGTTTGTGGATCTTGGGTTGGAGGTAGCAGTGGGAGGTGTGGGGTATGGGAACAATGAGATTGGTGGCAGTGGATGGGAGATCCCCAGATCTGATATGGTCAGCCGTGGTGTGGGAGACAATAACCTGGTACTCCTCAGTTGGATCCTGTTCGAGAAGTAAATAAGAAGAGGTGTCTGAGAGTTGTCGCTGGGCCTCAGTAAGGTGGAGGTCAGTCCTCCAGACTCCTGCTGCAGGTTTGATGGTACAGTATTCACTTGCCCATCCACTCCCACAACCAACTTTAAGGGCTCATTATCTCATGTTCTTGTTCTTCATTTATGTTTGCATTTGCACAGTTTGTCTTCTGCATTCTGGTTGATCTTTCTTAGATCCTGTTATGGTTACTATTCTACAGATTTGCTGAGTATGCCCACCAGGAAACAAATCTCAGAGTTGTATATGGTGACATGTATGTACTCCGACAATAAAACTTCCTTTAAACTTTTTTGAATGAGCAGATCCCACTCTACCTCCTCGTCCTAACAGGCACTGGCGATCCATTCTTTGGCACTAAACCAAGTTTAGTTCTGTTTCATTTTAGACAACAGGAAGCCCACTGGTAATCAGAGTATAAATCCAATAACACTTTCAAAAAGATTTGAACAGAATTTGACGTGAATAAAGAATTAAACCTCTTTCTGCAAAAGGGATCACCACAATGAAGAATGTTACTTTTTGATGCATAGAAGTGTTCTCAGTTTAACTTGTGGATGTGGTTCTGATAGCTGGACTTTGCTGTAGTGTTGGTCTATTGGGAGTCTACTTTCACACAGGAGCAATACTTTTAAGTGGAGTCACAGAGTGGGAGCAGGGCAGAGGCAGAGGCAGAGGCAGAAACCGGGTACTCAAAGGCCAGCAGTGGAGGGGAGAGGTAATAAAGGAGCAAGAACGCAAGAGTCCAGAGCAAAGTGTCACAGCTGGTAGAGACACTGCCTCACACCTCCATTTGATCCTGTGTGGAGTTTAGTTATTCTCCCCCATGATCATATGGGTTCCCCCCACCCTCCCAAAGGGGTGTAGGTTGTTAGATCAAGTGGTCACCATAGCTACCTGTGGTGTAGGTGAGCAGAAGGATCTGGGTGGAGTTGATGAGAATGGAAGGGTGAATACAATGTGATCAGTGTAATAGCATGCCTGACACATGATTCAACAGAGCAGGCGGCCTGCTTCTGAGCTGTGAGACAGATTTGAGGAAGGCCATCACCTTCATCAAAGAGGGAGCCAGACCTTTTGTAACCAAATAACCAAAGCCCAATCTGCTGCTAACGGCCACGTCCTGGGAGATGAGGGTCGATGTGGGAAGGAGGTTGCAGTTCCCAGATGTGGTGTACACAAACCTACGCCCGGACATTGTACTGTCGTCAACTGAAGACAAGAAAATAGTTCTGGTTGAGCTGACTGTGCCGTGGGAGGAGGGATGGGAAGAGGGCCACAAGAGAAAGGCCTTGAAGTACCAGCCTTTAGTGCAGGAGTACAAAGACAAGGGATGGCAGGCATGGTTGTTCCCTGTGGTCTCAGCTGCAGAGGTTTCCCAGCCAAATCAGCATGGCGGTTGTTGTCAGGACTGGACAAGAGGAGCAAAAAACAAGCAGCTCGTAGGATGGGGCAAGAGGCAGGATGAGCCTCTTGCTGGATTTGGAGTAGGCGAGAGAAGGGGAGCTGGAAGCCAGGAGCAGATGGGCAGTGATTTGGCCACCACTGCCGGCCCACCAACTGGAGAGTGTCGTGGTTAAGGGTCGAAACACTCGGTGAAGGTTGGGAACCACCTGATGATACCTGCTCCTGGCTGAAGGCTACGGTTACCTTAGAAGGTAACTGGAGAATGCACCCCAACAGGTGTATGTAACAAGCAAAAGGGAAGAGGGTGAGGGGGACTTAAACACTGGACAACCAGGGATTAATTGTAGGAGTACAGAACACATGGAAGTTGTGGTCTAGAATGGGAGTGTGAGTGAAGGTTAGCAGGAAGCAAGGAGAGTCCTCAAGATAAAGAACTAAATATTTATTTTTAAGTTGTGGATTTGATGTCCTGCACAAGGCAGGTTTGTAATAGAACAACAGGTAGTTGGGGGAGCTCTAAACTCAGGACACACCAAACCCCCGCCCTTCAATCTTCTGCTAGGTGCCATCGACAGGCAAGGCCATGACAGGTGAGTCAGTATTGACAGGTGAGGCAATTTTAGATTGGACAATAAACTTGTATTCTTTTGCAGAATTCATAATGTGATGTAGGGAAGGAGAGGGAGAGAAAAATGAGGTAGGAAATGTGGAATGGAATGCATTCCAGGGAAAACTAAATAGAGATGATCAAAATTGAAATATGAATGAAAAAGGCAACGATTGACTCCTCCACTTGCATTTGTTAAGACATAGAAGTAGAATTAGGGCGTTTGGCCCATTGAGTCTGCTCCAGTATCAGTCTCGACCCCATCTTCCTGCCTGCTCTTCGTAACTGTTGACGCCCTTACTAATCAAGAACTATCAGCTTCTGCTTTAAATATGCCTAATGACTTGGTCTCCACAGCCACTTATGGCCATGAATTCCACAGATTCACCACCCTCTGGCTAAAGAAACTACTCCACAACTCTGTTCTAAAGACGTTCTTCTAACCTGAGGCTGTGCGCTCTGGTCTTAGACTCCTCCACTACAGGAACATCCTCTCCACACGCACTCTGCCTAGGCCTTACAATTCCTGGCTGCTTCATTCGCTCTGTATTTCTCTCTCACTCTCTGGTGTAACCTGTCTCTGTCCATTTCTCTCCCTCCAACTGCAGTGTAACTTTTCCACTCCATGCTTCACTTTGTCTCTTCCCCCTCTCTCAGCACCTTTCAAAGTTCAAAGTAAATTTATTAACAAAGTACATACATGTCACCATATTCAACCCTGAGATTCATTTTTTTGCAGGCATTCACAGTGAATACAAGAAACACAATAGAATCAATACAAGATGACACTCAACAGGACAAACACCAGCCAATATGCAAAAATATACAACAAACTGTGCAAATACAAAAAGAAAGAGGGGAGGGGGGTAAAAAAAACATGATAATAAATATCAAGAACACGAGATGAAGAGTCCTTGAAGGTGAGTCCTGAGATTGTGGGAACATTTTAGTGATGGGGGCAAGTGAAGTTCTCCTTACTGTTCAAGAGTCTGTACCACCTTCCTGATGGTAGCAGCAAGAAGAGAGCATGGTCTGGGTGGTGAGGGTCAGGTCCCTGATGATGGATGCTGCTCTCTTGCAACAATGCTCCATATAGATATCCTTAATGGTGGGGAGGACTTTACCTGTGATGGACTGGGCCGTATCCACTCCCTTTTTGTAGGCTTTCTCTATATTAACCCTCAGTGTACATGGTATATCATGATTTTCTCTTTACTTACGTATACAGTGCCTATTACAAGTATTCACCTCCCTTGGAAGTTTTCATGTTTTATTATTTTACAACATTGAATCACAGTGGATTCAATTCACTTTTTTTTTGATACTGATCAACAGAAAAAGACTATCATGTCAAAGTGAAAACCGAGCTCTACAAATAGACCTAAATTAATTATGAATATAAAACTAATTGGCCTAATCTCAAATAATAATGAGGCAGCCTACAGAGAAGAAGTCATCACCCTGACACAGTGGTGTCAAGAAAACAACCTCTCCCTCAATGTCGCAAAAACAAAGGATCTGGTTGTGAACTACAGGAGGAATGGGGACAGGCTAGCCCCTATTGATATCAATGAATCTGGGGTTGAGAGGGTAAACAGCTTTAAATTCCTCGGCATAAACATCACCAAGGATCTCACGTGGTCTGTACATACCAGCTGTGTGGTGAAAAAGCAACAAGAGTGCCTCTTACCCCTCAGACAGTTGAAGAAATTTGGTATGGGCCCCCCAAATCCCAAGAACTTTCTACAGGGGCATAATTGAGAGCATCCTGACTGGCTGCATCACTGCCTGGTTTGGGAACTGCACTTTCCTCAATCGCAGGACTCTGCAGAGAGTGGTGTGGACAGCCGAGCACATCTGTAGATGTGAACTTCCCACTATTCAGGACATTTACAAAGACAGGTGTGTAAAAAAAAAAAGGCCCAAAGGATCATTGGGGACCTGAGCCACCCCAGCCACAAACTGTTCCAGCTGCTACCATCCGGGAAGCGGCCCTGCAGTATAAAAGCCAGGACCAACAGGCTCCAGGACAGCTTCTTCCACCAGGCCATCAGACTGATTAATTCATGCTGACACAAGTGTAGTTCTATGTTATTATTGTTGTACATACTATTTATTATAAATTGCACATTTACATGGAGATGTAATGGGAAGATTTTTACTCCATGTATATGAAAGATGTGAATAATGAAGTCAATTCAATTCAATAATTGGTTGCATAAGTATTCACCCACTTTAATATGACACAGCAAATCATCACTGGTGCTGCCAATTGGTTTTAGAAATCACATAATAATTAGTTAAATGGAGATCACCTGTGCGCAGTCATGGTGTTTCAATTGATTGTAGTAAAAATACACCAGTATCTGGAAGATCCAGCTGCTGGTGAGTCAGTATCCTGGCACAAACTACATCATGATGACAAAAGAACCACTCTGGGAAAAGGTTATTGAAAAGCACAAGTCAGGAGTACAAGAAAATTCCCAAGTCACTGAATATCCCTTGGAGTTCAGTTAAGTCAATCCTCAAGAAATGGAAAGAATATGGCACAGCTGTAAATCTGCCTAGAGCAGGCCGTCTTCAAAAACTGAGTGACAGTGCAAGAAGGGGACCAGTGAGGGAGGCCACCAACTCTGCAGGAATTACAAGCTTCAGTGGCTGAGACAGCAGAGTGCCAAAGAGAAAGCCTCTGTTTGAATAAAAAAGATCACATGAAATCTCAGCTAGCGTTTGCCAGGAGGCATGAGGGAGACTCTGAAGTCAGCTAGAAGGCATATTGGTCTGAAGAAACCAAAATTGAGCTTTTTGGCCATCAGACGAAACTCTATGTTTGGTGTAGGTCAAACACAGCACACCATCCCTACCATGAAGCATGGTGGTGGCTGTATCATGCTGTGGGGGTCATCACAGCAGCAGGCCCTGGAAGGCTTGTGAAGGTAGCGGGTAACATCAATGCAGCAAAATACAGGGAAATCCTGATACATTCTGCAGGAGAACTGCAAGTTGGGAAAAGATTTATTTTCCAGCAAAAATGCCCCCTAGCATAAAGCCAATGCTACACAGGAATAACTTACAAAGAACAAAGTTAATGTCCTGGAGTGGCCCAGTCAGAGTCCTGACCTCAATCCAATTGAGCATTTGTGGCTGGACTTGAAAAAGGCTGTTCACTCACAATCCCCAGGCAATCTAACAGAGCTTGAGCAGTTTTGTAAAGAAATGGGAAAAATTGCAGTGTCCAGATGTGCAAAGCTGGTAACCATCCAGGCTTAACAAGAAGCCCAGAGACCTCGGCCTTGACCCTGCCTTGTGCAGCTGGATCCTGGGCTTCTCGTCAGATCGCCGGCAGGTTGTAAGAGTGGGCTCCCTCACTTCCAACCCTCTGTCTCTCAATACAGGAGCCCCTCAGGGCTGCGTACTGAGTCTCTTCCTTTACTCCCTGTATACCCATGACTGTGTCACCGCCCACAGCTCCAATCTGCTAATTAAATTTGCCAACACTACATTGATTGGCCTAATCTCAAACAATAACGAGGTGGCCTACAGGGAAGAAGTCATTTCTCAGACACAGTGGTGTCAAGAAAATAACCTCTCCCTCAATATCGCAAAAACAAAGGAGCTGGTTGTGGATTACAGGAGGAATGGAGATGGGCTAACCCCTATTGACATCAATGGATCTGGGGTTGAGAAGGTAAACAGCTTCAAGTTCCTCGGCATCCACATCACCAAGGACTTCACGTGGTCTGTGCACACCAGCACCTCTTTCACCTCAGACGGTCGAGGAAGTTTGGTATGGGCCCCCAAATCCTAAGAACTTTATATAAGGGCACAATTGAGAGCATCCTGACTGGCTGCATCACTGCCTGGTATGGGAACTGTACCTCCCTTAATCGCAGGACTCTGCAGAGAGAGGTGCAGGCAGCCTAGCACATCTGTAGTTGTGAACTTCCCATGATTCAGGACACTCACAAGGACAGGTGTGTAAAAAGGGCCCGAAGGATCATTGGGGACCTGAGTCACCCCAACCACAATCTATTCCAGCTGCTACCATCCGGGAAATGGTACTGCAGCATGAAAGCCAGGACCAACAGGCTCCGGGACAGCTTCTTCCACCAGGCCATCAGACTGATGAACTCACGCTGACTTGAATGTACTCTGTATTACATTGACTGTTCTATTTATTATAAATGATGATAAATTACAATGATTGCACATTGCATATTTAGACAGAGATGTAACGTAAAGATTTTTACTCATCGTGTATGTGAGGGATGTAAGAAATAAAGTCAATTCAATTCAAGGCTGTAATTGCTGCCAAAGGTGCATCTACTAAACACTGACTTGAAAGGGGGTGAGTAATTATGCAATCAATTATTTTGTGTTTAATAATTGTAATAAATTTAGACCAATTTGTAGAAACTTCATTTCACTTTGAGAGTCTTTTCTATTGATCAGTGTCAAAAAATCAAATTAAATCCACTGAGATTAATTGTTGTAAAACAATAAAATATGAGAACTTCCAAGGGGGTTGAATACTTTCTATAGGCACTGTATTTGTATTCACTCTCTATATCTGAGCACATTTCTTGCTTATTTTATGTATTTTCCTCCTTTTAGCACTATTTCCTTATTATTGCAATATCTTACTCTCTCTAAACCTGTGTACATCCCTGTTAGTGTCTGTTTAATTTCTTCTGTCTGTATCTCCCGCTCTCACAAGCTGGGTACTTGGTTCAGTGTTTGTTTTCCAGATCTTTTGCCCGGTGAATATTTCTAATTTCCATGGCCTCTGTATCTCAATGCACATAAAGTGGCCACTCAGTGTATGTTCACAGTCTACTGCTGCCTCAGCCCATCCACCTCAAGGTTCAATGTGTTCTGCATCCAAGGATGTTCTTCTGCACAGCACTTGTTATAACACGTGGTTGTTTGAGTCACTGTCACCTTCCTGTCAGCTTGAACCAGTGTAGCCATTTTCCTCTGATCTCTCACATTAACAAGGCATTTCCACCCAAAGACCAGCTGGCACTGGATGTTTTTTTTTGTTTTTCACACCATTTTCTGTAAACTCCAGAGACCCTTGTGCCTGAAAATTTCCCTGACTGGCACCCAAGTCACTAAGATCACATTTCTTTGCCATTTTAATATTTGGTCTGAATGGACTTCCTGAACACAAGACCATAAGAAATAGAGGCAGTAGGCCAGAGCTCTGCCATTTCTGATCCATTCCCTCTCAACCCCCTTCTCCTACCTTCTCCCCATAAACCTTTCATTTCCTCAATAATTCAGAACCAATAAATCCCCACCTTAAGTACGCCCAGTGACCTTGCCTCCACACAGCCGCCTGTGGGAATGAGTTCCACAGATTCACCATCCTCTGGCAAAAGACATTCCACCTCATCTCCATGCTAAATAGGCATCCTTCTATTGTGATGTTGTGCTGTCTGGTCCTAGATTCTCCCACCACAGCAAACATCTTCTCCACAGCCACTCAATGTAGGCTTTTCAGTATTTGATAGGTTTCAATGAGATCACCCCTCCCATTCTTAGAAACTCCAGCAAGTAAAGGCTCAGAATCATCAATCGCTCCTCATACAATGAGCCATTCATTCCCAGAAACATTCTGATGAATCTCCTCCGAACCCTCTCTGATTCAGTAAATCCTTTCTTAAATAAGGGGCCCAAAACTGCTCTCAATACTCCAAGTGAGGCCTCATCACTGCCTTGTACAGCTTCAACATTGTGACCTTGTTTTTATATTCTAGTCCTCGTGAAATAAATGTTAACATTGCATTTGCCTTCCTCACTACCATCTCAACCTGCATTTACCTTCCTCGCCGCCGTCTCAACCTGCGTTTACCTTCCTCGCCGCCGTCTCAACCTGCGTTTACCTTCCTCGCCGCCGTCTCAACCTGCATTTACCTTCCTCGCCGCCGTGTCAACCTGCGTTTACCGTCCTCGCCGCCGTGTCAACCTGCGTTTACCGTCCTCACGCCGTCTCAACCTGCGTTTACCGTCCTCACCGCCGTCTCAACCTGCGTTTACCGTCCTCGCCGCCGTCTCAACCTGCATTTACCGTCCTCACCACCGTCTCGACCTGCATTTACCGTCCTCGCCGCCGTCTCGACCTGCATTTACCTTCCTCGCCGCCGTCTCGACCTGCATTTACCTTCCTCGCCGCCGTCTCGACCTGCGTTTACCGTCCTCGCCGCCGTCTCGACCTGCATTTACCTTCCTCGCCGCCGTCTCGACCTGCATTTACCGTCCTCGCCGCCGTCTCGACCTGCATTTACCGTCCTCGCCGCCGTCTCGACCTGCATTTACCGTCCTCGCCGCCGTCTCGACCTGCATTTACCTTCCTCACCACCGTCTCGACCTGCATTTACCGTCCTCACCGCCGTCTCGACCTGCATTTACCTTCCTCGCCGCCGTCTCGACCTGCATTTACCTTCCTCGCCGCCGTCTCGACCTGCATTTACCTTCCTCACCGCCATCTCAACCTGCATTTACCGTCCTCACCGCCGTCTCAACCTGCATTTACCGTCCTCGCCGCCATCTCAACCTGCATTTACCGTCCTCACCGCCGTCTCGACCTGCATTTACCTTCTTCACCACCATCTCAACCTGCATTTACCGTCCTCGCCGCCGTCTCAACCTGCATTTACCGTCCTCGCCGCCGTCTCAACCTGCATTTACCGTCCTCGCCGCCGTCTCAACCTGCATTTACCGTCCTCGCCGCCGTCTCGACCTGCATTTACCTTCCTCGCCGCCGTCTCGACCTGCATTTACCGTCCTCGCCGCCGTCTCAACCTGCATTTACTTTCCTCACCACCGTCTCAACCTGCATTTACCTTCTTCACCACCATCTCAACCTGCATTTACCGTCCTCACCGCTGTCTCAACCTGCATTTACCTTCCTCACCGCCATCTCAACCTGCATTTACCATCCTCACCGCCATCTCAATCTGAAAATTAAGCTTTAGGGAATCCTGTACCAGGACTCACCAGTCTCTTTACACCTCAGATTTTTTAATTTTCTCTCCATTTAGGAAACAGTCTACACTTGTATTTCTTCCCAACAATGTATTCCATTTGCCACATCTTTGCCCGTTCTCCTAATCCAAGTCCTTCTGTAGCCTCCACCTCAAAACTATCTGCCCCTGCACCCATCTTCGTATAATGCACAAAGCCAACAACTCAGTCATCTGAATCATTGATATTCAATATAAAAAGTGGTCCCGACACTGACCCCTGCAGAACACCACTAATTACTGGCAGACAATCAGGAAAGGCTCCCTTTATCACTGCCGTTTGCTTCCTGCCAGTAAGCCAATCTGCTATCTGTGCTGGTACTCGTATCTCTCCTGTAATACCAAGGGCCCATGGCTTGTTGAGCACCTTGTCAAAGGCCTTCTGAAAATGCAAGTACACAACACCACTGATTCTCCTTTTTCTATCCTGCTTGTTATTTCCTCAAAGAGTTCCAAGATTTTCCCTGGAGACTATGCTGACTTTGATCTATTTTATCACGTGCCTCCAAGTACCCCAAAAACACTTCCCAACATCCCCCCGACCACTGAGGTCAGACTAACAGGCATAGAATTCACTTCCTTCTGCCTCCCTTTCTTCTTGAAGAGTGGAGACATTTGCAATTACAGATGGGGATGAGGGGCCGAAAAGGACTGAGAACACTTGCTGACTCGTGGAAAAGACCAGAGCCAAGGCGTGTGGTCATGAAGGTGCAAGGAAGAGTGACGCATCGAAGTGAATGGGGAGACGGCCACCAGGATGACGACAGCAGATGGATTGGTACATTTGGACCCGGCTTGGTGGTCACTCTTCATGAAAGGACCGCTCTCCTTGTATTCAAACAAAAAATGTTTCTGATATTCTGAGATTTATGTTATTATTGGACTGTATATTAGTTTCCTTCAGTTTTTTGGTGTTTTCTTCCTTGTGGCCTATTGCAGTTTTAATGCTATTGTCACTATTCTTTTCCATGAGTGAGAGGTTCAGGGATCATCATCGTTGCAGTCCTCTTCTAACCTATTCTCTTCTGAGCTACAATGCCAGAGACCCAGTCGCTGCAGCTCACCCAGATCATCAATCCTCTCAACAGTATCCAAAATGGTACATTTATTATTGACTGGAACAGCCATAGGGGTACTTTACATTGGCTGCCCATTTCCCATCCCTCTCCTAACAGTCACCCATTTACCTGCCTCCTGTAACTTAGGGGTGACTACCTCCCTGTAGCTCCTATCATCTTCAGTTTCCTGTATGATCTGAAGGCCATCAAGCTGCAGCCCAATTCCTTAACACGTTCTCTGAGGAGCTGCAGCTCTGATGTGGTTATCGGGGAGGCTGCAGGTGTTCCAGAATTCCCACATCTCAAACAAAGAACACAACACAGCCCCTGGAGCCACTCTCACTGCTGAACTATGCACTAACAGATGAAGAATGAAAAAGAAGAAACTCACCAGATACTTACCTCGCTGAAGTCTGAGCCAAAGCCTTGTCATTCTAATCCCAGACCACTGAAACAACAGTGATTCCTCTTGTCCCAGTCTTATTTTTATTTGCCTTTGCTAATGAATCATGACTGTGCAGCCGAAAGAAATCCAAAATCCCACAAAACCTTTTTTTTTAAAAATCTCTCTCCCTACATGGATGGGAGAGGTCTGGAGGGTAATGGACTGGGTGCAGGTCAATGAGACTAGCAGAATACAGTTTTGGCACAGACTAGAAGGGCCGAATGGCCTGTTTTCTGTGCTGTAGTGTTCTATGGTTCTGATGTGCGCAAGGCCTTCACCACTGATATCAACTGCTGATGTATACCCTTTATGCATTGAGTTGCTGCCACAGGTTTGGTTGATTAGATATTTGTATGAACAAGGGGTACAACTGTACCTAATATAATGGCCAAAGACTGTATAACATTATTGTCCTCAGTCTTTCCTTTGCCTGTATTAGACTTATCTTGTCATTTCTATGTTTTTCTCTCAATAGTTCTGTCTCTCTCCACTCTCTCTACCTTTTACATAATGTGATTCTCTTTATTATGGTGCTATAATATTCTGTGCCTCATTGAAATACGGAGTAGTGCAAGTAGAGGGGGATCAGGTGTTTATTAACATGCCACTGTGTATCACTGCCTCCCTACCCAGGTACTTCCTTGTACAGAGGCAGTATTTATCCTTCAGTATTTCTGTCTTACTCAGTTTTGTTTTTCTCTCTCACTATTGTAGCTATGTTTTCACAGAACCAACAAGTCCCATCTCCCCACAGTGCTACAAATCCTTCTGAAAATGCAAAATTGAATCTGCTTCCACACACAACCACTTGATGTGAGTGTATCTTTTTCATAGCATCAGATGTCCAATTCATTTTTCTCAGGTTAAATCCTGGTAGGTACTTTGATGGTACAGGTCTCAGAACTGGAAGGGATTCTACCTAGACTGGACAATGTTGGGATTTGGGTATATGTTGGAGGACTGTTCATATGAAGAGGTTAGAGCTTGCCGAGGTAACAAAGGCAAGGTCTGGGTTGTATCCTTTTCTCCATCTGGCTCTTGTGAAGGTAGGGGTGTCCTTTGGCTTGTATAGTAGCTCAAGGCTGTTGTTTAGAGCCCATGATACAACTTCTTCTCCATTTGCATCGTCAACTTCGTATCCCCAGTTGGTGCTATGGCTATTAAAGTCACCAATAATGAGGTACATTTTGTCCTGGAGATCTAGGTTAGGTTTACACATGAATGGGTTATTAGGGGTTTTGTAGACCGAGATGATATTTATGTGTTTTGTTTCAACTTTCAGAAGTTCTTTGTGCCAGCTTGGATGTTTGCTGTGCTCATTACTATAGATTTGTGTTTGTCAGACGGAAGTGGTGCACTCTCAACAGAGCGAGAGCGGGAGTTTGTAGGACGGGAGACAATATGGTGAAGTGGGGTTTAAAGACCAGCGAATCCTGTGAGTGTGGCAAAAGGATGCAGAACATTGAACACGTTCTGCGCAACTGTCCACTCTCACCTGATTTAGCTGATGCTGACACTGACCTGCTCAACGTCAACCAAACAACACTAGAGTGGCTGGCTGTCTGGTGTGTCAAGCTATGAGTGAATAGCATCAGAGAGCACAGAAATGGCATTTGGTCCATCTAGTTCATGCCAAACCATGATTCTATTCAGTACAATTGACCTGCACATGGACCATACCCCTCCCATCTATGTACTTATCTGAACTGCCCCTGCATCTACCACTTCCACTGGCAGTCTCACCGCCCTCCAAGTGAAGTTCTCCTTAAATGTTTTACTTTCCACCCGAAACCTCCAGTTCTGGTCTCAGTGGAAAAATCCTGCTTGTGTTTACCTTTTCTATACCCTTTATAAAACAAAAAAGTATATAAAATTATAACAGCAAATCATAACTAGTTAAAAGAAAAAGAGCCAGGAGATAACACGCATGTTTAGTTTTTACTTTAATCGAGGCGCACACATATGGCAGTGGCGTAATGACACATGCCCATGCACGTACTTCTACATATAACACATAATGAATTATCTAAATAACAAAGAATGCTTAAACAATACACTTGGAATATTACTCAAATATATGCACACAGTATACTATATAATACTGCTATAAAGACATCCAGAGCAGAGTAAATTTTAAATTGTCCCATTCAGGTCTAAAGATTTAATTACTTGTGGAGGATTTCTTATTCTCGTCAAGAAATACAGTTTTCTTGGCAGTTGAGACTTACAGCTGTGAATCAATCTCAGGTTCTGGGGACTCATTGGTGGTTGTAGAGATGACTCTGGAACTGCAAGAAGTGGTTCTGACAGCTCTGGACGTGGCATCCCAAACAGTGCACGCCAAACTTCACTGGATAACGTGGATCATAATGTGCGAGTACAGTGCTGGATGTCACCATTTCCTGTTCCTTTACGAAAGCCACCTCTCACCGCCTTGTCCATTGCCACTTCTTCCTGATCTGTAGTAGTGAGTTCAAGGAGTGGCGCACAGTAGCCAGGTTGGCAGGATCCTGTTGTAGTCATTGACAGATCCTATAAAGGACCACAAATGTGACATATTCTCTGACCTTGGGGCATCCGCCACTGCTCAAATTTTCTCAGGACACTTGTGTAATCCTTGTGTGTCAATAGCGTGACCACAGTAAGTGATGCATGTTTTTAAGACTTCGCACTTGTTGCACCACGTTGAGCTCATAATCTAATTTTTTAGCACCTCTATCTTCAGAATCTGGAGATATTCCTTATAATCCTCACAATGACAATGATGTCACCCAGTTAACACTAAGTGCCTGGGCAGCCTTGCAGCTCCTGTTCCATTGCTTTCTTCCAGATTACAAGTGAAGATGCTACTACAAAAAAAAGCCTATTATAATGATAAAACCCTTTGAGTGTTTCTGGTGAGAAACACTTTGGACTCTTTTTTCCATCTCCGTCTGTAGGTAGCCTCAGCTAAGGCCACTTTGCTGAAGTGTTTTATAGAACATAGACCATAGAATAGTACAGCACATTACAGGCCCTTCGGCCCACAATGTTGTGCCAACCCTCAAACCCTGCCTCCCATATAACCCCCCACCTTAAATTCCTCTATATACCTGTCTAGTAGTCTCTTAAACTTCACTAGTGTAACTGCCTCCACCACTGACTCAGGCAGTGCATTCCACGCACCAACCACTCTCTGAGTAAAAAACTTCCCTCTAATATCCCCCTTGAACTTCCCACCCCTTACCTTAAAGCCATGTCCTCTTGTATTGAGCAGTGGTGCCCTGGGGAAGAGGTGCTGGCTATCCACTCTATCTATTCCTCTTATTATCTTGTACACCTCTATCATGTCTCCTCTCATCCTCCTTCTCTCCAAAGAGTAAAGCCCTAGCTCCTTTAATCTCTGATCATAATGCATACTCTCTAAACCAGGCAGCATCCTGGTACATCTCCTCTGTACCCTTTCCAATGCTTCCACATCCTTCCTATAGTGAGGCAACCAGAACTGGACACAATACTCCAAGTGTGGCCTAACCAGAGTTTTATAGAGCTGCATCATTACATCACAACTCTTAAACTCTATCCCTCGACTTATGAAAGCTAACACCCCATAAGCTTTCTTAACTACTCTATCTACCTGTGAGGCAACTTTCAGGGATCTGTGGACATGTACCCCCAGATCCCTCTGCTCCTCCACACTACCAAGTATCCTGCCATTTACTTTGTACTCTGCCTTGGATTTTGTCCTTCCAAAGTGTACCACCTCACACTTCTCCGGGTTGAACTCCATCTGCCACTTCTCAACCCACTTCTGCATCCTATCAATGTCTCTCTGCAATCTTCAACAATTCTCTACACTATCTACAACACCACCAACCTTTGTGTCGTCTGCAAATTTGCCAACCCCCACATCCAGGTTGTTAATAAAAATCACGAAAAGTAGAGGTCCCAGAACAGATCCTTGTGGGACACCACTAGTCACAATCCTCCAATCTGAATGCACTCCCTCCACCACCACCCTCTGTCTTCTGCAGGCAAGCCAATCCTGAATCCACCTGGCCAAACTTCCCTGGATCCCATGCCTTCTGACTTTCTGAATAAGCCTACTGTGTGGAACCTTGTCAAATGCCTTACTAAATTCCATGTAGATCACACCCACTGTACTACCCTCATCTATATGCCTGGTCACCTCCTCAAAGAACTCTATCAGGCTTGTTAGACACGATTTGCCCTTCACAAAGCCATGCTGACTGTCCCTGATCAGACCATGATTCTCTAAATGCCCATAGATCCTATCTCTAAGAATCTTTTCCAACAGCGTTCCCACCACAGACATCAGGCTCACTGGTCTATAATTACCCAGACTATCCCTACTACCTTTTTTGAACAAGAGGACAACATTCACCTCCCTCCAATCCTCCGGTACCATGCCCATGGACAATGAGGACATAAAGATCCTAGCCAGAGGCTCAGCAATCTCTTCCCTTACCTCATGAAGCAGCCTGGGGAATATTCTGTCAGGCCCCAGGGACTTATCCATCCTAAAGTATTTTAACAACTCCAACACTTCCTCTCCCTTAATATTAACATGCTCCAGAACATCAATCTCACTCATATTATCCTCACCATCATCAAGTTCCCTCTCATTGGTGAATACCGAAGAGAAGTATTCATTGAGGACCTCGCTCACTTCCACAGCCTCCAGGTACATCTTCCCACCTTTATCTCTAATCAGTCCTACTTTCACTCCTACCTTCACTCCTGTCATCCTTTTCTTCTTCACATAATTGAAGAATGCCTTGGGGTTTCCCTTTACCCTACTCGCCAAGGCCTTCTCATACCCCCTTCTTGCTCTTCTCAGCCCCTTCTTAAGCTCCTTTCTTGCTTCCCTATATTCCTCAATAGACCTATCTGATCCTTGCTTCCTAAACCTCATGTATGCTGCCTTCTTCCACCTGACTAGATTTTCCACCTCACTTGTCAGCCATGGTTCCTTCACCCTACCAATCTTTATCTTCCTCACCGGGACAAATTTATCCCTAACATCCTGCAAGAGATCTCTAAACATCGACCAAAAACGCCATCCCCTTCTCGCAATTCCTCCGTCTCCGCCGCATCTGCTCTCAGGATGAGGCTTTTCATTCTAGGACGAGGGAGATGTCTTCATTTTTTAAAGAAAGGGGCTTCCCTTCCTCCACTATCAACTCTGCTCTTAAACGCATCTCCTCCATTTCACGTACATCTGCTCTCACTCCATCCTCCCACCACCCCACTAGGAATAGGGTTCCCCTGGTCCTCACCTACCACCCCACCAGCCTCCGGGTCCAACATATTATTCTCCGTAACTTCCGCCACCTCCAACGGGATCCCACCACTAAGCACATCTTTCCCTCCCCCCCTCTCTCTGCATTCCGCAGGGATCGCTCCCTACACAACTCCCTTGTCCATTCGTCCCCCCCATCCCTCCCCACTGATCTCCCTCCTGGCACTTATCCGTGTAAGCGGAACAAGTGCTACACATGCCCTTACACTTCCTCCCTTACCACCATTCAGGGCCCCAAACAGTCCTTCCAGGTGAGGCATCACTTCACCTGTGAGTCGACTGGGGTGATATATTGCGTCCGGTGCTCCCGATGTGGCCTTTTATATATTGGTGAGACCCGACGCAGACTGGGAGACCGCTTTGCTGAACATCTACGCTCTGTCCGCCAGAGAAAGCAGGATCTCCCAGTGGCCACACATTTTAATTCCACATCCCATTCCCATTCTGACATGTCTATCCACGGCCTCCTCTACTGTAAAGATGAAGCTACGCTCAGGTTGGAGGAACAACACCTTATATTCCGTCTGGGTAGCCTCCAACCTGATGGCATGAACATTGACTTCTCTAACTTCCGCTAGGCCCCACCTCCCCCTCGTACCCCAGCTGTTACTCCTTTTTATGCACACATTCTTTCTCTCACTCTCCTTTTTCTCCCTCTGTCCCTCTGAATATACTTCTTGCCCATCCTCTGGGTCACCCCCCCCCGTCTTTCTCCCTAGGCCTCCTGTCCCATGATCCTCTCGTATCCCCTTTTGCCTATCACCTGTCCAGCTCTCGGCTCTATCCCTCCCCCTCCTGTCTTCTCCTATCATTTTGCATCTCCCCCTCCCCCTCCAGCTTTCAAATCCCTTACTCATTCTTCCTTCAGTTAGTCCTGACGAAGGGTCTCGGCCTGAAACGTCGACTGCGCCTCTTCCTATAGATGCTGCTTGGCCTGCTGCGTTCACCAGCAACTTTGATGTATGTTGCTTGAATTTCCAGCATCTGCAGAATTCCTGTTGTTTACGTTAAAACCACATGTCCGTAGTACATTTCCCTGCAAAAACATCCCATTTCACACCCGCAAGTTCTAGCCTTATAGCCTCATAATTTTCCCTTCCCCAATTAAAAATTTTCCTGTCCTCTCTGATTCTATCCTTTTCCATGATAATGCTAAAGGCCAGGGAGCGGTGGTCACTGTCCCCCAGACGCTCACCCACTGAGAGATCTGTGACCTGACCCGGTTCATTACCTAGTACTAGACCTAGTATGGCATTCCCCGTAGTCGGCCTGTCCACATACTGCGACAGGAATCGGTCCTGGACAAACTTAAAAGTTTTCCTCTAATCTGAGCAGCAGGTATTGATATGCTTTCAGTACTGATTTGATGGTAACCTTAAAATCACCACAGATCCTGACAGACCCAGTCCTCTTGGCTACTGGGACCACTGTTATTGCCCACTCAGCCTTGGAAAGAATTCCTACAGCCTCTATGTAACCTAACTCACTGGATACTTTATCACGGATAGTATAAGGAACTGGACAGGCTTTGCAAGACATTGTGGCATTTTGGTTTACCACCAGTTCATCCTTGATAAATTTTACAATGCCATCCCTTAACATTGTGGTCGGGTGCTTCCAGGAAGCTGCATCAGCAAGTTTGCAACGCTGGAAGCTCATGGCAGGGAGAGTTTCTTCCTTCTACCGTCTGCGTGAGATGTTAGGGCTATCGGGACTTTGAGACTTTTTTTTTACCGTCCCCATGGTTTGCTCTTATCAAATTACGGTATTGCTTTGCACTGCTGTAACTATATGTTATAATTATGTGGTTTTTGTCAGTTTTAGTCTTGGTCTGTCTTGTATTTCTGTGATATCATACCGGAGGAACATTGTATCATTTTTAATGCATGCATTACTAAATGACAATAAACGAGGACTGAGTGCCCTCATAATCTAATCTAATTCACTCACAATAGACTTTTGCAAGAGATGTGGCATGCAAATTGTGGATGGATTAGCCAATCACATCCACACAATGCTAGCCCTCCTGTTTTTACTACATACAACCCCTATGTGGCTTGTTGGTTGTTGTATTTCTCTGATATAAATTTCATCATGTCACAACAGTACCACAATTTGCTCAGCAGGCAGGTTTCTATTTGGGTGTTGCAATTTTGCTCACGCTCAGTTTCATTCCTGACTGCAACTCAATTACATCTGTCTGCCGTTTCCATTGATACAGCTATTTCAACTGCTCTTTCATGTGTAAATTATACTTCAGATAAGACTTGTTTTTGAATGCTTTCTTTTAAGATTCCACAATCCAAATGATCTCCCAGTACATTATTAAGCATATCACTGAACTGACAATACTCAATCTCTTCAATTCAGTCTCGGGAGCTGAAATGGATTCCCCTTCCTTTTGAGTTTGCTTATGAAACTTAAATCATTCTGCAATTAACAATAATATTGGGTCTAAATGTTCCTACATTACTTTCATAATATCAGCTAGTTTCGTTGGAATAGTCAAACTTCTAAGTAAACTGCTTTTCCACCCAATGCACTCAACAAAACCGCCACTTGTTTCTCATTGGCTATTTCATTTGCTTCAAAATACAGTTTAATTTGCTCATATTCCAGTTGTCTCTTGTGCAATCAAACGTATCTAACTACTGATGTAGCCAGCCATTTCTGCGTTTTTTAATTTATGATTATCACTTAGTACTTACTGCACTTCAACAGATAGGTGGTTGCCTCAGGTTTGTTTAAAACTTCTTTGTCACCACTGTTATGTTTTGTACCTCCAAAACATCAAAACTAATTAAAAGAAAAACACGGAGCTGGGAAATAACTCGGGTACATTTAGCTTTGTTTTTACTTTAAGCAAGGTACACACGTGACATGGTGGCACTTTGATGTATGCTATGCACATACTTTTACATATAACCTGTAATGAATTATATGAACAAAAAATGCTTAAACAATATATTTGTTCTTGAAGGTGGATCTTGGGCAAAATGTCAACTATTCATTTCCATAGATGCTGACTCACCTGCTGAGTTTTCCAGCATTTTGTCTGTTGCAATATATTTACAATATTACTCAAATATTACTGATATATTAAATACACAACACCTCTCTCTGATCTCCCCTCATTCTCCTACGCTCTAGGGAAGAAAGCTCTAACCTGTTCAACTTTTCCCTATAACTCAGGTCCTCAAGTCCTAACAACATCCTTGTAAATTTCCTCTGTACTCTTTCAGTTTTATTGATCTCTTTCCTAAAGGCAGGTGACCAGAACTGCACATAATACTCCAAATTTGGCCTCATCAACACCTTTTTCAACTTCAATGTCCCAACTTCTTTTCCTTTAATCACTCTGTTTGCTAAAGAATATTCTTCACTCCTTTGCAAATGCCCTTTAAGTTTGATTCTCTCTCTCTCTGCCTATTTCTTAATACGTCCTTTATTTTGCCTCCCAGTGAAATTCATAGAGAAATCTGCAATCTGCATGTTTTTGTCCGACTCATTCACAATCTCTGGCACTCTATGCATCACTATCTTACTTCTCTTACTTCACCAGTGATTTAATCATTTTACAATATTTCATTGTTTCTTGGTACTTCACATTTTGAACTTCTTTTCTGAATTTCAGGGCAGACAGGTATGTGTGACCCACTATGTGAGAAAGGTGGGAGAGAGATTAAAGATCAGTATAAATTTATTATCCGAGTACAGTGGTGCTAGGAAGTTGGTGAACCCATTAGAATTATCTAATTCTACATAAATGTGACCTAAAATGTGATCAGATCTTCACACAAGTCCTAAAACTAGATAAAGAGAACCCAATTCAACAAATAACACAAAACATTATACTTTTTCCACTTCTTAAACAAGAGAAAATTTGTAGACACAGGAAATCTCCAGAGGCACAATTGAGAGCATCCTGACTGGCTGCATCACTGCCTGGTACGGGAACTGTACTTACCTCAATCGCAGGACTCTGCAGAGAGTGGTGCGGACAGCCCAGCGCATCTGTAGATGTGAACTTCCCACTATTCAGGACATTTACAAAGACAGGTGTGTAAAAAGGGCCCGAAGGATCATTAGGGACCCGAGTCACCCCAACCACAAACTGTTCCAGCTGCTACCATCCAGGAAACAGTAAAAGATTTTTACTCATGTATAGGAAGGATGCAAGTTAAAAAGTCAATTCAATTCAAATCAAAGCAATACACACAAAATGCTGGAGGAACTCAACAGGTCAGGCAGCATCTATGGAAAAGTGTAGAGTCAGCATTTCAGGCTGAGACCCTTCAGCAGGACTGGGGGAAAAGAGTAGATTTAAAGGGGTGGTGGGGGGGTGAAGAGGGAGAAACACAAGGTGAGAGGTAAAACTGAGAGGAGGGGTGAAGTAAAGAGCTGGGAAGTTGGTGAAAGAGATTACAGGGCTGGAGAAAGGGTAATCTAGTAGGAGAGGACAGAAGGCCATTTGGAGAAAGAAAAAGGGCGGAGGAGCACAAGATGAAGCAGGATCTCCTGGTGGGCAGACAAGCAGATAAGGTGAGAGGGGGAATGGTGAAAGGGGGAGGCATTGCCAGAAGTTTGAGAAATCAATGTTCATGCCATCATGTTGGAGGCTAATCAGAAGGAATACAAGATGTTCCTCCAACCTGAGTGCGGCCTCATAGTGACAGATGACATATCGTAATGAGATTGGGAAGTGGAATTAAAATGGGTGGCCACTGGGAGATCCCACTCCCTCTGGCGGATGGAGCGTAGGTGCTCGGCAAAGTGGTCTACATGGAACAGCCTGTGTTCCAAACCCTCACTGGTGGCCGTCCTCCACTTTAACTATACTACATCGATGACTGCATTGGCACTGCCTCCTGCACCCATGCAGAGCTCGTAGACTTCAACTTTGCCTCCAACTTCCACCCTACCCTCAAATTTACCTGGACCATTTCCGATACTTCCCTCCCCTTTCTCAATCTCTCTGTCTCTATCTCTGGAGACAGCCTATCTACTGAAGTCTATTACAAACCCATGGACTCTCACAGCTACCTGGACTATACCTCTTCCTACCCTGTTACTTTTAAAAACGCCACCCCCTTCTCTCAATTCCTCCGTCTCCTCTGCATCAGCTCTGAGGGGGAGGCTTTTCATTCTAGAACAAAGGAGACGTCCTCCTCCTTCAAAGAAAGAGGTTTCTGTTCCTCCACCATATCCCTTCCATTTTATGCACATCTACCCTTACCCAATCCTCCTTCCACCCTACTAGGGATAGGGTTCCTCTTGTCCTCTAACTTACCACCCCACCAGTCTCTGTGTCGAGCACATAATTCTCCGTAACTTCTGCCATCTCCAACGGGATCCCACAACCAAGCATGTCTCCCCCCCCTCCCCCGTTCTACTTTCTGCAGGAATCACTCCCTACATGATCTGCATATCCAGTTATCCCTCTTAACTTATCTCCCTCCTGGCACTTATCCTCGCAAGTGAAACAAGTGCTACACCTGCCCCTACACCACCTCCCTCACTACCAATCAGGGCCCCAAACAGCCCTTCTAAGTGAGGTGAGACTTCACCTGTTAATCTGTTGGGATGATATTTTGTGTCTGGTGTGGCCTCCTGTATACTGTATCAGCAAGACCCGATATAGATTGGGAGACTGCTTCGCCGAGCACCTATGCTCCGTACACCAGATGAAGCAGGATCTCCTGGTGGCCACCTATTTTAATTCCATTTCCCATTCTGATATGTCAATCCATGGCATCTGCTACTATCACAATGAGGCCACACTCAGGCTGGAGGAACAACACCTTATATTCCATCTGGGTTGCTTCCAACCTGATGGTGTGAATGATTTCACAAACTTCTGGTAATGATCCCCGATTCCCTCTCTTACATTATTTCCTTGCTGATCCAACACCTCCCTCTGGTGCTTCTCCCCCTTTTCCTTCTTCCATGGCCTTCTGTCCTCTCCTATTGGATTCCTCCCTCTCCAGCCCTGTATCTCTTTCGCCAATCAACTTCGCAGCTCAACTTCTCTCCTCCCTCTCCTGGTTTCACCTATCACCTTGTGTTTATCCTTCCCTTTCTCCCTCCCACCTTTTATACCTACTCATCTTTTTTTCTCCAGTCCTGCTAAAGGGTCTCGGCCCAAAATGTCGACTGTACTCTTTTCCATAGATGTTGCTTGGCCTGTTGAGTTCCTCCAGCATTTGTGTGTTGCATACTTTTTAATTTACTTATTGAGAAAAATGATCCAACGTTACATGCATTTGTTGGAAAAAGTGTGTGAACTTTTGCATTCAGTAACTGGTGTGAACCCCTTATACTGCAATAACTTCAACCAAACATTTCTGGTAACCGTTGATCAGTCTTGCACATTGGCTTGGAGGAATTTTGGACCATTCCTCCTTACAAAACTTCTTCAACTCTGGGATGTTGGTGGGCTTCCTTGCATGAACTGCTTACTCAGGTCCTTCCTCAACATTTCTATAGGATTAAGGTCAGGACTTTAACTTGGCTATTCCAGAATGTGAAGTTTCTTCTGCTTTAACCATTGTTTGGTAGACTGACTTGTGTGCTTAGAGTTGTTGCCTTGCTGCATGACCCACTTTCTCTTGAGCTTCAGTTCACAGACAAATACCCTGACAATATCCCGTAGAATTTGGAGAATTCATAGTTATTCAATAATGGCAAGCTGTCCTGGTTTCAAGGCAGCAAAGCAGGCCCAAACTATGACACTGCTACCATCATGTTTCACAGATGGGATGAAGTTCTTATGCTGGAATGCAGCGTCTTCTCTTTGCCAAACAATGCTTCCCACTTAAGCAGGAAAAGACTATATTGGACTTATCTGTCTACAGAACATTCTTCCAACAGCCTTCTGGCTTATCCACATGGTCTTTAGCAAACTTTAGATTGACAGCAAAGTTATTCTTGAAGAGTAGTGGCTTTCTCCTTGCAATCCAGCCATGCACACCAGTGTTGTTCAGTGTTTGCCTGATAGTAGGCTCATGAACACTGACATTAGCCAATGCAAGAGAGGCTTGTAGCTCCTTAGATGTTACCATGAGGTTCCTTGTGATCTCCTGGAATATTACACACCTTGCTCTTGGAGTGATTTTTGTTGGTCTACCAGTCCTAGGGAGAGTAACAATGGTGTTGAATTTCCTCCATTTGTACACCATCTGCCTGTCTCTGGATTGGTGGATTTGTATCCTTTTCTAGCCCTGTGAGCATCAACAACCTTTTTTCTGAGGTTCTCAGAAATCTCCTTTGATCGAGGCATGGAACACTTCCAAAACCCTGTGTGGTGAAGATCAGACTTTGACGGTGAAGATCCAGGTTTACGTTCTTTAACTAGGGCAGGGCCTCCCACACTCACACCTAGTTGCCATCCCATTGATACCTGATGAATTTCCCCTTTAAACTGATAGTCCTGGAGTTCACGTACTTTTTCCAACAAATACATGTAATATTGGATCATTTTTCTGAAATTAATGAAGTATAATGTTTTTCTGTTATTTATTTAATTGGGTTCCCTTTATCTAGTTTTAGGACTTGTGTGAAGATCTGATCACATTTTAGGTCACATTTATGCAGAAACGGAGGAAATTCTAAAGGGTTCACAATCTTTCTAGCACCACTGTACGTATATTGTGACAGATTCATTTTCTTACACACATTCACAGTAAAACAAAGAAATACAATATGAAAATGAAGAACATTCCAAGATTTCAGCCTAACAATATTTGGAAGGAAGGTGCTTATATCAGAACACCTTGAAAAGAAATAATAGGATTGATAATTGATGAAAGGTATTTGGACTTGACAAATTGACTGGATGCTGAAGATGGAACTAGAAGAACAGCTGTGGTGAGCCAAATAAGGATTTTGATAGACTTTTGATAAAGTTCCATATAGGAGGTTGGACAACAGGATGGAACAATTTGGAATCGTGGGTAATGTGCTGTGTTGGGTAGAGAATTAATAACTAGATGGAAAATGCCAATCCTCCTTATACAGTTATAATTGTTCAATGTTTTTTTTTGTTGCAAGTCGTGCCCTGACCAGCACACCACAGCAAATTCCTAATACATGTAAGTGTATACAGCAAATAAAGTTGATCCTTGGGTAAATTCAAAGCCACTGGTTGCAGGACTCAATGCTTGTTCTGATGTATAGCAGTGCTTTAGCTGAGGGGATTAATTTTCATTTCCAAGTCTGCTGCTGATACTAGAGGTGGGATGGAAAGTAGGAGGATATTGAGGGATTTCAAGGAGATGTGGACAAGCAGACTGGGTGAAAAGGCCAGATAGAATATAACATGGTAAAATGTGAAGTCAGCCATCTTGGTGAATATGTCAGAAGTGTGACATATTATTTAATGAGAGTTGGTGGTGGATTGATGTTCAAAGCCACTGAGGAAGATAAATGGTATATTAGCCTTTGAAAGATTTTGATTACAGTACAGGTTGATATTGCTAATGGCCTTGGCAAGACTGCAACTGAAGTACAGATCCTTCACAAGTGATGGCAAGTTTCCATCCCTGTGAACTGTTCCTAACCCAACAATGTGACCATGAATCAAGTTCCCAAACAGCAGTCAGGAAATCCATCCCAGTGGTCTCCCAAAAGCTTGTTTGTATCTATGGGCTGTAGGTAAGATGGGTGTCTATAGTTTTGATCTCTTCATCTACAGGGCACACACCATAGAGGAAATCCAGCAGAGATCCACTGGCCCTGATGGTGGATGTGCTAGATGAAGAGGGAGTGAGTAACTAACTAAAGATCAAAGTCCAGAGATTTGCGAGTCCAGAGGTAGAAGCCGAAAGGCTGAAGATCAAAGTTAGCAAGTCCAGAGGCAATAGCCCGAAGGAGGCACGAGGACCAGTGACCCACACCCTCTCCCCACCCAGCTCAGCAGGGGTGGAGGTCCATGTGAGTCAAGAAATCAAGGCATGAAGCTCAAACCCATGATCAGCAAATCCCAGGGGTCAGTGAAGTCAAGAGGGCACAGTCAGATTGTAACCCAGAGCTCAGCGAGTTTGCAGATAAAGCCTGAAGTCAACAAGTCTGGAGGTAGAGACCCATATGTCAAAGCCCCAGGGGTGCATCGTCCAGAGGCTGAGAGGCCTAATGTCTGCGAATCTGAGTATCCGGGACCCAAGATGGGACTTAGGAAAGACTTTGGTGGGAGGGTAGGAAAGGGGCTTGTTTTGTTGTTGCTGCTGCTGGTGTTGTTTTGTGGAATATTGTAAACATGTTGCATTTATGAAACAGGAAGCAAGGTGGCTATTTGGCCTTTCACCTCTGTGCGCCAGTCAAACGAGCTATGCACAATTAACCCAGAGCCATTGATGGCCACAGTTCTTCCAAACATTCACATACGTTTGTTTAAAAAAAGATCAGGAGAAAGAGATCCAGACCCTGACTGTCTTGAGGTGAACAAGTTTCTGCCCTCTAATCTTTCTACCACTGACTTGAAATTGAATCCCTTTGGATTTTAACCATTCACAAGGGGACTGTTTTGTACACCTCAAATTAGAACTTTAACAAATGTACAACATATTGCATTACATTCATATGTAGGATTCTAGGGATAACCTGCAATCTTATACCCAACTGTGCATCAACAAGTTTTGTATGACAGTTCAGAGCACAGCACAAGGTGGTACGGTATTCAAGTTCACAACCTTAACATCTGATACCAGGTACCAGCTCCATACTTGTACCTTAGTTTGATCCAAGTTTTGACTTGGCTACAGATTAGAAAGTTTATTGACACAGGAACTGTGCCATTTACCAGCATCAGATCTATAGTTCTTCCATCAGCAGCCACATACTTGTTGAAATGTGATGAAAGCACTGCTCTTTCAGGCGGCTGCAAGAGGTCATAGCACTATTAAGGGTCACTGAAGGTTATGTAGATGTCTAATTTTTCCTTAACAGAAGGTAACAATATGGTTGCACTGGAGTTTGCAAATTGGAACAAGATGACTATGGATGTTGCCTAGTTTGCTCAGACTCTAGATCTGAAAGTATTCAGGAACAAAATTGGTCCTGTTAGATTTTGTAAACACTCTAAATTTAGCAAGTGTGTTGAGACATTGACTTGGAGATTTACAGCCCAAATTCAGCAGACGAGATGCAGGATGCTTGGAGCACAAGTTCATTAGACACAGACAAGCAGCACAAGCCCTGCAGGCAGAGTGATATACAGAGGGGTAATTTATGTTAAGCTCCATAAATGAGGTGAAACTTTATCAAGGAAATATGGTTTGAGAGGCCAGGAGAAGCAGTGAGAATGATTGGCAGATGGACACAGAAACTGGGAGACAGATGGCAGGATACCAACACCATCAGTTCAGCAGATTCGTGAGACATACACATACCTCTGAACAGCAGTGTGGCATTTTCACAAAGACTTACTTGCATTCAGCAGTCACACAGACTGTTCTGGAAAGCGAATTTTACATAGTGAGTTAACCAAATGCAACCAGACACACAGAAATGGAGATTTACACTCGTGCTCTGCAGGCACATACTGAGACATGTATAGAAATATTTACATCAGCAGGTGCATTGAAACCTTTACCGGGAAAATTTATAGCATGAGGTCAGCAGATGCAGGGAGAGGAAGACATGAGGACAATGCAGGCAGAGACAAAAGGCAGGGATAGTTACCACTTGTATTCAGCAGCCCTAGTGGAATGTGGACAGAGATTTACAACGTGATCCAGTGACAAGGTAATTTCACCTGTGTATTTACAGAAATGGAGTTCAGCAGACACCATTAAACGTGGACAAGATGACGTACAGCTTCAGCAGTTGCAGGAACAGGACTATTGAGCATGCATTCGGCAGAGAGGGAGAGACATGGATCGCCCTAAACTAAGACCACAGCCCAGACATGCAGCCTGTGGTCTTCACACTCCTACATCCCTCCCTCTGGCAGGCTCTGAGTAGACCTCAGCCAGCAAAATGCTCTGATACTCTTGGTCCGATAGAAGCATCTAAAAGGTTTTCACATTGTGAGGACACAGCACAGGCTATCGGGCTCAGGGGGCACAAAGCACTAGGCTCAGAGAAGACTGAATCTGAAGCCATCATATGAAGAACACATACATGACCATGACCATCAAGTTCAATTGACAGCAATCACCAAGCCCAATGAGCTCAGAGAATCATAGAAAATGCAGAGGGCAGAGGCTGCCATTCAGGCCACTGTGGCCGTGGCGATGAGGTTTTCCAGCCTAACCCCACCTTACAGCACTGGATTCACAGCTCTAGAGGTACACATCTGAACTGGTTTCAATGTGGCCTGGTGTCTGCCTCCTATTCCCTTCCTGGCAGGTTCCTGATCCCACTCTCCACCACTCTGAAAATGTTTTCCTCTCCACCCCCCAGTCTATGGATAACAAAAGACCCGGAGAGAAAGAGGCCAAAACCTAACTCTGTGACTCCATGCTTGCCAAAGGAAATATGTTATTCCTCTTTCAGCCCCTCAGTTTTATTCATTTAGATCCAAGTCCCTTCTGATCATCTATTCTAAAGAAAACACTAGCTTATCCAATCTTCCTTGAAGTTTCTAGACCTAATTTACATGGCCTATTGCATTATGCCACCTACATTGAAGTCCAATGGATACATTACAGAAAGACAAAGGACTGACTGCAGAGTCTATGGAACCTGCTTGTTCAGTGTTCCAGTCATAGAAACACCGAACGGTTAATTTTTGCCTCGTGCCATTGAGCCAATTTGGACCAAGTCTGCCATTTCCCCTTAGGCTTTTAACCAGTTAAATGTCTTGTTAAAATCCATGGATGACACCAAACACGTAGCCCTCAATTATTAGACCATAAGACAGAGAAGCAGGATTAAAACATTTGGTCCACCCAGTCTGCTCCATCATGGCTAATTTATTACCTCTCTCAATACAAGACCAAAGCACTCAGATCTGGCAAATGTAACCTTCCCATAACAATTACATGTTTAATGTCCTTGATTAGTCAGCTTTTTCTAAGCAAGTTTCTGCTGTCCCATGGATTCCAGTTCTCAAATTCCCTAAATACAGAATTCGCACAAAGTTAACAGGAATAATGTTCTTGTTGCAGTTTAAATGAATGAGTATGAAATATGGTTAGGATATTAATCTGCAATGGGATGGCACAGTGTCATAGCACTATGACAGTGCCAGTGTCCCAGGTTCAATTCATGCCACCCGCTGTAAGTTTGTACATTCTCCCTGTGACAGCATGGGTTTCCTCCGAATGTGCTTTCCTCCCACGTTTCAGAAGACTTGCTCATTAGTACATTTATTGGTCACAAGGGTGTTATTGAGCAGCATGGGCTTATTGGGCCAGAAGTCTTGCAAGAGGTGATCTGACTCAGAGATATAAGATTGAGGAGTTTGACAGGGTGGATGTGGAGAGGATGTTTCCTCACGTGGGAGAATCTAAAACAAGGGATTTCTGTTGAAAAATGAAGAAGCAACAGTCCTCTCAGAGGGTTATGAATGTTTGAAACTCAAAAGTTAGTGTAAGCACAGACATTAAATGGATGCCTGATAATGCATGCATTACTAAATGACAATAAAAGAGGACTGCGTGTCCTCATAATCTAAATCTAAACCTAATCAAGGGATGGGGGGGGGGAGATGTCAAAATTACAGTGAGGTAGGAGCAATACAGCATTCAGGTTATAATTAGATGTTCTCCCAGCTGGTTACCAGGGGTTAAGGGGTTTATCCTTTTGAAAAAAGAAAAATCACAGGAGTTGAATGAAAAGTATTTTATAACTTGCTGTAGCTTTGGATCTTGTGCAGTAGCATTCCCCCCTCCCCCACATACTAGATGGTGATGCAGCCTGTCAGAATGCTGTCCATGGTACATCTGTAGAAGTTTGAGTGTTTTAGGTGACAAAGCAAATCTCCTCAAACACCTAACAAAAAAATAAATTTTAATGGCAGAGGGGAAGAAACTGTTGCAAAACACTGAGCCTCTCTCTTCAGGCTCCAATTGCATCAAGGAGAAGAGAGGATGTCCTGGGTGATGGGGGTCATGAATGATGGATACCACCTTTATGAGGCATCGCCTTTTGAGGGTTTC
The DNA here is from genome assembly GCF_963921235.1 of Mobula hypostoma. Taxonomy (NCBI): domain Eukaryota; kingdom Metazoa; phylum Chordata; class Chondrichthyes; order Myliobatiformes; family Myliobatidae; genus Mobula; species Mobula hypostoma. The sequence continues at coordinate 55,681,559 of NC_086105.1, read as the reverse complement.
CTGGATGCTGAGGAGATTAATGCACATGGTGCAACCGGCTGAGTTAACAACTTTCTGCAGCTTTTCCCCATCCTGTGCTGACACCCCTCCATACTAGACGGTGATGCAACCGCATAGAATGCTCTCAAATGTCTATCTGCAGAAATTTGCAAGCATCTTTGGCGACATATCAACTCTTCTCAGACTCCTGATGAAATAAAGCCATCATGCCTTCTTTGTAATTGCATCAATATGTTGTGCCCAGGATAGATTCTGAGATATTTACAACCAGGACTTGTAACTGCTCACTCTTTCCACTTCTGATCCCTTGATGAGGACTGGTGTGTGTTACCTTGACTTACCCTTCCTGAAGTCCACAATCAATTCCTTGGTCTTACTGGTATTGAGTGCAAGGTTATTGCTGCGACACTACTCAACCTGATGATCTACTTCCTCACTCACACCTCCTCATAACCATCTGAAGTTCTGCCAATAGTTGTGTCATCAGCAAATTTACAGATGGCATTTGAGCTGTGCCTAGCACCACAGTCATGGATGTAGAAAGAGTAGAGCAGTGGGCTAAGCACACATCCTTGAGGTGTGCCGGAGTTCATGGGGAGTGGACTAGCTCAACTTCACTCCTGCACTCATCAGTCAATCACTATACTCTTGAAATTTAGATACATATTAAGAACTGCTGGACACCACCTATGTACATTTTCTGGCTATTGTTTTTTCTGCCTTTCAATCTCAATTTTTTCTTGCCACTTTCAGCTGGAGAAAGACCATTCCCTGAAATACACCAGCTGCCGCTCAAGCTCCAACACTCAAGAGACTGAGCTCCTCCAGCTGATGACTTGTCCCAGCCGAGGGCATGGGAATCCTTCTGAACTACCCATATTCCATATGCCTGAGCTGTGGAAAAGTTTACACTGAACTGCTGAAATGCTCAAAGTGCAGACACTACGCACTCCACTCTACAGTTGTACTTAGCAAAAGCACAGAGGTTTATCTTTCCTGGTACCACCATTCGCAGTGGGCAGGTTTCAGTTAATCAGTTGTACTAGTTACTGAACTAACTGTGCAACAACCAACTTCTCAAAAACCAGTGGGTGAAAACTAAAAGCTAAGAAAATCTAACACCAGGAATAAACAAGCCCCTCCCCCAAGCAAGTCCCTGAGCTCAATGCTAGACCCCAGACTCAGAGCAGCCAGTGTGGACTGCCAGGCCTGGAGAGTGCTACCCAAGCGTACTAAATTCAAAGCACAAGTTGCAAGAATATCACACAATGAGCAATTTGCTTGCTATCAAGTTAAAAGACGACAAAATATTAAAGTAATCATGCTGTCAAGTTCAACAAACATAACAAGCACAGGCAAGGATGGGAACAGACAGCCTGGTACCACAGTATCTGGTACCCAATGCACAATTTTATCAGACAGCATGTAACACAGCTAACAACATCCAATTACAAGCACATAAAACCAAAACTGTTAAATTTGTGGAGTGAGCATCACAGGCTGCCCAGTTCATACTGACAAGTCCATATAACAGACAAATTCTGAGAACATGAGAAGTAATCAGATGATCACATTTGGTGAATTACAGCACAGTCAGGGAAGGTACAACATGGGGCACCAAGATCAAAGGGCAGAATTGTGCACTACATCAAGTGACAGGAATGCAGAGAAGATCACGCTCACGAACTCATTGTATACGGCAGTTGATAATTTCAAGCAATGAACAATACAGTCACTCATGTTCAGAGCATGCACGGAACAGCAGTCATCATCTACACAGAACACATGGTCTGGGTCATCAGGCTCACATTGCATCATTTTGTGGCTGTCAAGACAAGAGAAGAAAAACTGAAAACTGTCCAGTTCAGAGAACACACAATGCAGCTCATGAAGTTCACAGACTGCAAAGTTCTGTGGCAACCGAGCTAAGATAACATACAAATGTGGCCGTCACGTAGCAGATGTGCATAATCGCTGTTTGATATCATAGCACATGGTGTGCAGCCTCTGTGCCTTGGCAATTAAAGTGCTCAGAGACCTCAAATGTTGAGGGAGATTCTGCCTCTAACATCACCTCAGGCAGAGTATTCCAGACTGCAACACACCTTGCCCCTCAGATAGCCTCTAACCCCTCACTTTATGGGGAGAGATGGAGAAGCCAGGAGAATCTGGTTGGAAGGGTTAATAAAGTAACCACGATGGAACGGCAGAGCAGAGTCGATGGCCCAAATGGCATAATTCTGCTATTGTCTTATGGTATTATGGTCATAACCATCCGGTCTTACCTGTCTGCGTTATGGGAAAAGGTTTCTCAGTGATCACCTGACAGGTACAAAATTTGACAGAAAAATTGGCCCAGGCTGTTTGGATAACTTTAGGGTTAGGGTCTGAGCCTAATACTGAGGCTCAGAAATTACTTGGCACTGAGATCTGGTGTCAGAGAACCCACTGCACCAAGGCCATCTGCCAGAGCACAGGAATAACAACTTCAAGACCGCCTCGTTCAGATTATAAACTGCACTGAGGCTTCCCTGTTCAAAAACTGCAGTGACCACTGATGACATCAAGCTCAGGAAATGCACAGTGCTAAAGCTATCCAGTTCAGGGAAAGCAATGATTATCAAGTTCAAAGAATGTTCTGATGAATTCCGACTTCAAAGGCTGTTCTGTGTTCAGCTCAACAATTCAGACTAATCACAGTACCATGATGGTCAAAAATGCACTGAGTACATGGCACTGACACCATACACTTTAAAAGGTGCATAATTCTTACATTATCTAATTCAGATACCTGGTACACAGGGTGCCAGGTTCTGAGAATACCTCGGGCTGAAACAATTCAGTTCAGAGAACACACATGCACGAAGGCAGCAAAAGCTGAATCACAGATCACACACTGCTCTCTGTCAAAAGAGAACATCAAGGTTCCATAATTTAGATATCATGCTGTGGCCAGCAAACAAGACTACAGAGACTTTTCAATTTAGAGATCACATGGTGCTAACTTTGCCTTGGCTTGTTAGGGATTTAAGGTTCATAAAGTCAGCAGTCACAGCACAGACCAGAGTCAGTAAGAGGGCCCAAACTGCATTGGAGGTTTTATTCTCCAAAACACCAGTGGGGGGGGGGGCAGGGGGAAGAACCTCAACTTTCATATCAACTCAAAGGCTAAGTAACAAAAATCTCCATCAAACCCCAGCTAAAAGTCTTGTGAAATCTTCGTTTAGGTCAACTACTAAAGAGTGAATTTAGAAGGTTTTCCTCAGGGGGTAACAAATTTTTTAGAATTCTATACCCAAGACAGCTATATATTCCAATTCATTAAATATCTCCAAGGCTGGGAATGGTATTTGAACCATAAGGTTATGGGAATCAGGGTGGGAAATGCTGAGGCTGAGTTGATATCGTTAAAATCTTACTGAAAAGTGGAGCACACCCAAGAGCCAGATGTCTGTATTATGTGTTCACATAGTTAACAGTGTTTCATGAAAAGCTCATGGAAGATCTAGTTAGAAACAAAGAAAACCTACAGCACAATACAGGCCCTTTGATCCACAATGCTGTGCCAAACATGTACTTACTTTAGAAATTACCTACGGTTACCCATAGCCCTCCATTTTTCTAAGCTCCATGTACCTATCCAAGAGTCTCTTAAAAGACCCTATTGTATCCACCTCCACCACCATCGCCGGCAGTCCATTCCACGCACTCACCACTCTCTGCGTAAAAAACTTACCCGACATCTCCTCTGTAACTATTTCCAAACACCTTAAAACTGTGCCCTCTCATGCTAGCCACTTCAGCCCTGGGAAAAACCTTCTGGCTATCCACGTAATCAATGCCTCTCATCATCTTATACACCTCTGTCAGGTCACCTCTCGACCTCCGTCGCTCCAAGGAGAAAAGGCCAAGTTCACTCAACCTATTCTCATAAGGCATGTTCCCCAAACCTGGTAACATCCTTGTAAATCTCCTCTGCACCCTTTCTATGGTTTCCACATCCTTCCTGTAGTGAAGTGGTGTCTGACCAGGGTCCGATATAGGTGTAACATTACCTCTCTGCTCTTAAACTCAATCCCACGGTTGATGAAGGTCATTACACTGTATGCCTTTTCAACCACACAGTCAACCTGCACAGCTGCTTTGAGTGTCCTATGGACTCAGACCCCAAGATCCCTCTGATCCTCCACACTGCCAAAAGTCTTCCCATTAATACTATATTCTGCCATCATATTTGACCTACCAAAATGAACCACCTCACATTTATCTGGGTTGAACTCCATCTGCCATTTCTCAGCCTAGCTTTGCATCCTATCGATGTCCCGCTGTAACCTCCGACAGCCCTCCACACCATCCACAACACCCCCAAATTTTCTGTCATCAGCAAATTTACTAACCCATCACTCCACTTCCTCATCCAGATCATTTATAAAAATGACTGTTGGCTGTTAATTCGTTTTTTAAAAAAGTTGCCTGTTAATTTGTTTAACCATTGTTTCACCACATATCAGGTACAAGGGTGTACTTTGGTAGACAGAAGTTAACTCTGATCTGCCAATCTAACACTCCCTCAATGATACCACTTGGATGAGGTTGAAACCTGAATGTATGCTTTACTCAGCTGTGGTATCTCTGGTCCAAAATAAAGTTGTTACAAACATTCGAAACAAATACTTCATCACAGATCCAACAAATAAATTTGGAGATTCAACCCACCCAGGAAGGAAAATCAGTCAAATCCAAACAGACACTGGTTTATGACATTAAATGTGATCTCACATGTGCATTCTGTTTAGAGATACTGTTGGGGAGAATATATGCACCTCATTTATCTGAAACAGACTTTAAGTAGTTCAGAAGTGAAAGATTAATGAATATCCCTTGTGTATTTGGACATGATTAAACAGATTACATGCAAAAGTTCAGAATACTATTTTAGACAATAGATGCAAGAATAGGCCATTCGGCCCTTCAAGCTAGCACCACCATTCACTGTGATCATCAACAATCAATATCCAGTTCCTGCCTTATCCCCATAGCCTTTGATTCCACTATCTTTAAGAGCTCTATCCATCCCTTTCTTGAAAGCATCCAGAGACTTGGCCTCCACTGCCTTCTGGGGCAGAGCATTCCATATATCCACCACTCTCTGGGTGAAAAAGTTTTTCCTCAACTCCGTTCTAAATGGCCTATCCCTTATTCTTAAACTTTGGCCTCTGGTTCTGGACTCACCCATCAGCGGGAACATGCTTCCTGCCTCCAGCGTATCCAATCCCTTAATGATCTTGTATGTTTCAATAAGATCCCCTCTCAGCCTTCTAAATTCCAGAGTATACAAGCCCAGTTGCTCCAATCTTTCAACATATGATAGTCCCGCCATCCTGGAAATTAACCTTGTGAACCTACGCTCACTCCCTCAATAGCAAGAATGTCCTTCCTCAAATTTGGAGACCAAAACTGCATACAGTACTCCAGGTGTGGTCTCACCAGGGCCCTGTACAACTGCAAAAGGACCTCTTTGCTCTTATACTCAATTCCCCTTGTTATGAAGGCCAGCATGGCATTAGCTTTCTTCACTGCCTGCTGTACAAGAGCACCTAGATCTCGTTGTACTTCCCCTTTTCCTAACTTGACTCCATTTAGATAATAATCTGCCTTCCTGTTCATATCACAAAAGTGGATAACCTCACATTTATCCACATTAAACTGCATCTGCCCACTCACCCAACCTGTCCAAGTCACCCTGCATTCTCATAACATCCTCCTCACATTTCACACTGCCACCCAGCTTTGTGTCATCGGCAAATTTGCTAATGTTACTTTTAATTCCCTCATCTAAATCATTTATATTGTAAACAGCTGCGGTCCCAGCAACTGAACCCTGCGGTACCTCACTAGTCACCGCCTGCCGATCCGAAAGGGAGCCGTTAATCGCTACTGTTTGTTTTCTGTCAGCCAGCTAATTTTCAATCCATGTCAGTACTCTGCCCCCAATACCATGTGCCCTAACTTTGCCCACTAATCTCCTATGTGGGACTTTATCAAAGGCTTTCTGAAAGTCCAGGTACACTACATCCACTGGCTCTCCCTTGTCCATTTTCATAGTTACATCCTCAAAAAATTCCAGAAGATTAGTCAAGCACGATTTCCCCTTCGTAAATCCATGCTGACTCAGACCGATCCTGTTACTGTTATCCAGATGTGTCGTAATTTCATCTTTTATAATTGACTCCAGCATCTTTCCCACCACCGACGTCAGGTTAACTGGTCTATAATTCCCTGTTTTCTCTCTTCCTCCCTTCTTGGAGAGGGACAACATTAGCCACCCTCCAATCCACAGGAACTGATCCTGAATATATAGAACAAATGCCTCCACAATTTCTAAAGCCACCTCCTTAAGTACCCTGGGATGCAGACCATTAGGTCCCAGGGACTTATCAGCCTTCAGACCCAATACCATTTCCTGCCTAATATAAATTTCCTTCAGTTCATCCATTACCCTAGGTCCTTTGGCCACTATTACATCTGGGAGATTGTTTGTTTCTTCCCTAGTGAAGACAGATCCAAAGTACCTATTCAACTCGTCTGCCATTTCCTTGTTCCCCATAATAAATTCACCCGTTTCTGTCTTCAAGGGCCCAATTTTGGTCTCAACTATTTTTTTTTTCCTTTTCACATACTTAAAGAAGCTTTTACTATCCTCCTTTATATTCTTGGCTAGTTTACCTTCGTACCTCATTTTTTCTCCGTGTTTTTAGTTACCTTCTGTTGCTCTTTAAAAGTTTCCCAATCCTCCGGCTTCCCACTCGTCTTTGCTGTGTTATACTTCTTTTTTATTTTTATACTGTCCATTACTTCCCTTGTCAGCCACGGCCTCCCCTTAAGATCTTTCTTCCTCTTTGGAATGAACTGATCTTGCACCTTCTGCATTATTCCCAGAAACACTTGCCATTGCTGTTCCACTGTCATCCCTGCTAGGGAGGCAAGGGAGATGAGGCTGAGTACAGGGCTACGGTAGGAAACTTTGTCACATGGTGTGAGTAGAATTATCTGCAGCTTAATGTGAAAAAGACTAAGGAGCTGGTGGTAGACCTGAGGAGAGCTAAGGTACCGGTGACCCCTGTTTCCATCCAGGAGGTCAGTGTGGACATGGTGGAGGATTACCCATAATTGTACCTGGGGATATGAATTGACAATAAACTGGACTGGTCAAAGAACACTGAGGCTGTCTACAAGAAGGGTCAGAGCCGTCTCTATTTCCTGAGCAGACTGAGGTCTTTTAACATCTGCTGGACGATGCTGAGGATGTTCTATGAGTCTGTGGTGGCCAGTGCTATCATATTTGCTGTTGTGTGCTGGGGCAGCAGGCTGAGGGTAGCAGACACCAACAGAATCAAGAAACTCATTTGTAAGGACAGTGATGTTGTGGGGATGGAACTGGACTCTCTGACGGTGGTGTCTGAAAAGAGGATGCTGTCCAAGTTGCATGCCATCTTGGACAATGTCTCCCATCCACTACATAATGGACTGGTTGGGCACAGGAGTACATTCAGCCAGAGACTCATTCCACCGAGATGCAACACAGAGCGTCACAGGAAGTCATTCCTGCCTGTGGCCATCATACTTTACAACTCCTCCCTTGGAGGATCAGACACCCTGAGCCAATAAGCTGGTCCTGGACTTATTTCATGGCATAGTTTACATATTACTATTTAACTATTTATGGTTTTATTACTATTATTTATGGTGCAACTGTAATGAAAACCAATTTCCCCCGGGATAAACAAAGTATGACTATGACTATGTATTGTTCCATTGAACTTTGGCCAGCTCATCCCTCATAGCACCATAGTTCCCTTTGTTCAACTGTAATACTGACACTTCCGAGTTTCCCTTCTCCCTCTCAAATTGTAGATTAAAAATTATCATACTATGGTCACTACCTCCTAATGGCTCCTTTACCTCGAGGTCCCTGATCAAATCCGGTTCATTGCACAACATTAAATCTAGAATTGCGTTTTCTCTGGTAGGCTCCAGTACAAGCTGTTCTAAGAATCCACCTCGGAGGGACTCCACAAACTCCCTTTCTTGGGGTCCAGTACCAACCTGATTCCTCCAGTCTACCTGCATGTTGAAATCCCCCATAACAACTGTAGCATTACCTTTGCGACATGCCAATTTTAACTCTTGATTCAACCTACACCCTACATCCAGACTACTGTAGATATGGTACTGGTAGATAACTCCCATTAGGGTCTTTCTACCCTTAGAATTTCTCAGTTCTATCCATACTGACTCTACGTCTCCTGATTCTATGTCCCCCCCCTCGCAAGGGACTGAATATCATTCCTCACCAATAGAGCCACCCCACCCCCACTGCCCATCAGTCTGTCCTTTCGATAGGACGTATACCCTTGAATATTCATTTCCCAGGCCCTGTCCACTTGAAGCCATGTCTCTGTTATTCCCACGACATCATACTTGCCAATTTCCAACTGTGCCTCAAGCTCGTCCACTTTATTTCTTATACTCTGTGCATCCATATACAATACTTTTAATTCATTACTCCCCTCACCTCCCATATCAGTTCCTATTTCATTTGGCCATACTGTACGATCCCTTCTTGAGCTTTCTGCTCCATTGATTCTGTTGTCTTTCTTAACTTTTCTTATTCTCACTTTCCCTTTATCTCCCTTATGTTTCCAGTTCGTCCCCTCCCCATCACTACTTAGTTTAAACACACCCATGTTGCAGAGGCAAACCTGCCTGCCAGAATGCTAACAACAGGAATTCTGCAGATGCTGGAAATTCAAGCAACATACATCAAAGTTGCTGGTGAACGCAGCAGGCCAGGCAGCATCTATAGGAAGAGGCACAGTCGACGTTTCAGGCCGAGACCCTTCGTCAGGACTAACTGAAGGAAGAGTGAGTAAGGGATTTGAAAGCTGGAGGGGGAGGGGGAGATGCAAAATGATAGGAGAAGACAGGAGGGGGAGGGATGGAGCCCAGAGCTGGACAGGTGATAGGCAGAAGGGGATACGAGAGGATCATGGGACAGGAGGTCCGGGAAGAAAGACCGGGGGGGGGGGTGACCCAGAGGATGGGCAAGAGGTATATTCAGAGGGACAGAGGGAGAAAAAGGAGAGTGAGAGAAAGAATGTGTGCATTAAAGAGTAACAGATGGGGTACGAGGGGGAGGTGGGGCCTAGCAGAAGTTAGAGAAGTCAATGTTCATGCCATCAGGTTGGAGCCTACCCAGACGGAATATAAGGTGTTGTTCCTCCAACCTGAGTGTGGCTTCATCTTTACAGTAGAGGAGGCCGTGGATAGACATGTCAGAATGGGAATGGGATGTGGAATTAAAATGTGTGGCCACTGGGAGATCCTGCTTTCTCTGGCGGACAGAGCGTAGATGTTCAGCAAAGCGGTCTCCCAGTCTGCGTCGGGTCTCACCAATATATAAAAGGCCACATCGGGAGCACCGGACGCAGTATATCACCCCAGTCGACTCACAGGTGAAGTGATGCCTCACCTGGAAGGACTGTTTGGGGCCCTGAATGGTGGTAAGGGAGGAAGTGTAAGGGCATGTGTAGCACTTGTTCCGCTTACACGGATAAGTGCCAGGAGGGAGATCAGTGGGGAGGGATGGGGGGGATGAATGGACAAGGGAGTTGTGTAGGGAGCGATCCCTGCGGAATGCAGAGAGAGGCGGGGAGGGAAAGATATGCTTAGTGGTGGGATCCCATTGGAGGTGGCGGAAGTTACGGAGAATAATATGTTGGACCCGGAGGCTGGTGGGGTGGTAGGTGAGGACCAGGGGAACCCTATTCCTAGTGGGGTGGTGGGAGGATGGAGTGAGAGCAGATGTACGTGAAATGGGGGAGATGCGTTTAAGAGCAGAGTTGATAGTGGAGGAAGGGAAGCCCCTTTCTTTAAAAAATGAAGACATCTCCCTCGTCCTAGAATGAAAAGCCTCATCCTGAGAGCAGATGCGGCGGAGACGGAGGAATTGCGAGAAGGGGATGGCGTTTTTGCAAGAGACAGGGTGAGAAGAGGAATAGTCCAGATAGTTGTGAGAGTCAGTAGGCTTATAGTAGACATCAGTGGATAAGCTGTCTCCAGAGACAGAGACAGAAAGATCTAGAAAGGGGAGGGAGGTGTCGGAAATGGACCAGGTAAACTTGAGGGCAGGGTGAAAGTTGGAGGCAAAGTTAATAAAGTTAACGAGTTCTGCATGCGTGCAGGAAGCAGCGCCAATGCAGTCGTCGATGTAGCGAAGGAAAAGTGGGGGACAGATACCAGAATAGGCACGGAACATAGATTGTTCCACAAACCCAACAAAAAGGCAGGCATAGCTAGGACCCATACAGGTGCCCATAGCTACACCTTTAGTTCGGAGGAAATGGGAGGAGCAAAAGGAGAAATTATTAAGAGTAAGGACTAATTCTGCTAGACGGAGCAGAGTGGTGGTAGAGGGGAACTGATTAGGTCTGGAATCCAAAAAGAAGCGTAGAGCTTTGAGACCTTCCTGATGGGGGATGGAAGTATATAGGGACTGGACACTCTCACTCTCCTTTTTCTCCCTCTGTCCCTCTGAATAAACCTCTTGCCCATCCTCTGGGTCACCCCCCCCCCCGTCTTTCTTCCCGGACCTCCTGTCCCATGATCCTCTCGTATCCCCTTCTGCCTATCACCTGTCCAGCTCTCGGCTCCATCCCTCCCCCTCCTGTCTTCTCCTATCATTTTGCATCTCCCCCTCCCCCTCCAGCTTTCAAATCCCTTACTCACTCTTCCTTCAGTTAGTCCTGACGAAGGGTCTCGGCCTGAAACGTCGACTGCGCCTCTTCCTATAGATGCTGCCTGGCCTGCTGCGTTCACCAGCAACTTTGATGTATGTTGCCAGAATGCTGGTGCCCCGCTTATTGAGGTGCAACCCATCCCTTTTGTACAATTCATCCTTACCGCGAAACATACCCCAGTGGTCCAAGAATGTGAATCCTTGCTTCCTGCACCAGTTCCTCAGCCACACATTCAGATCCATTATCTCCCTGTTCATGCCCACTTCAGCACGAGGAACTGGAAGCAAACCACAGATAACCACCCTGCTTTTCAGCCTTCTTCCGAGTTCTCTGAAGTCACGCTGTAGAATTTTGACAGAAACTGAACTGAATTGAATGAGCAGCAACTTAACCATAAGAGTTTCAAGTTATTTTTTGATTTTTACTTCAACAGAAGATAATGTTGTTCTGCTTCCCATGCTTCATGATAAGCAAATAAATGGAGTTGGATATGTTAAATGGGAATGAAGGAGATAAGATGTCAACCAGTATTGCCACAAGCACTCGGTCTAGCATTAAACTGGAACTTGTTAGGTGTACAAAAGCATAAGTCTCCCTTTAATTTGAATAAATGGAGACAAAAAACACATGGAAGAAAATTCTACATTCAAAATGTTAAACCTCTCAGCAACAATATGGAGGCATCTGGTCAACGCGTTCAAGTATGATGTACATTCTGTTCTTCCCATTTTCAGAAAACAACTTCATAACTAAACATGGAACCGCACCAGTTTTATAGTTGCTGTATTAGTTTTAAATTGCAACAAGTGATTAATCCTCAGACTTGGATAGAGGTTATATCCTGCTACACATTACATCAGCAGAAAAACTGATATTCTCCACCCTGCCAAATAAATTCATATGGAAAAATTGATAAATAAAAACAGGGCAACATTGACACAAAGTTTTACAGCTTAGTATTTTACAGCAAAACAAGCATAAATACTTAAAATCACTGAAATTAGGAAGAATGTGTTTGTCCTCTTTAGTTTAGCTGGGTCAGAAGGCATAATTGGTGCATGTATGCCATTAACTGTGATCTCACCTGTGAACTACTTCGAGGTATTGTTGGTCCCTTGTTCAACAAGGGCTCTCTGTACGTATAATATCTACTTGGTTACCCAATACAAAGCCCAAGATGTACAGAAGAGACATTTACAGTCATTAAGAGCTGCCAACACTAAACTGCGAGACGTCCTACACTTTTAAATAAAGGGCCTGCTTTAAAGCTCAAAGTATGAAAAATTCAAAGTCCAAATATAATTAAAAATAGTTAACAAAGGAGGACTTGAAACTAATTAAATTCTTGTCTTCTTGCTTGAGCTGGAGATGAACTTGTGCATGCCTGATGGGGATGTATTATAGAAGTCTCTGTGGCTCCCCCCACTATTTCAACTCCCCTCTTCTTGCAACTACTCCTCTCCTCATTTCACTCCCTCAGATCCCCCAAATCCAAACAGGCATTTTCCAAGCACTATGTAGTGTACAAGATGTTTCTGACTGCAGTTTTACGACCCCAATCTTAACCACATGTTCTGTTTCCCTCATTAAAAAGGCAGGCTGCGAGGGATTTCTGTTCATGTCAGTTCTGACTGGAGTCTTGTTTCAATCTGAAAGCTTGAAAGTCCTTCCTGTAAAAGGCATGGACTAGCTGCTGTCCTTTGAATCTTCCAAGAACGACGTGCCTGTATACGTTCCAGCCAGCTCAGCTGTTCTGATGCCAGGAGGCACTTGCCTGGCACATGTGGTACAGATGTAATCCTCGTTCTCTGCCATCTCAGATGAGACACCCACACAGACCTGATGGAACCATTCATCACAGCCTCCATCGCACTGCACCCAGTCAACCTGCAGCACACAAAGACCCAAGAAATGTTACTGTGAAAGCTCGAAGTTTCTGTCACACAATCCGCAAGCGGTGCTGCCAATTAACTTCAACAGGAGCAAAGCCATTAAGGGGTAATTAATTCAGGCAGATGGTTCAAAAATTCTGGACAGGATTGAGACTGATAAAAGCAACTTGCCCACAACAGATAAAACCTATTGCAACAAAAGAGACATTTACAATGCCTAGTACAAATCAGTTTAAAAATAATACAACAGATCTACTACCAAGTGAAAACATTTAATTCACTTGTCACTTTATTAACTGACTGCATTTTAAAAGTGGATGAGAGCTGATTTATGGTGTACTTTAAGTGCAGAGGGGGAATAGCAGCAGCCCACTACTTAAATTGGTCTCAAATAAATCAAGTGAATTAATTAAACAAACATGACATTCATTTTATTAAACAATGAGATAAAAATTCATTTATTTGTTTTTGGGTTTTAGATACTATTACAAGTCTCAATTCTGTCTTTAAAAGTTCGGGAAAAGTTGTGGAATGTGCTAATGTCCTCAGGCTACCTTGTGTAGTATACAGAATAGCAGGCATTCCTGAAAGACCCAGCACTCTCGCATTGCCTTAAAGGCAGAAGCACAGGAAAGCACCTGGACTCAGTGGATGGAGTGGCACTTACTTCACAGCAGCACCTATCATTCGAGAGGACATGAAGCACCCAAAGCTGGGATATTTCTGATCAAGGCGGCCACAGAAACAAGGGTTACCTACCTTGTATTTCAAAATAAGGGTCAGCTTTCTGAGCAAACCATTTCTCACTTAGTTGTTGAGAAAAAAATACTAGCTGTACTTTTCTGTATGTGACAGAGAGAAAGTCTTGGTGCTGCTCATTTTGGTACAAAGCAGTGAAGAAATTTTGTGAGGTAAGGGACAGACTATTTTCCGTTTGAATATGGGACATTCCTTGTACACTGAATCGTAGGCCAATGTGACGAAGATTCTCCAGGACTAAACTGGGTGTACTTGGTCAGAGCCGTCTCTATTTCCTGAGGAGATTGAGGTCCTTTAACATCTGCCGGACGATGCTGAGTCTGTGGTGGCCAGTGCGATCATGTTTGCTGTTGTGTGCTGGGGCAGCAGGCTGAGGGTAGCAGACACCAACAGAATCAACAAACTCATTAGTAAAGCCAGTGATGTTGTGGGGATGGAACTGGACTCTCTCACGGTGGTGTCTGAAAAGAGGATGCTGTCCAAGTTGCATGCCATCTTGGTCAATGTCTCCCATCTACTACATAATGTACTGGTTGGGCACAGGAGTACATTCAGCCAGAGACTCATTCCTCCAAGATGCAACACAGAGCATCATAGGAGGTCATTCCTGCCTGTGGCCATCAAACTTTACAACTCCTCCCTTGGAGGGTCAGACATCCTGAGCCAATAGGCTGGTCCTGGACTTATTTCCTGGCATAATTTACATATTACTATTTAACTATTTATGGTTTTATTACTATTTAATTATTTATGGTGCAACTGTAACAAAAACCAATTTCCCCCGGGGATCAATAAAGTATGACTATGACAATAAGATTTCAGCCATGTCGCTACAAGGATACAAATTGTTGTCTTTGGATGCCTGCTCTTTGCGGAAGCTACAATGCAGTCAGGTGTCATTTTGGGTCAGCGGCCTGTTGAGTTTTTGCAGCATTTTCTGTTCATATTCACAATTTTCTTTGATTTTATTTATTGGTATTTACTGCCCATTCTTATGCAGAGATGGTGGTGAACTGCCTTCCTGTTGAGAAGAGAGTTTCGGGATTTTGACTCTGTGACAATGAAGTACCACTGCTACATTTCCAAGCCTAAATGGTGTATGAGTAGGAGGGATGTCTGGTGGAGAAGTAATGAAGTAGAAAATAGAATAAATATACCAAAGACAAGAAAAAGGCCACTAAGTACAAGTCAAACAAAATTGGCAGAAGTAGATCAGGGCTAGTTTCTTGGAATGCACAAGGATATTTGGTATTCATAATGAAATAGGGTTAATTAGTAACCTTGCAGCAAGAAATTCAAATTCTGCGGGAAAAATTTGACCACGTGCTTGTGCAAAGCTAGAACATTAAGCAGACTGAAAAGTGTTAAGTGTGCAGACTGGCTGAGGTATACTAGGAAACTAAAAAGACACGATACCAGGGAATCATTTAAAGGGATAAAAATTCTCAATAAATAAATTACCCAGTGACAAGTAAAAACTCACTGAAAAGGAGTTAACAGAACTGATGAATCAACAGAAGCAGGCTTCAAACTTTGCCTAAAACAGTGAAGTTGAGGACTAGGAAGAAGCAAATAGAATGCAAGTAAACCAACAAGTAGAAGATCAGATGTGAGCCATTCCATGCAGATAGGAGAGATTAATAAGGATATCTTCCGAGTCAGAAATAAGATAAATCATAGTGGGGAATTCGGAAATGGCAGAGACACTGAACAAATATTCAGTGCTTTTCTTCACAATAGGAGACAAATAACAAATTATGGAGGATTAAAGACTGGCAAGGAATACATACTGGGAAAAATTAGATGGAACTAAAATCTGACATTCCCAGTACTCTATGGTCTAAATCCTACAGATTTAGAAAAAAAGATGAAAGGAATAAGAGAAGTATTCCAGCTTTTAGAACTGGTGGGCAGCAAATTCATCCTACTATTCAAACATAATGAAGCATGCAACTAAAGGCCTGCATTATTAAATGGAAAAATGTCAGAAACTACAATAAGGTCTTGGTAGTAGGACAGTTGCGGGGGGGGAAGACACAATATGGCCTTATTACAGAGAAGAGAAACATTGCTGCAATAAAGTATCAAAGCTATCAAGGACTACCAAATCTTGTCAGACACTTCCTTCTAGGTCATCTGTTGTCTCCCAGCATAAGGGGCTAGAGTTCCCCATCTAAGGACTGTCCTGAAGTCCAAATTAATTGGCACCTGAGAAGTTTTGGTTTATCAACCAAGAACTAGGGCTGGATTGAAGAAAATAATCAGTAAATCTAGGAGCTAGTTAACCTCAAACACAGAACATTCCTGAATTGGAAGCTCCATCACATCTCTAAGAAAAACTTTATTAGGCACCAAAAGCTGAGATCCAGCAAAAAAGTCACAATTTAAAGAATAGACATTGGTGCAAATAGCACAAGAGACTCAGCAATGCTGGCAGTGAGTGGTATCAGCCCTTCCTGCTGTCAAGATCATGTACTGTTCATACAGCCAGGTCCCTACCCTACTGAGGGGCAAGAATAGAAGTAAACTTAAGGCCAGAGGCAATAAACTCCCTTGGAAGGAACAGTTCATTGAAGTTCTCAGCTGTAACTGTCCTTAATGTGCACATGGTTCCATGAAATGCCATCAATCTGGTCCAGCCTCACCACCACTCCTGACTGACCAATCAAAAAGGACACATGCCAATGAAAAAACAAGCCCTCGAGAGTCTATGCTATCCCTTCTGAAGTTCAATGTCAAGGAGCTATGCTTAAAAAGAAAAATCACCAACATCTGGAAGAGGAGGACATGCTAGGAGACCTAAAATATTACAGATACATCATATCTTCAAAGTGGCCTTTTAACCCCACTGAAATCTAACTGGGAAAAACTGAAGAGCAAATTATAACAGGGAAAACCGAAGATGCTGACAATCTAAAATAAATCAGAAAAGCAGGAGCCATTCAGTAGGGCAAGCAGCATCCATAGAAAAAAGTGGAGTTAATGATTAAAGCCAAAGATCATTTATCAGAATTGGAAGAGAAAACAAGTTAGCATCAAATTCCAGGGATGTTGGGTATAGTGGTTAGAACAAAGGGAATATCTCCAACAGGGTGGAACAGGGCTGTTCTGGAGATAAACTGCCATCTAGGTCAATAGGGACAGGTAGGGAGGGAGAACCTGGTTGTTTTGGGGATAAAAACTATGATGGCACAGAATGAGAACTCAAAAGAAATGCAAGAGCTGTGAAATACAAGGCTATGGGATATGCTCAGCAGGTCAGGTTATGCTAATAGAGATAAACTGATCTGATAAAGATGACCTGACCAGCTATGAAGAGACAGAGAAGGCAAACTGCCAGAAGCTGCAAGAGCTTGATATTGAATCCAGAATGCTACATGTCCAGACTTATTAGAAGGTTCTGTTCCTCAAGTTTACTTTGGGCATAAACACGAGAGAGTGGGAATGGATGAAGAATTAAAATGCCAGGCAACAGAGAAGCCCAGGGATGTATCTGCAAATTGAACACAACGGCTCTGCAAGGGAGTTATATCTAATCTGTATTCAGTCTCATCAAAGAGACCACATTGTGAGCACAGAATGCAGTACACTAGATTGGGTTGTAATTCCTGAGATTAGGCAGTTACCCTCATGGCAATTGAGAACTGTCAATATTCTCTTGAAATGTATAAAACTTTGTAAAGACATGGCTTTGGATGCTGAGTGGCTGTTTCCAACAGAAAGAGTTCAGAGATGGAAGTTGGTCTCAAAACCACTGATCATTTAAAACTAGACTGAGGAGAAACTTCTTCACTTGACTTTGAGTTTCCAATCATTAGATTTTATATACTACTGTATTTGAGATATTGGGAAAGAGTAACAAGGTTGAGCTGACTTAGTTATAAGCATTAAGAGCAGTTCATGTTGAATGGACCATGGCATATTCATACCAATATCTCTTACTTTATTATACATAATAACCACAGGTGTTCCAAAGGTCCGGGTTGTGTGTGTAAACATTCATTACCAAAAGACCCACATTCTCCTCATGAGAAGTGATAATGAAGCAATTTCAACAACTTGCACCGTGCATTGCTTCCAGTGTCAGAGGGTTTGAAACTTTAAGGAGAGAGTAGTAACAAATAGCAACTCATTGGCTCTTCAAGAGGGAAGAGGGAAAAGGCTGAAACTGGGAACGGTGCTGAGGCAGTGGTAGGAAAAGGATGGCAAGTGAGGGAATGGGAGAGGGAGCAGCGTTAACATGAGTGAATGAGGCAATGGGAGAAAATAATCTTTGCGCAGTACACATACCCATTTCTCAGGATGCAATTTTGCTGGTAAGGCCACATTCCTAACTATCATAGACAAAATGTTCACAGCTGCCTCTTTGAACCACTATGGTCTTTCTGGTGAAGCTACTCCTACAGAATTTTAGAGGAGCTTCAGGACCTATACCCTTCCAGAATCAATTCTGCAAGCCCAGATAATTGCTCCCATTTTTTTTAAAAATCAGAAATGGGCAGGTCATCCATTTGGTTCAGTTCTTCACTCTTCATTAGCACAGCCCAAACTGCTGGGCATGTCCTGCAGCCCTGCACTTTGCAACACCTGCAATCCTTTGCTTGTGTACTCACTCTAGGAGCCACAATAATTTTGTCTGGACAGAGTGCAGCCTGGATGGAAGCCAAAGAGTGGGGGTGGGGTGGGGAAAGATCTTTCTGTTGAGGTTACCGAACTTGAGTCACAGTTATACAACAAAGAAATAGATACAACTCATCTATGCAGATCTGAGAGGTGACATTGGAGTTGCCTAGGCCAGTGGCTTCTGAGCTCTTCGAAGTGTGTGTCTCTCTCTCCCCCTCTCTCTGTGACAGTCAAGACAGGGTGAGGGGGAGAGAGAGAGAGAGAATTTATATTTAAAATTACAAAAGCATGTCTTTAAGCTGGCCCAGATGGAAGGGAACATGCTGTGCCTCAAAGACCAACAAATCAGCTGATGATCAGAAATGAGGCTGCTCTCATCTGGCAAATTTTAATTAGGAAAGCCACATGCCTTGAAATGCCTTCAGTCATTGAACAGAATTTGTCTTGATTTTTATACACCAACGAGGTACAATTCAGAAAGGACAACCTGGAAGCTAATAATGACTGTTATTGAGTCAAACAGCACAGAAACAGGCCCTTTGACCTAGCCCATCTATGCAGACCATTAAGTACCCATAATGTCAATATGTATGCACCAACAGGCTCATTTTGCCATAGTCTCCCTCAGTGCTTTACTGCACATTGAGAATCCACACTCCAGTATGGATCCCATCACTGCTTCTAGCAGCATCTGTTGTCATGGGTTGTCAGTTTGTGCCCTTAGCTGACGTGATAATGATATATATTTAGTTTATTTTTCTTATGACATTTTAAAATGAGGTTCCTTAGTATTATTACCAAACCACATAGATCTCAAATTTTTCACTAGTCCTCATTGGCCAAGTATGACGGATTTTGGAAGACTTCGGACATCCTGCAGCCACAGTGAGATGGTCGTAGAAGGCCTGAATTTTAGTGAGATGGAACAGGTACCAATCAAGTTGGCTGCTTTGCCTTGAATGGTGTAAAGCATCTTTAGCATTGTTGGAGCTTCATGGATACATCGCATTCCTGATTTGTGTTTCTAAATAATGAAAAAATCTTTGGGTGTCAAGAGGGGAGTCACCACAGGATCAACTGGCAGTTGATGGACTCAGTTGAGCTGAAGGGCCTGCTTCTAAACCGCATCTCCCTGACTGTATGACTGAATCTTATTTCACATCATTTCAGAATGGGTACAGCATGGCAGGAGGCCATTTGAACTGTTGATTCTGACCCTGTCTATGTTAAACAATCCAATTGGTCTACAACCCCCCCCCCCTCCTTTAACTAGTTCCTCAGCTATCTAGCCAGTTTCCTTTTGGAAAAAATAAACTCTCCCAGATCTGTATTTGTGCCTCCTTCAGTTATGTCTTCACTAAAATGTAACACTTTACAGTCTCAGCGTTAAATTTCATCAGCTACCTACACTCAGTGGCCACTTTAATAGTACAAATATCAGCCAATCATGTGGCAGCAACTCATTGCATAAAAGCATGAAGACATGGTCAAGAGGTTCAGTTGCTGTTCAGACCAAACATCAGAATGGGAAAGAAATGTGATCTAAGTGACTGACTGTGGAATGATTGTTGGTGTCAGACAGGGTGGTTTGAGTACCTCAAAAACTGCTGGTCTGGGATTTTCACATACAATCTCAAGAGTTTTCAGAGAATGGTGCAAAAAACAAGAAAAAACATCTAGTAAGGGACAGTTCTGTAGGCAAAAATGACTTGTTAATGAGGTCAGAGGAGAATGGCCAGACTAGTTCAAGCTGACAGGAAGGCGACAGTAACTCAAATAAATACAATTTACAACAGTTGTGTGCAGAACAGCATCTCTGAATGCACAACACATTGAACCTTGAAGTGGATGGGCTACAACAGCAGAAGACAACACCAGATCCCACTGCTGTACCGAATACACTGAGTGTATGTGCAGATTCTACCAGCTGATCTACTTACTGTCAACTATACTGTTTGATTTACCTGTTGTTTTGGAAAATTTGCCCTGGACCCCAAGTTCTGGGGTCTGACAAAATTGCATTGAGGAAGGGAAGTAAGAATTATGCCCACAATTCTGCAACTCAGAGCAGTGCAGCTGTTAGTTCTGCTGCCTCGCAGCTGCAGAGATTCAGGTTGGTCCTGACTTCAGCTGACTTGTCGTTGGTTAGGGTTCCTCTAGGTTGATCTGATTTCCACTCGTGTCCTAAAGACTCGTGGGTTGATAAATTAAATGGCTGCTGTTAATTGTATAGTTAGTGGGAATCAAAGCAAAAACGTTGCTGGAGGTGTGACAGGAAAAAGTAGGATGAATTTTTCATTTTAGCACAAAGGTGTGGACGACACAGCCTATTTTCCTGGGTATAATCAAGTTAAATATAATTTGCCTTTAACTAAAAAAAGAATGAAACAATCCCCAATTGCCCACATGACTGCTAATTCAGCACATTTGAGGACTTTCCCTATCAGCAAGTTAAACAATCCAGTCAGTAATTATGTGTTTATCTATGCATTCTTATTTGAATGAAGTGGTAATATTGCAGTTTTCCCATCTTCAACATCATCCCTGAATCTACAAATATTGTGGAGTTCACTGAATGTATGAAATTGTCACTGTAACACTGAAATAATGACTGTTTGTCTCCCATCTCACGTGGAAGGAGTGATATCTGTCGAGAGACAGACAGACAGACAGACAGAGACACAGAGAGAGGTTGAAATGTTGGCGTGAACAGTTAAGTTTTTTGATGTACTGTAGACCATCGTCTCTCTTTGGGGGCTTTGCTGTTGCTTGCATGGTCGGTGGTGGAAATGCCAATGCAGTGGGGGAAGTGGGAGGGGGAGAGTTGATGCTGCTTGTGTGTGGGAGGTGATAGGGGGCTTTGAGGTTCTTACTTTTTTCTGTCATTCATTCTTTGGGCTTTTTCCTTCTGTTTTGAGGATGTCTGTGGAGAGTGAGAATTTCATGTTGTACACTGTATACATTCTCTGATATTAAATAGAACCATTGAACACAGCCATGGCCTCTGCTGTTACCACCCTTACAACCACGTCACCCGGACCAGATGATTTATTTAGTTTAAGTGCAACTATCTTTTAGTATAATTTCTAGTGATATTTTGCAAATACAAATTGTAAACTACATCTTCCTCCGCTGAGACCCCAGCAGCATTCTCTCCCTTGATAAATTTCCAATACGTCAGCCACGCTCTGTCCTCACTGGATTTTCTCCTTGGTCTCTCATGGACCACACCTCTCTTATAAACCTTTCCTGCTTTCATGCGTACAAAATAGTTCTGGATTTCTTATATTTGCCACCTTTATTTCCTTCATCTTTCCTCCCCCTGTAATCAGCTGGTTTTCACTTGCATTTGCATCCACAAACATATACTTCATATATTACTATTAAGTGACTTATTTATATTTAATCTGAACTTACTTCTATGAATTCCCCAGCTCTTTGGTTCAACTAAATGATCAGTAGATTTGTTTTTTGTACTCTTACACTCTCAGGATAGTTTCCAGTACCCTTTTGTTTTTACCACTGATCACACTGTATGCTATCTTCATTTAGATGCATGAAGTACTCCCTTCACTTACATCAGAGCTGCAAAAAAAACTGAATATTGCGCAAACATTGCCACTTCTAACCTTAATATGGAAGAAAGTAGCTGAATATGATTCAGCATAGCAGACCATCCGTAAGTCCTGAGGGTGGGACAATTGACCAAAAACAACCATAACTACTGTAACCATCACTATGCCAGGGTGCCTTGGATTCCTTTGCCACAAAAGAGGTACTATAAAGTGAAAAGGAATCCAAGGAGTGAAGTTTGCAGGATTATGAGTAAATAATGAACAAATCCTTACTATATCCCGTCCCTAGTACAGTAATTGTTTGCGAGTCTGCTGCAGAAGTCCAAGCCCAATACCTGCGAATTCAAGTCAGCTGCAGGCTGGAGGCCAAGACAGCCTGCCCCGGGATTGGAGGACTGTATATATGTGTGGGTGGGAGATAGTGGGGAAAACAGGGCTTGTTTTGCTGTGTTCTGTGTTGTTCTGCTGAGCACTGAGGGCATGTTATGTTGTCGCTGGAATGTGTGGCGACACTTGCTGATTGTACCCCCCCCCCAAACATCCCAGGGTGCACTGGTTGTTAACACAAACGATGCACTTCACTGCACGTTTCAATGTACGTATGATAAATCAATCTGAATCTTGAAGGTAGGCCTGCCTACAACCATTGGAATGTTTGTCCCCTTGATGCCACTAACCAGCTTTCCAAAGAATTCAATGTTCTTATTACCACAATTGTTTAACTGCCATGATGATATCACTCTCCTCTGGGATTCAGCTCTCCAGTCTACATTTGGAGCTGAGACACCCTGCTTAAAGCTAAACTGGACATGGGTGAGCAGATTACTAGTGACCAAGTATTACCCAAGTTAACACTGTCCATTCATTTGCTGAAGATAATTAGTTATATTTTGTTATTTTCCTGATTTGTGTGGACAGCACATACTTGGGCAATCCACCATGTTGCCAATGTTTCAGCTTTGTAAGAACAATTTAGCCAAGACAGGGGTCTAGCTCTGGAACACAAAATGTTAGGACTATGGTCGGGATGAGTCCACAGCCATATCCTTTGCTGTATTGAGTTTTTGTTTCTTGACATCACACAGAACGAATTAAATTATGTGTGGTTCTACACACAAGAGATTCTGTAAATTCTGGAAATCTTGAACATACACAAAATGCTAGAGGAACTTAGCAAGTCAGGCAGCATCTATGTTGGGGAATAAACAGTTGACATTTCAGGCAAAGACCCTTCATCAGGCCCATGAAGGGTCTAGCTCAAACATTGACTGTTTATGCCTCTCCACAAATACTGCCTCACTTGCTGCATTCTTCCAGCATTTTGTGTAAATCAGCTGAAGGATGGCTTTTGTAATGGGGGAGTCTAAATCATCCTCTCAGCTCTGACTGCTGATTGTGTAAAAGATTCAGCCTTGTCTTCAGCACTGACATTCCAGGCCATGACATTGGTGAGTGTGGGGATGTTTCTGCAGCTACCACCACCTCCTCTCATCTACTGTTAAACTGTCTACCACAATTATGTCAG
This sequence comes from Mobula hypostoma, assembly GCF_963921235.1. NCBI lineage: Eukaryota > Metazoa > Chordata > Chondrichthyes > Myliobatiformes > Myliobatidae > Mobula > Mobula hypostoma. The sequence continues at coordinate 55,658,386 of NC_086105.1, read as the reverse complement.
GACTGTACAGTTCAGGTTGCAAAATCAATTTAGGTTTTATTTCCTGCAGAACTGAAAAGTGAGCATTTCATTAAAGTATGTCTCTGAAACAAGTAGAATTCCTCAGTGGATTGAGGCAAGCTGGTTATATTTAAGAGTCTGATGATAATTTATTAATTTAGAGATACAGCATGGAAGAAGTCCTTCTGACCCACCTATTTAACTCTAGCCTAATCACAGTACAATTTACAATGACCAATTAACCTACTAACTAGTACATCATTGGACTGAAGGAGGAAACCCACGTGCACACAGGAAGAATGTAAAAAGTTTCTTACAGATAATGCTGGAATTGAACTCCGAGTTGTAATACCATTGCCCCAACTGCACTGCTACCATTTTGGTAATTTTTATGCAAATTAAAAAATAATTTAAACTCCAAATGACTCAATTTTTCCACTTTGGATTAAAAACTAAGAACAAATCTTACAATTAACTTTACTGGTTCTCTCTTTAAACTATTAATCCATTCAGATACCAGGTTTACTCCATTATGAACAATAAACCTGCTAGTCCTAATCATCACCATTAGTGCAATATGACTGCTAACCTCTTCTCCACAGGGACGCTGACAATGCAAAGCAGCACAAACTGCATTTTCATCCTCCGACTCCTCTGCTGCAGACCAATCCTCTCGAGCTGGTAAAATCAGTTTCTTTTCTTTCTTTTCTAAGGTTTTCTCTGTATTCTCTTTGGACTTCTCTTTTCTCTTCTTCTCTCTGTCCTTTTCTTCTTTGCCCAATTTCTTCACTAGTTTGCTCTGTTCCTTTGTTTTCTCGGGGTTCAGCTTTAGCTTTTTCTTTTTGGGCTTGTCAAACTTTCTAAGCTCCTTTAACTTCTTGCTCTCGCCCAAGATCAGTTCAGTTTTTTCCAGTTTCCGCTTTCGCTTTTTCTCAGAAGAATCCTTGACTTTAATTCGGATGGCTTTTTCCTCTGGGCCATCATCCTGAAATAAAGCAGTAATCATCAGAAGAATCACTGAAAATATTAGCCAGAAGAACTAGGAGACAATATTTTCCCTTGCTCAAACTGGAATATTATTTAAATTCTTGAAATAGGCTTGTTTTCCTCATTATTATCAAACATTTTCTATCAGGTTATCTTCAAGTACGCTCTTTGGTGTTGAGACATCAAAGCTGATGATGGTGGACACCTTCTCACTATTTGTATTTTATCCTCAGAGGTTTGAATATCTTTCTCTGATATTGTAAAACAAGATTAACTAACGATTAACTAATGATCATAAAAGAAGTTGTTGCAGGATTTAGTTCAAACTGTGTTATCAAATTTGCGGATAATACAACAGTGGTCGGCCTCATCAACAATGATGACAAGACCGAGTACAGAGAGGAAGAAGAGGGGCTGCTGAATTGGTGCGAGAAGAACAACCTAAGCCTGAACGTGGAAAAGACCAAGGAAACCATTGTGGACTTCAGGAAGGTACAGATAAACAACCGCCCTCTGAAAATACATGGCTCCTCTTTCGAGAGAATTAAGTGCACCAATTTAGAGGGGGTTCAGTCCACCAAGTTCCTGGGAGTTCACATCACGGATGACCTCAACTGATCCCTTAATATCACCTCCCTGAACAAGACAGCACAGTAGTGCCTCCACTTCCTAAGAAGATTGAGGCAACTCAGGCTCCCCACCCCCATCTTAACTGCATTTTACAAAAGCACCATTGAGAGTATCCTGACAAGTTGCATCTCCATCTGGTATGGGAGAGCTCAGCATCAGAACAGAAGTCTCTACAACGGACTGTGAGAACAGCTTAGAGAATCAGAGGGGTCTCCCTACCATCCATAGGAACATTTATCAGGAGCACTGCGAACGCAGGGCCCTTAGTATTTTTAAGAATCCCACCCACCATCCTCTGATTTTCTACCATCAGGCAGGACAATCTGGTGCATAAAAAGAACAGTAAGGATGGGAAACAGTTTCTTCCCTCAGGCCATTAGGCTTTTGAACTCCTGCTGCATCAGATTTGAAGTGTCACTGATTAATTTGTTCCGTACCTTACAGTATTTAATTTATGCACTTCAGTTTATTATTTATATGTGATTCATCTGTAGATTTTATCCTCACCTTAAGTTATTGTGTGTTATGTGTACTACTGTGCTTTACTCTGGTTCAGAGAAATGTCGCATTTCTATATACATTATATACATGACAAATGACAAACGTAACTTGAAGATAATGAGAAGGGAGTCTAGAATGAAATTTGTGATACCTCCACTATCTGCAGAAATCTGTCCTCAGCAGGAAGGTGTGTAGCCTGCAGTATTCTCCAAATATGCTGTGTCTCATCCAGGGACACTTCCAGAAGATCTCCCACCATCATTAACTCCTCCAGCTGAACTTTTGCACTGTGTGATAGCTCCAGCACAGGTGGTTCCAAGCTGCGTGGCACCAGTGGTGTCTTACGGGGCTGCTTCCGAGGAGTTCCAGAACCTGGGAGAATGAGCAGGTTAGAAAGTGGTATCTATCAGCCCTGTAGTCGATTAGCTGCATATGAACTACACTGACTTGATAATAAACATATCAACAGTAGAGAGCTGCTGCCTGAATCAGAAATATTTGATAATCTGAAAACTGCAGTAACCCTCAAGCTCATGCACCACTGCCTGTCATTCCCAAGATCCTGCCCTTTACAACCTTGACACCACACCCATAATCACCTCAATACCCAAAATTTAATCTGTTAATCCCTCATAAAGTGCAATTGACCATGCTTTTATCTTTGACACCCTTACTAATCAAGAACCTATCAACCTCCCTTTAAATACACTCAGTGACCTGACTTGGCCTCCACTGCCATCTATGGCAAAAAATTCCACGAATTCGCTACCCTATAGTTAAACAAGTTCATCTAATCTCTGTTCTAAAGGGACATCCTTCCATAATAAGGCTAGACCCCCTGGTCCTAGACTCTGAACCACCAGTAATAAAAGCAAGGACGTAATGCCCAGGCTTTATAAGACATTGGTCAGATCATATTTGGAGCACTGTGAGAAGCTTTAGGCTTTATCTACAAAAGAATGAACTGGCATTGGAGAGTGAGAACTATTCTGCCGCTGAAATTGAAATTAATACTTTAGTGCTTCAGGAATTGTAAGAAAAATGCCAAAGAACCGTGGCACTTGAACGTGCCAACCTATAAACAACACTGAAATCCTAATTGTTTTCTGATAGCTATAATTAATCCTTTATCAATGTTAAGCTTCTCTCTTACATTCTACTGAGATCAAACAACTTTCTTCTACTCCATTTTGTTGGTTTTTGTATATCAAACAAAACAATATAGGAACTGTAAATCTATCACAAGTGAGAAAGAAGGTGACTGACAGAATGGGCATGGTGGCTGACTGGTGAAGTGATGTAATCCACAATCATTTACACTGGGTTTCTGCATGCTCCCAACATCTAGACCCGAGTCCGTCTGTACCACCTTCAAAGCTCCTCCTTTGCTCTGAGTGGTCATGAGCTCGGGTTTTCCACTGGTCAGTAGAAAATGTTGCATTTTCCACACCCAAGGATATTTCTGGGACATCCTTGATTCTTTTCCTCCAATCCTTGATGGTTTTAACGAGGCAGCTTGGTATCAACTGCGTGAAGAGTCTGGTGTTGGACATGTGAATGACGTGGTCTGCCCAATGGAGCTGACTGCATGTAATCAATACTGGTAAAGTTGACTTATGAGACTGATACCTGTCCATTTGTCTGAGGATGATTTTGTGGAGATGCAATGCGTGGTACCTCTGCTGTGCCTTGAGGTCTAAAGTAGTCCAAGTCATAAGGCATAGTAAAGGACAAAAAAAAATTGCTGATGGATAACTAGCATTGTACCAGATTTGAGGTCTTAATTATCAAACATCTTTTCCTTAAACAGTCAAGAATGGTGAGGCACACGAAGGACACTGGCAAGTCTTGTCATCCATAAGGCGACTCCCAAAATATGGGAAATGGCTCATCTTTTCCAAGGTCTCGCTGTCAGCCTTCACTGCAGTAATGTGGTGAAGTAACGCAAGAGCAGACTGGTAAAATAACTTTGTTTTGTGAACACAGACTGCAAGAAACTTCTTTCCATATGCTACTGTCAATAAGCTGATGATGGCCTGAAACGTCCTTTCCAGTAGTAAGAAATCACAAGCATTGCAGAATGAAACTTGTTTAGTGAGGTCAGAACAACATTATTTCTAGATCTATGGAAATATATTAACCTCAAAATTATGTGCCCTCATCTTTTATCTGACATCCATCATCAAGAATGGCCCACCAACAGCAACACCAACTAATCTGGCCACGTTCCAAACAACACTGTTGACAAACTGGCTTTGATGTGTAGTGAAGGAATCAAGATGAAGGACAACCATCCCGACTTTGTCCCTACCATCTACCCTAGCTTTGTCCTTACTCATCACAAATGTGCCTGTGCATGAAGTGTTAAAAGAGAGCCACTTCATTGCCTGTGCAGAGATCAAGTTCCATCTTCATATCATCAACACCATTCATATTATTTTGGAAAATGACTTAAAACAGAACAGATCTCATCATCTTAGGATCCATAATCCACTGGCCATTAGCTGCAGCAGAACTGTACTCCAGCATAATCTGTGATCTTATGGCCCAGCATTTCTCCCACTGTCAATCCAGATTCCAATCATACTCATGAGTGCAGAAGGCATGCCAGGCACAGTGCTAGCAGTAACTAAAAAAAAACATACCAATGAGTAAAAGTAGAAAAAGGGGAAACCTGCCTGTAAAAGAGCAGAAGGACAATAATGCACAGAGCTAAACAGTCCTATGAACAGCATATCAGATCAAAGTTCTTTGGTTCTGTCACAACTGGTCATGATTAGGGCAGACATTTAAGGACAAGGGTATTCCAAAATGATCTTCCTCAACAACACCAGAGCTCAGCACACAAGTGCAAAAGGCTCAAGTATTTACAGCCATCTTCTATGAGAAAGCCACATGAAGGGTTCACCCTGGCGTCCTCCTAAGGACTCATCACAGAAGCTGGTCTTCAGTTAGTTAATTCACTTGCTGTGCCCTGAAAAAGCTGCAAGCACTAGAATTCCAAAGGCTATGGGGTCAAACAATATGACCAACGAAGTGCAAAAATTTTGTATTGCAGAACTCTCTCTACTTCCAACCGCACTGTTCCATTACTGGAACTTGGGTGGGGGGGGGGGTAACAAGCTTATTTTGCATATTTAGAGATATTCTCATTGGAACACAAAATTCTTAGTGATGAGACAGATGCAGGGATGAGGTTTCCCTTTGATGCAACCAACACTCCACTTTTAGTCTCACCAGCCCTGTATTACTGTCACAAGACTCAAGATAATCCAGTTTCAATTCTGAATACAATGTGGGAAATTACCCAAGTATGTTCTGCTTGTTTATTTGACAAGGCAAATCAAATCTGGATCATTACTGCTCCATTTCCTCTTAGAATCTTGGAGGAAAATCTGGTCAGGACATATCTTTACAAATAAGCACTGTGTATTGACCCAAAAACTAAATTTCAATCTGCTGCAGAACATATGGACAAACCCCATGCAGGATGGCAACTATCAGTCAAGCTACCCTGGTGCACAGATGGCACCTTGAAGCTTTGCCTGGCTGCAATTTGTGAAAACCCTGATCCAGCTATGGACACATAATAACATTCAGCCCCATTAACTGTTCCTGGGCAACTTAAGACTATAACACACAGGAACAGAATGAGGCCATTTGGCCCACGGAGACTGCTCTGCCATTTGATATGGCTCGAAGGTACATTTACTCATTGGATTTGCTCGGTATCTTGGTTTAAAAAATGTATGACAGCTTCTGTTTCTAAAGTTACTTGAAAGCAGTAGTCATTCACTCTACTATCAGAGAAGTGGCAGGAACAGCTATGAATCGATTCTTGCTCACCAATATCCAGTTTACTGATGTTCAATTTGGCCAGAGCCAAGCTCAAAATATTGACTCAAGAGCCAAATTCCAAACTGTGGCTGCCCTCCCCTTGATTTTAACTGACTGCATCAGTTCACTGAGTGCCATACCTTGGTAAACTGGGGCCAATGGACTTCAGACAAAAATCTGTCCACTGGTTTATCATACTGCTCAAGTGGTTGTCTGTTGGATGTCAATCACGCCAGCTCTACAATATTGGTGCAGATGTTCCTCGGAACAATGTCCTCAGGAGCACATATCAGGCAACATCACCAACAAGATCGATCTAATCAAATATCACTGACATGGCTTAAGAGCAACTGAGTCCCCCACTATCACCGTGATTGGGGTTACCATTGACCAGAAGATTTAAGAGATGAAAACAAATGTTCAATGGGTGCATATCAAATGCTCATCAGTAGGAAATAGATATTTTACAGCTTTATGTCCATTCATTATGTTGGGAGAAAGTCAAAATAGGCAGAGATAGCTCTTTGTCAATTTTATTTTAGGGAAGGGGAAATTTGGGAAAGGGAAATTAGGGAAAAGAAAGATTAAGAGTCAAGACGAGTGGAGAACGGAATGGAGATTTGTAAAACGAGAAGTGAGAGCAGATAAATAACTCTGGACAACAAAGATTTTGCTTCCTGAATACTTTTTGGTGGATCTTATCGATTTTGGGGTGCTGATCATGAAAAATCGCCATGAAATTTCCCTATCACACACCATTTCTTTTTAAATCGCTTGCATTTGTTATTTCAATTCATAATTCAAGTCATAATACCTGATGCCCAGATTAGGGAAGGCTTTTTGTTGGTCCACAAATCAAACCAGTCATCGGTAACAGGCAATCTGAAGAACTTCTAGTGGGACTGGAGAAAATCTCATGGAAGGCATTCAAGGATTTTGTTGAAAATGTTCTTGGCAACTACAGAGCATCAAACTACATTCAGCTGGTTGAAAATATGCATCAAGCAGACAAAACCATGAAGTTCAACATGTCATGAAAGGTTCATTTTCTGCGTTCCCATTTGGACTTCTTCCCTGCAAACCTTGGCACTGTCAGTGACGAGCATGGTGAAAGGTTTCACCAGGACATTGCAGTCATAGAAAAACACTATCAGAGCAATGAGAATCCACCAATGTTGGCAGATTATTGTTGGACACTTAAGTGAGAAGCCTCAGCCTCAAACTCAACTGAAAATAATCAATAGAACATTTTAGCTTAGCTGACCTATTGCAAAGTGCAAGCACCATTCAATCAAATGCATTATATTCAATAAAAGTAAATTTCTTGTTTCTCCAAATTCCTACATGATACAAGTAGTCTGAAATTATGTTTGTGTTCAGCTTCAAGTGGTCTATCATAAACAAAGAAAAACTCTGACGAATCAACACTTTCAGAAAAAAATTGATGTCCGGTGCAATTACTCTCGGTCCTATTAATTATAATACACTATTTTGCACACTTCATAACTGAAAGATACAAGAGTCCAGAAGGATTATAGATAATAATTGGTCACATAGAAATCAACGCTACACCTGTTTGAATTGCAGATATATGGTATTTTCTGTTTGGTGAGTTTTAAGAGTAAAATCCAAAGATACATTAGAGAGGCTGCAGAGAGGACACAAAAAAAAAGATTTACTACCATTCTCCCTTGTCATATATCTAGCAACTACTGTGCTCTATTTCACAATTCCATTGTGTCATTTTGTTCTTTCTCTCTTCCATTTACACCTCCTCCAAACAGATAAGCTGCCATTAGGATTTATTAGAATTGTCCCAGAGATGACGGAATCCAATGCAAGATGATTGTGAAAAAAAAACTGCTGCTGTTCCCATTTCACGTACAGGACACAAAAGTGATGCAAAGAAAACCTTTCATGCAGGTAGTAGTTATGATCTGGAATGTATTACCAGCAAGGGTGGGGTAAGCAGACACAATCAGGGTTATGAAAGGACAGTGACTGGCATTTGAGGGGAAATAATTTACAGGATAGGATAAAAATAACGGTTTAATTGGGAGTGATCAACATTAGAAAACAAAACACAGATTGGGTGACTGCTTTGCAGAAGTCCTCTATTTTTGACAGTAACCTCAGATATCCTTGTTGTCATGCTACTTCAGGTCTTCTTCCCACTTCTACCCTGCTGCCTCTTTAGCCTCTCACAGTGAGGCCCAATGTAAGATTCCAGATCAATGTCCCACCTTCCCTCTCGGCGTGATATAGCTCTCATGGAACATCTTGAAAACCAGTTTCTCCAGTGCGTAAAAATCAGGTTGCTTTCTGCTTTTATTCTTTTGTTAAGAGTCCCATTGAGTGGCTTCCTTCTATGGCATAACTCAATAACAATTCAAAAATATCTCTGAAAATCAAAAATTATCACTTTAAAAAGGAAAACAAAACAGGTAGGTTAGAGGGAAAGATTAGGGCAGTGGGATATCTTAGACAGAGCCACCAATAGTTGGAGATAGTACTCCAAAGCTACAAGAGAGAAGAGTGAGAAAGAAGACACTGTAGAGAAGTACCAGACTGACCTTGTGAACAGGACTTTGATGCTGAAGAATAAGCATGTTCTGCACAGAAAGAAGGTGCAGCTGGCCATACATGTGACACCACTTCCTCTGCTTTTATCGGAATTTCTTCATCACAGAACAGGTTTGGCTCCATGCTACCAGAGGACACGCTGCTTGCACCATCCTGGCAAACAAAAGACAACTTTCACAGTTTGAGACCAATGCAACCTAAATCACATGTTATTCATTGCTTGTTACAAAATGGATCAAAGAACATAATACAAATTCAGCATGAGTAACACAGAATGAGGAATTAAAATCATGATACAAAGGAGAGTGTTAAGTAACTTCAAATTGGAAGTGTAGAGTTGCTTTTGTACAGAACTACTAAAATATCTTGCATAGCAACATTAAATTTCATGCAATGCCAACAGCAGATGCCATCTCTGGCTCTTCACTCAACCATAGAACACCTGGACAGCGAAGATGCAGACATCAGGATGCTCTTCACTGATTTCAGTTCAGCATTCAATACCATCAACCCCTTAAAAATTCAATAAGCTTCAAGACCTAGACCTCAATGCCACCTTGTGCAACTGGATCCTATTATTTCTTCACTTGCAGACCCCAGTCAGTTCAGATTGGCAACAGCATTTCCTCCACAATCACCATCAGCACAGGTGCACCTCAAGGCTGTGTTTAGCCTCCTGCTCTACTTGCTTTATACTTATGACTGTGAGGTAAGCACAACTCCAATGCCATTTTTAAGTTTGCTGACACCACTGACGTTGGCTGAAACAGAAGTGGTGACAAATTAGCATATAGGAGGGAGATTGAAAATCTGGCTGAGTGGTGTCACATCAACAACCTCTCATTCAATGTCAGCAAGACCAAGGGGTTGATGATTAACTTCAGGAGGAAACTAGAAGTCCATGAGACAATTCTCATCGGGGGATTGGAGGTGGAGAGAATCAGCAACTTTAAATTCCTCAGTGTTACTATTTCAGAGGAAATGCACTAGGCCTTGCACGTATGTGCCATTACAAAGAGATCAATACAGCAAACTCTACTTTCCTACAAGTTTGCTAAGATTCAGCAGACCATCTAAAACTTTAACAAACTTCTATAGATGTGTGGTGGAGTGTATATTGACTGGTTGCATCATGGACTGGTACGGAAACACCAATGTTCATGAATGGAAAAAGTCTACAAAAATCTAGTAGATACAGCCCAGTACATCATGGGTAAAGCCTTCCCCACCACTGAGCACACCCACATGGAGTGCTGTCGCAGGAAAGAAGCATCCAACATCAAGGGTCCTCACCACCCGGTTCAGGAACACTTATTATCCCTCAACCATCAGACTCTTGAACCAGAGGGGATAACTTCACTCACCCAATCACGAAACTGTTACTACAACCTATGGACTCACTTCCAGGGACTCTTCATCTCATCTCTATTATTATTCTTTTTTCTCACTTTGTATTTGCAGAGTTTGTCTTTTGCATATTGGTCATTTGTCCATTTTATTGGGTGTAGTCTTTCAATGATTCTATGATTTTTGTATTTATTGTGAATGCCAGCAGGTGATATATGCACTTAGATAATAAATTTACTTTGAATTTTTAAATATAATACAAGGAAGTGAACTCAGCTACAGAACTTTCAGATTAGGACAGTGCAACAATACAAAACAGTCTTTCAAGGATGGCTAGTACAGAATCAGAATAAATTTTGATTCCAGTGGGTTTGGACAAGATGTAATGAGGGCTAGAACATATAGGAAATTGAAGCTGGGGCAAAAACTGCAAAGGCTTTGCCTTTTACGCCAATCCAAAATTTCAAATCCACTAATCTGTCCAACCTTAGTTTTCTCTACAGAAATTTATCAATCTGAAGTTGAATACAATCAATAATTAGGTACCTACTACAGCCCTCTGAAGACTTACAATCCTATTAAGAAGCAGCTTCTCTGAATATTCCAAAATGGCCAATGTATCACTTCACATCATGCTGACAGAAGGCTGACATTGAAACTAGACAACAGGTTGCTCAAAAGGATGCCGATGTTTCACTACTGCTACAGAGAACCATAGTAAGACTACATCTGAAGTAATGCAATGAATCCTGAGCACAAAATCCTTCAAGGAACCTGTAACTTCCATATACAATTGTGTTAAACTCTAGCATTTTTCAAGTTCCTATATACCATCAACAAATACCTTCAACTTTCCCCATTCCTTCATCACAAAATTTACCTCTATTATTGGCCTTCTTAATTTTACAAATCTATATTTCCAAAATGATATTTTTCTGATTAACGCTAAACAAAAATCTGCATCATTGTTGAATTGTGTGACTATCAAAAGAATCAGTGAAATTTAAAGTTCAGGACACTTCCATATGCATGAAAGCTGTTCAAAATAAAAAAACTGACTCATTCCACTTTTCACCTTTTGTTAGTTGTGAACTTCAAATACTTTGTAAATGGGACTGGATTTTCTGCCTTCACCACTCTTTCAAACAGTGAGTTCCAGACCCACAACTAACATTAAGTGAAATAACTTCCCTCAAACTTTTCACTAATCGTTTCACAAACTACCTTAAATCTATGTTTCCTATTTATTAATTATCAAAAAGGGATTAAAAGCACCATCAGGCCACTGTCTCCCACAGCATCACTAACCTCATCAAATCTGGAGATCTCCCATCCACTGCCACCAAACTCAGTTCCCTTACCCCGCACTGCTTATTTCTACCTCCTACCCAAGGTCACAAACCTGACTATCTGGGTAGGTCCACTGTCTCTGCCTGATCCTGCCCGACTGAACTGGTGTCCACATACTCTATTCTATCCCATGATTCAGTCCCTTCCCACCTACATCCATGACATTTCACATGCTCTCAATCTCAACGTTCAATTACCTGGCCCTGACCACCTCATTTTCACCATGGATACCCAGTCCCTATACACTTCTATCCCTCATACGAAGGCATTACAGCTCTCTGCTACTTTCTTGACAAGAGACCCAACCAGTTCTTCTCCAGCACCACTCTCTTTGGTCTGGCAGAAATTGTCCTCACCCTCAACAATTTCTCCTTTGGCTCTTCCCACTTTATCCAAACTCAACAAGTACCCATGGGCACTCCCAAGGGTCCAGCTTTGCCTGCCTTTTTGTTGGGTACGTGAAGCAGTCCATATTCCAAGTCTCCTGTAGTAATGTTCCCCAACTCTTACTGCACTACACTGACTACATTGGTGCTGCTTTAAGCACCCATGCTGATCTCAATTTTATCAACTTTGCATCCAACCTCTACATTCCCTTTCTCCGAAGGTCCACTTTCCTTCCCCATCAGATTCCTCCTTCTCCAGCCCTTTACCTTTCTCACTCATCTGGCTTCACTTATCACCTTTTAGCTATCCTCCTTCCCCTCTCCCCCTCATGTTTTTATCCTGGTGTCTTCAACTTCCCTTTCCAGTTGTGATGAAGGGTCTTGGCGCAAAACTTCAACTGTTTATTCATTTTCATATACGCTGACCTGCTGAGTTCCTCCAGCACTTTGTGTGTGTTGCTAGGGATAAAAGGTGTTTTCTGTTAAAACTTGCCCAGACCTCTGAAATTACACTTCAATTAAATTTTTGTTAATATTTTTGTTTTCTGTTCATGGAATGTGAAATCATAAAACAAGGCTATCATTATCTATTCTTAAATGTCCTTTCAATTCATCTGCTCATTCACCACAGAAAACAGAGATCACATATAGACAAGGTTTTTTTAAAAAAGGTTTCCTGAATTCCATTACTGAGTCACAATTGTTTTTTTTACAACATCCTGTTCACTTCACAACCAACATTACCAAGCTTTTTATTTCAACTTTTTCCTCAAATAGTAAATTTTAACATAATCCAAGTCCATAAGACTATAAGACAAATGAGCAGAAATAGTTATTCAGCCCATTGAGTTTGCTCCACTATTCCATTATGGCTGATTTAATATCACTCTCAAACCCACTCCCCTGCCTTCTCCCCTTCTCCCCATAACCTATGATGCCCTCGTTACTCAAGAACCTATCATCCTCCAGCTTAAATATACCCTATGACTTGGCCTGCACAGCTGTCTGTGGCAAAGAATTCCACACATTCACCACCCTCTGAATAAAACCATTCCTTCTCATCTCTGCAATAAATGAATGTCTCTCATTTCTGAGGCTAATCCCTCTGACCCTAGATTCCCGCACTATAGGTATCATTCTCTCCATTTCCACTCTGCCTAGGCCTTTCAATATTCAACGAGTTTCAATGAGATTCCCCCCCCTGCCCCCCCCCCATTCTTCTAAACTCAAGTACAGGCCCAGAGTCACTCATTCTGGGGTCATTCCAGTGAACTTCCTCTGAACCTTCTCCCACGCCAGCTCATATTTTCTTAGATTCAGGGGTCCAAAACTGCTCACAATGACTTATAAAGCCTCAGCATTACATCCTGGCTTTTGTATTCTAGTCCTCTCGAAATGAATGCTAACATTGCATTTGCCTTCCTTACCACTGACTCAACCTGTAAGTTTACCTTCAAGGAATCCTACACAAAGACTCCCAAGTCCCTTCGCACCTCAAATTTTTGAATTTTCTCCCCATTAGAAAATAGTCCATGCCTTTATTCCTTCTGCCAAAGAGCATGACCATGCACTTCCCTGCACTATATTCCATCTACCATTTCTTTGCCCATTCCCCCAATGTGCCTCATTCCTCCTGCAGACACCCCACTTCCTCAACACTTCCAGCCCCTCCACCTACCTTCGTATTGTCTGTAAACATGGGCACTAAGCCATCGATCCCTTCATCCAAATCACTGACATATAAGATGAAAAGAAGCGGTCCCAATACCAACCCCTTTGGCACACCACTAGTAACCGGCAACCAATCAGAACATGTTCCCTTTATTCCCATTCTCCGCCTTCCAGTCAGCCACTCACCTATGTATGCTAGTATCTTTCCTGTAATACCATGGGCTCTTATCTTGTTAAGCAGCCTCATGTGCAACATCTTGACAAATGCCTTCTGAAAATCTATGTAAGCAACATTCACTGACTCTCCTTTGACAATGCTGTCTGTTATTTCTCCAAAGAGTTTCAACAGATTTCTCAGGCAAGATTTTCCCTGCTGACTACGACCCATTACATCATGTGCCTCAAGTACCCCAAAACCTCATCCTTAAAAATACACTCCAACATCTTTCCAACCACTGAAGCCAGTCTAACTGGTCTACAATTTCCTTTCTTCTGCCTCCCTCCCTTTTTAAAGAGTGGGATGACATTTGCAAATTTTCATACCACAGTAAGCATTCTAGAGTCCAGTGATTCTTGAAAGGTCAATTCTAATGTCTCCACAATCTCTTCAGCTATCTCTTTCAGAACCCTGGATTGTCATCTATCTGGTCCAGGTGACTTATCTACCCTTCAGACCTTTCTGCTCCCCAGCAGCAGCTTCTTAGTAATGGCAACTGCATGCACTTCTGCCCCCAACACTCTTGAACATCCGGCATTCTGCTAGTGTCTTTCATGGTGAAGACTAACACAAAATACTCAAGTTTGTCCACCAGTTCTTTGACCACCCCCACTTTACTACCTCTCCAGCGTCATTTCCCAATGGTCCAATATACACGTTGGGGAAAAAAATTGCATTCTCCTTCAAACTATTGGCTATCTTACCTCCATATTTCATCTTTTCTCTGCTTAGGGCTTTTTTTTTTTTAAAAAACTTGCCTTCTGTTGGTTTTTAAAAAGCTTCCCAATCCTCTACCTTCCCACTATTTTTTGCTATATGTTCCCTCATGCTTTTATGCTGTAAAGTCTCTGGATATCTGTTTACAAACTTATCCCCTACCCTGCTGCCCCAGACATTAATACATCTCCCTAACCCCCCCATGCCATCTGACGTTCAAGTAACATTTTCCTAATCTACCTCTTCACTATCACATGCTTCTTGTAGTGCAGCTGTAAGTCTATCGTCTTATACAATTCCAACACAAATCCTTACTTTTGCATACTATGCCTCAGTCAGTAAATACTTTTTTAAGATACCTTATCTAACTCTGCTACCCTCAGGGTAATGAGAACATGCGCTCCTTTCAATAACTTGTCTGCCTCCAGTGTGACCTATCTAGAACATCACTTTCTCCCTTATTAAACAAAGGTATTGGTTCTTTAGCTACCAAAAGTGGCCAAACAGGACTTAAATACAAAGATTTCTTTTTTCCATTCTTGCTTCTTATAGCAGACAGATCTTGCCCTACCAACTTATCTACTTCTACAGGTGATGGATATCTTAAAATTCATTTAACTATCATTTTCAATTATTCACATTTTCTCCTCAGCTTTAATTACTGTCCTCCCATTTTGTGAAAACAGAAGACAACGCATCTACTTGGAAGTATTCCAGTATTCTCCACGTCCACAATCCCTTTTACCTTTCTTGGTCACTAACAAATCTGAGACTTTTGTTTTATTAATGAAGCCTTTATCATATTGAACCAATAACTGCATCATTCTGTGCCTCTCCAATTTTCTTTCAAATTTCACCCTCTTTTGTTTTCGCTGTTGGGAACGTTTTTTAGATAGAGAACACATTTGTTCTGCATATATATTGTTCTCTCCTCGCTCACTGCAAACAATTACTTGCTTGTAATTTAGTTTTGCTTCGACTGATCAAAAATGGCCTGACCCCAATTGCAAACTTTGACTCCTGGGTTACTGTACTCTCAACTATGTCCATGCTAAATGCTTACAACCTCCAAAATTTCTCCTACTGCTACTTCTCCCACCAAAGAGTTCCATTCCAAAGCTCCAGTCCTGAATTGTACACTCCTAGGGATTGTTATATATTGATTAATATGTCTTCAGGAGAACACTATCAAAGAGTTCTTCACCCAGTGTATTATCTTGAGTCATCCATGGAGCCCCAGCATCAGTTACCCTTCTTATGGTCCTCAAGTCCAGACCGTCTTCAAATTACCTTTGCAGATCTCCATTGATCACTCAATCATTCAAATCTCTTTATCATTCAATACTCTTTGTAACCATTCCACCCTCATCCCTTTAGAAGTTACAATAAAACTAAATGGAAGTAATACGGATTACCTGTTATTCTCAGGAAGAACAGCGTGAATGAAAGCAGTGGAAAAGGTTATATGTGTGAAAAAAATACATGATAATTGTGAATTCCTTATCCAAATAAAAATAAAATTTAAAAAAAAAAATGTATAATAAGTGAACAATGTACAAATTCACCCAGGAGAAATATTTTAGACTTACGACGAATCTCTCTGAAGAGAAGATCTACATAAAAATTACTCACTTTTTTCTCATAGCAATATGCTTCCCTGACATCATCATCAGAGTCTGTTTCCTCCTCATCTAAATCAAGAGATTTTCTGGGTGAGGATGCCAGATTCCCCATGGCCCTGCTGAAGGCAGACTGCTGAACACTCTGTAAATGTTCCTGTGAAGAGATTAAATTCAACAGCTTAATCAAATATCACTTTACAGAGAAAATTTGGACTACCTCTACCATCAGATACTTCCCTGCAAAGTAACCAACTTGATTTGTATATGCCTTTTAACAGAGTAAAATATCCCAAAGTACTTCAAAATATCACTAACCAGATGAGATTTAGCAGTGATTGAAATAGCAACTTTGGACTGATGTGAAGGAATTTGCTCAGAGACAGACTCTGGGAATGTCTCAGAGGAACGGTGAAAGTGACAACTGGAATACTTCCATGCACACAGCTGCCAACAGAGAGGTAGTATAACTGAACATGAGAGAATGATGTCGTTTTGTAGGGTTGGCTGGAGGACCGATGGAAGGATGTGAATACTAGGAAAGTAATTTTAAGTTGGAAGTATGCCTGATGGGAGCCAGTGTGGTTCAGGCAGCAAAGTTGAACTAGTTGAAGTTTATGAAGGATGGAGGTTGGAGGACAATTGGAAATGGCACTGAACCATTTAATCAAGAGATTCTATAGGTATGACGAAGCAGGGTTTGTAGCAGGCAACATAAGATGAAAGAACATGATGCATGAAGGCAAGCAATGATACAAGAAGCTCAGCACGGGGCGAAATATTTCCAACTCTACCAAAGCCATGAAGCAGAGGGTTAACGTGCAGTTAAAGCAAACAGCAAATTAGCTTTCACAGGGAGGCGTTTTGAGTAAAAGTCTTATAACCATTATACAGAGCCTTGATGAAACAACTCCTGGAGAGCTGTGTGCAGGTGTTCTCCTTACCCAAAAGATACACTTGTCACAGAGGTAATATAACAAATGTTCATCAGGCTGATTCTGGGAAGGCAGGAAGATCATACAAGCAGAAATTGATTAAGCCCGTATTTAGGCTTTAGGTCTCATTGAAACATACAAAATTCTGGCTGAAGCAGAAATTTTCCCCTTAACAGAGATCTAGTTGGTCTTTGAAATGAGCAAATCATTTTTTTTATTCGTAGGGAGACAAATCTTGTGAAGAATATCTTGAGAAAAAATATAGATTGCAATGGAACACCCTTTGTTTGCATGAATGAGCATGATTCCAACAACTTTCAGGAAACATGGCAACAACAAAAGCAAAGTAGCTTACTGGACTGGCATCCATCACACAAAATATTCACTCTCTCCTCCAGCAGAACAGCAAGGTGCACCAGCTACGGTGCAGTGCAGTTCACTGAGCAGGCTCCTCAAAGATTAGAAAATATCACTGACGATATTATGGGAGAAGGGTTCATTGATAGTCAGAAACTTAGCTTTCAGCCACCACCCATGCTGCTCATCAAACACCCAATTACATTGATCTTGCTTTATTCCCATTCATTCCCAATCATCTCCAGATTTTACCACTCACCCATACATTATGGGTAACTATGTGGCTAATTAATCTATCAACATGCAAATCTTTCAGCTGCACATCTCAAGATCAGCTGTTCTTTACTACTTTCTGAAGTTTATCCTTTGAAGACACAGTGTTACTTAATATATTGGCCGTTTTTTCCTCAATTGAAAAGCAAAAAAGCTGCAGATGCTGGATATCCAAAATAACAACATGAGGTGCTAGAAATACTGAGGAGGTCATGCAGCAATCATGCAGAGGCAATCACTTAATGCTTCAGGGCAACAACCCTTTGTCAGAACACTGATTATCAATTCAGATCTCAACAGCTACAGTTAATACCTCTATAAAAGTCATGAATATTTTCTAGTGACATGATGTAACCAGTGTGAACTGCTGAGATAAATATGAACAATTCTACTTCTTGGTATACAAGCTAACCTTTCAATATATAATAATAATAGATTTGGACCACATTATGTGCAGGAAAGCTGGGGCCTGGGACCTTGAATATATCATTCTCTCCTTCTTTTAAGATTAGTTTTCCACTATTGTAGTTATTCTCAACGCACAACTCTTCCAATGCTTTTGATGATGGTCTTACCTGTAAATCTGGATTAGCTGCTGCCTTTTGTAATTCAGCACTAATAATCTTCTCTGTCTTTTCCCTAGCTGCCTGCTCCACCATGCGTTGGCTTAGTACAGACAACTTGGCAAGTGCAGAAGACAGTTCCTCTGTAGCTAGGGCTTGTCTAGCTCGGTCTTGCCAACTCATTGCTCTCTCTGTCAGGCATTGCAAGGCATCTCCTTCTGGCAAACGAACTGAAAGCTTCTGAAGGGAAACGAGGAGCGACAAGATGGTCTCAAGTCTTGGTCGTCGGGATCGCATGCACAATGGACACAAGAACTTCACTTCCTTAGTTTGCCAACCTAGTCCTTTCTTCTGTGTACCAGTTTTTGGAAGTGTAACGCAAGTGCTGTGAAACCAGTCTTTACAAAGTTCACACTGAAGCATAAACCCACTGGCTATCTTCCGACATACACAGAACTTCACCTCTTCGATACGGTCCACCAATGTCATTTTAGCTAAATTTGCTGCCCTCAAAGAATGCATGGCTTCACATTCTTTCTGTTCCATTACTCGAAAGCTTGCAATCTGAAGATAAATTAACACTATTTAATTATACGTCACTTAAATTGCAAATCAAAACAGTAATGCTTGGGACAAAAACACTGAATGACATTTAAATCTCAACAGGGTATCAATGTGGAATGATCAGTGTGCTCATGAAGACCACACCAACCCTCAATAAAACATCAATTACAGTAAATTGCAGTTGCACAATACCTTCAAAAACAGCAAATAACATTGAGCTGTTACATTCACTAGTCCAATGATTTATTGTGTATAAATGGGAGTTATGTCTTATCTAGTAGTTAAGCAATTTTAAATATTTTAGTCAACTGTAATTTTCTTTTGGCAGTTCACAATGAGTCAAGTGAACATTTTATCATAATGTTTTCATTGAGTATGTTAACAGCCTGCTGAGTATGAACTTCAACTTGGTAGTATTACCAATTTTAAAAACTCAGATGTCAAATCTTCTTCCATGAGTACAGGCAATTTCAATTCTACTTCGTACATAATGATCTCAGTCTTTTTCAACTATATAGGGCTAAAATGACTGCACTGATGAGATCCACCATTTGCATCAAGATGATACACTGAAAAATACAGCAGCTGGACAGTGTGCGGACTGAATGGATCTACCTCCATGTAATTTCATTATAATGTGAAGCTACTGTTCCACTTAAAGGTATCCAGGATAAATACTGAATTAAAATATTTATTTTCACTTCAAACTATTCTCCATTTTGAGTTTCTGGAGACAGTGGAGAACCAGAATAAACTGCAGCTGAAGTGTGACAGTAAAGGAAGCAGCTGCTTCACTGTACATTAATCATTCCATTGAATGATACTCATCTTAAAACATCTTCAATTTTTCTTTTTACTTTTTGGTTTCCTTTTACTGAATAACTCATTCCAAAATTCTTCCAGTCTGTTGAACACAATGGAAAATTGGTAATCAGAATGAATTGTAGAAACCAAAACTGATGGTTGTGAAAATAGATACTGTCTACAAGAAGCGCGATTGTTATTAGGTCAGGTAAAAAAAAAGTTATCAGCTATGCTTTCAAATTATTTTTAGGACATCAGCATCATTAACATAGCCAGAACATGTTGCTCACTTCAAATCGCTCTTGAGAAGGCAATGAGCCACTTACTTGAACCAATGCAGTCATTCAGGTGAAAGCATTCTCTTAATGTTGTTGGGCAAAGGTTTCCAGGATTTACACCCACCAACAATGTAGGATGAAGGATATATTTCCAAGTCAGGATGATGAGTGACTTGGAAAGAAATATGACACAGTGTTCCATATGACCAATGCTCAGTCCTCCTTGATTAGAGATTGTGAGTTTGAGAGGCATTGTCAGCCTAAGTAATTATGGAGCATTTTGTTAACATTTGAAGCAGCAGATTGGTGGAGGGAATAACTGCTTAAAGTGGTCGATGGTGAAGTCACAAATGTGGCCGCCTTATACTGGTGGTGATGAGCTTCTTCAGTGCTACTGGATTGGACTGAGGTGAAGCTTGTGCATGCCTGCGTGAACAGTCGGGGCTTGTCAAGTTGAATGTCATTTCTCATTCCACTAAAAAGCCTGGTTACTTACAAGATATTAATTATTTGAAACAATTTAATTATTTTAAATATACAATTATTCCAATGAAGGCTGGAAGTTCAGAAAACCAAGATGCTCAATACTTACAACTGCATTTGGATCACTGGATTGTTCAGTCACCTCTTCCAAGTCACTTATGCTTTCCAAATCTAGCTCTCTGTCTTTCACTAATGCTTTCATTTTTTTCCGTTTATTCTTCCCACTACTGTATATTCCGATATTTGTCCTGGGACTCAGCACCTAAAGTGGATTAGCAATCATATTCTGAGATGAAAAAAATTAATTCCAATTTGTTGTTCCATCATAAGACTGATTTTTAAAAATATTTACATATATTTCCATTATTAATTCTACTATAACCATAGCTTACTTATCTGCCAAATGCTTCCTGAATCCTTTTGATTAATCTGATCTTTACAAATCAGGCTTACATTCTGTTGTCTCAAAAGTGCAGTTAAATTAAGCCAGGAAGAGCACAGAGAGTTGATTATTTGCACAGGGCAAGGAAAGTGGAAACTATTAAAGTGGTTGTTTAAGGCTGTCTCATCCTTTTTTTGTCAGCATTGACATCCAGTGCATTTCAACAACATGCTCCTCCAATGCATTAACCCCTCCTTCTTCCAAGAACAGAGGTCCCCTCAATTAGTTCCCACCATTTCCTGCCTGTCAAGTGAACAGTAACTCTACTCCCTCCAAGGTGTTGCCATGATAATCTATATGCTATTTTTGTGAAATATACAGAATATTCTTTATACCATATCCTCTCTGATACCTTCCCCCACATCTTTTCCAGTACATTGATCAGTCTCTGGGTACCGACTTCAGTTCTTGCTTCAAAGTGTAAATTACAACATCCCACTTATCTGAGCACAATGCTAATACTAAACTACCCATCTTCCTTTATATAGGAAAGCATCGTAAAATTACTCCACAGTTCATCCAACTACATAACCACATCCCATAGGAACTGGATTCCATTCACCCAGTTTCTATGTCACTATTACATGGGGCGCAATGATGGCAACTTCCCTATCAGAACTTACAGCATGCCTAAACACACTGGCTTCTGCAGATACTGGATATTCAGCAGGTCAGACAGACTCAATGGAAAGGAATAAACAATCAATGTTTCAGGGTGAGGCCCTTTATCAGGACTGGGCCAGCATTTTGAAACTGTTACTCTGCATCCATCCACAATAGAGTAGATAACATGTGACCTTCACATATCTGCACTCACCCCTTCTCCATCTACCTGCTGTTACAGAGGAGGGTCCCCTTCCTCCCCAGAACTCTCCACATACAATGGATTCACACCACACCAAGAATATTTTGTTTGGTCTGAAAGCACAAGTTTCCAGATACCCATTATTTTAAATCTATTTCACTCCCACTCAGATCTCTGGAACGTTTTATGGGGTGATAAAAGTGAAGTTCACCCTATAGGAAACAAATGCCTCATCTTTGAAATTGTATACTTCATAGCCTTTGAGACAAAGTACAAGTTCAATTTCAGACCTGATTCTTAGCTTTCTCTTTTCAAACAACAACTGTAGTTAATGATTCTGTTTTCCCTTTTATATCCATTCATGTTTTGCCTGCACCATCCTTTCTCCTTCTAATCACCAAGCTTTAGAAAGCACACAAGGGCCCTTAAGTACCTCATTTGCTCATCAACTTTGCGATGGGAATTTTTACATTCCCAACTGCATTACAGCCCTGGTTTCCAATTACTTCAGTGACCTCCAGATGGGTTTCTTTTTAAGACTTTACAACAGGGTGGCAGCAGCTCGAAGTAGGCATTACAATGGGGCATTCCATCTCTGCCATCTTGTTTGTGGCAGCCTTCGAGATCATCCTTATTGGAGCATGTGGTTCGTGGGATAAAGCTAGAGTCAGGACAGAAGCTTCCTCTACTGAGAAGCTACACATGGATGCCACAAGCATTCTTCAGATGGCTGCATACACAAAGCAGCTACTGAAGAGGCTGGATGAAGATCAAGCCACAAAGCAGATGCTTTTGAAATGAGTCAAAAACGACAACATCACTTTTGTTGTAGGGGATAAGGAAATCCCATTGTTGGCCTGACAGAGCCTTGGGAGGCAGTACGCCGCAGAGCTCTCTGATAGGCAGATGGGAAAAGTAGCACAGAATCAGTTCACAGAGGCACTGGCCAGGGTTGACCAAAGCCAACTACTCAAAAGTATAAAGTGTGATGTTACTAGTTCACACTGTACCAAAGGGTGATATGGCCCCTGAAAGTGTAAAATTCCTTCAACAGCAAATAGAATGGATAGGATAGCCCACATACATCTGGAAATGCCTGGGGCTACCTTGGTGTTTCTTGGTTACCAGCCTCTTTGGAAAGAACATGTTGCAACTGCCATTAAGATCCATTAGGCTGGGGTACAAGCAGCAGAAAACCATAGCCATTGAGCTGAAGGAGTCCATAGCCTGCTGGCGAGGAGTGCCAATGCCCCAATCCATACCTGCCATAAATGGAGAGCACAAGCTGAAGTAGACCAGGCCATCAGCAGGTTGCAACACCAAGAGGTTGTCAGCAGAGTCCAAGCTGAAAATGCACGACTTGACTGGGGGAAGGCAGAACAATTCTGGTCTGAGGCCTCACAGAAAGAGAGGAAAGCCATGGTAATGTAGGTGATAATGACAGAGCAAGAGCACTACAGGGTGAAAGCCGTGGCCACCAGTGAAGATGGACAACATGGGAAGGTACCATCAACAAGTCATTCAACTGGTCTGACTTGTGGAAGGTCCTACAAGCTAGACTCAGCTTCCTCATCAGGGCAACCTATGAAACCTGGCCTTGCCCCCAAAACCTCCAACACATCCTGGCAAAATGCAAGACCTGCGCTGTCACAAGGGCACGACAAATAGTGGCATAACCGGGTCCTAAAGAGGCTGATAGACTTCCTAGAGACCTGTAGGCAGGATGTGAGAAGCAGCCTTTCCCCAGTGGGACGGCAACTTATTCCATTTAAGGCTGGGAAGTGCACTAAATTCACCTGCTCCTTCAGGACTCCTCTCCATAGGCAAGGAGTGGAACATAAATGCAGAACTCAGCAGACAGCTACAGTTTCCCATAGAATTCACTACCACATCTCTCTGCCCAGACATAGAACTATGGTCCATGGCCACCAAAACAATCGTCCTCATTGAGTTAACCATCCCATGGGAGGAAGGAGTGGAGGCTGCCCATGAACTGAAGAGGCTTAAGTACTCAGACCTGGAAGCTAAGTGTAAGGAAGCAGGCTGGAGGACCATCATCTACCCTGTGTAAGTAGGATGCCGAGGCTTCATTGGCACTCCAACGACAGGGTTACTCCGTGATATGGCAGCGATTGAAGCGATGCTCATGAGGGCCACCACAGAATTGACTGAAGAGGCAGGAAAGGGTAAATTTTGGCTGTGGCTAAGGAGGAAGGACACAAATTGGGGGACCGACTAACTCCACTGAAAGCTGCAGGGGTGGCAGGGAGACATCCCTGCCGCTGCTCTGCCACCAGATGTACCAGTGAAACATCAATGAATAGTGGTCCCTGGTTGATGACCCTGCAGCTGACCCAAGGGCATTGTTGGAGGTGTGGCAGGCAGCTTCCTGTAAATCTCACAGCTGAAGTGGACTATCCAAATCACTTCATAGGAGGCAAGCTCTGCTTCCATGTCTGCTCTACGCCTTTCTCTGATTTCTGTTCAAAGGCAGAACAGCGAAGATATTTGGTAACTTACAGAAGCAGAAAAGTAATTGCCTTTAAGAGAATTGTTAAAGGATCAGCTGAGCAGTTGAAAATGCATCAAAACTTAACACAAATTTCCCTTACAAAACATCTTACACCTACAACTTTTTTCATTGTAACATTATCACCACATTCCCTTTAAGCTCTCCAAGCTTTGCAGCCTGTGAATACTTAAGTCTTGTACCTTATCACTTCATTCCCTCACTGGAGGAATTTATAACATTAAAAATTAACCAAAACAATGTAATCCAACCACAATTACCAGAAAATCTATCTCAATAAGCAAGCATTTAGAATGCATTAATAAAGTTGTAACAAATTCCTATTGTGGTCCCCAAGAAAAATCTATCATGAAGTGTTGACTTGTTATTTCTTACAACTTATCTTACATCTGCAGTTTTTTTCATGGCAACATTATCACTACATTCCCTTTAAGCTCTAAGCTTTGCAGGCTGTGAATATTCAAGCCTCTTACTTTGTCACTCCATTCCCTCATTTTCAACTTCCTATCTTGCCACATACATCAACTCCTACATCTGTCTGAACAACTTTCATCCCTGCTTGCCTATCTGATTTACATCAAGTCACCAATGACTCAGAACTTTCTCACATCTGCTTGAGCAAGGCCATTCTGCTATACTGAATAAAACTTGTATTTCCACCTGCGCCAAACCAAAAGAAATGTCATTACAAATCTCAAACCAGAAAGCCTACAAATTGGGACCATAACTGTCAACTTTTGTGTTCCTCATCATAAACTTCCACCTCTCATGTTCTGAAGTTTTAACCATGAAGATCTTAGTTGAATGATGGTCACACATGCAGCCTTGGACTTTAACTTCACCAATGATTTTCTCAGACTATTAATTTTCAATTAAGCCAGGATTCAATCTACAGTCTCCATGCATGTTATTGTTCAACTAAAATTTTCACTGGTGCACCAATTTCAAAGTCATCAGCCTTGTGCACAAATTCCACTGTTTGGATTTAGTACATCCAATTTCCCTGATGTTCTCTACCCCATAATTGGGCAAGCACACACAATCTAACTAGCCTCCCAAGTGCAACTCTACCGATCTCCAGTTTTCTTTCTAAATGCATGGGTCACTGATAAACTAAAAGCACACCCTAACTCAGTCTTCCTTTCCTATCAGTGATAACGGGATATCTAAGGTTTTGTATATGGAAGACCATTAATAGGTCAGTGAAAAGGTCTGATGGGCTGGACTTTGTGTACTTGTCAGGCTCTGATCTATTAGTGCATAGAGGCTACCATCAAATGGAACTTTTATACGAAAGGCTTTGTAAACCAAATCACATCTTAACTGATGAGTTTGGGCCTGCATCACCAGCTGAGCAAGCCCATGTACTCTTAATATTCTGTCATTGCTGATCCTACACCAGTATGTTGACAATATCTTCACCCTCCAACTCATCCCATTAATCACCCACCCAACAAGTTCTTCCCTTTCCTCTGCCAATCAGTTGCCCAAAGATACTCTCTCCAATCTCCACACCAATTATCCCAATACTCTTCCCAGCTTCCTGATGTTCCCACTCTGATTTCTCCACTCTTCTGGTGACTCACCCTGACTTCCACTCCCATCTGCAACCTTGTCTATAAATGCTGAGTCCTTCCATCTGCAATTTAAATTGAGAATGCCAAGTACGACAATTTTGATCTTCAGTCCATTGATTATGTACATCTTATTTACAAGCTTCTACAAATGTGCTTAAAGTCATAATTCCTGGGTGCAGGGAAGAATACAGAACACTACAGCCCTTTAGCCAATGGTGTCATGCCAAATTCTACGATCAATCTAACTCCTTCCTCCTACATAACACTCCATTTTTCTATCTATATTAAGAGTCTCTTAAATGTTCCTAACATATCTGTGTCTACTACCAGCTCTGGCAGCATGCTCCATGCATTCACCACTGTCTGATTTCCCTCTATGCTTTCCTCCAATCACATTAAAATTATGCTCTCATATCAGCCATTTGAACCCTGGGAGAAAGTTTCTGGGTGTCTACTCAATTTATGCTTCTTACCATTTTATAAGCCTCTCATCCTCCTTCACTCCTCACAAGACATGCTCTCTAATCCAGGCAGATCCAAGATGATGAAGATTGTTTTCCAAGTTTTACCTGTAATAATGTGTAGGTAGAGTTCTTCTTCAAGAAGGTTCTAGCAGTTCGTTCTCTCCAGGCACGAGCAGCAGTTACTTGGGACTCCACTTGAGGAAGGGGATCAAGCCGTACTGGGATGGGGCGACCTTTTGCTAACAGACTTTCCAGCTGATCCAGATATGCATTGCAAGATCCCTTCTGCATCAAAAATATAATAGTAAGGCAGCTTTACAAAAAAACACTTCTACGCCTGCAGGACAAGGCTACAGCTATTATAGGAGACTAAAGAGAAGTTGGATAAAGGTTCTATTGTAAAACAACTCAGACGAAAGTAATTTTCTTATTAAAGTATTAGGCAACACAGTTTGTACCTTTTAACGTGGTGTTCAATTGGCTTTTATATAGGCGCTTGAATATGTAGAGAACAGAAGGACAAGAACAGGTTAAAGTGATGAATCTAATTTGGCACCACACTCGGCACAGACATTGTGGGCCACAGGGTCTGTTCCTGTGTTGTCCAGTTGCACGTTCTAATGTATTTTACAATATCCACAAGGCCTATGTTCTAATATGTTTTATAATATCCAACAGGCATTCCCTTCCATTAACCAGCATAATCAAGTCATTTATCTATCTGAAGGCTTTCAATAAAATGGTTATTGAACACTAAGATATTTGGCATTGAGAGTCAGACTGGCATGTGCAGAGGATTGGATTAGACCAGAAGGATAAATTAGAAGAGGCTGTAGGGCTGTGAGCAGCGGGATCAATGAAAGATCATAATATTAATAATTTCTAATGATCATTTATGCAGAAGGTATCAAGGCAATTAAGGTGTATGGTTTACTGAAGTAAAAGATCTGTCACAATCTGATTGAATAATGGAGCAAGTATTAGGGCCAAGTAGCCTACTCACATTTCTATTTCTTATGTTCATATCCTGCTTATTCTTCCAGTCCCACCTTTAGTTACCTGAAACTCTTTATACACTACTCCAGGTTAAATTTTCCTCTGGAGATCCATTACCTGCTGCATTAAACAAATACTTGCTGATTTCAAACTACAATGCAGTTCACTTTTCTCTATATTAATTTATACACTTTGCTCTAAACTTTCCGTTCACATCAATGTACCCATGTTCAAGATAATCTCCACAATCCTGCGGCCATTCTAATCCTCAAAAATACTGTATTGAATTTTTTGATTTCTGCAATAAAAACTATTCCCTTTTGCCATATCATTGCCTCAAGCACAAGGGGTACAAACCCGAGCACATCCTCTACACAGCTGCTTTATTTATTGAGATACAGCGCAGAATAGGCCCTCCTGGTCCTTCGAGCCGTGTCACCCAGCAACTCTCAATTTAATTTTAGCCTAATCACTGGACAATTTACAACGACCAATTAACCTACCATATGACGGAAATGTACAAATATTGAAAACCAAATGACACAACAGATTAAAATTTTTTAAAACTGCTCTGTTTGTTTCGTTTCCTATATCAATTTAAGGACATGGAAAAGGATTTGTTAAAAAGAAAAAAATAAATGTAACAACCTTCGGGTTTTACTAATGCCTCCTTCCAAGTTTCCTTACCTAAAAGTTTTATTGTAATCCTCTATTTCCATCTTTCTCATACTTGTTTAGCCCCCCCCCCCCTTAAAAGGCATCTATGCTATTCACTTCAGCCATTACCTAGCTGGTACAAAGGTTATATTCGCACTACACACAGATTTTCCTAAATTCCCCAAGTGATTTCTTGATGATTCTCCTATAATAATGGTTTCTAGTTATGTTTTCCTCCATGTTGAAACATTTTCTCTGTAAGCAATTGATCAACTTTAAAAATCATTTTAAAATGATCTCCATCAGGTCATCCTAATTATTTACCATCAGATCTGGCTGAACAAGCACTTCCCAGCAAACTTCTTTTTCTGCCAAAGCCATTCACTGCTGCTGTTTGCCCCAAGAATGACAAATGTCTCAACTTCTTTACTTGCTTGTTGACTATTTCCTTAAACACTCTTCCTGCTATAGCTCCAAAATCAAATGTGAGGACCTTCCTCATAACTCAGATTAAAAGCACATTCAGCTGCTTCAACTGTTTCCTAAACTTCCCATTACCTATAATCCCAATTCCCCCGAGCAGCTTTCTCTACAAGCTCTATTTTGCTTCATGTCCTGTCCATTCTCTTGTGACCCTATATTGCACTGTTTTCCATTGAACTATTGACCCTTATATATATTCACATCAAGCACCATAATAGTTTTCATATCTGAAGTACGAGCCCTTAAGAAAACTTCTGCCTTTCCTATCCACTACAGCATTGCAGTCAGACAATTTTCATGAACATCTGTATTGGATTCAATCCACTGAAACACTTGAAATGCTACCATCTCACTTTCACTACCTGGCAAATATATGCAACATGGTCTTGAAACTAGCTGTTGTCCCCTTTTCAAAGACACTCCCAGATTGAATTAGTCCATTCATGATATCAGTGCCTTATTCCTCCTTAAACTCTGCAGTATCCATCACAAAAGCCAAACAGAAAAGTTTATAAAGTTAGCTTGTGTTTTGAGGTACCAATCAGAAAGCTCTTATAATGGAAAAGGTGAGAAGTAGCTTATAAATATTATACCACAGATCCAATTTTCACATTAAAGATACTTAAACTTTAAAAGAATTTGCAAAATAGCTGAAGCTATAATTACATTTCACTAATCCTGCTTACACAATAGAAACATTGATGTCAAAGCAAATGATCAAATCCTGCAGGCATTAGTCAGATTGTAATCCTTTTATAAAGAATCAATTTTAACACTGACTGCAGATTCATTTTACCACGGAAAATTATGTGTCTTGCAGCTTGGTTGATGAAAATATACCACTTGCTTCCTAACAATTTAAGAAGTCTGTGTATCCTGTGTACATGAAAAGCAGCAGGGGGAGACCAAATACACATTCACAGTCAGGCAAAAGAAACAAATTCAAATCAGATAGTCATTCTGGGCTTGAAAGGCAATTCATTTGCACAAAACAGATAATTATGGATATGGTGAACTGTCTGCCCTCTGGTTAGACCAGGGAACAGGGAACAAGAGAGAAGTAATCTTCTATTAAGGTGGCAAAAGCCTGTACACTTAAAATGGTCAGTTTCTACTAATTCAAATTCTTCAAACCTGCCTGTATAACTTCCACTTTTGCCATCCAGTCTTTGGCTTTCTGGAGAGCTTCCTTAAGAACCAGGACATTCGGCAGATATGCAGGAATATTCTTTGCCTCATTTATAATACCATCCAGTGTTGCCATACCATGTCTCGGCCTACAAACAAAATAAAGTGTTACTACAGCTAGCTTAAACGGAATTCAGTTTATCCACCAAAGCAAAATATCTCAGAAGTAAAACTGACTTCAATAATCTCAGAAACACAAATGTCACTGTGATTAACAAGATCAAAGTTTTATAACCTTTGCCATTATAGCCTGATATCTTCACCCAGATACTAGGAGAGCTTTGAAGGAAACATTCACAAAGTCAATTTAAAAGAGAGACCGGTATATTTTAGCTTATCAATAGATTCATGATCATACTGAATGATGATGGAACAAGCACAAACAGCAAAACAGCTTATCACTGTTCCTTTTTTTAAAAAAAATTCTTCAATTTAATGTCAGAGAAATGTATACAATATACATCCTGAAATGCTTTTACTTCACAAACATCCACGAAAACAGGGAAGTCCCCCAAAGAATGAACAGATAAACATAAGAACCCCAAAGTCCCCCAGCTCCCCTCCATCCTGCGCATAAGCCAAAGATGATCGAATGCAAAAAAAATAAAATCAAAACTTAAAACAAGTCGCTGACTTGTGTAACAGTCACAAACATTAAATGTTACGATGCAAATGACTGTCATGTGGCTCACTGTTCCTGTCCTGCATCTTTGAGAGACAAGCATTCCCAATCCCTGGCCATTTTCCCATAATCCTGCAAAAGCTCATTACTGTAATTTATTCAATTTCCCCTTTGAATATAATTACTGAGTCACCTTCCATCACCACTGAAGGTACTGATTTTTAACTATCAACTGTGTAAAAGTAAAAATATTTCCTTCTCATGTGTCTATTTTACTAATTGGCTCGAACCAGAGTCCTTCAGTACTGACTCTTCTGCTACTGCAGTTTCTCCCTGACAAAACCTGGCTCTGCCTAATTGCCCTTCTTTTGGAAGAGCAATCCCATCTTTCTGACTCTGCCTGCAAATGAGGTCTTGTTCTAATACTTAACAAGAAGCAAGAGAATAAGGAAATAGTAGGAACTAAAAAAGTAACTGATGTGCACAGGTAAAGGGTTCAAACAGGGTTTTACATAACCACCTTGCAGGTGGAGGGCGATGCTGATATTGAAAACAATCAAAATAATGTGTAAAATGCAAGAAATATGATCAACATAGCAGAAAGTTTCAAAGGTTTTAGCATGTTTGAAAATGGATAAATCACCAAGCCGGGTGGAATATCTATTTGGTTATGAAAAAGCATGGAAGAGGCACTAATCATTTTTCAGTCATTCCAAGCTACTGGAGTCGAGCTCAAGAGGACTGAAGCACTTCTACTGTTGTATCATAATTTAAAATAGAAGAGATAAAGTGAGTAGTTACAGAACAGTCAAACCATTCATTTAGAAAGATAGAAGTGAATCAAGTACATGTTTCTTAAGTTACCCTTAACATATTTAATTTTAAATTTTGAGGGTATAACAAAGAGGATAAGTAAAGGCGGTTAGTTTGACTGTCTATGTGGATGTCTGCGAGGCTTTTCACGAGGTCTAGTATGATAGGGCTACCCAAAAAATAAAGGTATATAGAATTGAAGAAAGTGACAAACTAGATCTAAAATTAGCTCAACGGCAGGACACAGTATAAAGAGTGATGAGTGTTTTAAGACTGTTTCCAATGGGGCACCGCAAAGTTCGGAACTCAAGACTTTGGGTTTTGATAAAATGTCATTGACCCTAAATTTTAATTTGGTTTCCCCTCCACAGTTGCTGCCTGACCGGCTGAGTATTTCCATATTTCCTGTTGCAGCTTGATAAAGCAGTTTACAGTTAATGCAGATATGGCAGCTTGTGGCAAGTTTTTGAAATACCTGCAAGAGCTTTGGAATATTGGAAATTTCACCATGGCAGGTGAGGAACAAATTCAAAGAACTGAATAAATACAGAATAAATAAAGATAATAGTTTGACACTATAGTTTGGGCACCATGGCCCCAAGTATATTTTGGGTATTGTAAATTCTATATGATTCTGTAAGATTTCCTCAGCACAGTTTCTTAGCCCATCTCATTCTTCTGGAAGGACAATGCCCACAATCGGACATTGCATTCCAGTTGAGCTTCAATATTTAATAATAGTTAAGAACTGTATAGAATCTTAATCTAAAGATAAGATTCAATATGTATTTGTAGTGAACATCCTACTGATCCAGGAACAAAGAAAGATAAGTTTCTGAACCCCAATTTATGAGGAAGAAATACAGCTCAAGAATGTAATGATCTCAATGAGGTGGAACTATTTTAATATAATCAGAAACACGTGTAGACTTCTTATTGAATTTCAATGCATGTATGGAAGTAACAATGATATTTAATTCTTTTAAAATGCTGGCCTTTCCCAAGCTATATCAATTGTAAAGGCTTAGGTGGTTATGGACAATTGGCACTAGCATCTAAATCAGCATGGACTAGTTGGGCTGAAAGGCCTGTGTCCCTGCTGTATGACTCTAAATAAATAATGCAACCTGTAATCAATTATAACAAGAATGTTCAAATATCCACAGGGAATATGCTCAGCTCTGCAGTATGTTTAAATTTCAAAACCAGATCAATAGCCTGAACACATCATTTCATACCTGGCTTGTAGACAGACCTTGGCCTTCTCTTCCCACCGTTCAGATACTGTCAAGAGCTCCTGTAAATTAGCCATTGCCTTTTCCACTGCAGGATGAGGTGCCAGAGCAATGCCAGAGTCTATAAGCTTCTTCATTGTGTCCAGTGTGACTCTATCAGGGTCTGACAGGGTGAGGTTAACTTCATCAAGCCAACGAGCCTGCTGGAGATGTTGTTTCAGCTTGGGTAGTTCTTGCAACTCCACGTCCAATTCAGAACCCAGTTCTATTAACAGTTGCAACTTAGAGGAATCAGGAATTTTATCTGATAAAGCCTCCTTGCCTCGTTCATTGAATTCTTCAACACTGTCCAGCAGTTCCTAACATGAAATAAAAGGATTCATTAATATTTAACTTTTCATTATCCATAATCTTGTTTTCACTGCAAGATTACTAAACCAGAAGGGTGAACAGGCGTCCTGTATGTAAACTGCAGCATGGGCAAGTAAGCATGCTATTTCAACAAGTCTCATCACAGAAACAACTCTCCCTGCACTGACTGGCAAGTGACAACACTCACTCTGAATTAAGTGCGAGGAGGGAAGGCGTTTTATAATTTTTAAAAACCTAAAAACAGAAAATGCTGTAAGTATTTAAGCAAGTCAGACAGAATATGTGGAAACAAGATCACAACCAATGTTTTACATTGTTAACATTTCATTAAAGCTGGATAAACTTAGAAATCAAGCTTATTTTACATTGCAAAGAGGACAGGGTGAAGGAAACAATGACAATGACTGATCGGTGGAAGACCAAGGGAATGTTTCAGATACAAAGTCACACTTAATGCACTGCAGCCTGTGAATTTGTTTATTATGCAGCTTTATTTCCTATCTAACATGCTTTGGAGTGTATAAAGACAGGGCAGGGAAAGACTTCAACAAGAGCTTATATACAAAATAAGATTTTTGTAATTTATAGTTTTTTTTTACTGTATATTGCACTATACTGCTGTTGCAAAACAACATTTCACAATATATGCCAGTAATATTAAACCTGATTCTGAATTCAAACACATTACCTAATTGATTATTTGACACTTCCATGTTGAACTTTCACTCTGAACCTGATGAAAATCTCTGAAGTTAAACAAATAAAAATTAAAATGTTAACACCTTCAGTTCCTGCACTCTTCCAAACTAAACTCAAAGTTAAGCTACAGTATGTCAAAGTACTAACTAGCATTGTACTCAACTATGGTTTAACTGCCTTACACGTATTCTACACTTATTAAAGAAGAAATCACTTAAAATTATTTAAGCGCAAACAACAGGAATTCTGCAGATGCTGGAAATTCAAGCAACATACATCAAAGTTGCTGGTGAACGCAGCAGGCCAAGCAGCCTGAAACGTCGACCTCTCCTCTTCCTATAGATGCTGCTTGGCCTGCTGCGTTCACCAGCAACTTTGATGTATGTTGCTAAAATTATTTAAGGATTTGCAGACATACATTCAACAGTCCCTTTGTTCTGCCATATGACTTGTTACCCTACTACTTCTCCGTTCTCTTCTCTGGTTGTAATAAAGACCTTACATTATACTTCACTACAATAAAATCTTACATCCTGAGTGATTGTCCTACCTACATTCCCCTGGAGACTACCTATATTGGTGCCAGTTTGCTTGGCAAGAAATTCCTAAGCATTGGTTGTTAACACAAACAATACATTTCATTGTATGTTTCAACGTACATGTAATGAATAAATCAAAATCAGAGTCCGAGTCTTTCCATCTCACTATCAGAGACTGTAAGACATAGCAGAAGAATTAGAGTATTCAGCCCATCAAGTCTGCTCTACCATTTGATTATGGTCGATTTATTTTCTGTTGCAACCCCATACAGCTGTCTCCCACTTTTCGAACGTTCGCTTTACAAAACCTCACTGTTACGAAAGACTTACATTAGTACCCTGTTTTCACTTTCAGAAGGTGTTTTCACTGTTACGAAAAAAAAGCAGCGCATGATAAAAAAAAATCAGCGCGCAAAAAAAGGCAGCGCGCGCCCCGAGCAGCCGCTCTCCCCCAGATTCGGAACGGCATTGCTTTAACACATGCCTGTGAGCAGCCGTTTGCAAGATGAGTTCTATGGTATTGGAAAAGCCTAAAAGAGCTCATAAGGGTGTTACACTTAGCGTAAAACTAGACATTAATTAAGTGTTTCGATCGTGGTGAACGAAGTAAGGAGTTTGGCTGTGGAAGCTGACAAAGATGATGTTGAAGGGGTTTTGGCATCCCATGACCAAGAACTGACAGATGAAGAGCTGATGCAATTGGAAGAAAAAAGGGTAACAATCGAAATCGAATGAGTAATGATAAAGTACGGCTTTAATTTTGAACGGGTACATCGGTTTAGGGGATATTTGCAGGATGGTTTGAGTCTTTACAAAGAATTGTGTGATAGAAAAATACGCGAGGCTCAGCAGTCAAGCAAGCCTTCCATATCAGCCACAGCAGACGACAAACCACGACCTTTGACATCGAGGCGAGCAGTCATAGGAGAAGATGAGCTGTCTGCTCTAATGGAAACAGACGACACCCCAGTGTCCCACCACCCCAACCTCCAGGTCATGGACAGATACCAATTCGCAGAGAATGCAACGGTAGCCGGGAGGCACACAGCACATCTTTAAGAAAAAATCCGAAATAAACATGCTAATTAATTAGGTGCCGCCCGACACGTAATTGTCGGCCCAGATCAGAGACGATGCAATCGGAAATCGCCACTGATCTGGGTCGACAATTACATGCCCGGCAGCACCTAATTAATTAGCATGTTTGTTTCAGCTTTTTTCTTAAAGATGTGCTGTGTGCCTCCCGGCTACCGCTGCACCCCTGCATGCTTCGCGGCAATGTATCGGTCGGCGGCCTGGAGGGTGGGGGCCACTGCACCACCCAACCCGCGACGACTCAGTCTAACACACCATCATACGTGTGCTTGGTGCTGTCTTCCCGATTCCAGTAAGTGATACTACACTGTACGTACACTATTTCTACTTTATATAGGCTGTGTATTTTTACGTGTTATTTGGTAAGATTTGGCAGCTTCATAGCTTAAAGATTACTGGAGAGCACTTGTGCCGTGTTTTTGCCAACAGCGCTTGCGTGAGATTTTCTATCGACAGCGCTTGCGCGATATTTTCGCTACGGAGAACAGTTCAGTAATGATTGTGGAAAAGTATTTCTACTTTATATAGGCTGTGTATTTATATCATTCCTGCTTTTACTATATGTTACTGTTATTTTAGGTTTTGTATGTTATTTGGCATGATTTGGTAGGTTAGTTTTGGGTCTGCGAACGCTCACAGAATTTTCCCATATGAATAAATGGTAATTGCTTCTTCGCTTTACAACATTTCGGCTTACAAACCGTTTCATAGGAATGCTCTACCTTCGGATGGTGGGGGAAACCCGTACTCCTACCTTCTCCCTGTAATGTTTCACAACATTACTAATCAAGAAACTGGTGAACTGTGTTCACCAGCAACTTTTATGTGTGTTGCTTGAATTTCCAGCATCTGCAGAATTCCTGTTGTTTGCGTTTTTAAATAATCAAGAAACTATCAACTTGCTCTTTAAATATACCCATTGACTTAGCCTCCACAGCAAGATTGTAGCAATGAATTCCACAGACTCCCCATCTTCAAGTTGAAGAATTTTTTTTCCGCATCTCTATTCTTAAATAGATGTCCTTCTATTCTAAAGCCGTGTCCTCTGGTCCTAGTCCTAAACATCCTCTGCACATACCCCCTATCTAGGCTTTTCAATATTTGATAGGTTACTGTAAGATTCCCTGTTACTCTTCTAACCTCCAGCGAGGACAAGCATAATGGCATCAAACACCCCTCATACTGTATATGTCAACACTTTTATTTCCAGGATCATTCTCATAACCTTCTCTGAACCCTCGCCAGCGCATCATTTCTTAGATATGGGTCCCAAAACTGGAATATTGCAAATACAGGCTCACCAATGTTTTATGAAGCATCAGCTGAGAATTGCAGGGGTGAAACATGGGTAGATGAGACTAGCTGCGTAGTGTGTGGCTCTACAACATCACTATAGGTGGTGGGGTCAGAGGGATTTCGCTCAACACCCCTTGCCTCTTTGGGAGGCACTGTTCTGCTCAGGCTGCAGGCCCCTCAGGAACCCCCCCCCCACCCCATAAGAATGTGAGGCTCACAACCACAGATAATTAAAGGTGAATCCGAGGGAAGGCTGGATAGCATGAGGAGAAATGGAATATAAAATTCGAAAATGAATTTAAATAAAGAGGAGCAGGCTTGGCACACTAACTGAATGGCATGTTTCCGCACTGTAAACATGTAGTACACTTGTTTTGTGGTACCTGAAAGTCACAAGTAGCAAGCTTTTCCTTCTGAATTTGGAGACATTTATGGACTTCAGAGCCTTATATTAGTTGTACAAGTAGTAATCAAAACATATTAAAGTGTCTTTAGAAAAATGCTGATAACATATTATAAACCATATTGTCAGTGGATGCAGGAAGTCACAGCAGCACGAAAGCAATGGAGATACTCCTTGTTAATTTTCCTGCTTTGAATGAATGAATGAATGAAATTTATTTCGGTCAGTACGAACATAACAAAAGGTATCATTTTCAACGATGATTTCATAACCATGATTTCATAGGACAAAATTACAACAAAAAACATAGATATTCTTTAAAACAGACTGCAAGGGTGTAGAATGAAGCTACAGCTTATTATGCCTACCCCTCTTACTTATACAACAACATATTTCGCATTAATTATCACATCAAAACAAAAAATTTCATAATCTTTTAACACAAAATCCAATTCCAAGTATCATTTACATTACTCACATTCGTCTCAAGTCATGTATTTTATATTTATTCATTAAATTATTTTTAAATAATTTTTTAAACTTAAGTGTGGTGCATGTTTTTAAATTCTCACTTCAACTGTTCCATAGATTCAGCCCCTGACTGAAATACAATGATTTTTTACATTTGTTCTTATCCTTTGTTTTTGAAATGTACATGTTCCTCTCAAATCATGTTGACTTTCTCTCGTTTTAAAAACCTTGGGTACTTTGTGGTAGCTGTCCATATTTTACTCTTATACATAATTTGTATTATTTAAAAATCTACAGAATCTCTGAATTTTAAAGTGTTTAGTTGAATAAGTAGTGGATTGGTTGGCTTATAATAACTTGTCTTATTTACAATTCAAATGACTTTCTTTTGGAGTAGAAAAATTAAGTTTGTATTTGTTTTGTACGTATTTTCCCATACCTCTACACAGGAAGTCACGTATAGGACTATAAATGACCAGTATAATGTATACAAAGATTCCTGATTTAAGAAATCCTTGAGATATTAGTTTGAAAAGTTTGCCAGTAGATAGGCAAAGACAGGTATTGAAACATTTCACATAATTATCTTAAAGACTGAGGACAAATAGATTAAGAACAAATTTGCAGTATTAAAAAATCATATTTACTCACTGATATTAAAAATAAAAAGGGATTGTGACATACAATCTGAGAATTTACAGAAAGAATTAACAATTCAGGAGGAGGACAGTTAAATCATACTCATTCTGCCGAACCCAATATGACATAGCAACCGTAACTATCGGAATTTTTTATTTAGATGGTGAATTACAATATTCTCATCAAGTATACAAGTCAAGAAAGTGTTAAACCATAGCTTATAAGGAAATTAAAGACTGTATTAAATAGAATGAGGAGACAAAAAGAATTGCTAGACAAAGTACCAAGATTGAAGATCAGGAGCAGTTCGGAAATCAGCAAAGAGGAACAAAGATAAATTAATGGGAGTGAAGTTGGAATTGAGAATAAGGTTGCAGGAAGCAAAATCTGACAGTAAAAACATCTATAAATATGAAAAGACAAAGGTTAGTATAAGCAAGTGTGACCTCTATTATCAGAAATTGGGGCAGTTATGATGAGAACAAAGAAATGGCAGACAAACTTTGGTTCAAACTTAAGAAAACACAACAACCTCCCAGCCATGTTAAAAAACCGAAATTTCAGAGTGATGAAGGGACTGAAGGAAATAAGCATTAGTAAAGAAATAGTGCTACAGAGAACAATGGGGCTAACAGACATCCCACCCTGCAAAAACTCATTTCAGGGAGGTAGCATCCCCTCCCCGGTCGAGCTCCAAGGGTGTATGTAATACTTTGTTTAGTGATTTTGTCTAATCTGTAAACCAAGTTGGGTATATGCAGAAAATGTGACATTAAATATGTACTTATATTATATTATATCATGGAGTCGTTTTTTATTCTATTACAACTTTAAGTCTACAGGGAGTTTGGCCTCATCACGTAGGATAGTGGTCACCAACCATCAATCACCAACTATCAGTCCAAGGTCCCCTCCCTCGACCTCAGTGAAAAGCAAGATCCACCTACTAAATCATTTAGAGAAAAAACAGCTCAGATTGTACTTCCAATTTGAGGCCTTTTATTTGGGCGAATTGTATTTGAATTACACAAAATACTTTTGTCAAACTTTCAAATTAATTCAAACAAGAAAACACTAACCAGCATATCAAACAGGCCATAGCTGTCTTGCTTTAAGAATATTACAACACTTCACACCTTTAATTCTAAGTTTCATTATTTAATTTCATTTCAACACGAAAAATAAATGAATAAATATTGACTGTTGCACTCAGTGTGATGACTGGGGCTGAATACTTTCTGCTAGTTCTGTGAAATTTGGCTCACAACTACAGACAGCCAGTCTGAGTCAGTCTGTGAGGTGTAGGGTTGCCAAATGTCACGTATTCCCCCCGCTAAGGTAGAGCGTGCCTATTAAACCGTTCGTGCTGAAATGCTTTACGCCAAAGAAGCAATTTATATGGAAAAAAAATTTTGAGCGTTCCTAGACCCAAAAAAAAATAACCTACCAAATAACACATGAAACCTAAAATAACACTAACATATAGTAAAAGCAGGAATGATATGATAAATACACAGCCTATATAATGTAGAAATAATGATGAAAACCAAGCCAAAACCGATTCGTGGGGTAAAAAAAAAATCGGCACGTACGCGCATGCGCACACAGGTGCCCACGCAAAGCTTCATGGTCATGGTAGTCTTTCTCGGAGTAAACACAAATGTCCCAGGATTTGACTGCTACTTCTGCCCCTTATTTGGGAGTGAGACAGTTGGCAACACGTGAGATGTCTGTCAATAAGTCAGCTCCTGTACTTAGATTTAACAATTTTCACCTGTGAAAATGCAATTTCACATAGGTAAGTTGACCCGAAGTAGGCACTGACTTTTAGTGCAATAAAACTAACGCACACACTGCGCATTGCATCAGAAGTAATTGCCACCAGTTTATGAATGGGGATGTCATTTTCACGGACATATTTTTTTAAACTCATTGTAAATATCCTCACCTCACGTTCTTTCCTTTAATTGCAAAAGAGTGAGGAA
The DNA here is from genome assembly GCF_963921235.1 of Mobula hypostoma. Classification (NCBI taxonomy): domain Eukaryota; kingdom Metazoa; phylum Chordata; class Chondrichthyes; order Myliobatiformes; family Myliobatidae; genus Mobula; species Mobula hypostoma. The sequence continues at coordinate 55,618,973 of NC_086105.1, read as the reverse complement.
GTCCTCCTTTGCTGTAAAGTCCTGGAAAGCCATTCTGACAAATACAACAAACTGAGCTGTTTGCATTACATCCAGGGATTCATCGAACTGTAGTGAAAAATATTCACGTCCTCTGACGGTGACTCTACCCTCCTTGTCACTGTTGCAGGACCAAGCGGTATGTTATGTACTGCGGTTGTGATGCTGTTTTTGCTTTTAAAGTCATTAAAAACAGTCTCTGCTGTAATGACCATTGCTTCCTTCAATAAATCGTCATCTGTAAAAGGCTTCTTTGTGTTTAGCCAAAAGGTGACTTACACGAAATGATGCTTCAACAGCAGCCTTATTTTGAGCAGCATGTTTTGTGGAAAACGTTTGCTGGGCCTTCAACCCAATTTCAGCTCAACTTTCCAGGCATGAATTGCGCTCTTTGGGGGGTAGGTGTCTAAATTCCTGGTGGTTGGTATTGTGGTGCCGCTCCAGATTCCTTCTTTTAGTCAGTGCTTGTGTTTGGTGGCACAACATACATACACACTTGTCTTTCCCCAAGGTAAATAGAAATTCCGCTTCCCATTCTGGATGGAATTTGTATGTTTTCACCTTCCTTCATGGAGCCTCCACAATGCTATCAGGATATCATGAGCGATTGCCAATTGTGTCGCCTCTGATCTGGGCCGACATTCACGTGCCGCACCTAATTAATTAGCTGGTTTATTTCGGCTTTTTTTTTTTCTTAAAGGTGTGCTGGGTGCGTCCCGACTACCGCTGCACCCCTGCATGTTTCGCGGCTCAGAGGTTGGGGACACTGCCGCATATTGATATTTGCGACAGTCTGTACTCTTAACTAATCTGATTGGTCACTTTGATGCAGCACGGGCTATGCTGAAAACGTGGTGCATGGCAGGGGAACTACACATATGCGCACTCGGCAGAAAGAACGGAACTAAACCCCCGCAACCTGGAAACAATCTCTCTTTAGAACCAGCTTTTAATTAGTATTACTTATTAGTATCCTAATTAGTATTACTTACTTTTATAATGCTCACATTACAACAGTATTTGTGTATTTATTTTTGATTTTTCTTCGGGATCTACTGTGAAAGTCTCAAAGATCGACCAGTCGATCGCAATCGACGGGTTGGCGACCCCTAACGTAGGACATCAACACAGTAGCTCCTTAGCAGCTAGCCAGCTAGTTTAAATAATACTAGCTATGCTAATGAACGAATGACATCTGTTAAACTCACCTCAACATGTCTTTTACATTTTAACCCACCATGGGCAATAGAAATGTCACTGTTGCAAACAGTGCAGCCAGCAACACTGTCATTATTTTTAAGGTCAACTGTAAAGCCCGCTCACAGAGAAAATTGATAGGTCTACTGAGCACAAAGAGAGTCCAATCTCCCTCTCCTTCTCAAAAAAAAAAAAAAAAAATCAATTTTCGGGATATTGTACATAATTTGCAGGCGTCAGGGAGCCGCTATCACTATGCGGAAGACTCCCAGAACTTCCGGGGGAGGTGGGATGTCTAGGCTAAAGACTGACAAATCTCTACCAACCTCTCCTTACAGTGAATTCTCTAATCCAAAACCTCCACATCCTTCCTGTAATGCAGCCAGAACTGCAAACACTCCAAATACGGTCCAACCTAAGTTTAATACAACTGCAACATAACTTCCTGACTTACTGATCTTAGCTAATTGTGATTTATTTGGCTCTGCAATTGTTATTTGTCATTCATCACCCTAGGGGAACTTGGCTATGTTGAAACTACTGTATCATGTGCTGCCGAGGAATAGACAAGCTCAGTTACACAACAAGTAGGCTTAGAGACACAAAGGGGAGCCAAGAGCTGGGGAACAGCAAAAAGTGAAGAATAATTAACGTTTCAGTGGAATCAGAGACCACTGAGAAAAAGCTCAGAATGAATCTGTGGCTGTAGGGAAATCAGTAAGAAATTAACCAAGAAACATGAGAAATTTCAAGTAACAGAGTCATGCAAAGAAGAGAAGCAGGATGAGCTTGTTTGCTTACACAAGGGGGAAGAGAATATTGAAGAGTGGATCTGTCAAAGATAGATTTTTAACCACAAGGCAGAAATAAGATCTGGTTGGTACAAATTTCCTTCCAAATGCCATCAAGATTGACCCTCTCTAATATCTTTATTGTTCAATTTAATGATAACCCCCAAAATATGAAGTTCAAACCACAAGATCCGCACTGCTGTTTGAAGCACCAATTGCAGATGCATACTGCTGGACTGTTCATTTGCCCATCACACAAGTGGTACAAAGCTAACAACTCAAGCTAGGTAAAAGCACTGCAGAGAATTACCCTAGTAATCTGAATTCTCAACACATCTCAAACCATGAATTAGCTGTGAACTCTTTCAGTATCCTCTCTTCTAATTCTGAATGGAAACAGCTGAAACAGGTTTAAATACAATTCGCTTGAAAGCACACTGAAACTTGCAGAAAAACTCAAGTGATTAATTTCAAAAATACTTTTGGCTAGCTTGCACACTTTGTTGCTTCTTGTCCTGTGAATTTTAAGATCCGAAAAGATATTAAAATACACTCTATCTAAAGTGAAGCTTGGCAGATTGGGGTTGGATTAGTATGTTGTTCCAAATTATTCATAAATAAATTGCAAGATTATTATACCTGGAGTCAGATATGACATAGGGACACTTGCCTTCATTAAATGCTTACCTTAACCAGTCGAGTTTGGCTGATGACACAAGGCAGGCTGTACAACTGGTGCACAAATGCTTTCAACTCATGAACAGTAAGCTTTGTTCGAGTTTTTCCACCTTCTGGTTTAGGTCTAAACCGCAACAACAGAAGAAAAAAAAAGAGGATATTACCAAAAGTTTATATTATATTATGATTTATTTGAAAGGTTTGTAGCTTGTAAACATTTCACACAAAACTCATATTTTGACCTTTAAGCTTTTGAACCCCAAATTATTGTTACATGTCAAAGCTCTTATCTACAGGTTGCACTGGTAAGAACAGTAATGACATCAGGCAGCAAGACAAGTTGGGACTGACAGGACTCAGATCAAGCTGAGAAATTTAATATGTGCTAACATCATGTATTAAATGAATCTGAATATCTCCCGAAGGTTCATAAAACTTGAACAAACTGTCTATATGATTTGGACAGGTTTAAAGAATGGGTAAAGTGTCAGATAGAATTTAGTGCAAGGAAGAGTGGAGTTCTGCCTTTTGGGAGAAAGAATAAAGGTGTATACAGTCGGCCCTCCTTATCCACGAGGGATTGGTTCCGGGACCCCTCGCGGATACCAAAAAATGCGGATGCTCAAGTCCCTTATTCAACCTGTCTCAATACGGTGGACCTTAGGACCCAGCGGAACCCCAGACCTTATTTAACCTGTCTCAGTGCGGTGGACATTAGGACCTGGCGGCAGAGCTCTGAATCCACAGAAGTTCTGTTCACGAAAATAATCATGATCACGATTTAAAATAAAGTGCAAACAATAAAGCGATCAGAAAGAGATGAAACGTCATCGGTCATTGGAAAAGCGTTAGGCTACAGTCGGTCAACGATCGGTACAATTTTAAAGGATAAAATGAGAAAGGCCCTGCCCAATTAAAGCTACAATTATTACTAAGCAACGCAATGGTTTAATTATTGGGTTTTGGATTTTTGATCCTTCACATCAACCCGGCAGGGATGGTCAGCACACTCGGGAGCGATCTGTCACTGGATCGATCTCGGGAACGATCTGTCATTGGATCGAACTCAGTAACTTCCGTTCCCGAGCCCGGCGCTGAAACATACATTTCTTAAGTATTTTATATGCACAGAAAGGTAAAATATATACTATATGCTAAGACAAACGTTTGACTAACTGACGCTAAATAATACCGGATGTACCTGTTCCGACTTACTTAGTAAGAGAACTTCCAGTTTTTTTCGATCCCAATCCACGATAACCTACGCACATCCTCCCATATACTTCAAATCATCTCTAGATTACTTATAATACCTAATACAATGTAAATGCTATGTAAAATAGTTGTTACACTGCATTGTTTAGTGAATAATGACAAAAAAAAGTCTGTACATGCTCGAACAGCAAGTGCTGGAAGAGCACTTCCGGGTTTTCTTGATTCGTGGTTGGTTGAATTCGCGCATGCAGAACTCGCGGATGAGGAGGGCCGACTGTACTATTTACTAAATAGGGAGAGAATGCAGAAATCAGAAGTGCAACAGGACTTTGAAGTCCTGGTTCAGCATTCCCTTAAGATTAACTTGCAGGTTAAGTCAGTAGCAAAGAAAGCAAATGCAATGTCAAGATTTATTTTGAGAGGGCTACAACTAAAAGCAAAGATCTACCTGGACTGAGTTCTGCAGACCATATATGGAATATTGCCTCAGTGCCTGTTCTCAATAGAGTTCAGAAGGATGGGGAAAGACTTCACTGAAATACTGAAAACCCTAAATAGAGTGGACTTAGGAGGGAACGTTCCCACAAGAAGAGCCTTGGATCCAAGGACACGTCCTCAGAATAAAGTGATCATCATCATTATGTGCCATATCATATGGTGTGGGCAACTATGATCTTCGACCACAATTGTTCTTGACAATTTACAGTATTTATTTATAAACAGAAGTGGTTTGCCATTGCCTTCTTCTGGGCAGTGTCTCTACGGCAGACTTTCTGCCTGGTGTCAGTGGTTGCATAACCAGGACTTGTGATATGCACCAGCTGCTCATATGGCCATCCACCATCTGCTCCCATGGCTTCACGTGACCTTGATCCAGGGGGGTAAGGAGTGGGTGGCAGTGGCTAAGCAGGCATTACATCTTGCCCAAGGATGGCCTGCAGCCTAGCGGAGGGAAGGAATGCCTTACACCTCCTTTGGTAGAGACACATCTCCATCCCACCCCCAAAATAAAGGAAAATAAGATGAGGAGGAATTTTTTTCAGCTAGATAGTGGAGAATCTGTGGAATTCATTGCCATAGAGGGCTATGGAGGACAAGTCATTGGGTAAACTTACGCCAAAGATTGATAGGTTCTTTATTAGTAAGAGGGCTAAGGAGAAATGGTAAGAGAATGGGGTTAGAAATATCAGTCATGATTGAATGGTGGAGCATGCTTATGGAGGTGATGATGGCAACGTTGAAGAGGAAGTTAGATAGGCACATGAGCATGTAGGGAGTGGAGGGATATACACAATATACAGACATGTGGTTTTACTTTAATTTGGTACTATGGTTGGCACTGACACTATGGGCAGAAGGCCCTGCTCCTATACTGTACTCTTCTATACTTTATAGGCCATTACTCTGAAATTCCTCGTGTTTGCTCTGAAATGGTGATTGATTTTTTTTCTTTCCACATGCTGATTGTTTGGCTGAATTCTCCCAGCAATTGTTCTATTTTCATATTTCAGCATCTTCAATTTTATTTGTTTTCCATTCTTTCATGCCTCACTTGGTCAAATAGTGCCCTGATGTCAAGAACAGTCATTCTCAATTTATCTCCAAAACTCAGATCTTTGATTCCTGTTTGGTAATGACATACAAGAGCTAAATGGTCCAGGAGAAAACAAACTGGGCATGAACTAGCAGGATGTTGCTGGTAATGCTGATGAATCTTTAATTATTTTACAGGTGGCACACAGTAGACTAACTGGCAATAATTTGTGTATTTGCTTTTTGCAGATAAGATATATTGGCAGTTTTTCACATTATTGTGTTAATGTCACTGTTGGAACTGTAATGGAATAGCTTGGATTGAGACACAGCTAACTGAGCAGAACACTTTACTATAGCTGGATGTTGTCAGTTTTCATAGGCTTTGCTGTGTTCAGTGCTCCTGGCTGTTTATTTATGTCACATAGAGAGTACTTGTCTGACTGAAAACATTGTGGCTAGCTCAGGCAGAAATCAAGGTAAATTACCCACTTAGAACTTCTGGCTGGAAGTTCAATTTCTTCCTTGAGGAAAGTCAGTGCTGCCTCTGACATTTTTACATTCCTCATTCAAGCAAGTTTGTTCCCTTTGCTTAACATTGCTGGCAAAGTGAGAAATAACATGCAGGATCATACAGTAATACAATTCTGCTGAAGCTGATGCCCTAAAGCACAAAATGGATACTTAGGTAGATGTCCAATCAACTCGTCATCTAATGGGAAAGAAAAAATACTGCAGATGATGGAAACTTGAAAAGAAAACAGAAGATGCTTTACGCAGGCCTGGCCACAATAGTTGCAGGCACTGCTAAGTTCAAGTTCCAGATTGTTGACCATTTTTCAGTTGACCAAGTTTCAGATTGTTGACCATTGTTCACAGTGGTGTTGCCTGACATGCATTTGTGTTTATATCAACACACAAAATATTGGGAGGAAATATTGCAAGTCAAGCTGTACATATGGAGGTTAATAAATAGTTGACATTTCAGGCTGTGATAGATTGTTTATTCCCCTCCATAGATGATGCCAGACTTGCTGAGTTCACCCAGCATTTTGCGTGCGTTGCTGAAATTTTCCAGCATCTGCAGAATCTCGTACACTTATGATTGTGTTTTTATTCTATCCTATTTGGTACAGCATTTGTGCCACCAAATATGGAGGAATGTGCCCTCAGAATGAAGACGTGACTTCTCCTCAAGGAGTGTCAGTGTTCACGCCAATTAATGGTATCATAAAGTAAAGAATGCCCATCAGTAGATTAGGGAGTTCTGTGCTATTACTAATCCCCACCAGTACCCTGCAGTTATCAGTTGAAAGTCACACCCTCTTTTGGAATGTTTATTCTAGCTTATGCACGGAAGTCATCAAGGAACAATGCCAGGATGACTTAAAAATTACAACTCATGTAGTAACTATTATATCCTCAGCAACGTAGAATGGGATTTGAATTAGACAGTCACAAAGTAATGATTTTCAGATGAACATTTTCTGAACCAATCCCTAGCACTTGTAACTGTTTATTTTTGACCAATCCCAAAATTCATCTCAGACTTTGACCCTGGATTCAGGACCTAATCATAACAAAACATTCATCAGATCTAATCAACAACCTAAATCACAGTCCTCTAAAAGTCATTTGTACTTTAACAGGCTTGTTTTTAGAAATCACATTTCCTCTTGTGACCAGATCTTCTTAAAGCTGTCACATAGAAAACAGAAAAGTACAACACAAGAACAGGCCCTTCAGCCCATTATGTCTGCGCTGACCATAAAGTCTCTAAAAAAAAAGCTATAGTTGCTATCACATTCTAACAAATCCATTTAACTCTCTATAATCTCCGCAAAACACGCTCCCTCTCACCTAAAACCTATGCTTCTTGTATTTGATATTTCTACCCTAGTGAAAAAAACTCTTCACCATCTAACTTCCCTATGCCTCAAACCAACCCTCAACTTCCAGTGCTCCAGAGAAAACAATCCAAATTGTCTAACCTTTCCTTGTAGCTAATACACCCCAATCTAGCCAAGTTCCTGGTGATCCTCTTCTGCATCTATTCCAAAGCCTCCAACTCTGTCCCATGTGGCAATCAGAACTGCACACAATAATCCAGCTGTGGCCTAACCGAAGTTTTATACATCTGCAACATAGCTTTTATTCTCAATACCCCAACGAATGAAGGAAGACAAGCCATATACCTTCTTTACAAATCTATCCACTTGTGTTGATTCTTTCAGAGAAGCTAAGGATTTGCATCTCAAAATCCCTCTGTACATCTCTTGAGGATCATGACACCTGCAGCACACTCTTGCATTTGACCTCCCAAAATGTACCACCTCACACTTGCACATACACACACAATACATAAATAAATGACAAGTCCCAGCACCGATTCTTGCAGAACATCACTGGTCAAAATCAGAATCAGGTTTATTATCACCAGCACGTTTCCTGACATTTGCTTACTTAGCAGCAACTATTCAATGCAATCCATAATATAGAAGGAAAAATACTAATAAGAGTAAATCAATTACAATATACATATATTGAATAGATTAAAAATCATGCAAAAAAAAAACAAATAATATATTTAAAAAGTGGGGTAGCGTTCACAGGTTCAATGCCCATTTTAGAATTAGATGGCAGAGGGGAAGAAGCTATTCCTGAATCGCTGAGTGTGTGCCTTCAGGCTTCTGTACCTTCTACCTGATGGTAACAGTGAGAAAAGGGCATGCCCTGGATTTTGGAGGTCCTTAATAATGGTCGCTACCTTTCTAAGATACAGCTCCTTGAAGATATCTTGGATACTTTGTAGGCTGGTACCCAAGATGATGCCAACTAAATTTACAACCCTCTGCAGCTTCTTTCAATCCTGTGCAGTAGCCACTACTTCCCCCCGCCATACCAGACAGTGACGCAGCCTGTCAGAATGCTCTCCATGATACATCTATAGAAGTTCTTGAATGAATTTAGACCATAAGACCATTTTAAGACAAAGGAGCAGAAATCGGCCATTTGGCCCATCAAGTCTGCTCCGCCATTTTATCATGAGCTGATCCATTCTCCCATCTAGTCCCACTCCCCCACATTCTCACCATAACCTTTGATGCCCTGGTTACTCAAATACCTATCCTCTCTGCCTTAAATACACCCAATGACTTGGCCTCCACTGCTGCCTGTGGCAACAAATTCCATAGATTCACCACCCTCTGACTAAAAAAGTTTCTTCGCATTTCTGTTCTGAATGGACGCCTTTCAATCCTTAAGTCATGCCCTCTCGTACTAGACTCCCCCATCATGGGAAACAACTTTGCCACATCCACTCTGTCCATGCCTTTCAAATACAAAATGTTTCTATGAGGTCTCCCCTCATTCTTCTAAACTCCAAGGAATACAGTCCAAGAGCAGACAAACGTTCCTCATAATGTTAACCCTCTCATTCCCAGAGTCATTCTAGTGAATCTTCTCTGTACCCTCTCCAACGTCAGCACATCCTTTCTTAAATAAGGAGACCAAAACTGCCCACAGTACTCCACAAGTGAGGTCTCACCAGCGCCTTATAGAGCCTCAACATCACATCCCTGCTCCTATATTCTATTCCTCTAGAAATGAATGCCAACATTGCATTCGCCTTCTTCACTACTGACTCAACCTGGAGGTTAACTTTAAGGGTATCCTGTACGAGGACTCCCAAGTCCTGTTGCATCTCTTTGAATTCTTTCCCCATTTAAATAATAGTCTGCCCGTTTATTTCTTCAGCTGAAGTGCATAACCATACACTGTCCAACATTGTACTTCATTTGCCACTTCTCTGCCCATTCTTCCAATCTATCCAAGTCTCTCTGCAGACTGTTTCCTCAGCACTACCGGTCCCTCCACCTATCTTCATATTGTCAGCAAACTTAGCCACAAAGCCATCTATTCCATAATCCAAATCGTTGATGTACAATGTAAAAAGAAGCAGCCCCAACACAGACCCCTGTGGAACACCACTGGTAACCGACAGCTAACCAGAATAGGATCCCTTTATTCCCACTCTGTTTCCTGCCAATCAGCCAACGCTCTATCCACGTATGTAACTTTCCTGTAATTCCATGGGCTCTTATCTTGTTAAGTAGCCTCATGTGTGGCACCTTGTCAAAGGCCTTCTGAAAATCCAAATATACAACATCCACTGCATCTCTCTTGTCTAGCCTACTGGTAATTTCCTCAAAAAATTGTAATAGGTTTGTTAGGCAGGATTTTCCTTTAAAGGAATCCATGCTGAGTTCTGCCTATCTTGTCATATGCCTCCAGGTACTCTGTAACCTCATCCTTGACAATCGACTCCAACAACTTCTCAACCATCGATGTCAAGCTAACAGGTCTATAATTTCCTTTTTGCTTCCTTGCCCCCTTCTTAAATAGCGGAGTGACATTTGCAATCTTCCAGTCCTCCGGAACCATGCCAGAATCTATCAACTTTTGAAAGATCATCGCTAATGCCTCCGCAATCCTCACAGCTACTTCCTTCAGAACACGAGGGTGCATTCCATCTGGTCCGGGAGATTTATCTACCTTTAGACTATTCAGCTTCCTGAGTACTTTCTCTGTCGTAATTGTGACTGCGCACACTTCTCTTCCCTGCCACCCTTGAGTGTCTAGTATACTGCTGATGTCTTCCTCAGTGAAGACTGATGCAAAATACTCGTTCAGTTCCTCTGCCATCTCCCATTACAATTTCTCCAGCATCATTTTCTATTGGTCCTATATCTACTCCCACCTGTCTTTTACTCTTTATATACTTGAAAAAGCTTTTAGTATCCTCTTTGATATTATTTGCTAGCTTCCTTTCATAGTTAATCTTTTCCTTCTTAATAACCTTCTTGGTTTCCTTTTGTAAGGTTTTAAAAACTTCCCAATCTTCTGTCTTTCCACTAATTTTTGTTTTCTTGTATGCCCTCTCCTTTGCGACTTACCCTTAAACTGTTGACTTCAATCTACTTTTCCCAATTCCTGTCTAACACGCTTGTTATTCACCTTTCCACAATTTTATATTTTCTCTTGAGAAATGGTCTTATCCTTATCCAGTAACATAAGCTTATGGAATTACAGTTAAGGTTCCCAAGAGGCACCCTCACCGAAATTTTGACCACTTGGTCAGGCTTGTTTCCCAACACAGCAAAATCCACATACTATTTTAAGAAATCCTCCCAGATACACCAAATTCTATCCCATCCAAGCCTCCAGCACTAAGGAAGTACCAGTCACTTCTCCCCATTTTCCCATTGTAGTTAATTGTTTTGTGAAAAAGTCTGTGGTCTCTTTACATCATGTAAAGCAATCCAGAGGGGTTGTCCATTTGTCAACAGTGGGTTAATTAAGTTTTGTTATAAATTTCCACCCGTTTGCTCTCATCTATAGTTCAGTTTAATTAGAGAAACCAGCTGTGACCTGTTTCATAGGACAGATTCATTTGCTCTATTCAACATTCGTCACCAGTTGCATCAACATCCCATGTGCCCAAAACATTTGCCTTATCCTCAGTCTAAGCGCAAAAGGGAGTTTATACCCATCATTTACAGAAGACTCAGCCTGTGATTTATTAATTTTGGACTCACTAACTTTGTCTGCAGTGACAATGAACTGAAGTCTTTTGCCCTTGTCAGTCTAACAACCTCATCTGAGGGTTATTCAAGGAATCACATGGCCCTTTGGCCTACTGAATCCTTGCCAATCATAAGTATCCATTTCCATCAATCCTATTTTATTTTCCCCACATACCTACCAACTCCACTCAGATTCTTATCTACCACCTACACACTCAAGATCATTTACAGTGACCATTTAACCTGCCAAACTGGGATGCAGGAGGAAAGTGAAGCTCTCCAAAGAAACCCATGCTATCATTGCAAACTCCAAGCAACAGCACTACAGGTTTTATTTACTTAGCCAAACAGCATGGAGTAGGCTCTTCCAACCCTTCGAGCCACACCGCTCCAGCAACCCCCCAATTAACCCAAACCTTATCACAGGACAAATTACAATGACCAATTAACCTACCCAGTACATCCTTGGACTGTGGGAGGAAAATGGAACTCTTGGGAAAAAACCTCGCATTCCACAGGGAGGACACGCAGCTTCTTTAAAGATGATGGCGGAATTGAACTCCAAACTCCAAAACGTACCAAGCCCCTAATAGCATCAGACTAACTGCTACGCTACTGTGGCAGATAGAGCTGCATGGCAGCATAGCAGTTAGCATAACATTTTACAGCACCAGTGATCACAACATGGGGGTTCAATTCAAATCACTGTCTGTAAGGAGCTTATACATTCTCCCTATGACTGTATGGGTTTCTTCCCACATTCTAAAGATGCATGGGTTACAGTTAGTACGTTGACATTTGGGGGCTGTCCTCAGTACATCCTTGGACTGTGTTAGTCATTGACACACACAACGCAATTCACTGCACGTTTCGATGTACATAGACAAATAAGCTAATCTTCATCTTCAGAGATGAAACTAGGTCTGTGGAACTGAGGCAGAAGGTCTGCAACTTGTTCTACCATTTCCTTGTAATTTCTCCTGCCTCTATCATGGGTTCCAACATTTGCTTTCACTGGTCATTTCCACTTTATGCACTTATAATAACTCTGTTTTTCAGTTTCTCACCAATCTACATTCATGCTCTGACTTGCATCTTTTTGCAGCAAATTTGATTTGTCCAGTCTAAATGGGTATTGAAGAGTCACATAATTACTACATTACTATCTTTCATTCACATTCCGATATGCCAGTCCATGGCCTCTTGGCCACGATGAGGCAACTCTCAGGTTAGAAGACTAACATCTCATATTCCATCTGGATGGACTCCAACTTGACAGCACGAACATCTACTTCTCTATCATAGGGCAAGTCCTCCCCTTTCCACTTCTCTTTTTCAATTCCTCACTCTCGATCCCCTTTTACCCCTTCTTTCCCTTACCTGCCCATCACCTTCCTCTGGTATCACTCCTCCTTCCCTTTTTTTCCATGGTTTACTCATCTCCTATCAGATTCCTCCTTTAGCCCTTTACTTCTTCCACCCATCACCTCCCAGTTTCTCACTTCACCTCCCTCCTCCACCCACCTACCTTCCCCCTCACTTGGATTTACCCATCATCTTTCACCTTCCCCTCCCTCCACCTTCTTATTGAGGCTTCTTCTCTCTTCCTTTCCAGTCCTGATTGAGAGTCAGCCCAAAACATTGACTGCTCGTTCCCTTCCATGGATTTACTTTATTTGTGCTGCCTGATGTGCTGAGCTCTGCCAGCATTTTGTGCACATCAGTATATTACCTGTGTTACACACACCGATTTCCTCATTTATGCAGCACTCAATATTATAACTATTATCTAGTGGTCCATATGCAACAACCACCAGTGTTTTCTTTACTATTTCTTAGATCAATCTAAATTGGTTCCAATTCTACATCATAATTTATTGGTGCCAAGATTATATTTTCACGACTGCATGATTCTTCCCATGACTGCGCGTTTCCTCCAGGTTCTCCGGTTTCCTCCCAAGTCCAAAGGCACACTATTTGGTAGGTTAATTACTCATTGTCCCGTGATTAGGCAAGGGTTAAATCGGGGGATTGCCGAGTGGTGAGAAGGGTCTATTCTGCACTGTATTTCAATAAATAAAAATTAACAGTGCCACATCATTTCCTTTTTGTCTATTCTTCCCAAATATTAAATACTGTGCTGTTATACCCATCTCCTGGCTTTGGTTTTCCTACAGCTGTATTTCCAGGAAGGGAATGACATCATATCAGCATGCATACCTTGGCATCATTAATTTATTTGCCACTGCAAAAGCTGCAGTGATACAAATAAAGCATCACTAATTTGCCATTTTCTGTACTGACCCTCTGCCCACCATTGGTCCACTTTACTTTTGCTGTTCCTTTATTTCATTTACACTGTTTTTATCCCTTCACATTTTGTTTACCTTGTTCCAGGATTCCCTCTGAGGTTCCATCCCCTGACCAAGCTGGTTTAAATCCTCCCCAGCAGTAATGGTAAAGCCTTCTATAAGGATATTGGCCCTGTCCCTGCTGGAGATGCAACATGCCAATTTATACAGGTCCCACATGCCTCAAATTCGTTCGTCAGTGTTGTCTTTCATTGATTCTATTATGGTTATTGGATTTACTGAGTATGCCCACAAGAAAATGAATCTCAGGGTTGTATGTGGTGACAAACATGTACTCTGATAATAAATTTACTTTGAACTTTGAGAATTGGTTCAAATATCTCAGTAATCTAAAGTCCTCTCTCCTGAAACACCAGTCTAGCCATACACTCATCTGTTTTAACTTCCTGTTTCCCTTGACGGCAATGAAGCAATATCCTATGATAAGCACATTTGAGGTTCAGTTCTTTAACCTTCCCTAGCTCCATAATCTCTGCCTGCAGAAATGCATCACTTTCTAGGCTTATGTCATTGGTACTGATTGAACCACAAACCTCTTGACTGTTCACTATGCTCTTTAAGGACAATCGAAAGCTGTTTAGTGATATACTTGTCCATGGCACCAATGGAGCAACACACCCACCTGTCTGTCTCTCTACTGAATCCCTGATCAGCATTGCTCATTTACTCTTTTCCCTCCCTTCCCATGCTGCAAAATCACTTGATTAGCCATTCTCCTACCACTATCTGTACCTCACCACCTCACTGGAGAGTGCAATTGGATCAGAGAACTCCTGCACTATCTTGCCTGCTCACATTTGAACCAAGTATGATGAAAGGTCACCAAACCAGAATAGAAATTCCCTCTCTCCTAGCATCCTTGCTATTCACAGTATGTTGTGTTTCATCTCCAATGGAATTGGCTGGTAAATATTCAGAATATCCTTGTTTATTATTTCTAATACTTCTGTCCCTCTGCCGTATCCAAAATCGAATTCAAGTAATTACTTGCTCTGTGCAACATTGGACTACCAAGTTAAACATCATGTTCTCAAATCAGCATTACAATGGAGCTTCAGTGTGTTCATTAAATATTGCCATTTGTTAAAACTTCCATTACCTGGCCCAATTAATAGCTGCTCTTAGTTTCAGGCTACTTACCTGCTGCGCTGCTTTCTGCTGACGAGTAATTGGGCGATAGAAGCACAAGTTTCTGCTTCTTTGACAGCAGCCCGGAGCTGTCGCAGCAGGTCATTCTCAGGGAATTTCTTCTCTTCTGCTTCTTCCAGCCGAGCTTTCAGTTCAGAAAGATCTGGTCAGAAGCAAGATTACATGTTAGGATTTCAACTCCACAGAAAATGCCAGTCACCAACTGCTGGTGAAACCACAAGAGCCTTGGTTATGCTTGAGGCAGTCAGACATCTTCCAGAACTGTGACAAGTCTCACAAGCAAACTTAACTAATTTCTAAATTGTAACAATATAAACCTCATTTATACACTAGCAACCCATGAATTATTGGCTCAGGTAGTGGGAGGGTTGATTGCACTCCAGGTAGAAGGGTTATATTATAATAATCTGTAATGTGAGTGCATCACCTGCGCACGTCTCAAGAAATGAAAGTTGAAAGAAAATTGTGCTGAATTGTTTACTTTTCTCTCCCCCAAAATAAATTCTGATAATGAATTTTCATTTCTATCTCAAGTAGTGATTTGTAACCTGAATGACCAACATAGATGTCATCTATAGTTACGTTCAACTCTACCACGTTGCCTTAAACATTTCTATCTCATGGGAATTAGGAAACAAAATTGTATTGCAATAAGTGAGGCACAATCAGCTGCACTTGATAAATTCATGGATCTCAACATTAACAGCGTTAAGGTAAGTGCAAGCAGGCTTTTTCCACTGAAGTTGGATGATGCAAGTGGAGGTCATGGGTTAAGGGTGAAAGGTGAAAGTTTAAGGAGAAAATGAGGGGAAACTTCTCAGAGGGTAGTGAGAGTGTAGAACAAGCTGCCAACACAAGTGGTGATGTGGGATCGATTTCATTACAAGAGAAATTTGGATAGGTACATGGATGTGACGGATATGGAGGGCTATGGTCTAGGTGGAACTAGGTAGATTAATGGTTCCGCTGAAGAGCCTGCTTCTGTCCTATTGTGTTCTATGACCATGTCAGTGGCATTTACAGTCTGTTTGCCCTAGGGTTAGTGGTATTTGTCAGGGTGGTGCAGAAATCTGAGGAGAATGTTTGCAACTTTTTCAAGATACTGGCATTAGCAGTTCAAAATCCTCATTAAAATTGCTTACATAATTATTTTTAAAGGTCTTAATGCCTTTCATGACAAAGAAATCCAGAATAATAATACAAAATAATACAATAGTTGATATGCAGAAGAGATTTACCACAATAGTGCTGCAGGGCAGGGGGGAAGAGAAGAACCTGTTATGGGGAGAAATGACTGTTCCCTTCAGATAATTCTATAGTTTCCTAACAAACACTGCTGAGATAATGGCAAACAGACTGTAAATACCACTGACTTCGGAATATTATAAATGCTCCCCTACCCATGAGGATACACTCATTTCAGTGTCACTAACTGCATCACTCTACTTTCTCCCTCTATATCAGGGGTGCCAAACTTCTGGCCCGCGGGATGATTTGGGGGAAAAAAAAGTATATTCACGACCATTTATTATGCATCTGTACGGCAGCCACTCTCTCTCCCACCGCTGTCTGTGCCGCCTGCTGTACCGGCAGCTTGTTGTGTGCACTTAGAAAACAATAGGCGGCAGTTAACCACCCGCTGTGCATAAGCACCTACCACCCTGCACTGAGGACTACTAGGGCCCCACTTACGTCGTCACAGTATAAACACAGAGTACTCAGGTAAGTAACACCTGTAGCAAGGGTGAGACTGTTTGCTGCTGTGGTTCAAAATGTTTTCCAAGAAAAGTTGACATCGAAGGTCGGATATTCAATAATTGGAAAGATAGTTTTTTTCTTCTGTGAGGTCAATGGCAAACCTGTGTGTCTGATATGCTCACAAGTGGCTATGGCAAAAAAGTACAATATCAAACGACACTATGAGACGTCACACGGAGAAAAATATGACAAGTACGCAGGATGACACAGAATGCAAAAGGTAAACGAGCTTGAAGCAGCTCTGAAAAAACAGCAGTGTTCACCAAAAGTCGAGCGACTCACGATGGAGCTGTCAAGGCCAGCTATATTATTGCCAACAAAATAGCTACTGTGTCGAAGCCATACTCAGAGGGGGAATTCATCAAAGCATGCATGCTGAAGGCCGCTGAGTTGGTGTGCCCTGAGAAGAGACAGGCTTTTGGTAATATCAGCTTGTCAAGAAATACTGTGGCAGAGAATCGGGGACCTTGCAGGACATTTGAACAGTCAATTAAAAGACAAAGTGAAGTCATTTATTGTCTTCTCTATTGCAATTGATGAGAGCACCGAAGTGACTGATGTAGCTCAATTGGGAATATTTATTCATGGTGTTGATGCATTTTTGACCGTCACCGAGAAGTTTGTGGAGATGGTGCCCATGACAAACACAATGGCGAACGTTTTCTCCAGCCTCATCGAGACCTTGGACAGACCGGGGGTTGACTGGAGTCACGCTGTCAGCGTGGCAACAGATGGTGCACCATCTATGGTCAGGGTAAAAGGCAGATATTGTTGAGAAACTCAGAAAGTTCAGACAGAGAATCCGGAGCAGGAATTCTGGAATTTTCATTGTATTATACACCAAGAGGCATTATGTAGCAGTAGCATGGACAATGTCATGGATGTAGTCATCAAAACGGTTAATTTTATTAGAGCCAAGGGACTCAACCATCAGCAATTTGACACTCTTTTGTCTGAACGTAATACTGGACATGGCCTACCCTACCACACTGAAATCTGCTGGTTGAGCAGAGGGGTTGTGCTCAAACATTTTTTTTCAGTTACGTGTGGAAATTGGACTATTCATGAACAAGAAAGGGAAGCCAGTGGCGGAGTTGGATGACCCAGACTGGCTTCATGATTTTTGGTGGATATAACAGAGCACTTAAATGTGCTTAATGTCAACATGCAAGGCCACAACAAACCTATACAGAATACTATGACAGCATTCATACCTTTCAAATTAAATCAGGCTGTGGGAGATGCAACTATCCCGGAGCAACACAGCTCATTTCCCCTCTTTGCAGTCTGTGTGTGCCACTCATGGGAACAAATGACAACATGGACAGGTACAAGGACAAAATATCACGGCTGAAAAGTGAGTTTCAGAATCGTTTCCAAGTCTTCACTCAGCTCAAGAAGGAATTCTCACTATTTTGCTCGCTGTTAGTTGTCAACGCAGCATCAGATGTGCCGAGGAACTCCAAATGGAATTAACTGAAATTCATCGTAACTTGGCTTTGAAATATAAATTTGAGACTGTGGGTCTGGACTCATTCTATCAACACCTGGGACTGATGTACCCCAAGATGACAGACTTTGCCTCAAAGATCCTTTGCATGTTTGGGACAACATAGACGTTCTCCATAATGAACATTAACAAATCCAAACTGCGCTCACAGCTGACACACTGACACCTAAATGACATTATGAAAACCACAACTGCCCAGAAACAGGCTGGTTAAAGCCAAGAGATGTCAGGTGTCTGGAAGCAGCAAGTGAAAAATGAGTGACACTGTTCGATGCACTGCAACATGTAAGCAAAATGCATTATGAAATACTGAGTACCATAATATTGTGATTCATTTTCTGACTTCTATTATTGTAAATGTGATCACTTCAATAAAAACTAGAGGCTAACTGTGTTCATTGTCTTTTCGATTGCTGGAAGCAGGCTAATAAAAATTAGGTGCAGTTGTATAGCCTACATTTACAATTTGTTTTGTTAGGTCTACATTTCTGTCTGCTAATTTTCGACTTCAAATGGTTTATTAATGGAAAGGGTGTGGCTCTCAAAACAATCTTAGCCAAAATAGCATCGTTTTTTTCTCTCTCATCACAACTTTCTTGTAGCCTGCGACTGTAAGTTACTACCAATCATAAAAATAATGCTTGCTAGGCAATCTTTTTCATAAGAAACTAAATTCGTAAAGTGAAACACTTTGTAGTTATAGCAGAGACTGAGACGCATGAGAGCAGGTTGAAAAAACGAAGGCAACGAAAGCTGTGGGAGCAGCACGCACGCACAATTGATCCGGCCCGCATGAAGTCGCATTTTGCCCAATCCGGCCCGTGACCTAAAATGAGTTTGACACCCCGCTCTATATATTACTATAACGACTGAACAATATTCCCTGAGCTATTTATAACCAAGCCCCAGTCCCAGCAATCACACACTATAAAAATAAGGGTCCCAAGTTCATTAGTTGTATTCCATTCTTACAACAGCACAGAATTCTGTTCTGTTAAGTACATTGCAAGTCCAATTTCTCATGGATCCTTGCTCATCATAGAGATGTACGGGATTTGTAGGACTCAAGTCATTATTAATGTGACTCAAATTGAATAAAGATATGCCATCAACTGATATCAGTGGGAGTAATTAGTTTTCTGGACTTTAATGATTTCCCTTCTCAGAAAAAAGTGACGTGGCCTTTTAAGTACATGGATTTCATTGAGAATGTTTTTAAAGCCGATTATGCACGTGGGAGGAAAACTTCATGGAAGCACCTTATCCTTTACAATGCCTCCGTAAAATGTCCATTCCGTACAAGCTGGTCCCCTTCGTGGATCTTGTAAGGTGAGCTCAGGCATTTAACAGCAAAGCTTCTTGATGTTAACAAATTCTGTGTAATCATGCAGACTATTTCATCTCATTGTACCATCTTCCATGGGGTTTCTGTTCTGAGGTATGGTCAGCATCCATTTCCCTAGCAGTTTATGTGCTGGCTTTACCAATCCTTGTTGATTTTAACATATTTGAAGCATTCCTAATCCAATGGCGCATTCCTACCGGTCCAGTTACTACCATGTAACTGCTGTCAAGCGTTCCATAGTCATCAGATGTTTCATAAATATCCTTCCTCATCAAGGACAACAGCATTTACCTTGAAAATTTATTAATTTTGATCACTTTAGACTATCATAGATTTTTAATTGCCTGGTTTTTTTTTTGCTAAAGACTATCCATATTTGAGAAAGCCATGTTGGTCAGATTTCATGAATTTGAATTTCACCAGAAAAATGCAGCACAACAATTCGTAAAGGGACAATATATGTGTGGAGGTGGGAAAGGCGGCAAGATGAAGGAAAAAACTAGTTAAAAGTACACACCTTTCTTGTGATTAAGTTCCGCTTCCAAGGCTTCTCTCACTTTACTCACCCAGGTATCATAAGACTGGGCTCGCTCTTTCACACCATAAAGCATAGAAGGTAGCTCATCCAGTGTGTAACGGTACCTAGTTTTGATGAGAGGTAAAACCTTCAGCATCAGTAGCTGTGTGTAAATTCTCACTCAGCTTTATTCCTGAAATTTATCATCTCACATATTTCGACATTGAACTACTTCTATCAGTTACCATGCTGATACATGTGAAATATCTGTGTCTTCAAGACTTGTACCCCACCTTATTTTCATCAAACCTCCTTTAATGCAATCAAAAAATATTCCTACAACCTAAATTCAACTTATGTATTTTAATCCAAAACCAATGTGGACAAAGATTACACCAACTCCAACACTCGATTGCTAGAAACCAATTCACTGGTCTTGCTGACAATGAGTGCAAGGCTGCTGTTGCAACAGCACTCAACCAGCCTGATAAGCCACTCATCATCTGAGATTCTACCAACAATTGGCAAATTTGTTGCTGGCCTTTCAGCTGTGCTTACTCACACAGATGTGAGTGTAGAGAGAGTACGACAGTGGGCTAAATCGTCCAAGGTGTGCATGTGTAATTAACTAGCAAGGGGATGCTACTACTTATCTACACTGATTGACAAGTATGATTTTAAAACTGGGAGCAGCTGGCTACATATCCAAATTATCTGCATCAAGGGATGAATGCTTACAGTAAAACCTACCTCCTTCCAATGAACTGTCTGTATTTAGCTCCAGAAATATATTTGTTGTACACAAAGCCAACAAGATGGCATCCATACAAAAGGACAGAAAAATTACACCTTCAGTGAGGACTCCTGAACTGCATCTATGATTAGCCTTTTATCTTTAGGACAAAAGCCAGTTTAAGATTGTGAACAAAGTAAAATGCTTACATAGCAATGAAATTTCTTTCTTTTGAGATTATTTTGTAACATCACAGCCAAGCCGATTGGGAACTTCAAGCTTTAAATAAAATTTTCTGAAGCTACCAATTATTGAGTTCTATAACCCTTGGGAGTCTTTTTAATTCAGGTAAAAACATTTTTTCTGAAATTAATCCATCTCCAAACTACAATTTTTTTCCTAATCAATAAATATATTACTGTACCACAAATCCAATATCGGTTTTGTGCCACTTATCATACAACCTTACAGCCACTAAAGATTCTTCATAATTAAAGTGCGTATAACTTACAAGAGGAAATTTTCTGAAAAAATTTCAGTAGTTGATAAAATGTGCCAGAAGCTTTCTTGGTATATTTATTAGTTATGTTAAAATAAATAGTTATGTTAAAATTATCCATCTTACCTGAGACAGCGTTTTTTCATTGGGCAGTTGCAAAGATCTTTAACATGATAAAGGCACACGAGCCTACTGGGGTCACAGATGCACGTAACAGCAGACAAGAAACAGGTTGTCTTACATGTCTCGCACTGCCGTTCATCATCAGGCAACAACTCAAATGCCTCCTGTTCAGAATCAACTACACCCTGTAATTACACAAAAACATTATTTATTAAATGTTGCAGCTCTAATCACAAGAAAGTGAGAACAAGACAACAAACTTTTTGGGAGCATGATAAACAAATCTTTGTGGACGGCACACATAAAAACATCAAATACTATGACAGCAATAGAATTCAATTATCCACAGGTGAAGGCCATTTGGCACATTACACTCTTTGAATAAGGTTCCCAGTCTCATTATCCTACTCTTGTCCCCATAGCCCTGCAGTTTTCTACCTTCACAGGTTTTTAATCAAATTTCCTTGCAAAACCTGATGAACAAATTTCCACAACTCTTTCAAGCAATATATTTCAGGGATTACTATACAAGACACAAATTCCCTCCAGCACCTCTTCGATTCTTTTGTCAGTTGCCAAAAGCTCCTTAACATAATTTACATCTAATCTCTTATTAAACTCTTAATTTTCATTTTAAGGGACAAGATTGCCAGCTTCTAATATCTCAGTAACTTTAGCCCTGGGGTCATTCTTGACATGCCTTGTCATCTGAATTAGACAAAATTCTCCAGCTGTGATGAAACAAATGCATTATGAAGATTCAGCAAAGCTTTTTGCTTTCCACACACTACATATTTATTACATCAAGCCAAGAATCAGTTTGAGTTTCCTTCATGTCAAGGTTGCCCAGTGCCTTCATGAACTTGTGCACATACAACCTCAGATCTCTGATGTTACACTTCCTTTAAATGCATCATTTATAATGGCATTATTTATTTCAAAAAATTCATTCCACACTGTGTTAATGTACTACCTTGATGTACATGTGTAGGGAATGATCACTGGATGGCATGCAAACAAAAGCTTTTCATCGTATATCGATGAAAGTGCCAATAATAAACTAATTTAGTCCGAATATTCTTGATCTCTTACCAGCTTTGATTTGTATACCTCTTATTTTTAAAGTATAATTGCCACCTTTAGAAGCACATTCATGTGGCTTGATTACTTACAGCTGAGTTCTAATAAAAATTCATTGATCTTGAACTATTAAATGTTTCCCTGTCCACATATGCCTGACACACAGTGCTTCCAGCATTCCTGTTTTCATTTAATATATTCAGGATATATTATTAATGGCAAGACTCTCGGCAGAGTGGAGGACCTGAGAGATCTTGGAATCTGTGTCCAAAAGACCCTCAAAGCTGCTGTGCAGGTTGACTGTTGTTAAGAAGGCCTATGGTGTGTTGGCATTCATCAACCGTGGGATTCAGTTCAAGAGCCGTGAGGTAATGTTAGAGCTATACAAGACCTTGGTCAGACCCCACTTGCAGTACTGTGATCAGTTCTGGTCACCTCAGAACAGGAAGGATGTGGATACTATAGAGTGCAGAGGAGATTTACAAGGATGTTGCCTGGATTGGAAGGCATATCTTACGAGAATAGGTTGAGTAAACATGGTCTTTGCTTCTTGGAGCGACGGCGGACGAAAGGTGACCTGATAGACCTATACAAGATGATGAGGAACATTGTCCTTGTGGATAGACAGAGGCTTTTTCCCAGGGCTGAAATGGCTAACACAAGGGGGCATAGCTTTAAGGTGCTTGGAAATAAGTACCAAGGGGATGCCAGGAGTAAATTTTTCAGAGAGTGGTAGGTGCGTGGAATGCACTGCCAGTAGTGGTGGTGGAAGCGGATACATCTTTTTAAGAGCCTCTTAGATAGGTACATGTAACTTACAAAAATAGAGGGCTATGTGCTAGGGAAATTCTAGGCAGTTTCTAGAATAGGTTACATGGTCGGCACAACATCGTGGGCCAAAGGGCCTGTAATGTGCTGTAGATTTCTATGTTCTATTTCCCATTTCCACTGTCTACAATCTTTATTTCACTTAATACTTCACTATACTTAAATTCACCTTCCACTGGTTTAATTATTTTGTCAGTATATCAATATCCTCTTGCAGCCCAATCCTACACTTGGTACAGTTCACCAGATTTTTGTTTCACCCGGAATTTTGGAAATTTTTTTTACCCTATACAGCTGTGTACAAGTCACATTATGAAAGTAGTTATCTCAATTCCAATCCCTGAGAAGAACGATCAATTACCATCCTCCAGTCTGAAAAACAGACAATTAGAACTGACTGCAAGCCAAGTTCTATCCCACACCACTAATAGCCTATTTATCCTTGGAGCTTCAATTTTGCTCACCAATAAAATGTATTGCGAAATACATTCCCTTTGTTAACCTCACAAGTTACATAATCCAAAAACATTATCAGCTTTGATAAATGCTATTACATTGTTTTTCATCAATCCAAATTTTCCCTAACATTACTTCAAATATTACCCAAGAGTTGTTGAGAAAGTAATTGGTCTATCCAGATCTATCTTTGTAACTTTATTGAAACAGGATGTGTAGTCTCTGTTTTCACTCTTCTGGCAACACCTACCCCTCACCCTGTGCCACCCCCATCCCAAATTTGGTATAAGAAGATACGCAAATCTTAAAATAAATGCCGAAATTGCTGGAAACTCAGCAGATCAAGCACAGCTGTGGAGGGAGAAAATCAACGGTGAGGAACGAGGTTACTTTAAATTCCAAAGGTAGTAGTAATAGGATGGATACAAAGAAAGGATGAATGATTGCAATGGTGCCAGCTAGAAAGGGTGGTTAAGGCTTGTTAACTGCACATCATCTGTCTGGAGGAGATTTAAATGGAAGAGATAAAAGGGAACAGAATAAAGAAAGAAAAGGCCGGATCAAATTTATCACTCTCCATTGGATTCTACATTTTGTTTTCCACATGGACCTTGACAAAGGCTTTACTGAAATCCATGCAGTTAACATCAAATACATTGCACTCAGTGACCCCATAAAGAAAATTCAACTGATTTAATTAGAGATGACATTAAAATAAATCCAACATGCTAGCCTTATCAATAAATTTTCTAAATAAAGATATACACTATCCTCAGAATTGATTCTCATCATTTTTACATCCCTGACACTAAATTAACTGGCCTGCAATTATTCAGTTTAACACTTCTCCCATTTAAAAAGAGCAGTATAATGTCATCAGTCTTCCAGCTCCACTCCTACAGAAGGACTGATAAAAAAAATGATTAAATGAGGCTCTCCATTTCCTGTCTTGGTCTTTTTTTAAAACAGCGATGCATATACATTATCAGGTCCTGGTGATCTATACACTTTCAGAGCATTTAACCCTTTTAATCATCTCTTTTACTATTTTTATCCCATCATCAAACACAACCATTTACAGATACAAAATATTAAGAACTCTACCCAAATTTTCTGCCTCAGCTAACTTCCAGGTCTTGTAAGACTCGTCCCTTACCTCAGTTACCTCTTGCTCATTATAGACTTCCGATTTTGATTTTGCTTGCCTGCATTTTACATAACCTTTTCCGCTTTCCAATTGCTTTCAATTTTGCTTTTACATTTTTGATAATCTCCTTACCTTTCAGCAGCATTGAGTTTTCGGTATTTGAAATCCTGTCTCACTAAATTTAATTATAATTTTTAAGATGGCAATATGGAAGACTGGTGAAGGCAGGACAGGAGAGGTTTCTCCTCCATTGGCGCTGCACAGTAGAACAATGGCCATAGAATTGACTTCAACGACACAAACCACTGTGCTACTCCAATGGCTTTTGAGATCACCTGGTGAAGGAAGCCATTGAAGTCACACTGGAGAAAAAGAACTAACACAGACGAAGGTCTCGCTCTGAGTAAGAACTGGAATTTGATCGTAAACAAGGTAGGACATGGATACCTGATTGGGTGAGGACTAACCAATCAGGAGGGATGGACGACGGTGATATATACCACCGGACTAGACATGCTTAGGCATCATCCCTGATGAAGATAGCAAAGTCTGTTATTGAAATGTTGGTTAAAATTGATATCAGCACCCGGCAGGAAGCCCAAGAAGAGTTTATTCATCATATATGCCCGGAAAGCACTGGATCCATTTGGGAATTACTGTATTTAGATAGGAAAGATTTAGAGGCCAAAGTCTGTTGCATGCAAATAATATATCACGATCACTATCAGTATGGACAAGTTAGACCAAAAGACCATTTCAGTGCTCTGTTATTCCAGAATTCTTAATTGCCCTTGAGAAACTGGTGATGAGCTATAGTTGCAAGAAAAAATTAGAGAACCCTTTGCAATTACCTAGTTTTCTGCATTAATTACTCAAAATGTGGTCTGATTTTCATCCACGTCACAATAATAGACAAACACAATGTGCCTAAACTAATAACACACAAACAATTTTTACTTCTTGTCATTAATAAGTACAATATTACTGGACTTTGAACAGTCCAGATTCAAGGTAGTATTTGCACCTCTGGGGTAATGCCTTCTACAAAAGCTATTTGGAGTCAGGTGTTCCAATCAATAAGATGAGATTGGAGGGGTGAGTTGTAGAGGTACCCTACCCTATAAAAAGACACACAAAGTCAGGTTACTAACAGAGCCTGCTCTTCTCAAGATCGATCTGTTTATGTGCTCCATGTCTCAATCAAAACAACTTTCAGGAGGACCTTAGAAGAAATGTAGAGATTCATCAAGCTGGAAAAAGCTACATTCTAAAGACCTGAGTGTTCATCAGTCCACAGTAAGAGAAACTGTCTACAAATGAAGGAATTCAATACTGCTGCTACTCTCCCTAGGAGTGAGCATCCTGCAAAGATCACACCAAGAGCACAACATACAATGCTGAAGGAGGTGAAAAAAAAACTAAGGGTAACAGCAGAAGATCTGCAGAAATCTCTCGAACTTACTAAAGTTTCTGTTCATGTGTCCACTATAAGAAAAACACTGAAGAATGGTATACATGGAAATATACCACAGAGGAAACTACTGCTGTCCAAAAAAATACTGTTGCATGTCTCATGTTTTCAAAAGATCACCTGGATGTTCCACAATGTTTCTGGGACAATGTTACGTAGATAGATGAGACAAAAGTTGAACTTTTTGGCAGAAATCCACATCACTATATTTGGAGGGAAAGGGACACTACACACCAACACCTCAACCTAATTTCAGCATGGTGGAAGGAGCATCATGATCGGGGCTACTTTGCTGCCTTGGGGCTTACAAAGCTTGTAATTGTTGAGGAAACAATGAGTTCAAAATTGTATCAAGACATTTTACAGCAGAATGTCACGTTAGTGGTCTGTCACCTGAGCTTAATAGAAGTTGAATGATGCAACAAGGTGGTTGTCTCTCGGGGTCCGGGGAAGACTAAACTTTGTGCGGTCATCTGTGGATACACATGTGGTTTCGGAGGCCGAAGGCCAAAACACACATGCGGTTGCAGGCTGGACATGGAATGGCGGTTGTTAGAACAGGTGCATACACAGCTTTGTGGCGTCGGTCTCATGCTGCTGCAAGGCGCTGATTTCGGTCATGTCTCAAAGTCAGATGCAGCTTTTCCGGTCGGGCCGCGCCACACAGCCCTGTCAGCTGCAGACTCCTCAAGTTGTCGAGGCTGGAGGTCTGCCCATTTGATGTACGATTTCAGATTGTCTTTGAATCTTTTTTTGGGGCAGCCCTGATTGCGACTGCCATGCTGAAGCTCACCGTACAGCAGCTGCCTGGGGATTCTTGTTTCACCCATCCGGATTACATGACCAGTCCAGCGTAGCTGGGCCTGGAGGATCCTTGCCTCAATGCTTGTGCTGTTGGCTGTCAAGGACTTCCTAGTTGGTGATTCGGTCCTGCCATCGAATCCTCATGATCGACCGCAGAGAGCGCATGTGAAACTGCTCCAGCTGTTTGATGTGCCTGCGGTACAGGGTCCAGGTTTCGCAGCCGTACAGGAGAGAGGTGAGGACCACAGCCTTGTACACCTTGAGCTTAGATGAAAGCTGAATGTCCTTGTGCTCCAGAACTTTGACACGGAGTTTCCCGAGTGCCAGGCTGGCTTTCTGAATCCTTGCTACGATCTCTTTGTCAAGGGATCTGTCACTGGAGATGGTGCTTCCTAGATACTTGAAGCTCTCCACATTCTTCAGGACAGTGCCGTCGGTGATGCATGGCTGAGGAGGGTGACTGTTTGGTGCAGGTTGTAGGAGAACTTCTGTCTTACCGAGGCTGATTGTCAGGCCGAACAGCTTTGAGGCTGTGGAGAACTTGTCGACAATCGTCTGCAGGTGGCTCTCCTGGTGGGCCATGAGGACACAGTCTTCAGCAAACAGGGCTTCAGTGATGAGCCTCAACGTTTTGGTCTTTGCAGCAAGGCGTCTCAGGTCAAAAATCGATCCGTCTAGGCAATATCTTATGTAAATACCCAGATCTAGGTCCTTAACAGCATGCTTCAGCATTTGGGTGAAGAAGAGGTTGAAGAACACTGGTGCTAGAACGCACCCTTGCTTCACGCCATTTGAGATGTTGAAAGTCTCAGATGGGGAACCATCTGAGAACACTTCTACTGTCATGCCATCGTGGAGCAGGCGGATGAGTGTAGTGAATTTCTGCGGGCAGCCAAGCTTTCTAAGGATGATCCACAGCGCATTTCTGTTGACCGTGTCAAACGCCTTCATCAGATCAATGAAGACAGAGTATAATTGTCATGTTCTGTTCCAGGCACTTCTCCTGTATCTGCCTCACTGCGAGGATTGTGTTGACAGTGCTGCATTCGGGACGAAAGTCGCATTGCAACTCGGGAAGGTTCTCTTCTGACACTGTTGGAATCAGTCTGTTGAGGATGATGCATGCAAGGATTTTTCAAAGCATGTGCGTAAATCAACACATTGGTTTAAAAATAAGAAATGTATCCCAGAAATATTGCTTCAGTTCATCAGTTTTGTATGGAGAAATGGTCTAAAATTCCTCCTTGCTGTTGTGCAAGTCTGATCAGCAACTACAGAAAACATTTTGGTGCAGGTTATTGCTGCTTAAAGAGGTTCTACCAGTTGTTTAGTACAAGGGTTCACACATATTTTCCAGCCTGGACTGTGAATGATTAAACAATTTGTTCAATAAAGACATGAAAAATGCAATTATTTGTGTATTATTAGTTTAGGCAGATTGCGTTTGTCTATTATTTTGACTCTGAAGATCAGACCACACTTTGAGTAATTAATGTAGAAAACCAGGTAATTGCAAAGGGGTCACAAACCTTTTCTTGCAACAATACATTTGTGAACCAATGTAACAATTATGCCAAAGGAAATGAGGGGATATGAACAGAATTCAAAGCCAGACAAGGGAAGTCAATGCTTTATAAACCAACGATTATAGCTCCAAATGATGTATTATGTACAATTTAAACAGGATGTCAAGGCTTTTGATAAATGGTCCTGTGTGGGGACAGGGGGAAATTTAGAAAGGCCTTCCTCTGAGCAGAAGCAGCTAAGTAGAGATTTATTAAGGCATTTGATGGCTTTGATTTGGATAAGTTGTTTCCATCTGCATCACGACCAGAAGACAAAGATTTGACGTGAGCAAAAAGTGAAATGTTTGGATTTCCATGATTGAAATGAATCCAAAGGAATACAAGTAAATAATTCAGGGAAAAATCATCTGTAACATTATGGGGAAAGATGGGGGCAGCAAGGGGAACTGGAGAAAATTATAACTAATTAGACACTATTTTCAAAGAGCCAGAACGAGCACAATTGCCAAACAGGCCACCACTACAGCTTTATTCTACAAATGCATGCATACCACTTGGAAGACGGTCTTCCTCAGTTGTCTCTCTTCCTCAATCATGGTCAGCATCTCTTTGTAGACAGCAGCAGCCAGCTCAACATCCAAACCCTCTGGATCAGCTGCCATCTTGCAGATCAGCTCTTCATGTGAAAACACACAGTAACGGTGCAGGCGCCGATAATGGCTGACACATTGCCGACCCATGGGGAGCTAAAAATCAATTAAACTGAGGAATAAATTCCAGAAAGTGACAGTCCACCAATCAATAATGTGCTCCCAGTTCTACTATTTATGACTTCAAAGACAGCACCATTTACGGGCATAAGATGGTATCCCTTACAATACAGCAAAGCAACCTTCTCAGAAGATGCCCAGTTCCAAAACACAATTTGGAAATGTTATTAGACCACAGACCATTTATGGAGGAGCGATGATTAGTGATAATGGAACAAATTCACTGATTCTAGAAATGTGCACTATATCCTTCAAGGTAAAGTGTGCAGCACCTCTTCCATTCCTTCACTGATGCACCTCACTTTCCGCATGATTCAGCTGGAGATTTCCATTACCCAAGGCAGTGACAGGAACGGGTCAAGAGGTAAAGAAGGGCATGTGCTCTTTGAACAATGAGGTATTAAGAGTATGTTGTTATACCCATGTTTGTTTAGGGTCAGATGAACTGGGATCGGGGTTGGTATTGTGCAGTTATAGGGCAAACTACATTATGCTCTGAGTTATTACGATAAGAGTGGATGGTGTGTGTTTTGATGATGTTGTAAAGTGAACCAGCAGATTAAAGCATGTAATTAAGCTGGATACGGTAGATAAAGTGACCTCTCAGTGAATTCCTTCCACAATCTAATCCAAACACAGATGTTCTGCTGCCCAACCTGACCCTTCTCCAGCTTGGTGTCCTGAGCAGTATTCCACTGGAAGCCCAGTTCTCAGCACTCCACCACGGGACTGGCTGAAGCACTTTGACAATTGGAGACTTTCCACTCCCTCGGACTCATGGGCTGCCAAAAATATCAGTATCTTTGACATTTAAAAGCACTGACTAATACTTAGATAAGTTCAAAGATAAAAACAAACATTTTTCACTTTTAATACATACATTAACTTTTAAGCCATACATTAACAGAAAATCAATGTAATAAATGAAGTAATTTAAATGTATAAAAGTAACCACTTAACTTTCCCTCAAGAACTTGTCATCTCCCATTCACCTGAAAGGCACTGTTGCACTAGCACCTGGCTTAACCATTCACAGGCTCAGCAGGCAGCCTTTGCAGGTTAATGTTGCAGAAGAATGCATGTGAAAGATCCATTGCAGCAATAAAAACAATTACAGCAACGTGGAATTTGCTGCTGCAACACTGGACATCACACCAAACTTAGGTACACCTAACTACCTATCATAATGTGCTGGCTCCTAGTGGGAGCTCTGCCTTATTACTCTGCAGTTTTTGTTCCTGATTTCTGGTCAATTTGGGAACTCATCTGTGGAGAAAGGGTGCCTGCAACCCAACATACTCAGATACGCCATCAGGCAACAATCGGCCTGGCAATTCACTCATTACTGCTGCCTGGCGACCTGGTTCAATGAGGAATGTAAAACAGCACACGGGAATAGTGGATTCAGCAAAAGAAAGAGGCCATACAATACAGAGCTACATACAAACATCAAAACTCCTTGCAATGGAGCTAAGCAATTTCACAAACAATGTATCATGTCAATCCCCTGCCAACCACCTAATAATAGCAGGTCCAAAGCTAGAAATCCTCTAATTCATTATTTCATTCTCCAACACATTTTCTGTCATCTGGATGAAAATGGCTCCAACAATGTTCAAGATAATAATCAGGAGCAAGAAGTCTGCTTTACTGCCATCCAAATAAAATCATCTACTCCTTTCACTATGCTAGTGTGCACAGCATCTACAAAGTACTCAGCCTAAACCACTTGGACACCATCTTCCCAATCATGACCACAAATAAAAACAATGACAGCAGTTGCCTTAGAAAAATCTGCAGGCTATCCTCCAAAATCACACATCATTGGGTTCTACATCCTGCAATTGTGAATTTCACAGAACTATGGCATCTTGGAAAATTCTACTCAACACACATCTTTATTTCCACTACTACAAAATGTGGAAAATATCACACAAATACCTGAAATTCTGATTCACTGGAAGTTTTTAGTGGCAAGACATACCCAGTCTGCAGTACAGAAATTCACTGCTTCTGCAAAGTTGTATCCCTGGTTGAATCCACTGTGATAAGCTCTTGGGAAAGTAACCACAAATTCACCAGCACATTGATTTGTTCGGAACACCTGAGAATGAGGAAACAACAAAAAATGATTGAAGATGTAATCAAAACTTTGGTCTACTTCTGTCAACTAGAGGTCAACAAAGTGAATATTAATAAGTCACTGAGCACCGGCATGCAACAAGTGATTAGAAAATGAAATGGTATGCTGACCTTTATAATGACAGGATTTACAAATAGGAACAAAGATGTCTTAATGCAATTATGTAAAACCTTGGTAAGTTTGCACTTTGAGTACTTCGTTAAGCGCTTTGGTTCCTTTTTAAAAATAGATATACTTACCTTTGGGGGGGGGGAGGGGAAAGAGGAGAGAAAGAGAGAAAACGAAGAATCACCAGACCAGTTTAGGAAATACTGATTTGCTTTTAAAGAGGATAGTTTGTATTCTCAAACAAAAGAAAGAAAATGATCTCACTGTGACCTAAGATATTCTGATTGGGCTCAACAGGGTCTGCAGAGAAGATGCTTCCACTAGCTGAGCAAACCAGGTTACAGTCTCAGACAGAGGGGTAGGGCATGTAGGACTGATGCAAGGAGAATTTTCTTATTATAGAAAGGGATGAACCTTGAAAATTCTCTACCACAAAGGGTTCTGGAGTTACAGCCTTTGAGTTGTTCACAAAAAATTCCTGAAAATTAAGGGATTAGAAGGAAACCAGGAGGGTCAAAAGACCAGAAGTCTTTCTCCTGCTCTTATTCCTTGTGTTCTTATGTAACAGACCATCAATTCTACATAATTTGGTTACAAAAAAATGATGCTACCAACTCTGCCATTAAGGAAGAATTTCTAAGAACTCTCCAATGGCTCTATCTAAGCAGTCTGCGCTTACATTTGGACGGTGAAGGCAGGAACAGACAAGACAAATGGATAAGATTACTATGCACCCAAGTTTCACAGTCTATGTTCACACTGGTTAAATGCCCAACAGGTTCTGAAAACTCACAAGATACTGTGGGGGGAAAATTACATGTATAAAAATCATTATACAGCATCATGCATTAATAAATTAAGCTACAGGTCATTTTCTGTTTTCATTTACAAATATTTGGAGAATTTCATTACTATAAGCTATTTAGTTTTAAAGAATAAAATTGACAAGTTGGTTACTTGCTATTGACAGCAGCTTTTCCATGCTGCAGAGCTTAACAAGAAATGCAGAACAACTTCTAATTTCTTGCAGCAAAAACTCAATTTCAGCAGCTGAGCAAATTGGAAAGAGATGAGGAAAAACATACTGGAACACCGTGCTCCATCAAAATATTAGGATTCATGATGGTCACTAGCTGATGCAGTAGATCTGGCTGAGAATGGAAGAGCTCTGGAGCCAGCTTCCTCATGACAAGCTCAAGTTGTTCAGCCGCATATCCAGGTACCCCATACCATGTCTTTGGTTCACCCCTGTGAAATAGTCACAAAATGTACATTCTTTTCAGCTTCATATCATAAAAAAACTTAACTATCTCAACTTACACAGTTTTAGCAATAACCACAAACCCCTCTACAAAAACACAATGCTTCAAAAAAAAATAGAAACAGCACGTGGTTCAATGAAAAAGCAGGGTAAATGCACCAAACAGATAATGTAACATTCCACATAACAAGTTTCAAAACTTCACTGTTTCCACCATAGGGCTGGGAGATAATGGGATCAGAAATGAGAGGACACAGATTTAAGTTCAAGGCCGAAAGATCAGAGGTACGATAAGAATATTCTTTGTGCCATGATCAGAGATCTGGAATGCAACTCAGAGTACCTTGAAGAGGAAATTAGATAAATACTTGGGAGGGAGGAACTTGCATGGCAATAATCAGAGAGTAAGAGTGAAAGAAACTGCATCACTCTTTCAAACAGCTGACTGAGGCACCTTTCTTATGCCATACAATCCTACCACAATCGTTCTGTGTTAATATTACAATGCAACACACAAGAAAATAGAAACAGGGATTTTTTTGGTAGGTACAAAATGCATGAACATCTGATGTTAATTCTTGAGACATCATAATTAAACTGCTATGATTCTAGCTCTTTGTGAGTTCATCCCATCCCTCAGATAATTTACCTATCCTTGATATCCAAACTATTCAAGCTCTCACACATCATGGCTCTCATAGGTTAATGACTGTCACTGACTCAACCCATGAACTCAATTGTTCCTTGGACCTATTCTTGGATAGAATGCCTGGCGGAAATGCACTTCTTCATGTTGGAAAAGATTACATCTACATAGTTGAAGCAGGCACATTTTTTTCCAAAATATATTGCTCCATGCAATTATTAGGCAAGAGAATTACACTAATTTGGTTCAAGTACAAGGATGCTGGAATTCTCTCCACTTGGACTGGTGTGGTCACAACAATACAAGCCAGTGCAGTTTCTCTTATCAGCACCACTGCTACTCTGTAAAGTATCAAATCCCATATTAGTACTGCAGACTGGTTTGCCACACAAGAAAAAGCCTGTATAGCAGTGATTAAATGGCTTACTAAAAGATATTAAAAAGATATCAGGAAAAAAAAATGCCAAAAACAAAATAAACAGTACATGTTGCACCAAATTCTAGTTCAATGCATTGTGTAATGATTTAATCTGCATGAACAGTATGCAAGACAAGCTTTTCACTGTATCTCAGTACATGTGACAGTAATAAACCAATACCAACATATGGCCTCTCTCACAGGATAAGATGATGGCCTTATCTCCACTTTCCAAGCCATACCCTTAACATTTGATTCCACTCCAATTCTAAAATAGGTGTTGGATATTTTTAGTGAAGAGTTCCACAACTCTGTGAAATAGAGAATTCCAGACAAGCATTACCTTCATAAAGAAATTCCTCATCATCTGTGACACAAGTTGGCAATCCTTTATTCTGAAACCATGGGTCAATGCACATAGACTTTTCTCCAGGGTTGGGAATTAAAAACTAACTTAGACAGGCATGAACAACTACAGCTGAAGGACGTTACTTAGTATGATTCAACAGCAAAACTTGCACACAAGTTAATTTGTGTACAATGAATACATCACTCAAGTGTCTATCAGAACATGACAATAACAAATATCTTTGGGATGCTAACTCTGGCCGGTATAATATCCGATGTTACATTTTTAATGCCTGCACTTAAACTTATTAAATTATGGACTGATTTGAAGAAAAATCATACAATCCAATAGACCATAACCAAAATATTTACAAACCAGTGCAGAAAGTTAATAGAGTAGCTCCAGTGGTCTTCGATATGCCAGCAGAATGAAGAGAAGCACATCCCCACGTAGAGCCAAGGGACCTTCATTCCAGAGATGTCAGCGTTGATGTGTGTCAATACGGACTGCTCCAAGACCGGCATGTTGTTCAAGTTCCAACCAGAATTAGCATATTCCTTAGATAGCAAGCATTATAAAACCAAAGGGTTAGATGGAGAAGAGGTAGGTGCAGAGAGAATGTGGAGAGGTCAGAAGGAAGGAATAGGAAGAGAAGTGGAGGGTGAAAGAGAAGTGGGTTGGTTATAGTGGCGGGCAGAAAAAGGGCGAATAAATGGGGGACAAAAAGTAAAAATTGTTAATCCTTTTCTAGCTGCCATGTGGTTGTGGTTAAATACAATCTGCAAAGTTATTTTATCACTATCAAGTTATAACATGAATATAGCAGGAAAAAAAAAGCAGAACGCATTGATGTAGGAGCACAAGTTAAAACTATTTATCTGGGTTACTCTCCATTACCCAAGCAAGACTCTTTTCGGGATTTTAATTTCCATTGAATGCTGCAGTAGACATCTCCCAGTGACATCTTCAACCAGCTAAGCAAATAAAACTGTAATCCTTGTCTGTGAAGCAGTAAGGAACTTAAAAAAAAGTTTGAATCCAAACCACCTGTCAGCACTTACAGCTGTAAAGTGCCAGCAAACCTTCATGTAGGTCACGAGAGGATGGAGGGACAAAGCCAATATTATCGACAATTCAGCTAGGTACCAGCCATTTGCGCCAGTTTCTCACTGTGCAATCATTGGGAGTTAATGGCCTGCATCTTTATTCTTCCTACCAAAGCTCATGACTATACACTTCCCTATGCTGTATTCTATCTGTCATTTCTTTGCCCATTCTCCCAACCTGTTTGTCTTCCTACAGACCTTTTCCTCAAAATCACCTGTACCTCCTTGTATCATTCACCAACTTGGCCACAAAGCCATCAATTCCACCATGCAGATGATTAACATGTAACATGGAAAGAAGTGGTCCCAATACAGATGCCAATACCACTAACCAGAAAAGGCCCCACTTATTCCCACTCTTTGCCATCTGTCAATCAATCAACCTTCTACCCAAGCCAGTACCTTTCCTGAATTAACATGGGCTCGTATCTTGTTAAGCAGACTCATTTGCAGCAGCTTGTCAAAGGCCTTCTGAAAATCCAAGTAAACAACATCCACTGACTCTCCTTTGCCTATCCTGTCTGTTATTTCCTCAGAATTCCAACAGCTTCATCAAGCAAGATCTTTTCTTAAAGAAACCATGTTGACTTGGGCCTATTTTATCATGTGCTTCCAAATACAATGGGTATCGGTTAATTGGGACACATCGCGACCAGTACATTTTGGCCCAATACAGCAGCTGCCTCATTAGCCGAAGTTTTTTGGAAATAGTTAAAAAGGTAAAAAGAGACAAACTGAGCAACAAACTATGTACTTAAATGTAATACAGAACAAATTAGAACACTACCAATAGCACTATAATCCTATAAAACTTGTATTATTTCCTAATAGCTAGAGGAATTCATGCAGTGTATGGAGTGAACAAAATCAGCGCAGACGCCTAGTAGAAATAACCTTCATACACTATCAACAACTGCGTCCTCCAAATCTTCACTTTCATGATTCAAGATGATTGTTGATACTTTAAATTCTTCATGGCTCCTAAATTGATGTTGTGAAATCATTTCATTTTCATTCCCGGCCACTTGTGGCATCTTCAAGCCTGAATGCTTGAAACCACAGTGAGCAAATCAGTTCTGAATTGTCTTGGTGCTTACTTCCCACCAGTGACAAAAATCACTTCACTACTTATAAAAAACACACAACTGTTCACTCTCACCATAGTGTAGTGGGTAACAGCCATACAACTGCACACGACTGTCACCAGTTAGAAGCTGTTCACCAACAGTCTCCTGCCCAAATTAAGCAGCATGGTGTCCCGAATAAACAAAGGGAAATCTAGCTATTTTATCAATTTGTTGTTCTGTAAGAGTTGCCCCAAAAAAGTGGTTGCCCCGATTAGCCGATGGCCCAATTAACTGGAATATACTGCATCCCAAAACTTTAGGATGGACGCCGGATCTGAAACAGGATCTCTGGTGCTGTCTGTGATTCATGGTGAAAGGGAAGTAGAAGCCGCAAGTCTATCTTTAAAGTTAATGCTTCAATTCTGGGTTGATTTCGTATATACAGTTGCAAGAAGTAGTTTGTGAACCCTTTG
The DNA here is from genome assembly GCF_963921235.1 of Mobula hypostoma. Taxonomy (NCBI): domain Eukaryota; kingdom Metazoa; phylum Chordata; class Chondrichthyes; order Myliobatiformes; family Myliobatidae; genus Mobula; species Mobula hypostoma. Next base: position 55,582,297 of record NC_086105.1, on the reverse strand, counting down.
TAATTACCTAGTTTTCTGCATTAATTATTCATAAAATTTGGTCTGATCTTCACCCAAGTCACAATAATAGACAAACACAATCTGACTAATCTAATAACACACAAACAATTGTACTTCTTGTCAATACCGAGTACACCATTTAAACAATCACAGTCTTGGTTCAAAGAAGTACGTGAACCTCTGGGGTAATGCCTGTGACAATAGCTATTTGGAGTCAGGTGTTCCAATCAATGATACAAGATTGCAGGGGTGGGTTGGAGAGGTGCCCTGTCCTATAGAGACACTAATTCAGGTTACTGACAGAGCCTGCTCTTCTTAAGAAAATTGTTTATGTGCACTTAGCCTTGATCAAAACAACTTTCAGAGGACCTTAGAAGAATTGTAGATGCATAAAGCTGGAAAAGGCTACAAGAGTATTTCTAACAACCTGAGTGCTCGTCAGTCCACAGGAAGAGACACTGTCTCAAACGGAGGAAATTCAGAACTGTTGCTACTCTCACTAGAAGTGGGTATTCTGCAAAGATCACACAAAGAGCACAACATACAATGCTGAAGGAGGTGAAAAAGAACCCAAGGGTAACAGCAGACCTGTAGAAAACTCTAGAACTTGCTAATGTCTCTGTACATGTGTCCACTATAAGAAAAACACTAAACAAGAATTGTGTTCATGGAAAGACACCACCGGAAGAAACCATTGCTCTCCAAAACAAACATTGCCGAACGTCTCAAGTTTGCAAAAGACCGCCTGGATATTCCTCAATGCTTCTGGGACAATGTTTTGTGGATAGTTAAGACAAAAGTTGAATTTTTTGACAGAAATGCACACCACTATGTTTGGAGCAAAGAGGGAACTGCACACCAACACCAAAACCTCATCCCAACCGTGAAGCATAGTGGAAGAAGCATCATGGTTTGGGACTGCTTTGCTACCTCAGGGCCTGGACAGCTTGCCATCATTGAGGGAACATTGAATTCAAAATTGTATCAAGACATTTTACAAGAGTAGATCAACTGAATGGTTTTAAAAGAAGAAAATTAGTGTTTTGGAATGGCCAAGTCAGAATCCAGCCCTTAGCCCAATTGAGAACGTGTGGCATTCCCTGAAGAGGCTGTTCATGCAAGACATCCCAGAAATAATGATGAACTGAAACAGTTTAGTATGGAGGAATGGTCTAAAATTCCTCCTAACCATTGTGCAAGTGTGATCAGCAGCTACAGGAAAAGTTTGGTGGAGGTTATTGCTGCTAAAGGAGGTTTTACCAGTTATTAAATACATGGGATTATATACTTTTTCCAGCCTGGAATGTGAATGATTGAACAATATGTTCAGGAAAGAATTGAAAAGTACAATTGTCTGTGTGTTATTCAGCTAGGCAGATCGTGTTTCTCTATTATTGTGATTCAGATGAAGACCAGATCACATTTTATGAGTAATTAATGCAGAAAACTAGGTTCATAAACTTTCTCTTGCAACTATATTTACTTAAATTAAAATGCAAAGTAAAAGTGACTAGCATAGAGCTGTGGCTAACTCCACTTTTTACTTATTAAATTTTAATATGCAGAGCTAGTGGGCAATTTTTTTTAAAAAATTGATGAAAAAGATACAAATACAGTTACAAATTTCAATTTCTTCATACTTAAAAAAAAATCAAATCAACTCCTGCCAACAATAGAAAACAAGTTTTTCCAAAGTTATGGCTAAACTGACTGCCTAACACAACAGCAAAAAGTCTAATTTCAGATTTGTTTGAAGAAATTTCTTGATAATGTACATAAAGAGATTTTCTCTAACATCTTGAAAACTATGGGACAGGAGTAAAATACTTGCCCAGAAATTTGCAACATTTTATAGTTTGAGAAAGTTAAGATAGCCTTGATTAAACCATGCTCACCACTGAGAATGTGGACTCATTATTAAACTACCGTAAATTCTGGTGTATAAACTGAGAACTTGGCCCTAAATTTTGGTCCTAAAATTAGGGGGTCGGCTTATACAGAGGGTACCAAGTTTGGAAAAACGAATACACAGAAGGCAGGTCGTATTTATTGGCTGTTTGAGTCAGATACAAAAGAAAATACAAATGCTTATGAAATCTACACAAAAGAAAAAGATACAAAACATTCTGTTTCTCAATTTACTTGTACACACTGTTGTCGTCAAACGTTCAGAGCTTGAAACTCTCACACCCTTCATTATCTGACTCTCCGAGAATCGCGTCCCATTCTTCAGCGCACGAATTCTTTGAATGGTTTATTTAAAATCACATCTCGTGGCTAGAGCACGGACATCAAACCACCGGGGATGACTGCAATGTCCATATTTTCAGCTTTCAGTGCTGCTTTTATCTCACCTGACAAGTGCGCTTTAAATATGTCCCAGACTTTTCCTTCCTGAAACCTTCGGGACATCGATGCCACACCTCTTTAACCCACTTCAAGCAACCTGCTTCGTCCATCCAGCCATGTTCTTGAATGTAAACAATACCCAGTGGGAACTTTTCTTTCTTTGGGAATGTTTTCCTCTAACCATCGGTGGTAGTTTGGTCCCATCAGCCATACACATTAACACGACAGTAAAATGTTGCTTCTCGTGTCCAGTTGTTTTGACAAGGTCTGTTTTCTCCTCCTTCTGATTGACAGTGCGGTTGCCAGCAAAATCAAAGAACGTTGGCGTCTCATCCAAGTTACCAATCAGTGAGAGCGGGTAAGAATGTGCCTTTCGATGCTTGATTACAAATGATTGGAAGGCCGTAATCTTATTCTCAAGGTCGCTCGGCAACTTCTGAGCAATCTTTGTTTTTTGTCTCAACACAAGATCACGTCTACTCATAAATTGGGTGCACCGACTTCGCATAGCTTTGAAATTTTTGCTAACCTCACGGTGTTTTTCAGCCCATTTCAATGCTTGAACTCGAATCATTTCTCTGGTAACAATACATCCAGATGATCGCTGGTGATTCACCCACTCTAAAACCTTTTCCTTCCAGTTCTGGCCACTGGCAATGTTTTCCTGTGGTTTAAACATTTTGATTTGGCACTGCCCTCAGCATGTCCTCTGCCTTTCTCCACTATCACTAGTTTCTCGTTTACACTAAACTTTTTAGCAGCTGCAGAATTATTCGTTCCTTTAGCAAAATCAACAACCTTCAGCTTGAAGCCAGCATCATATCGCATTCATTTTAATCTTTTGTACATGGTGGTCGCAAACTCAATACTGAGTACACGTACTGATCCCACCACCCGGTGTTATGTTTTAACAAGATTACGATGGGTGCTAAATGGTTTCACGGGGGTTACATTTCAGAGGATTCTTTACCATTGGGAACCTAATCCAAAACTTCCCTCCCTGATCCAAAACCTCTACAAAAGGGGTCGGCTTATACAAAGGTAACATGAAAAAGTCACTTTTTTAACCTTGAAAATGGGGGGGGGGGGGCCGCTTATACACCAGAATTTACTGTAATATCATACATAAAACATAAAAGTATAATGTCATATCTTCAGACTCTTCTTGTACCTTGTGAATTGATTTTTTTTTAAAAAGGAGGAAAGTTACAACTAATTGAAAAATGTATTTTTGGACAAGTGGCGGACACCTTTAAGACTATCATCAGAATATGCAAACACTGGGCACATGATCTCCTGCACGCACCAGTGGGAGTCAGCAACCAGATGTGACACTCTGTGGCTGCACCTTGGAGACAAGACTAACTAAACAAATGACTACTTTGAATGTTAACTATTAACTTACTCAGCTATCCTTTACATCCTGCACTCTCCTACACAATTGCTTAAAAAATCTAGAACAAATTCTCTTGATGCTGATCGCCTACTTGGAAAGAGATCACAATAAAGATCCATGCAGATACATTGGTTTAACATCAAGTGCTTTAAATTTAATTATATTCTTATAGGTCACTTAAGAATTAGTCAAAAGCCCTTGCATTTACTCTAATTGGTTTTCCATTAAATTTAAATAACAATGTCTGCTTCTTCAGTATGGGGCCATAGATTCTTGATTTAGACTTGTATCTAAATTTTTAAAAATTGAAGTTTAACACTAATTCAGTAATAGTACTGAGCAATATAGGAGAATATAAACCACCAGCATATAATATTGTCATTGTACCAGCCAAAAATGGACAATTTAGGTCAATTCCACTGCCTCACCTTTTGTCCATGGTTTTGTCAGATGGTTTTAGAAGGTTGTGATTGCACTAGGGAGGAATTTCAGCAGGGTGGTGCACTGGCTGAGTGGTTCAATGATGAATAGAGAATGGTTTGTGGAAGAGGCTGAAGATGATTGAGACATTCAAAGTTGAGGAGCATAATTAGGATGGATAACAAGAAACTCTTCCCTATAGCATGTGTCCAAAACAAGAGTCAACAAGGGTTAAGTGGTTGAGAGCAGATCTGAAGATAGTGGTTAGGATCTTGAACACAAGCTTGCAGAGGCACACATTCACATTCAAGAAATATCTAGAATACTTAATTGCCATGACAGAGAAAACTACAGGCCAATTGCTTAAAATGGGATGAATACAAAAGAGTAGTTGATGGTTAGCATGAATTGAGTAAGATCCAGGTTCTTTTCTAGCACTCTTTTGATCTACCGTCTAACCAGAGTTTTGCAGGTCCCACTTTTCCCAGAATCAGTCCCAGGTGTCTGAAACCTTCCCTCTGGAAGGAACTGGGATCCATTTGACCATGTTAATTTGCACTAGCTTTCTACTTTTATACTTAGTGGTACATGGAAGGCAGTAATCTGGAAATTATCATAGAGGCCCTGCTTTCAATCTCTCTAGCTCTGCCTGTAGGACCTCATCCTTCTTTCCACCTGCATCATTGATACTGATAATGACAAACAAACTTCGTGGAGTGTTGGTTATATGGTTATTTATGTGGCCAGCTAGAACTAGTTATCTGAGACTCAAATCATTAATACAGCAGAGTTTAATTCATGTATGGTTTCCTCCACAAGATTTTAGCAAGCTAGAGAAAGAATGCTAACTGGGGAAAATGGATCAATACAAGCCAAATGGTTTATAGCTCAGAAAGGTTAAAGGTTAAAAATCAGCTTGACTGGGGATGAAAAGCTGAATAAAGAACTCAAACAGGAGGAAAACAGAAATGGATATAGAATACTGCTTGCTCAGAGTCCATCAAATATTTGGGTATCATTATGCTAAAAGATTTGGCAAAATTATCAGAATGTAACTATCAGCCTATATATAAAAAATTAAGGAAAATATAACAAGATGGAACCCAATTCCTTTTCTTGGTCTCAGTTCAAGGATTGAATCTATTAAAATGAATATACTGCTCAGACTACTATATCTCTTTCAGACCCTACCAACAGAGATTAACCAAAATCAATTCAATGAAAGGAACAAGATGCTATCAAAATATATATGGCATGGTAAAAAGCCTAGGGTTCATCTCAAAACTTTGCAATTAGCCAAGGAAAAAGGGGATGGGGTCTACCTTCTCTTAGAGATTACTATTTTGCAGCACAGTTGAGAGCCGTGATATGCTGGTGGAACCCATCACATGACACTCAATGGAAAAACATTGAGGAGAGGATACTTTCCACCCCCATACAGGCAATTTTGGGGGTGATAACAACCTACAAAGTTACATAAATAATACTGACAACCCATGGGTGAAATGGACTCTTAAAATATGGAAAACTATTATAAAAGAATATAAACTAGAGAGACATTGCAATTCTTAAATGGTGTGCATATGACTTGGATTTTACGCCAAATAAACTGGATGCTAGATTTAAGGACCGGACAGCTAAAGGAATAACAGCTATTTGCAATATAATGAAAGAAGGAACATTGTTCAGTTTTGAAATGCTCAAAGAGAAACAAATAGAAAAACAAGACTTTTACCGGTATTTACTGATGCGACAGTATGTTAATAGGACAGTTAAAAACGTAACCAAGGCAAGTACATGTCTGATAGAACTATTTAGAAAAGCATATAATTCAGACAGCGGTAGTAGAATAATTTCAAGCGTGTATAAGGGTTTGTCAAATCTTAAGACACATTCGACTTCATACATTAAAACAAAATGGGAGAAGGAAGGAGGGATAATAATATCTGAGGAAGACTGGACAATAATATAGAGGTATCAATGGAAGTGTACCAGTTCACAGAAATGGAAGGAATTCAGGTGGAAAAACTTGATAAGGTATTTTATTACACACTCTCAGAAATCCCATTATGATAGTAACCCCCCTGCTTGCTGGAGAAATTGTGGAAATCAAAATGCAACTATCATATTTTCTGGGAATGCCCCATGATCAAAGACTATTGGAGTGGGATACATAATGTCCTACAAGACATCTTTAAATGTGAAATACCCTTAGAGAGTAAGACCATATATTTTGGGTATATACCTCAAGAATGGTTGAAAAGAGATAAATATTGATGGCTGGTAAAAAGACCCTTACCAGGAAATGGTTATCACAGGAGAGCCCAACTTTAAATGTATGGATGGAAATTACAATGGACATTTACAAAATGGAGAAGATAACAGCATCTGTTAATCATAAGTTGGAACAATTTTATTCATACTGGAAAAAATGGTTTAACTACATAACACCTCATAGACCTGATTTTATTCTCACAAGTCAATGACTATGTTGTTTAAAAAAAAAGATCACTCCCTACTCTGTACATAGTTTTCTTCTTTCGATTATTCTTTCTTTCCTCTCCTTTCTATATGTGTATACCTCAGATATTATATGACATATTATGTACAGTATCTGAAATACATCTTATGGAAATGTTAGATGATGAAATTCAATAAAAAATAAATTACAAAAAAAATTACTGTTTGCTCTTTGAAACTTACTCGTTTTCAAAAGCTGGTAAACAAGACAAAATGGTCTGGGTATACTTAGTGGTATGCAAGCAGTTTACTAAGTACAGCAGTTGAGCTGAGACAATTGTGGATATAATATTTCAGCTGTTTCTAAAACATGGCTTAAAGAGAGGCAAGCTCCATATTCTGTTTATAATGTTTTTAGACAAGATGGATAAAGGAATTAAAAAGGAGGGGGGATGACAATTAGTTCAAGAAACACAGGTGTGAAAGGGAATGTTATTTCATGAGGCTACATGGTTGACTGAACAACAAAAACAGCAATCATGCTGCTGGGTGACAGAAAAAGCACATTGGTTTGCAAAGTTCTGTTAAATGCAAAAATACAAGAGTAGTTTGAGTTATTTCAATTGCTATTAATGGGCAACAGCTAGTAAAAAGCATTGAGGGCACATGAATCTTCAATTGCATTCCAGAAAAACTTTATAGTGTGTGGTAAAAGGGAAAGGGGACTCTGGATTTGGCTGAATTGGAGTGGAAACAGTCACCTGAAAGCAAGTCAACCTCAGAGAACTGGGAGACATTCAAGATGACAAATGAAGGGGCTCAAGTTACCTGTTCTCAGGAAGTAAAAGGATGGGACTGGCTAAGATATAGCCCACTGGAAAACAAACATATTAGCAAGTTTAATGGTCCTTAGTACTTTGAAAGCTAATAAATATCCAAACCCAGACCACCAAGAGCAGCAAGGGAGGAAACAAAGGGGCTCTGCCTGACATTTTTTAATCCTCTCTGAATAGAGGAATGTAGTGAAAGGTGTGAAGGACTGCCAACATTGCACCGTCCTTCAAAATAGATCGCAAGAATAAAGCAAAACTTTTGAGCCAGAAATTTAACTTCCATCACAAGAAAATTTTTGAAAATTTTTGCAAGGAACAGTATAATTCATATACCTCAATTCATAAAGGCACTTGCTAGTCAGGGATAGCCAAGGATTGACTTTTGTAAATCAAAGATCATGCCTAATGATTGAATTGTTTGATTAGGAAGACTGACAAAAATCAATTGAAAATGGACTAAAGACTTTTGACACACAATGTGGCTGTCTGGTTAAAAAAGTGATCCAATGGGATCCAAGAAAGTGGCAAATTGGATTCAAAACTAAACTAATGGCAGGAAGCTAATAGTAATGGCTATGCATGTTTGTCACTGAATAGCTGTGATCATGGAGCTCAAAGGGGTCAGGACTTGACCCAGTGTTTGTTCCATGTCTTCCACCTTATGGGCAAAACTGACTTATGGAAGTCTGTAAAAATGAAACGTATCTATTACCTGGGGGAAGAGCCTATATATACATAAGCAGATTTTTAAATGCAGCCAGAAAGGTGAATAAGGTGGTTAAAAAGGCAAGCAGATATTTTCCTTCTGATCAATGGCAATGGTCATTAATATCACCGTACATTGTTGTCTGACTAGTATTGCATATTGTTTCAGAACAAACCTCTACTCTAACAAGAGCAGAGGCGCTGTTCTGGAATAATATACAATGCTAGTTAGACAACTATTAAAACCCAGCATTTATTTCTGGTTGCTGAACTGAAGGGTGAATGTAATAGAATTGGAGAGGATCAAGTAGCAAGGAACTGCAAATAATGGAAACCCAAAATAAAAATAGAAATGTTGGAGATAGTAGGCCAGGCAGAGTCTTACACACAGAAAAAGATTTAATCTTTTAGTTCTGACAATAGATAATCAACCTGTTTCTCTCACCATAAAAGCTGCCAGACCTGCTGAGATTTATAGTGGGCAGGCAAGATTGGAAAACTGCAGCTGTCAGAGAAAGTCAGTGCCTGATGCAAGGTCATCAACATTTATGTTAACTCAAGAAGTTCACTTTCCATAGATGCTGCCCAGCCTGCGAATGTTTCAGATTTACAGGTTATCGCAAATTCCAGCATCATTTCTATCCACTTCTCTTATCAACCATTTTCCTCAATTTACATTTCCTCCAAGACAGGGCAGTAATCAATAGAGTCGTACAGCACTGAACTGGGCCCTTTGGCCCAACTGGTCCATGACAACCAATATTCCCATTTAAACTAGTCTCATTTTCCTGTGTTTGGTTCACATCCCTTTCAACCTTTCCTATCCACATACCTGTCCAAAGACGACTTAAATATTGTTAATATGCCTACCTTGATCACTTCCTCTGGCAGCTCATTCTATACACTGTCCACTTTCTTTGGTGAAAAAGTTGTCCAAAGTTCCCATTAAATCTCTCCCCTTTCACATTAAACCTATGCCCTCTAGTTCTGGATTCACCAACCCTGGGAAAAAGCTGCACATTTTTCCTATCTACACCTCTCATAAATTTATGCACCTTTTCAGCTCACCTCTCATGCCAATCAATAAAGTCCCAACCTGCTCAACCTCTCTCCATAACTCAGTCCCTAGAATCCCAGCAGCTTCCTCTTAAATCTCGACACTCCTTCCAGTTTAACAGCATCTTTCTGAAAGCAGGGTGACCAAAACTAAACACAATATTCCAAATGTGGCCATACCCATGCTTTGTACATCTGCAACATAATCTCCCAACTTCAATACTCAATACCCTGACTGAAGGTCAGCATGCTAAAGATGGACTTCACCACACTACACCACCATTTTCAAGGAAAAGTACTTCAAGCGCCCCGTCCTGCAACACTCTTTTAGGACCCATCATTCACTGTGAAAATTATACACTTAGCTGTCATCCAAAAATGAAATACCTCCCACTTATCTAAATTTGTCATTCCTCAGCACACTTACCCAGATGATCAAGATCCCACTGTAAATCCTGCTAACTATCTTCACTGTCAGTAACCCCAACATATTTTTGTGGCACCTGCAAACTTACTAACAACACACCAACACTTTTGGCCAGGATCTGCAAATTTTCTTGTTTGTCAATATAATCCCCTTTCCATGGACTCCCGCATCCACAGACAATACCTTTATTCCCTCCATTCCTCCTCCTGTTCCGCAGAGTAAGGTACGCTAACTTTCAAACTTTTCCTTATTCTGATAAGTCATTGATCTCTTTTTTTTCTCCCCTCTTCACAGATGCTGCTTGACCTGTTGAGAACCATAAAATCTTAGTCACCCAGCCCTACAGGCTCTTCAGCATACATTTCCTGACTGACCATCGCGTATCCATCAGTATTCATCCTAATAATCAGCAATTGGCTTGTAGCTTTCAATATCTTGCTGTTCAATAGATTCCAATATTTTCTGCTTCAGGTATCTAGAGTCTGCAGCTTTAGCTATGACAGCAAGTTAGAAATGATGGGAATGCTTTCTTTGGAACAGAGAAAGGAGACAATGGAGGTGCATAAAATTATGAAGCACACAAATGGACTAAATAGGAGACTTTTATTTCCCTTAAAATAGGTCAAAATTCAGGGGAACATTTAAATTAATAGATGCAGTAGAAAGATGGAAAGGTCGGGGGATCTTGAACTCACAGCCGTACAAGATAGTGGTGGCATATTTTGAAAATACTAGAGTATACACGGGAGGGGGAGGGGGAGGGGGAGGGGGAGGGGGAGGGGGAGGGGGAGGGGGAGGGGGAGGGGGAGGGGGAGGGGGAGGGGGAGGGGGAGGGGGAGGGGGAGGGGGAGGGGGAGGGGGAGGGGGAGGGGGAGGGGGAGGGGGAGGGGGAGGGGGAGGGGGAGGGGGACCAAGACTTTTGTACAGTACTGTAATTTTATGCATTGCACTGTATTGCTGCCACAAAAAAAATTCATGACATATGTAAGTGATTATAAACTTGCTTCTGAAATGGCTCCATTGTGGACTGAGAGTGGGAAGAAGGCAGGAAAGGGAAATCATGGTTGTGAAAAGGGAAGGGAGAGTGGAGAGAGCGGGAAGCACCAGAGAAACATTCTGTAATGATCAATAAACCAATTGCTTGGAATCAAATAACATTGCCTGGCATCTCAGGGCTGGGTGTGTCTACACCCATGCCACCCCCCCACCCCCACCCCACACTCCTCTGCCACAGAAACCCAAGACTTTTGCACAGTACTGGACCTGAAGGGCCATGACATATAGGTCTATAGATAAACTGCTGGAAGGTGGGCTTGGTAGTTGTCCAACCATTAGGGTTCATTGAACAATTACCCGTGTTATAAATGTCTGATTTTGAAATACAAAAAGATGAACACTGGCTAGTAATCTTCAGAGTTCTCTGCAAGCATGACAATATACCATCCTGGAGTTGTAATATGGTTTACAAGAAATATTAAGCCTTATATTGCAAAAGGAAAAATAGTCCAGCTATGACTTACAGGAATTAGGACAGTATTCAAATAAAGGAACAAACTCTTACATTGCCAAAACAGTATGCCTATGAGTATGGAAAAAATTCTGAATTCGGCAAAGAACCTCCAAGGCATTGATAAGGAAATAGACACTAAATACAATATCAAGGCAGCAAATAAGAGCTTACATAGACCTGTACAAAAAACAGAACAAACAAGAGTTGATTTGGATCCCTTACAGGCATACAGGAGAAATTATATTGGGAATAGAGAAATGACAGAAAAGTTAAACAACCACCTTGTTCCTGTCCGTATGGGAAACCCTCCCAAAAATGTCAGCACTAAGGTATGGGGTAAAGATGGTGCTTAAAGAAATTAGAAATAGTGAAAACTGGTATTGGTGAAATTAATGGTACTGAACTTGCAATGAATCCCCTGGGCCTGATAATCTATGAAGTATGTGACAACGGAGTGAACAGAAGTTTATCAACTTCCAAATTTCTGATTTAAGGAATGGGAACAAAAGACTTGATAGTATCAAATGAAATGGAAATTAAATTTCCATAAAGTCTGACAAATCTATTTAAATGCTTTCTGAGATTTTAACTAGGAGAGTAGATAGCATTCCTATCTGGATATTCAGAAGATCTCTGATACGATGTTGCACAGATTATTCAACACAAAGGCACATAACTGTTGGTAACATATAGAGATGGATTGAAGATTAGTTAATGGATATAGAGAAAAATAGAAAAATTATTTTCTTGGGTTGGAAGGCTATGAGCAACCAAGTGCTGCATAGATGAATCCTGGGTCACCAATTGTTAACATTCTATATCAATGGTTCAGATGAGCTGAACAGATATAATATCTCCAAGTCTGCTGAAGATACAAAGCTAGATAGCAATGTGGGTTTGAGAAAGACATAAAAAGGCTTCAGGGAGATTTAAACAGCCTCAGTTACTGGGGAAGGACAGGATAAATGGAATATTACTGTGATCAAGCATATCAAAACAAAAGAAAGCGAAGTATTTTTTAAATGGTGAGAGATCCCCGCAAGATGCTAATGTTCAAAGGAATTTGGGTAGCCTTGTGCATAATGCACTAAAAGTTGTTACATAATGGAGACGGGAGCTTTGATTTATGTTGACAATGTATGCAAACTGAATTATACCATGTGTGCTTCTGCAACAAATGGCAAATGCTCAGAACATTTCACAATTGGTGAGGTGCAATTTGGAGACAGTAGCAACTGAAAGGTACTCCAGGTTGAATTGTTTCTCCAACACAGCACTGAAGAAATCAGCACAATTCAATCTTGTTCTGGAGGTGCATTTTTTCTTTTGGGAAGTTGATATTTGTTAATGTGATGCAAATGGAGAAAGTGGAAGAACAACAAAGTCTCACCTCCTCTTCAGGAAGCAGCCTCCTTTTGGTCTCCTTGACTGGGAATCCACTGCCAAATTCCTTTGATGTGATGTCAGCACCATACTCCACAATAACATCCTCCTCAATGCTACTGACAAGTCGCCAGAATTCCTTCTCCACTAGCTCTGTTGGGACCATCTGCATAAGAAGGGAGAAAGACAAGCATAAGGCCAGAGTGAAGGAGCACAACAGGGTCAGAGCAAGACAGTGCCTGGATCAGAGTGAGCAGGCAGTAGGTCAGAAGCAAGAGCAAACCAAGCTGTGCGACACACATTCCGGGTGACAAAGAAAGGAGAAATGATGAGAATGACAGAAATAATGGAGGGAACAACACAAAACATTGTGGGTAGGGAAAGGACAGAATAATGACATTAGTAAGAGTAACGCGTTTCAGGGTTTGCAAGTACAAAATGCTGAGGAGAACTGGGAAGGAAAGGAAAGGCCTACTTGGTGGCTGCAGGAAGACATCTATGCTCAAAGATGATGAGGTGCATGGTCTCAGTGTAGATGGGAGGCGAATCTAGGAGTGACTGACTGACTCAAAGACTACACAGGGAGGGTATGTACCCATCAGGGAGTTAAGAGGACTAGGTACAACACACACGAGAGAGGCTATTGTAAGAGGAAAGATGAAGATCAAGCAAAGGAGATGTGATAAGGGATGGAGTAACATATGCTGAGATGGATTGCTGGGAGGGACAGTCAGCAGAGATGGACAGGATGCACATGTGGTTCTGAGGATGTCTGACATCAAGAAGGTAAAGGTGCATGTGATAGATATTAGTGAAGCACAGCTTCTTGGTGGTGAGACAAAGAACGGTCAGATTAATAAATCATACTCTTCGTTACCAGGTATTGATACATCTAGCCATGTAAATCAAGTAGAGATGTTCAAGAATAACAACACTCAGATGGATACCAAACAGTAAGCCAATTTAAACTGCAAAGAACCTACTTGTGGATTTGTGTTTGACAGCAGAATTTGTTTGAAAATGCTCTTCGACTTCATTAGTCCAAGTGATTTGACAGCAATGATGATTTAATAGACTCAAATCCCTATACAAAACCTTTAAAATATCCTGTACTTTGCACAGAGTAATACAGCACAGAAACAAGTCTTTTGGCCCATCAGTCCACGCTGACCACAGTATCCTCCTAGTTAGACCACAGACTGTAAGACATAGGAGCAGAATTAGGCCATTAGGCCAATTGAAATTCAATCATGGCTGATCCTTTTCTTCCCCTCCTCAGCCCCACTCCCCGGACTTCTCTCCATAACCTTTGATGCCATGTCCAATCAAGAACCATCAATCTCAGACTTAAATACAACCAAAGACCAGGCCTCCACAGCTGCCTGTAGTAACAGATTCCATAAATTCACCACCCTCTGGCTGAAGAAATTTCTCCGCATCCCTGTTTTAAATAGACACCCCTCTACCCTGAGGCTGTGCCCTCTTGTCCTAGACTCTCCCATCCTTTCCATATCTACTCTGTCTACGTCTTTAAACATTCCAAAGGTTTCAATGAAATACCCCTTCATCCTTCTAAATTCAGTTGTCTGCAAGCCTCTGCCCTCCAAATACCTCTTAAATGCTGTAACTGTATCAACTACATCCTCTGGCAGTTCATTCCAGGTACTCAATACCATCTGTGTAAAGAAGTTACCTCCTGGGTCCCTTTTACATCTCTTCCCCCTTATCTTGCCCAATTTTTGAACTCTGCCAAACTAAATGTGAACTTAATTGTAACTGAAATTGAATTTGAATTATTACAAACGTACCAAAGCACTTCTCCACTAGCCAAGACTCAACCCCTTTCTGACCATGGAAAATGTTCTGTTTTAATTCTCTCTAAATCATGTTAGTGAAAAGTCTGAACATGTAGAGTTTCTTTTTGCCTTGTACATCAAATTTTTGCCTTGCCATACACGTTATCTTTACCAACCCCACACCCTCACCACCACCACCTTAGAGACCAAGTTTTCTAAACTTAACCTAGGAAGTTTACAAATAGATTAACAAAAAGATTAAAGATCTCTTCTGAAATAGAGCCGCAAAGTGCCAAAAACAAATATTCCACCCACCAGTGCATTTAGAAATTTATAGATCCAAATGACAAAGCAATTACTTTGAACTGACAGAGTTCCATTTCAAAGATACAGACCAGAATTTTTCCATTATTTCTCCTCAGAAACACCATACAATGATATTTCTGCGGTTACTACAGATACTGAATGGGAGAACTCTCCCATCCTTCACAATTTCTCCTTCCAACCCCATAGAAATTCCCAACATCAACACCGTGGCGGAAGAATTAGAACAGCACAACACATGGCTCCAAATCTACATGACCACAAACATCCTTGTATTTGTTCTTGACATGGAGCCAAATGGCAACTTGCTTTGAATCTCTGTTGGTTCCCAGAGTAATCACATCAGTCCCTGTTCTCCACTTGTTTCGTTATAATCTAGTCTCTCACACACACCCTTCAACTTCACCTTGACTCTCCATCTCCACCTGCACGTTAGGGACAATTTAGAATATCCAATTAACATACCAACCAGCATGTCCTTGGGATGCACTCAGAGAAAGAACCCAGGTGCTCACACAGAGAATGTGAAATCTCCATAAGGCAGGAAGCCTGGAGTGATAAAGTGCAGCATCCTTTGGTTGGTGGGGGTGGGGGGGGGGGATGTAATCATCTACTCAGTCTCCGTTGCCACGACAAAGGCTTCAGGGTATCAAAGTCATATTATTCTGCCTAGTCCCATCAACCTGCACCTGAACAATAGTCCTCCATACACCTCCAATCCCATGGTGGATTGAAATAGAAAGATCTCAATTACTACATGTGGCCACAGGCATACAATGATTGATACAGTGGGGGGGGGTGGGGGAAGAGACAATGGGAGGTACAGTGTGCTTGAGAATATCAAAGGTAAAGGGCCATGTTTGTACATTGTACTTATGATGGGTTGAAGTTTTGGAGGCATACAGGTAAGGCAGAGTGACTAAACAGTGTTCACAAGGGGCAAAAAGATAGATGGGCACAATATGTACCGAGGGCACAGAGGGACGATGAGGAGAGAATTTACAAAAAGAGAGCGATAAACGCAGCTGCAAAGAAGCCTGGCAGTGACACTGTGTGATGGACATCTCAGCAAAGACTGCAACAAATTTACCACCTGGAGGAGTACTTGAAGCAGAATTTTGAAATATTAAGATCTACAAACTTGTTTCGATAATTAAAAGTCCCATGGAATACTTCGTTTGATAAGCTGACATTCTTCTCCAATTAAAAATAATCAGAAAGCATTTATAAAATATCCTATCATGGATCATACGATCATACATTATTGTTGGCTTTTTGTACTGAAGGGTCATTAACCCAAACCATTGATTGTTTATTTCCCCATTTTCTATTTCTATGATAAAATCGATCTTTACTACACACTTGAATTATACAGCTTAAAACTACAGTGTAGGTTTAACTAGCAAATACAAGAATCAGAAAGTCTCCACAAAAACATTATTGCCATCCAGAACACACATAGCTTGAACACATGACTGAAAAAATAAGGCCACTTTAGACATACTCAGTTACTATTTACTGGTTTAATTAAATCTAAACCAACCTCATGCCTACCTCCTTCCATTCCCCATGGGAAATGTCATCATTTCTGCAATGCAGATCAGAATTCGGGAAAATCTGAGACAGTAACACTACAATTACTGGAAACAGGGTTAGAACAGAAACTGCGAGAAATATCCAGCAGATTCACAGATGCTGTAGAGAGCAAAACAGTTCATATTTCAGAGGCATGACCTTTCATCAGAAATGATTAAACATCAGCTCTCCACAGATACTGCTTAATTTGCTCAGTCTTATATTAGAGAACTTGCACCTTGAGCCATTTTCTACCTGGTGTCGAGTCAACCCTTCCATTTCTCAATAGCTGCAGTACATACAAACATGCATTTACTTTCTGCACCATCAATCCTGACACAATCTGTTTCTATGAAGGTGCTCCTACTGGCTGCACAGAGACATATAAAGTGGTGCGAGGAGTGAAGCTTTGCAAAAGCCAAAGAAATTTGAAGAGCTTTTGCTCTGAATTGAAAATCCCTTTTACTAATAATTTCAATTATTTTTCAGCATCTTTAACTGTGCCCGTGTTAGTAGTGCTTTTAAACCCAAGACTTCAAGGTCATACTGTTTCCACATGGAATTTTGTAGATTTGGGAACTAAGGGAGGGGAAGAATGAATTAATTATATACAAAACAAATAACTAAAATTGAAAGAGTGTAGATTAAATTCACAAGGATGTTGGCAGGAATTGAGAACCTGAGTTATAGCTAAAGGTTGAATAGGTTAGGCGAGTGTTGAAGAATGAAGGGAAATCTCAGAAATTATGAGGCGCACAGACAGGGTATATACTTGCAGGTTTTCCCCCCTTAGGCTGGGGGGGACCAGACCAAGATGTCATAGGTTTAAAGTGAAACGTGAGATATTTAAGGGGAACCCAAGGGGGAACTTCTTTACCCAGAGGATGGTGCAAGTGTAGAATGAGCTGCTAGCAGAGGTGCTGGATGTGGTTTTAATAACATTTAAGTTTAAAATAGATGAGAGGCATATGGAGGGCTATAATCTAGGTACAGGTAGATGGGACTGGGCAGAAAAATAGGTCAGCACAGACTAGATCAGCCGAAGAGCCTATTTCTGTGGTGTAGTGCTCCTTGGCTCTATAAATTAATTCAGTGGTTCCTTTCCTAAATTCCTTGCTCAAGCACAGTGGTATTGGCCTAGAAGTACTAATACAGCCTATGCTCAACAAGAGAATGAGGAGGAAATAGTTCATTTGTCCATAATAGGGACTTGGTCTATATATCAGCATTAAAATTTTTATTTCTAATCTATATGCTAGTTTGCACTTAGTTAAGTATTAATAAATCATAATTATCTTATTCTACTAAGAATAACAGCAATGTGCTGTGGGAAGATTTTGAGTTTGCTTATAACACACAAAACAATCCTGATCTGATTGAACTGATTCCACACCAGAAGCAGTTAAGCGTTAGCAAACATACTTACATGTACTGGCATGTTGAAGTAATCTGACTTGAAGTTATCTGCCATCTCACCAAAGCTCTGGAGAGTGTACTCCCTGACTGCCTGCTCAAAGCCAAATGCCTCTGGTGGCTTACTGCATGCCTGTGATTGCAGAGAAGAGAGATGTGCAGGTGGGGGGTGGAGGGGGGGGGTAGTGGGGAGAGAGGAGTGGAGAAAAGAAATCCAGTAAAACTTCAAAAGACAGTTTATATTCACTTCAGATACTTTTACCCCTTACGTCCAAATATATATATCTGAAGACAATTCTTTATAAAGTTGCACTATATCTGACCATAAAATGACGAGCAGCAGAGATCCAAACTCAAGACAATATCTTGGGATCATAGAGTATATCTAATGTCCTGGGATCTTAGAAGATAAAATCTAATGACATTAACCTTACTTCTAAAGATAAGCACATTTTTGACATTTTTATTGTGATCTATAACTATATGTTGAAACATATGTTTGAATAAGGCACAAGAGAAGGGCCTCAGAAACAACCTGTTCTCAAAAGAGTTAGCAATGAGGAATGATTGCTTTAAAAGATCAAGGATAATCAGAAGCAGTAAATGCAGCCTGTCAACTAACTAAGGTTGGCTTGTGCAAGTCAACAATGTGCAGCGAAAGCACAAAGTATTGTGCTCTGCATCCTTGTGCGGCAAGGGTAATTTTTACATAACGATATAATTCCAAGGTTAACATCAACAAAAGATAGTCAACCGTACACGACCAACATAGAAACCTAACAATTTGCTGGGGACCATTACCCACCGATGAGACACTCACTGCTTGTGTTTAATTGAGTGTTATTATTTGTCTGTCTGATCGATATAAAGATAATTACCCTGAAATAGTTTGTATACAATTCATTTCAAAAATTATGCAAAGAATCAATGTACATGAGCAAAAAAATAGCACATCAAGACAAGTCATGATTACTTAATATTTAACATCTATTTCAAAATAATAGGGTTATCTATAACGTTAATCAGCACCAGCAAACTCAATCTACAAGTTAACAATACTGAGAGATTTATACAAGAGATTGCTTGTCTTTTTGTGTCATATTTCAATCTGGACAACTTCCCTTCATATTTATCATTAAACAAGAGACCAAACTGTTCATAAACGATTAATCAAAGCTGCCAAGCATCAAAATCTCAATCAATCCACAAAAGGGTACTGTGTAATTCTCAGGAACCCCAATCAGTGAAAAGGCTGAGAGCCTAATGACCTATTTGGTAGCATGCGCTGACCAATTACAACTCCAAATGGTCAGGTTTCACCTGGATGACACTTGATGCCCAACTCTGCTAACTCAGTATTAAAGCTTGAAGAGCAAGCCCAAATCACCATACTAAGTAACAGAAAGTTGGGAGGAAATAGGATCATGAAGTGGTGGTGCGGGGGGGAGGTTTCTTTTGTTCTGTTCATGTTTTTCAGATTAAGGATGTGGAGAAGGAAATAAGAACTTATTAACTGCATGAAAAATGATCTCCAAAATGCAAACCAGCACAGCCTCTTTACCACATGGCATGCTTCCATAGAGATCAAAATTGAAGTAGTATTTGTTGAAATGACTGACTCTAGGACTACTGCCAGAATTGAAAGAAAAAACTGTACTGCTACCAAATAAATGAGATAAACTTTCTGAAGGATGAAAGGAGAAGCTCAAGTGACAGAATCCATAAAGACTATGGCTCAATTCAGCATGAGAGAATGAAAGGTAGTATGTGGGGCACAAGCATTTTGATTTTTATGACATTTAAGACAACCCACACTCTCTCCCACAAGTTCTATTTTGGGACAATGAAAGCCAAAATCTATGAAGGTCACTAAGCCTTGAGATAGCAATTACAAACATCAGTGCCTAGACTGTACAAATATCAAGTACATTTGAACCCCAAAAGTTAACAGGCTCAAAGATTGCCAAAAATACTTCATGTTAGTAACACTGCCCATAAAGGCTTCTGTGGTAAAGCTAGCAAGCATTTGTTGCAAGTAGTTAGTTGCCTCTGCTGAGTCTGTTATACATTTGGCAGACTTGGGATTCTTGATGTTCAAAATTTCAGGATTCCCCAGCCCTGCCAAGGCAGGGAGCCTGAAATTATAATAAAAAATGTGCATAAACTCTCACATAAATTGCAACAAAGAAAAGGCAGCAGGATCTATTGTTGAAGAAGCAATTGATATTCACAAAATAAACCATAATTTTCTCTCCCGCAGGGTTAGCAATTGTAACCCTCTCACCGGGACTCGTACACCAACATAGCTCATAAGCGAACTCTGTTAACAGCCATATGACTCAGCGGTGAGGCGACCATCTTCCATAAGCAATAAACATTTAGGGCTGGTATGAATTGGGATTCAATCAAACAGGAATGATGGGATGGTCCGATTAAAGGAACTTCGATTTGAGTGAGCGATTGCTGTGTAAATACTGGCCAAACACAGGTATCAGTAGCCCAAAAACTACAGATCGTACACCAACATAAAGTTATGAAAGTATATTTACCAATTTTCAACTTTATCAGTTAACAGAGAAAGAAAAATTTCAAAAGGGCCAATTACAGTTAAACCAGTCTAAATGTACACAAACGTTGGAGCTCATTTCAGCAGTAGCTGGGTGTATCACTTTACTCATGGTGTGAACTCTCATCACCAACCACGTGTAGAACTTCCCTTCTAGGAATCCTTCATCTCACGAAGTACTCCTTGAAATAGGGTCTCTCCTTCGGATGGGATCCTCTAGGCGTCTTCGCCGGTGCTCTTCTCCCCGCAACTCCTGCCAGAAAACTCCAAACTAAACCACTGTCCTTCAGAAATCCCTTCCCGCCCAGCTCTCCAGAACCTTCTCACCCATCCCACAAGCCTGATTGGCTGACACAACATTCCTAAGTTGGACAACATAGCTCCTTAACTTTGGCGGAACCAAAACACTCTTGCCAGCAGGACACACTGCTTTTACAGAAACTGCTTAAAGAAAATACCTCACAACACAGCAGTAGAAATCTTAACCAGGGCACTACACAACGATATGGCAAAACATTGTCCTTGTGTATATTTGTATTAATCCTTCAAGTGTGTATTCAGATAACCATCTCAAAGTAACACACACAACAAAGATGCACAGATTACTACATACAGAACAGCAAGACCTATTCACAGTTATCTTTTTATATGGAAGCTTTCTGCAACCTTAAATCTCACCCTACCTCCACCCCCAAAAGAAATGTGCCAATTATTTTAATCTTTTTTTAATTTGGGGAGAGGGGAGTGGGAGAGTGAGGAAGGATGTTTGCATGGACTCAAAGGGACATTATTAAAAACTCCTAAGCCCAAAAAAAGATTTGCCTTATGTCTTAGGCAGCCCCTTATTTTAACAATTACATTTTGTTCTAGATTTCAAGAGGAAAGAATTTCTGCATGACCCCTCAGAATCTCATGTTTCAATCAATCCTCTCCATCTTCTAAACTCCAGCAATACAGGGTCAACCTTAACTCATAAGACAACTCGGCCATTCTAGGCATCATCCTTCCCAAAACAGCTCCTAATACATGAATATCATTCATAAATCTTGCTTCAAAGCACTGCAGACGAGGCAACAAGGAAAACTGATGGATCAAAGAAAGTGGTGGGGGAGTAGGCTGCAGGTAGCAGTAGAGCAATTATGAGAGTTGGAACAACATAAAGAAGAAAAACAGAAGGGGGAAACCAGCATATAACATTGGATAGAAAAAGACTGAAGGGCAGGCAGCATGAAGGTAAAGTGAGAGAAAGGATAGAAAAAGTCAGTGGGAAATGACTGAGAAAACAGTGAGTGAGCAGAAAAAGAGGCATAAACCCTCAGAGATCCTGTGGAGGTTGACAGTTATATGGAAATGATTTCCTGGAGCTGTGTATTTCAGACAGTAAATGGGGCATAGTTGATGGGAACAGCATTGAAGAACCAACAGGGAATGAGTTGCCTGGAACCAAATGTGGGAAAGACAGTGAGGGAGAGCAAGTGTAACAGTGAAGGAAGCCAACTGGCAGGAACAGTGCTGTCAGATAGCTCACTGGAGCCAAAAGACTATAGCAGTGTTGCATTCAACAGTTTGTTCACACAAATAATTGTTTTTCCAGAATGGAGAGGTGCAGGAGTGTCCTCCAGAGGTTGATGCATGTATCAGCAGTCTTTCTGATAAAATAACAACCTGGACTTGAATATACAAATAATATTAAACTACTAATTAAATAACAACTACACCTGGGAACCTCAGAGAAATAAAGTTAAGTAGACAGATGAATGACATTTTTTAAGCTGTCATTGTGTTCAATGATACATTTTAGCAGGAAAGATGAAAAGCAACAGACAAAATGGGGTAAAGTTCCTACTGGCTCAGAATTAAAGAAACTCAAGTATTAAACAACTGTTAAGACAGTTGAGCCACATAATAAACAAAATGTACATGATTACGTTGAGAGATTGTACCAGACACACAAAGCTTCTGCCACTCTTAAGGATGGTTTGGGGAGGAAGAAACAGGGTGCTGAGAAAAGTTTTAACTAATTAGCAAGGATAAAGCACTGATTTGAGGAAAAGGACGCAAAACTGTTTTGGATGGATAAATAAAACCAGTATTTTGAGGAACGTGATCATAATTCTTCAAGTTTCCAGATTGCTATAGATGGTTCAGAAATTAAGGTCTTAAATACAAGGAAGGCTGATTACAATAATTAAAACAGAACCTGGCAAAATTATTTTAGTTATTTAGAGATACAGCATGGAAGAGGCCCTTCTGGCCCATTGAGCTGCACCAACCACTAACCCTTTTTCACCCTAGCATAATCACAGGATAATTTACAATGACCAATTAATCTATTAACCCTCAGACTTTGGGAGGAAACTTACATGCATACAGGAAGAACATACTAACTTTTTTTTAAAAAGAGGACCTGGAATTAAACTTTGAACACTGATGCCTGAGCTGTAATAGCATCATGTTAACCATGTGGCTCCCCAAATCACTGGGTTGCCATGTTAGTTGTGTATAGTTTAATACCTTTTATCTGATGTTAGCCTTGGAATTACAATCCATTTTATGCATAAACTACTCCTACCACACAAGGGCCCAGAACGCAATACAGTTATTCCCTGAGTTACAAACATCCAACTTACGAACAACTTGTACTTACGAACGGCCTGCCATAAAGCCTATTATATTAAAAATTCGTCAGCTCGAGGAAGGAGAACACCGTCTGCCATTTTAAGTCCGATCAAGTTGCCATTAACACCATGTTGAGTGTGTAACTTTGTATTTGGCTGAAATTTTTCTTAGCAAGATTCACCCTGACCCCCTCCCCCCCATTTTTCCAATCAGCACCGCCCCCACTTGTCCCATTTAATCTGTCTCAGTGCAGGTGGACCTCAGGACCCGCCACCCGCGGCTGCCGCAGTGTTATTGTTCAGTTGACAGAAAACGATCACGATTGAAAACAAAGTGGAAAAAATAAAGTGATTGGAAAGAGGTGAAACGCCATTGGTCATTGGAAAAGCGTTAGGCTACAGTTGGTCAATGATCGGAACAATTCTGAAGGATAAGGTGAGAATAACGGAGCACGTGAAAGGCCCTGCCCCGATGAAAGCTACAATTATTACTAAGCAACACAGTGGTTTAATTATTGAAATACATACGTTTCTTAAGTGTTTTATATGCATAGAAAGGTAAAATATATACTATATACTAAGACAAACATTTGACGAAAATGACGAAACATCTGACGCTAAATAATACCAGATGTACTTGTTCTGACTTGCATACAAATCAGACTTAAAGACGGACTTAGGAACAGAACTTCTTCATAACCTGGGAACTGCCTGTAATTCCAATTTTTGCTGAATATTATTGACTTTCATCAGCTAAACTTATTTAGTTGACAGGCAGTGTTTACATCTGGATCTTTCTCAGCAATCATTCCGCATAGGTAAGTCTTTCCAGAACTGGTTGTTGCCGAGGCCCAGTTCTTGTTCTCAGTGCTGACGCGTCTTATTAAAATACCAGAACAGACTGCTTGAATGTTGCAACCATTCAGAGACACTGCAAAATTAGGCTTCATTTTGCATTCTATACCAATTACAATTGAGTTAGGAGCATTATTCTTGCACTCTGTTGTGATCTGTGACAGAAGAGAATTGAAGAGGTGACAAAAGAGAAGTAGATCAATGCGATTTACATTGTTATATTGAAAGATCACAGCAGTGGGACTTATTACAAAGCATCACTGGAGATGGCATGGTGCAGTGAGGCAATGCATTCTGTTCTTTACAAACATGAATTTTCTTTGGAAAGTTTTGACATCTCCATATCCAATTACATTTTCTACATTAGATGCACTATTGCTAAAACAAAGGAAGCTGTCAGACTATCAATGCACAGGGCTGCAATGGCATGAAGTATAATTTCTCCATTATCTGATGTGAATATTACCCATGTCACTCCAAATGTTATCAACCCGTGTGATAGCTCTTCATGCTGCTCCATCAAGTACAACTATTCCTGAATAAAATTCCCAACATTGCTCCAATAAATGCATATCCAACCATACATAAAACTCCCTTTGTGTTGTGCAATAAAGTTCAGGTTTGTCATGAGTGAAGTTCCATGTTGCTTGATCAAGATCTCATCTGTCAATATTAAATTCTTCCCTCTGCTGTTCAGTCACATCTTGGCTAAAGTTCAGAGAAAACATCCATTCATACTTAACCCAAATTTAACTCAGGTTAACAGAATTAAATTAAATTGAAACTAGAATGTTAAGTTCCAACTCCACTTTCACTGGCAATCTAGAAGTTGGTTAAAAGGTCCGGCACAACAATGTGCTGAAGATACTGTACTGTATATTCTAAAATCTTAGGTTTAGATTAAGAAGTCACCAAGTTTATTCCATGCAAACAGGAGCAGTCTTCACTGTCCATGCTCTGCCTTAACCTTAAACCCAGTGGCATCTTTGAAACCAGACAACATTAGGAGCTGGCAACTTCAGAGTAGGTAAACAGAGGTTGGGGGGGGGGGCAGGGGGGGTGCGAGGAATAATAGAAAAATATCCTACAGTAACTGCTAGACCTAATCCATATACGAAAGAAATTTCAATATCGATCTTAGAGCCAAAATCTAATCTTTGACCCGATATTAAATTCCAACCCCCATTCAACAAAAGCTGCATCTCTTCAAACCAGTTGCAAAAAGAATATTTAAGAAAATATTAAACTACATTAGTTCCTTACCTCAGCCACACACTTGGGACATCTCCAATCTCCCTTCGGCACATCCATGAGGGGGGGAATGAGACAAAAAGTGTGGTAACTGTCATCACATCCATCACATAAAAGTAAACGGTCTTCGTCATCGCCACGTGCACATACAAGGCAAACATACAAGTCAATCTGCAAGAGATGGATAGGTACTAGTGAATGTGAATACTTATAAGCTAACCACATTCTGAAGAAACATTCAGATAACTTTTGCATTTTTGTATCTTTAGAAAACGAATTAATTGACCCAACCTGGCAACGTGAAAAAAATGGAAGAACCAGCGCTAAAATTAGGAAAATAGCTTCATTCCACTTGTAAATATCCAGAAACAACAAGTGAATAGAATTATTGAAATGTACACAAGCCAGCTACTTCAAGCAACATATTGATCAGCCTGTAAGTAAGACGAGTAGCTGGTCTTCATATGATCAATAAAACACATCAGATAAGTGTGGTAAAAATGCAATGATCCTCCTCAAAACTCAAGATCCAAATAGAAACATCAATGCCTTAACATTAAAAGGCCTTAGAAAATTGAGAACTATAATTGAGCAGAAAGGCTGCATCAAACATTTACTTTTTCAGCCAATCCCCTGCACTTTTTTCCATCAAGTATCAGTGTAGATTAAATTAGCACACTTAAATGGCACCCACGGTCAAAACACCAGCTTAAGCTTTATTCTTAATATAAAGTCCTTAAGGGTCTGCTTATTGCAATCCTATTGATACTTGCTTGGGTGTGACTTCCATGTTTTTGCTTATTGGTTTTTTAACTGGGAAAAGGTCTGAATCCCACCACTTTCATACTCTGGCTTAGAATATACTGAACATGACAATGATAACTTTCAGCGACAAACAGATTCATTATAAACTTTCTCACGGCCACCTGCAACTGTATTTTCATTTAGGTGGCACGGTAGAGTAGCGGTTAGCACAATGCTATCATGATCCAGGTTCAATTCTACCACGGTCAGTAAGGAGTTTGTATATTCTCCCCATAACTGCATGGGTTTCCTCCAGGTGCTGCAGTTTCCTCCCATATTCTGAAGATGTATGGGTCAGTACGCTAACTGGTCACATTGGAGCAACTGGGCAGCATGGGCTCATTGGACCACAAGAGCCTGTTGCTACCTCTCTCAATAAATGTTTCATCCAGTCATCAACCTGAGGAATTAATTATTTCTCTCCACAGATGATGCTTGATCCACTGAGTATTTCTAGCATGTTGAGATTTTATTTCAGCTTTCCAACATTTGCAGTCTTTTCTATATCACTAATCTCATTTCTCTCAAAATAAATTTGTTTTGAATGACTTACAATTTAAATACTTTACAAAACAGTAAAAACCTACGACAAACATCAGAAGTATAATTGGGTGTTATTGAGTAACTACAACAGAATTCAGTGATGCTAAACAAAGTCCAAATTAAGAGCAAAAAATTGCACAAATGATGGAAATCTGAGGTAGAAATAAAAACTGCTTGAAACATCAAGTCAGGCAACATCCGAGTTTAGAAAAAAAAATAACAGTACAATCAATTGACCTGAGAGACAGGGTAAGGCAGGGCTAGAAAGACAAGGTGGGGAAGGGGACAGGGCAGGGTCAGGCAGATGGGTCAGACATGCATCCGAAGTAAGGATCTGGATACAAGAATTATAAATATTATTAAAGGTCATTACAGCGAAGTATTTTACTGAACCATTCAAAATTAAAGACAGGCATATAGCTGTGGACTAAGAATACTGGTGTTCTATAATCTAATAGTGCAATTAAAACCCAGATTTAACTGCTTTTAGTCATGCAATTCATCTCCCGCAGGCCTGGCAGCCTCTTAAAATTATTCTGCAGCACTTACTTCAGGAACTGCAACTGGAATAGACAAAAAGGAAAATGGCAAAGGACAAAGTTTGAAAATAAAAAACTGCACATACTGCAGAGCTGAAATAAAAACACAAAACTCTGGAAAACTCAGCAGGTCAGGCAGCATAAACAATACTTCCTTCCACTCTGCCTTGGACAAGGACTCCATTTCACTTTATCAATTACATGATGGAGATGTATCTCCGCCACATCCACCAGATTGTTAAGACTTTCTACACACATGCCTTTGAGCTATCTTCTTTTTTCACGAACCATGACACCCCTTCTAGCATAGTTAGAAGAGCCCTTGATCATAAATCATCTACGTCCCCCATTTCTGGTCTCATCTATTTCCCTCTGAACAGAGGGAGAAAAGAATTCAAGGTTCTCACCGTCCACTACACCAGCCTCTTCACTCAACAGATCCCTTCCAATTTCCACTACATTCAACGAGATTCCATCACCAGACAATGTTCCCCTGGTATCTCCACCCAACATTTCAAAGGGACCAATCCGTGACCCTTCTGTCTCCACCAAACACCCTGTTTATTCTAGCATTTTCCCATGCAACCACTGTCCTTTTCCTAT
Source organism: Mobula hypostoma (assembly GCF_963921235.1). Classification (NCBI taxonomy): domain Eukaryota; kingdom Metazoa; phylum Chordata; class Chondrichthyes; order Myliobatiformes; family Myliobatidae; genus Mobula; species Mobula hypostoma. Next base: position 55,554,871 of record NC_086105.1, on the reverse strand, counting down.
TTTTCCACCATCCAGGGAACTAAACAGTCCTTACAGGCGATACATCTTTTCACTTCTAAATTAGTCTAACGCATTCAGTGTTAACAATGTAGTCTCTCCTGCACTTGAGAAATCAAATGCAATTGTACAACTGCAAGACAGAGCATCTGCATTCAGTACACAGGGGCAACCTTGACTATCCTGTTGCCTACCACTTCAAGTCTGTACTCCACTCATGCTCTGATTTACCTGTAAGTGGCCTTCTGCAGATATAACAAGGGTTACAGGCTTAAGATACAACTCCATCTTGTCTCGGACAAACATTCAGATAACTTGCTTTGCGTCTTTGGCCAGTTATTCTGTAGCAGAAGTTCCCAGCCTTTTTTATGCCATGGACCCCTACCATTAACCAAGGGGTCCGTAGACATGGGAACCCCTATTCTATAGGTTGTCTGTCTGTAATATTGGCTTAGTTTATCTTTCTCCATTCGTGGTATCCCATCCTCCTGTTCTGCTGAGCATTTCTTATAGATCATTTTATAGCTTATGTTCTTTTATTGTATTCTCTTGCTCTCTTTAACTAGCCTCAATAACCTGCAAACCAAATTGCTTCATTAATAGCTCATCTCTACAGCAACACTGATCTCATGCTATAAGACAATTTTATCCGATCCATTCCTACCCCATCCCCTGCAACTTAAGACTAAACTGTTTTCTCTCTTTCCTAGTGCAGCTGAAACCCTCCAGATGGCATTCAGTGGACTGACAACTCCAGTGGTCCAGCTAGTTTTGGATCTGTAGTACAGACATATATTAACTAAGTAATACTAAGATTCAAGTAATATTTAAGACAGTGGTCCCCAACCACCGGGCCACGGACTGGTAAGGGACCGCAAAGCATGTGCTATCGGGTCATGCGGAAGTGATATGATTTGGCGATATGAAATGATATGAGTCAGCTGCACCTGTCCTCATTCCCTGTTACGCACTGTTGAACGTGAACATAGGGTTGCCAACTGTCCCGTATTAGCCGGGACATCCCATATATTGGGCTAAATTGGTTTGTCCCATACGGGACCGCTCTTGTCCCATATTTCCCCCACTAAGGCAGAGCGTTCCTATGAAACCGTTTGTAAGCCGAAATGGCGCAAAGCGAAGAAGCAATTGCCGTTAATTTATATGGGAAAACTTTTTGAGCGTTCCCAGACCCAAAAAATAACCTACCAAATCATACCAAATGACACAAAAAAACTAAAATAACACTAACATATAGTAAAAACAGGAATGATATGATAAATACATAGCCTATATAAAGTAGAAATAATGTATGTACAGTGGAGTTTCACTTAACAGAATCGGAAAGATTAAGCCAAAACCGACTTGTAGGGGAAAAAAAATTGGCATGTAGACACATGCGCACACAGGTGCCCGTGCAAGGCTTCATGGTCATGGTAGTCTTTCTCGGGGTAAACACAAGTGCCCTGTATTTGACTGCTACTTTTGTCCCTTATTTGGGAGTGAGAAAGTTGGTTTACATTCTGTACTCCCAGCTGATAATCCAGATGAATGAACAAGCCAGTTTCCAAACCACCATGTTTTCTAAACAACTAAATGCAGGATCAGTTTTACTGTAGTAATAAGTTTTAAAACACTGCAAAAGGACAGCATCTGTAAAAACTTACGAAGTTTACAGCCAATGCTCCTTTCCGCTGTCTCATCTGCATGCGAGGCAATTGTGATTCTGCACTCTTCTTATGTCCCATTGATTTCACTGAGAACTCTTCATCTGAAATGAAAATCCACCCAATAAGAAAATTAAAATAAAATCTTCATTTCTGTACCATAAATGCAGACAAAATCTTTATGTCTGTATCTGCTGAACATCATCTTGGGCAAAGGCTATGGATAATTAGGTTTAATATATTTGAATCTGGGTGGTGGGGTACAGATGCTCCTCTAACAAAGGAGGTACAAGGTGCTCCTTCCCTCTGCAAGCCTACAACTCACCCTTGGGCAAGGTACAGTACCTGCTTAACCCCACCTCACCAACCAGGGTCATGAAAAGCCATGGAAAGAGATGGTGGATGGTCATATGTTCTGCAACTACTGATGCCAGGCAGGCAGACAGTCTCTTGTAAAGGCATTGCCCAGAAGATGGCAATGGCAAACCATTTCTGTAGAAAAATTTGTCAAGAACAATCATGGTCAATGACCATTATCACCCACATCACAGGACATAGCACTTAATGGTTAGCATGGAAACAGTGGGCCAAAGAGACTGGTTTAGCAATACATGTCTGTCTGTAAAGAAACTCCACTGACAGATCACTCTGTAGAAACCTGTACCTGCACTTGAATGTATGTACATCAGGCAAGAATGAGCTTGGTCTGGGATTGGGTTCAAAGGTACTCAAGTTTGGCTGTTACAAAGAACTGGAAGTATTTAGCAGGCCAGTCCACAATCTATTATGAGAAACAAAACTAATGTTTCCACTCTTGACATACTGACCACTTGATTACTGTTAAAAGTAGCAATTTCAAAAATTAATTATGAGTGGAAGTAGTTCCAAGGCAAATATAGCAAATTTAACAGTATAATATCCTGCAGTTGATATAGGAACAGGATTACTTATCAATTACATAACGTATATAAAATTAAGCTGCCATACTACATCACTGATGAACGCAGATGTAGAACAAGCTCAGAGTTGAAACATTCTGCGGAAATTGTTAACATAATTAGTAAATAGAAAGAAAATTAACAACGCTTCCAAAACTGAAGTTAGCCATTTTTCCACCACCCAAGCCCACAAATACCTGTGAATAACCTGAAAATTTCAGTGAACCTGTTTCTAAGAGTCAGGGCTCACACATCGACACTTGACAGGCTGAAAACAAATTACCATACAGTATCAAAAGTGGATGATAAGCAAACAAGTAACTGCTAAGATCCAGAGGCAACAGGAGGCAGCAACCAGTAAATGTCATTCATCAATTAAAATAGCACACTGAGTTTTTAACGTGTACTCTGCTGCTCAAAAATATCAAGGAGAGTTGAAGATGCAGTCAGAGGTCATGTCCATCCAAAGGACAGAACAACCTATACTAACAGATTCAATTACTAAAAATAAGATACAAGCTTAAATAGAAATGTCTGGATTTCCTGGTGGTGGCTGATGAAATAACAGCAATTGCCATTGCTCCAGCTCTAATTATCTTACTATTTCCAACCTGTCTTGAAACTTCTTTTTTAAGTGTGATATTCTTTCATTATGGCTGGAAGGAGTGCCAGAGGTACCAAGGATGATTTTTCTGCCTCTTTGGATTCTGTTATAGATTTGCTGCAAAGTCATACATGAGAAGCCTCCAAGAAGTTTCAACAATTCAGCACTGAATTTAAGCAATTACAGGGTAAATTGGATTCTGTTCAGCAAACTCTTAATGAACATAATAAACGTATTAAAAATAATGAGGAAATGTTGTTGGCTCTGGAAACGAAAGTGGATGAATTGCAGAAGCTTTGTGAAAAACAATCAAAGTTCCACGAAAAGTTAAGACAGAAGACTATCAACCTAGAAAACAGAAGTAGAAGAAACAACCTACGGGTTCTGGGTCTCAAAGAATTAATCGAAGGTAATCACCCTATGGAGTTTTTTGCAAGAATTATTTCTGGAGATTTTGACCTCTGTGCCTATGATCGATCGAGTTCACAGATCTCCTGCGTTTAGACCTTCTAACAGTCAGAGACCAAGATCAGTAACAATCTGTTTTCAGGAATTTAAAACAAAGGAACTCTTAATTCGCGAATCTCGTCAAAAAGGCATGATTGACTATAATGGTCGCAAGGTTAGAGTTGTCGAAGATTATTCACCTGAGGTTATGCAGGAATGTGTCAAATTCAAAGATGTTATGTCCGAACTTTTTAATAAGGGTTTCAAGCCTTCCCTTCGCTACCGAGCCCAACTCAGAATCACACTTAAAATAGTTCTTTCGAATAGTTCCGCTCAACTGTTGAAGCACAAAAGTTTTTAAAATCCGAAGGCTAAATCCGAAGGCTGGCTGTTTAGTTTCTCCTTACATGAAGACACAAGATGAAATGAGAAACTTTTAATTCACAAATCCTGTCAAAGGGGCATGATTGATTATAGGGTGGAATATTAAGATTCTCGAAGATTTTTCGCTTGAGGTTATGGAAGAACGTGCTAAGTTTAAACAAGCTCTGTTGGAATTTTTTTTTAAATAAGTGTTTTAACCTGTCCCTTGGCTACCCAGTTTGACTGAGTATCTCATTAAAGATGGATCCTTCCAATTGTTTTGTTTGAATGCTGAAGCACAAAGATTTTTTAAATTTGAAGGCTAACTGCTTAGTCTGTTTCTCCACGAAGATTAATGTTTAATGTCTATCTGTATGAATAATTGTATCTTCTACTTTTGGTAAACCTTTGTAACTAATTTCCTTTCATATTTTTTTAATACTGTATTTTTGATAATACGAGAATTGGATCTCTTGTTTGGGTATTGTTTAGTCTAGGTTGGAATATAACTAACCTTGAAACTAATTGGAGCGATCACCAGGATTTTTTGGGGGGGGTTGTCCGTAGTTGTAGATGCCGACTTTCTATTGGTCGGCTTTCTTTCTTTGGGAGGTGGGCGGGGGTATGGTTTTTTCTTACCCCAGAAGCTGTATTCGAATTTTTAGCCAACTTGTTGCTTGGTTACCATTTCTCAAGGTTTATGGCTTGGTTTTTAACTTACATTTTAACCCTTCCTTTAAATAATATTAAAAATGGATCAACCTATTAATTTACTCAGTTTTAACGTAAAAGGGTTAAATCACCCTGTTAAACGTAATAAGATTTTTGCTTATATTAAGAAATTTAAGGTCCCTATTATTTTTTTTTAAACAAGAAACTCACATACACAAATGTGATAATCTACGTTTTTTAAGCTTTTGGAATGGACTTTGCTTTCATTCTTCTTTTCAGGCCAAATCTAGAGGAGTTTCAATTCTTATAGATAATACACTCTCCTTTGGCCAACATAAAGTAGTGCCTGATACTAATGGACGTTTTGTTACAGTTTCAGGAAAACTAGATAATAAATTAATAGTAGTTGCCAATGTGTATGCCCCAAATGTACGTGTAGATGATCCAAGATTCTTTGAGCGTTTTTTCCCCCCCCGTTTTTACCAGATCTGAATCTTTATTCCTTGGTGATGGGAGGAGATTTTAACTGTTGGCTATACCCAATTTTAGACAGATCATCTTCTAAACCAGCGTCTCTTAATAAATCAGCTTTGTTTATTCAATCCTTTTTATTGAAGTGTGGTATAGTTGATGTTTGGCGTTTTTTTTTGTTTTTTTTTACATCCTTTAGATAGGGAGTATTCGTTTTTTCCCATGTTCATCATACATATTCCAGGATTGATTTTTTTTTAAATCAATAGTCAAACGATTTCATCAGTTTGTTCCTGTGAATATAAAGAGATTGCTATTTCAGATCATGCTCCTGTATTTCTATCTGTAAACTCTCTGGTCTTCCTCAAACCAACAGATTTTGCCGTTTTAATACAACTTTGCTATCTGATAAGGAATTTTTTAAATTTTTAGAGAAGCATATTATTTTGTTTTTTGAAGAGAATAAAAAGGAAGAGACTTCTAATCTTATTGTATGGGATACTTTCAATGCCTATATTAGAGGACAAATTATTTCTTATACTGTGCGTGTTAAGAATAAAGCTAATAAAGAAAAAATTGAATTAGCCAATCAATTGAAACAATTAAATCAAAAATATGCTATAGCTCCAGATCCTGTTTTATATAAAAGATGTGTTGAAGTTAAAACTAAATATGATCTTCTGTTAACATATTCAATTGAAACACAACTTCTTAAAGATAAAACTCAATTTTACATTTACGGTGATAAATCAGGCAAAGTATTGGCCAACCAATTAAAAACTTCTGTAGTTAAATTACAAATTAAAGAAATATGCAAAACTAATAGTGACAGGACAACTGATTACTCTGAAATACACCCTATCCTTGTTATATGCGTCTTCAGACAATGCGGTTTCACAGTTATGTGAGGAACCAATTTTTACCTACGTCTCCTTATATGCATCCAAAACCCAGTTATGTGAGGAGCACTACTTTCCCGCCAATACAAGTCAGGTGCGCCTGCCTCACAGTCTCACTCCCGCCAGTCTCGCATTGGTTTTGGCAAGGTGTGGATGTGCGATCTTGCGCTCTTAAACATTTATTGGTTTTACCTACTGCAGTGATTTTGTGCTTGAAATATTTAACTATTCCTCCTAAGCATCCGATGTCAAGTACTGGGCCATCAGCCAAGTGGCAGAGAACCACTTTAACACTTGGGGGAAAAAAAGTTGGAAATTATAAACAGAGCGGCATCAGCTGAAAGTAACACAGCTCTGGGACGCTACTGTCGGGAACAGAATCTTGCCTTTAAAGTTCTTTCGTTGCTTGACTATGCGCCAGCCCATCCTAAGCATTTGGACAGCATTCATCCTTACAATATATATTAATGACTTGGATGAGGGAATTAAATGCAGCATCTCCAAGTTTGCGGATGACACGAAGCTGGGTGGCAGTGTTAGCTGTGAGGAGGATGCTAAGAGGATGCAGGGTGACTTGGATAGGTTGGGTGAGTGGGCAAACTCAAGGCAGATGCAATTTAATGTGGATAAATGTGAAGTTATCCACTTTGGTGGCAAAAATAGGAAAACAGATTATTATCTGAATGGTGGCCGATTAGGAAAAGGGGAGGTGCAACGAGACCTGGGTGTCATTATACACCAGTCATTGAAAGTGGGCATGCAGGTACAGCAGGCGGTGAAAAAGGCGAATGGTATGCTGGCACTTATAGCGAGAGGATTCGAGTACAGGAGCAGGGAGGTACTACTGCAGTTGTACAAGGCCTTGGTGAGACCACACCTGGAGTATTGTGTGCAGTTTTGGTCCCCTAATCTGAGGAAAGACATCTTTGACATAGAGGGAGTACAAAGAAGGTTCACCGGATTGATTCCTGGGATGGCAGGTCTTTCATATGAAGAAAGACTGGATGAACTGGGCTTGCACTCGTTGGAATTTAGAAGATTGAGGGGGGATCTGATTGAAACGTATAAGATCCTAAAGGGATTGGACAGGCTAGATGCAGGAAGATTGTTCCCGATGTTGGGGAGGTCCAGACCGAGGGGTCACAGTTTGAGGATAGAGGGGAAGCCTTTTAGGACCGAGATTAGGAAAAACTTCTTCACACAGAGAGTGGTGAATCTGTGGAATTCTCTGCCACAGCAAACTGTTGAGGCCAGTTCATTGGCTATGTTTAAGAGGGAGTTAGATATGGCCCTTGTGGCTACAGGGGTCAGGGGGTATGGAGGGAAGGCTGGGGCGGGGTTCTGAGTTGGATGATCAGCCATGATCATAATAAATGGCGATGCAGGCTCGAAGGGCCGAATGGCCTACTCCTGCACCTATTTTCTATGTTTCTAACATAACAGTGCATTTCCTGCCGCCTAACACAACATCGCTGATTCAACCACTCGACCAAGGTGTGATCCACATTCAAGGCTTTTTTTTTCAAACGGCGAACTATCTCTCAGATGCTGCAAGCAACAGACGATTTTGAAAATCCCGGGAGTTTACCAACGGTGAGGGAATGGTGGAAGTCGGAACACTTGGAACAAATGTCGATGGACACGGACCCAAGTTTAGAACGGAGTCAGTATTTCAGTCGTTCCCTGCCATCAACCCTTCTTCCCTACAAGCAAATTTATGCTGAAAAACAAAATGCTGCCAAGCAAACAACCCTCACCACTTTCTTCAAACCTGTGTCATCTCCTGCTGCCGGCAGTTCTGAGAGTTCTGAAAGTCTTCCTTCACCCCTTGCTGTGCTTGATATGATCCTGACGACCACAACCATCCACCTTATCCATGTAAAGCTGCCTGACACTACAACAACCACTCATCTCCCAGAGCGAACACACCTGCCACTGTTGGAGAGTACTGTACACCCTAGTATGTTAACTTTCTATGATTTATTACATTGAATATTACCTGAAATTGATGAAATATAATATGAATGTTGCCTTGTGGTACTGCTTTTATGTCGTATTGGTATGAAAATGTGAATAAATTACAGATAAAACATATTTAGGAAGCCCTCTGGAACACATCTCTATTTTCTCCATTTAAATAATTATTCACATTATGCGTCAACTGCGAGGAACATATCCCCTGCATATAACGAGGACAGGGTGTAAATGATACCTTTAGAGAATTCTACTCTAAACTTTATAGTTCTGATTCCCCTAAAGATAATACTGTAATGAATAATTTTCTAGATCAATTAAATATGCCTGCACTTTCTGCAGATAATTGCAAACAGATGGATCAACCTATTTCTTATGAGGAAATCGCCGAGGCTATACGTTCATTACACTCGGGGAAGGCTCCAGGTCCAGATGGATTTTCTGGAGAATTTTACAAGGCTTTTTCTTCATTAATTATACCGTGGTTACACTTAGTCTTTTTGGATTCTTTCAAATTGGGTAGTTTGCCTCAATCTTTTTATGAAGCTTCTACTTCGCTTATCCTAAGAAAGAACAAGGATCCAACTGAATGCTCTTCATATACGCCAATTTCATTACTCAATGTTGATACTAAAATTCTTTCTAAAGTTCTGGTTCATAGGATTGAAAATATTTTACCTTCTATTACTTCTGATAACTAGACTGGATTTATTAAAAACTGACATTCCCATTTTAATATACGCCGTGTATTAAATGTTACTTACTCTCCTTCTCAGGAGATATCGGAATGTGTGATATCCTTAAATGCTGAGAAGGCCTTTGATCGGATTGAATGGAATTATTTATTTAAAACCTTAGAAAAATTTAATTTTGGACCAGATTTTATTCAATGGATTAAATTACTTTACCTATCTCCTTCTGCTCGGGTTCTTACTAATTTTCAAAATTCCAAACCCTTTAAACTTCACCGCGGAACTAGACAAGGATGTCCATTGAGTCCTTTTCGATCTAACTTTAGAACCCCTTGCCATTGCTTTTCAAGAATCTAATGATATCCGTGGTATTTTAGGGAGAGGTATCACCCACAAAATATCGCTTTACGCTGATGATATATTGCTTTTTATCTCTAATGTTGAGACCTCATTACCTTGCGTACTTCCTTTATTCTCCCGTTTTAGCCAGTTTTCAGGATATAAATTGAACCTACATAAGAGTGAATTATTTCCTTTAAATAGTTTGGTATCAATTAATACTAATCTCCCTTTTAAAATTGTAAGGAATCAATTTACTTATTTGGGTGTAACAATCACTGAGAATTACAAACACCTGTTTAAAGAAAACTTTCTTACTTTATTGAACCATGTAAAAAAGATTATTAAATTGGTCATCTCTTTCAATATCGTTGATTGGACGAATTAATTCTATGAAAATGAATATACTACCTAAATTTATATCTTTTTCAGGCTTTACCAGTTTTTATTCCTAAATCCTTTTTTGACTCTTTTGAATCTATTTTATCCTCCTATATATGGAAAAATAAACGTCCTCGTTTAAATAAAGTTCATCTTCAAAAACCTAAAAAGTCTGGAGGTTTAGCCTTACCTAATTTTAGGTTTTATTATTGGGCAGTTAATATACGATATCTTACATTTTGGCTATATTGTATTAATCGTGTAGACTGTCCAGTATGGGTTTCTTTAGAAGCTAACTCTGTTAATAAATTTTCTATTATTTCTCTTCTTGGATCCTCACTTCCTTTATTTGTAAGTAAACTAACTGATAATTTAATAGTTAAACATACTCTGAGGAGCTGGATACAATTTAGAAAACAATTTGGTTTATTGAGATTTTTCCTTTCTAGTCCCATTTATTCTAATTTTTTTTTTAAACCCTCCATGACTGATTTAGTTTTTAAAGAATGGGACAGGTTGGGTATTAAATGTTTTTGGGATCTGTTTGTTGGAGGAAATCTTTTCTCATTTGAGCAATTGTCAACTAAATATAGCTTACCCAAAACTTACTTTTTTAGATATCTACAAATCAGAGACTTTCTAAGATCTCAATTATGCACATTTCCTATAAACTCAGATTAAAAACTTACTAGACGTAATTTTTAATTTGACACCTTTTCATAATGGGTCAATATCTAATATTTATGGTATGTTACTGGAGACAAGGAATGTTCACTTAGACAAAATTAAGAATCTCTGGGAATAAGATTTACAGACATCAATATCTGAGGAAATTTGGAATGAAATTTTTTAACTGGTTCATACTTCATCGCTATATGCTCGCCATTCCCTCATACAATTTAAGGTGGTACATAGAGCCCATATGACTAAAGATAAGCTATCTCGTTTTTATTCTGATACATCTCCCTACGGTGACAGGTGTAATAATGGAGGAGCTTCATTAATTCATATGTTTTGGACTTGTCCGTGTCTTGAAAAATATTGGAAGGAAGGTTTTCAAACTTTTTCTTTACTTTTCAAAGTCAATTTTAAGCTTAATCCTCTGACGGCCTATTCGGTATTGTTGCAGGACAAGATATCAAGCTGAAGACATCTGATTTACAAATTTTGGCCTTTAGTTCTCTTATAGCTAGGAGGGCGCTTTTGTTTAAATGGAAAGACGTTTCTCCTCCTACTCATGCTCAATGGTTATGTCATGCTTAGATTTAGAGAAGATTCGTTGTTCAATTTCTGAATCTCACCAAGACTTTCAAACATTGTGGAGACCTTTCTGAATTTTTTTCAAAACTTTCAAAACTCTCAATTCATTGTTTAAATTTAGATGTCGGCTATTATTAATTTTTATTATATGAGAAGGTATTTTACCTTTTTTTCCTCATTAATAAACAGCTTCGGTCTTGGTAGGGGTTAGACTCTTCTTTTGTAATAAAAAACTGTATTTCAATATAACTTTGACTAATCTACATGAATACAGGGTAATGAGATTGTTATTATGAATAGGCATAATGTAATTGGTAGTTTTTTTTGACCTTTTATATATACTTTCTTGTACTCTGTATTCTTCTATGTAGAAACTAATAAAAATATTGGAAGAGAAATGTCTGGCTTTAATGAGTCACAACAAAGTAAAAAGATCACTAGGGGGATTTCTTTTGCATAAAAGGACACAGCGGCAAGAATATTAGGGTAAAACAGATAGATAGATCTAATAGGCCTTCTCAAATTTTTACTTGTTGCAAATCAAGTGCATCATCAGACAACCAAAACTGAACTTCAGGAGTACAGCAGTAAACAAACCCTCATGCTTAGACGATTTGGGTTTCTCCGCAACAGCGTTCCAGTTATTCATTCCACCAAACACAAGGACACATCGACCACACTTATCAGCCATGCCGTCAATAGTGTTGCATTCTTGTACTGGAATGGCACGTAGATCCATCCATACACAATGTACTGAACAACACTTAATATAAAATAAACAACTGAACATTAAAAGCATAGTCTTTAAATATGTAAGAATTATCTATCAAGCTTCCTAATCACTAGCCAAACCAAACATAATGCATTATGATATACACTCAATGTATATCAACAATGCAAATTTCTAATTATCCAATCATGTGGCAGCAACTCAATGCATAAAAGCATGCAGATATGACCAAGAAGTTCAGTTGGTGTTTAGACCAAACATCAGATTGAGGAAAAAATGATCCAAGTGACTTTGACCATGTAATGATTGCTGTGGCAGACAGGGTGGTTTGAGCATCTCAGAAACTGCCGATCTCCTGGGATTTCTTTGCACAATAGACTCAAGAGTTTATAGAGAATAGTGCGAAAGATAAAAATAAAATCTAGTGAGTGGTAGTTCTGTGGGCGAAAATGCCTTGTTAATGTGAGAGGACAGAGGAGAATGGCCAGACTGATTTAAGCTGACAGGAAGGAGACAGTAACTCAAATAACACAACAGTGTTGTGCAGAAGAGCATTTCTGAAAGCACAAAACATTGAACCTTGAAGTGGATTGCCTACAGCAGAAGGCCACGAATACACACCTAGTGGCCACTTTATTAAAAACAGGCAGTACCTAACAAAGGGTCCAGAGTGTATAATACTCCATGGCAACACATGTAACATTGCTGCTCAACTTCCAAAAGCTACTCAAATGAAAGTACTGTATTCAAAACATAATCCATTAAGCCATACTTTTGAAATGATGCAGCTAGAGAACACTATTTTAAGGCCCAGCACATCATCTCCACCTTATTTCTCTTACCCTCTCTATCCTTCATCCTGAGTCCGAGGCCCAACATTTTGGGACCAGCACCAAAGATCTGAAGCTTCCTCAGCTCTGGGTTTTTGGCAAAATCATCTTCAGAAGAATCACCCTGTAAGAAAAGATATTGCTGATTTTTTTGAACCAAAGAAAGAAAAATATCAATAGTGAGCTGCAGTTACCAATGCAGATATGTTTATTACGTAGATATTGTTACAGTATTTGATAATTAAAAGCCATGGACTTATCAAATTACTTGCAGTTGATGAGGCATCAGATAAGGCAGAAAGGAAACAAAAATTACACTGGACAACAATTTTTTCCTGAAAGTGTTGCTTACTCAGAATTTTTTTTTGTTTATGATAGACCGTTTGAAGCTGAACACAAATATAACTTCAGACTATATGTATCACTTAGGAATTTGGAGAAAGAAGAAATATACTTTTACTGAATATAATGCATTTTATTGCATAATGATCCTGATGCTTTGCAATAGTTCAACTGAGCTAAAAGCGTACTGTTGATGATTTTCATTTGTACCCAGGGTCTGAGACTTCTCGCTTAAATGTCCAACAATAATCATAAAAGCGCAAGAAATCTACAGCACATTACAGGCCCTTCGGCCACAATGTTGTGCCAACCGTGTAACCTATCCTAGAAACTGCCTAGAATTTTCCTACCACATAGTCCTCTATTTTCAATGGATTCCAGTTCCCTGATACTGCATTTCCATGAGTTCAATTCCTGATGAAACCTTTCACCACGCTCATCACTGACAGTGCCGACATTTGCAGGAAAGAAGTCTATATGGGAATGCAGACAATGAATCTTTAGTGACATGTTGTAGTTTGGTGCCCTGTAGTTCCCAAAAAAAATTTCAACATCCTTCAATGCCTTCCATGCAATTTTTTTCTGGTCCTACTAGAAGTTCTTCGAATTGCCTGTTGATATTCTGTTCGATTTGTAGACCAACAAAAAATGCCTTACTTAATCTTGGCATCAGTTATTCCTGACTTGAATTATGAATTGAAATAACAAATATAGGCAATTTCAAATAAATGGTACGTGTAAGGGAAATTTCATGGCGATTTTCATGATCTGCAGCCCAAAATCCTTAAGATACACGCAAAGGTATTCAGGAAACAAAATCTGTTATCTAGTGCTACCAGCTGTAATAACTGAACAGTCAAATAAATAATTAGTATGCTGACTACATACAGATCTATGAGGACAAAAGGCAATCCAGTCAAAAGAGGTCACTGAATGAGAACAGGTAATTTATATTAAAGAGAAATTGAGCAGGAGGCTCTAGATAAATAATTACATCACAATACAAAAGAAAACAAGGAAAATGCAAATGCAGAGAAACAACTGGGCAGTAAGACTGAATTGTGAGAATGATGCAAAAACAGGCCAACTGAGTGGGTGACAGAATGGAACATATTGCTAAAAATGAGAAATGATCCAAGAAAAGAAATTATAGGCCTGTTAGCCTGACTAGTGGTTGGGAAGATGGAGTCCATTTTTTAAGGATGAAGTTTCGGGGTACTTGGAGGCACATGATAAAATAGGCCAAATTCAGTATGGTTTCCTTAAGGGAAAAATCTTGCCTGGCAGATCTGTTGGAATTCTTTGGAGAAATAACAAATAGGATAGACAAAGAGTCAGTGGATGTTGTTTACTTGGATTTTCAGTAGGCCTTTGATAAGGTTTCGCACATGGGGCTGCTTAACAAGATTAAGAGCCCATGGTATTACAGGGAAGATAATAGCATGGACAGAAGATTGGCCAACCGGCAGGAGGCAAATGGTGGGAATAAAGGGGGCCTTTTCCTGATTGGCTGTTGATGACTAGTGGTGTTCAGCAGGGGTCACTGTTGGGACTGCTGCTTTTCTTGTTATATGTCAATGATTTAGGCATCGGAATGGATGTCTTTGTAGTCTAGTTTGTGGACAAAAATAAGATAGGTGAAGGGGTAGGTAGTGTTGAGGAAGCTGCAGGTCGGCAGAAAGAGTTAGACAGATTGGACGAATGGACAAAGTGGTAAATTGGAGGTGTATCGCCATGCACTTTGGTAGAAGGAATAAAAGCTGAGATTATTTCTAAACATGGAGAAAATTCAAAAATCAGAATTGCAAAGGGAATCGGGAGTCTTTGCGCAGAATTCTTTGGGTGTTAATTTGCAGGTTGAGTCAGTGGTAAGGAAGACAAATGCAATGTCAGCATTCATTTTGAGAGGACTAGAATATGAAATGATGTAATGCTAATAAAGTTCTATAAAGCACTGATGAGACCTCAAGAGTATTGAGAGCATTTTTGGGCCTCTTATCTAAAAGATGTGCTGGCATTAGAGGGGTCTAGAAAAGGTTCATGAGAATTATTCCAGAAATGAATAAGTTAACCTATGCAGAGCACTTGATAGCTCTGGGTCTGTACTTGCTGGAGTTTAGAAGCACGAGGGGGTTGAGGATCTCACTGACACCTATCAACTATTAAAAAGCCTAGATAGAGTGGATGCGGAGAGGATGTTTCCTATAGTGAGGGAATCCAGGACCAGAGGGCACAACCTCAGACTAGAAGGATGTCCATTTAGAATGCAAATGAGGAGGAACTTCTTTAGCCAGAGGGTAATGAATTTATGGAATTCATTGCAGACTGCTGTGGAATCTTTAAAGCTATCTTTAAAGCAGAGGTTGATAGGTTCTTGATTAGCCAGAGCATCAAAGGTTACGGGGAAAAGGCAGGAGAACTGGACTGACAAGAATAATAAATCAGCAATGGTGCAGCAGACTCAATGGCCAAATGGCCTAAATCTGCTCCTGGTCTTATAGTGTTGGTGTTTACAGTGCCTTTTACATTAATTACAAGGATAATACGCTTCTGCAGCAGTTAGAATAACAAGTGGCAAAAGAATGCATGTGCAAGAGTAAAGTCATCTCTCTTGAAATATTAATCAGACTTCAGTGTGACCATAACTGGAATATTGTAAGGAATGATACACTTGTGATGGAGAGAGTGCACAAAGGAGCACCAGACCGATTCCAGAGTTGTAGCTGGGAGACAGAAATTGTTTCAAGACCAGATTAAGCAAATTGACCATATACTCTTCAGAACTGAAAGAAGCGCAATGTGATCCATTCCAGATCAAATGCATCCAATTTTGCCAGGTAAACAAAAATGGAAATGATAGAGTCTCTAGCCATAACCTTTCCAAACTGAAATATAGAAATGGTGCCAATTAGCTTCAAGACTGCAAAGATTCCATCTTTGTTCAATGAAAAATCTAGGAATGATAGAACAGATGTCACTGGTGGAAAAACCTTAAGAGATCATAATCCTACACAAGATAAGTTATCATTTGGAAGAAATTGAGATAAAGTGCTTGTTAAGAGAAAATCAGGTATCAATAAGACTTGGATGGAGTGCAGAGGGAGAGGTAATGAAAGCAGTACAGCTGATGTTCAAATAGACTTTCAGAGTGCATTCAATAAATTGCTAAATTATTTAGCAGGCAGGATTGTAGATAAGACTAAAGGGATAGTGCCACATCAAAATTAAATGACATGCTTTTCAGATTGGAGACTTGAAATATTATCCTCAGGAATAATAATTGTTCATTTTGATAAAATTCAGTGTACAGAATCTGATTCAGAGGCTGGAAACAAAAGCCCTGAATGCATCAGAAATATATGGTCCTTACACTGCATGTGTGCTATAGTCATCTGCAATTTGCCTTAGCAGATCCAGAAGCTAATCTTGCTGGCTTAGAATGTCCTGATTGGAGGGCTTTACCAACAATAAAAGATTGGACAGGCTGGGTGTAGGTGTCTGAGAGGAGAGGGGTTTATAAAATCATGAGGGGCATGGATAGGGTAGAATATCCAGACTTTTTCCCCAAAGGGCAAGGGAGCAAAGATCTACAAGGCTCAGGTTTAAATCAAGAAGGGAGAAATTTAAAAGATCTGAGGGCAAGTTTTCCCCCCCCCCGAGAGGGGGGAGAAGGGTCTAATGTAGGCAATGAAATTGGTGTAGACAGGCATGACTGGATCAGCTAGGCTTATACTCTCTGGAATTTAGAAGATTGAGGGGGGATCTTATTGAAACGTATAAGATTCTAAAGGGATTGGACAGGCTAGATATAGGAAGATTGCTCCCGATGTTGGGGAAGTCCAGAACGAGGGGTCACAATTTGAGGATAAAGGGGAAGCCCTTTAGGACCGAGATGAGGAAAAACTTCTTCACACAAAGTGGTGAATCTGTGGAATTCTCTGCCAAAGGAAACAGCTGAGGCCAGTTCATTGGCTATATTTAAGAGGGAGTTAGATATGGCCCTTGTAGCTAAAGGGATCGGGGGTATGGAGAGAAGGCAGGTACAGGGTTCTGAGTTGGATGATCAGCCATGATCGTACTGAATGGTGGTGCAGGCTCAAAGGGCCGAATGGCCTATTCCTGAACCTATTTTCTATGTTTCTATGACGACTGGGATGAGAACGGAGGTAAGGGACATGTGATGAGGAGGAAGAGGACACAGAGAGCGACAATACTATCAATTTGTCCCAAATGCCATCAAGTGAAAGCAGATTTCTCAAAAATATACGAGCATTTTTTGGGAATACATGTAAACAAAAAAAAATTGGGGAAAAAACTGAAGTATTTCAGTTGCAGATAGCATGGGAGCATATAACACACAGGCTGTTGAACAAAGTTTATTTTGAGATTTGGAGCTGCAAGCAAAAATAAAACCTAGCAAGCTGAGCACCAGCAACAAGCTACGAGGCCCAGCAGAAAAAGTCACAGGAAGTTTAAACAAGCACTGGATTTAAACGAAGAGATGGATTTTCTTTAAAGAACCTTGGAAAAAGCAAAATGTTATACATCTTCTGATAAGATTGGTATGATCTTGATGAAAACCAGAGTAGAATTGGAACACAGCCTGAACAATTTGATGTAATTTTTTCAAACTCTTAACAAAATATATTGGTGATAATAGTGTGATTGATGTTGTTTACATGGACTGCCATAAGGCTTTTGACCAGGACTCAGATGGGAAACTGATCCAAATGGTTAGAGCCTATTTGATCCAAGGTTTGTTGGCAAAGTTGGTTCAAAATTGGCTTGGTAATAGGAGGCAAAGTTTTCTTATTGTGCAACAACGCTACTTCATATTCTGCACTGGTAACCTATAACTGAGGTATGACATTAAATTTTTCCATTTCAGACTAACCTTGTGTTCTTTCACCCTTTTGTTTACTCTGTCCCCAATACCCAAGTTGTTACTCTTCCCCACTTGATTCCATCTGCCCATTGACTTCACACTTACCCCCTTGAATTTCTTCTCCATTGGCCTACCCCTTCCCCCACCTAGTTCTATCAGCTCAACATCCATCCGTAATAACCTTCCAGCTTCTGTCTCTGCCTTCTCCCTCTCCCATCTCACTTGATTCCACCCATCATCTAACAGCCTGTCTCAAGACTCCCTCTCATCTTTTTATACCATCAATCTTCCATCTACACCCTCAGTCCCAACACAGGTTTCTCATCGCGAAACACTGGATGTCCCTCTGCCTCCACAGATACTGCTTAGCTTGCTGAGTAGCTCCAGCGGTGCCTTCCGAATATAATTACTCTCCTGTAGGTCATAACTAGTAGAAATGATAGAGGAGAAAATCTATAGGAAATTGCCAAGAAATGCTAAAAATAGAATATTGGTTAGAGGTAAGTAAATACAGAATGGAATAATGGTATAAGAGAAAAAGAAGCAGAGGCATTTCTGAAGAGTGCTCAGCGGTTCCTTGGTTAGAGCAATTCTGGCCCAAAAAATGTGACGGCCTTCCTAGATTGGGTTTTGGGAAATGAGTCAGGCCATCTAAGACGAACCGTAATTGAACAAATGAAACCATTTGGGTGGAGATGTTTTAACCACAGGACCCCAATTCAGAGATGATCAAAGGAAAAGGGGGACTCTCTCAATGATGAGGCTAGATGAAATACAGAGGGAGGGACAAGGCAGAACCAGATTTCTAATGAATCCAAAAGTAGAGATCCAAATCTTGAAATGATGTCAATTTATCCAAGGTAATGCAAGTTCATCAACAAAGATAAACAATGAGCATTTAGTCACTGACATTTTGGTTACTTAGAATAACGGGGAGCAGCACTGAAATAGTCATGTCTAGAAGTAATTAAGGATGGGCAAGAGCACCAGCAGCAGATAAACTGAATCATGGACAAAATACGACAACGTAAAAAAACAGGAAGCCTTTGTTGATGCTGATTTGTGATTATTCCTAACTCAGGTGTCAGAGTAGTGCACTAACAGAGTCAATGCTTCACAGTTCCAATGACTTTGCTTCAATCATGATCTCCAGTACAGTCTGTGTGGAGTAACCATGTGGGCTTCCTTTGGATTCTCCACTCACATCTCCCAAGGCAACAGGTTGTTGGCCACGATATATACTCCACTGCAGCTGGGTTATAAAATTGTTGGCAGCTGAGATGAAGAGAAAATTGAGGTAGCTAATGGGAATGCAAGAGAAAATATGTTACAGAAATTAAAAGAGGGGGGACCAGGCTGATGGGAATGCACCAGGAGCTGGTATCAACTCAAAGGACCAAATAGTCAATTTTGAAAAAAAATGAGTAATAATGCCAAAATAGTGGAGTCAGATTCAGTTCAGCTCATTTGTGACAGGAGAAAAGTGGGTTGGTAAGTAGGCTAGTTAAATCAATGGGTTCAGCATTTTTAATATTCAGCTGGAAAAAGATTTTGCTCATCTAATACTGAATGTCATGTTAAAGATTGTATACCACTGGTTTCCCACCTCTCATGATCTACCTTTCCAGTGGGACTAGACATAAGCAGCAATGATGTTTGGAAGAGTTTAAAACATCAGCTGTAAGCACATGGTTCTGAGTATGTCTGGCTGTTTAATAGGTTTCTGGGATGTATCCCCAAGGTTTCCAAGCTCAAGATACACGCATGATAAACTTGTAAAATTAGCCAAGTAATGAGCCCGAGTTACTGACAGATTAGATAAATTATATTTATTGTAGTTGAAGTGAATAAAATCTTTTCTGAAGACAGTTCAGAAGATTGTTATGAAACATTGTTTTCTACAGTTCTTGTATCCAAAATGAAGTCAAAGTTCCTTCCCTAAACCCCAATTTTCTACATTCATATAATAGCACTATTATCTTAAAACCAGCTCTTCCTGACAAGGGAATAGATAAAACTTTGAAATAGAGCCTTGCAGCATGGTAATTGAGACTGCTTCGACCTTCACATACCCTTTACAGTCATCCCATTTCATTCTACTTCATTTCCATCAACTCTCCCAGATTCTAGCACTTGCCTACACACCAAGGACAACTCACAGTGACTAATCAGGACTAGTGACCTGCACATCTTTGAGATGTGGGAGGAAATCAGAGCACCTGAAGGAAACCCACTTGGTCAGAGAGAACATGCAAACTTCAGACATACCGGAGGTCAAGAGTGAACACGGGTCATTGAAATTATCGGGCAAGAGAACTTCCCAGTTATGTCACTGCGCCATCAAGAATAATTCAACCTTTCTGTAGCCACCTCCTTCACCACAACAAAAATTAGTTTAATATTTTCCACAATGAGAGGCATTACAGAAAGACAAAACCAAAACATAGCCTGTATCAACAGCTTCCAGAGAATTTAAGCTAGAAATCTGGACAATAATCAGTAAATGGTTCAGATATTAAAAATGTACAATTAAACAGGGGTGCAAAGCAGGGGATAATAAGGCTGAGGAAAAGATACATTGGTTTGTCACCTAGTGCACAGGATGCATTATCAGGAATGAGAGCGCAACTAGAATCAGCTCTGAAAGGAGTAACTATTAATAATATTTACTTTAACTAAGAAGTGCACAACTAATAGCAATGGTGAAAACTGCATGCAAATTCTTGCCCTCCCCGATGCTCTGGTAGGAACCTGGGATGAATTCCCATCTTGTCCAGAAACCTGGGGAGAATCACCCCACAGCCTGGTGTAGAAAGGCTGTCTGTGAAGACAGGGGAAAGTGGTGCAGTCATACAGCACCAGGACAAAGGGCCTGAGGCTGGGGACCACCTTCAAGGACCTGCTACCTGTTGATTGACTACCCAAACCATATGGTCTCCTTCATCGCCGACCGTTGGACAAGAAAGCTATTGTCATCCCATTGCTTCATTTGGCAGCACAGCTCTCCCTAGCTCAAAGATTTCTCTTCGGTTCACATTCAATGGGCAACAACCACTGTTGAGCTCATTTCTATTGGGAAATCTGAAGTCTGGTTGACAGGAGGTATTGAGACTGCGGAATCCCTGCAGCACATCAACATAGAGATCAAATGCTGCCAGTTTCCAACAATGGCTTGCATTCAACCAACTGGGTTGAACCCTGAACCCCATATCTCAGCACAACCCAGTTAACACCAACCTTCAAGCCGCATTGCCCCAGTGTTGTGGGCAACTCTCTGCTGTGAGGGCACCAGCAGGTATTTACTACCACTGGGATAGTGATTGGAGTGGCCCCTCGCAAGTGTGACATAAAAATGCACAAAGGGTTTAAATAAAAGCCAAGGACAGGGATTCATGCTACTTAGCCCTAGCAGCCACTTTAGAACTAACGTAGAGCTGTGAATGTTTGGATTGGAGGACCAAGAGTGCTTTAACAATTCAGCACTCAACAGGGACAGACCATGCACTGAAGCAGCTTACTAACCTGATTCAAGGTTTTCACAGAGTCAGGGAAGATTCGCACAGATGCATTTCCAGGAGTCTAAAGGCAACAAATAATAGTAGAGCTAATTAAATATAAACAAAGCACGAGATACTCAATATCATGGTACCAACACATTTGGGAATGATTGCAGAATTGTTCAGGATCTTAAACAATTAGGTAGCTGCACTGTTTTTTTAAGTGAACATATTTGAATACACATATCTGCTGGGAATGTACTGCATGTTGCAGGAGAAGCAGCTGACATGCCTACCACTTCCAGGATAATAACCAGAAACTATATTGTCAGAACAATGACCTCACCACCTATTTACTCAACCACAAGAATGATAGCACTGAGGCTAGTGGAACATACCCTCACTACATTCAATCACGCCATCACCCATCTCTTCTTCTATCCAAGCACAGTCTTAACTTGCCACTTCTCTAAACCTTGCTCCCTCCCTTTCCCTCATCACTTGCTCTAACTTTCTCACCTCCCTGACATCTCACCCTTTTTGTTAACCTCTGATCCTTCTTGCTCCTGTCTCCCCTCCCCCACCAAGAATTCCCCTCATTATGTCCCTCACCCCACAATGACACTCATTTGACTCAATCAGGATCATCAACAAAAGAACGCATACTAGCTAACATGCCTGCCTCCTCATTCCTATTCCCAGAAGCCTTGCTTCCCCCTTATCCTGCATTATATCATCCAAAAGGAAAGCCATTCTTATTTTACAAACTGAACAGTCAGTGTACAAAAGCCATTAGATTTTGGGACTTAAGTCATTTACAGAAGAACAAAGAATATAGCAATAAGTAAAAAACAGAATTGCAGAGATCTAAGAAGAACAAAAGGATAATGGCAAATTCACAATAGAAACTGATTTGATGAGAATATTAAATTCTAAAATTGGAGGCTGAGAAAATATTTTCTACTGAACCTTCAATGCCTAAGTACTATCCATTCAAGAACAGAGTTGAAAATCTCACTATTAACTGCAATTTAATAAAGATTTGATAGCCTCCAATAAAAACATCCACATCACAAGCTCTGGAGAAACATCTTACTAGTATTGTGTAATTAAGTCAGCAAATTTTATGTTGATTGATCTTACCAGTAGACTGGCACCTGACTGAAACAATTCGTATGGATATAAAATCCTCTCATAGTGGGATCGTAAAAGTGAGCCGATGCCCTTTCCTTGGGGGTAGTTCATCCGGTTGGCCACTTTAGCCCATTTTTTTTCTTTACACACCAGGTCAAATCCACCCTCACTTGCAACAACCTAGAGGAGGAAATTACAGCCTTTGTTAATATATTAATGCAAAAACAAAATCAATCAAGATGAATCCAGGAATGAAAGGGTTACCACATGAGGAACGCCTGGCAGCTCTTGGGCTGTTTTCTCTGGAGTTGAGGAGAATGAGGAAGGATCTCATAGAAACATTCCAAATGTTAAAAGGCCTGAATAGATTAGATATGGCAAAGTTATTTCCCATGGTAGAGGATTCTAGGACAAGAGGGCACAACATCAGGATTGAAGGATGCCCGTTTAGAACTGAGATGTGGAGAAATTACTTTAGTTTAGAGGGTGGTAAATCTGTGGAATTTGTTGCCATGAGCGGCTGTGGAGACCAAGTCATTGGGTGTATTTAAGGCAAAGATAGATAGGTTCTTGATTAGCCAGGGCATCAAAGGGTATGGGGTGAAGGGAGGAGAGTGGGGATAACTGGAAGAATTGGATCAGCCCACGATTGAATGGTGGAGCAGACTCAATGGGCCAAATGGCCTACTTCTGCTCCTAAATCTTATGGTCTAAATTAAACAAAGTCCATTTCCATAATGCATCAGTAATGAGGTTCCTAAGTCACAAGAGACAAGACGACTGCAAATTAGACCCAAGTTCTGTGCTCAGAAAACCTAGGTTTCAGCACCTGCTCACAATGCAGTGCCAGTTAATATGGCAATTTATTGCAGATCTCATTAATTGCATAAAACATTCAATGCTATCTGAATATTTTAACTGTAGCTCCAATTTACAAGGACTAGTTTTTCCACCTATAGAGTTAAGTGGCCTTGCAGATCATTACCTAAGAGGTGCAGTCAGAAGGACTCATAACCCCCAAGTTTGTCCATCCTGATTCTACTTTCGGTTATCATACTTACAACCTATGATTTTTTATTATTCATGGAATCATTGAAACTTACCACACAGAAAGCAGCCATTTGGCCAAATTATCTTACATATATTTATTTTACCTACTCTTACCAGAGTTGAACAAACTTGGCCAAGCGCGAAATACATGCCAATAATTCAATACACTTTAACTTTCTTAATCCTTTGTATTGCAAGAGCAGAGCAGACAGAATATACAATACAGCACAGAAACAAGCTCTTCGGCCCACAATGTTGTGTCAACCCAATTTGTAGTCAAATGGCCAACTAAATTAAACCCTTCTGCCTACACAATGTCCAGATCCTTCCACTCTCCTCACATTCACGTGCCTATCTAAATATCTCTTAAAAAACCCTAATGTATCTGCTTCTACCACCATCCCGAGCAGCGCATTCCAGGCACCCACAACGTGTAAAAAGAAACTTGCCCCTCACATACCTTCTGAATTTTGAAGCTTCAATCTATTGCTATACTCCCATAGATTCTATTAGCTTGGCCTCCAATTACTCGAACTTCTTCCAACATATAAAGCAATACATGTAAAGCAATAATTGGACAAGACCATCTTGTGCACCTCTTTGAAAAACATATTCCCAAGTGACTCCTTACTTTTCCCCTCCTTAATTAGGTGGATTTCTTAACAAGTACTGTACAACTCCCTTTCACAATTATGTATTGAATCAGTTCCCACCTATCAATTCATTTCAGGATGGGAGACCATCACTAATAGAGTACAATAG
The DNA here is from genome assembly GCF_963921235.1 of Mobula hypostoma. Taxonomy (NCBI): domain Eukaryota; kingdom Metazoa; phylum Chordata; class Chondrichthyes; order Myliobatiformes; family Myliobatidae; genus Mobula; species Mobula hypostoma. Next base: position 55,530,940 of record NC_086105.1, on the reverse strand, counting down.
GGATCAATACTTAAGGCCCTAGCTATTCATAATCTGTATCAACCATTTGGCAGAGGGGATTTATTTTAAGATACAGTGTGGTAATAGGCTTTTCTGGCCCAAAGAGTCTGCATTCCCAATTACACCCACGTGACAAATTATCTACTAGCCATCATATGCCCAACTTTGATGACCACACTAAGTGAGATTTACAGTGTGGAGAAGGATATAAAGAGAATTCAGGCAGCTATGGACAAGTGAGGCGTGTGAGGGAGAACACTGTCAGATGAAATAAATTATAATGTAAGATCATTCATTTTGATGTACAAAACAAAAAAAAAGAGCACAGTATTCACTGCATGCTGAGATATTGGCGAGTGTTGATGTTCTTGGTGTGCTTGTGCACAAGATATTGAAGGCCAACGTTCAGATAATAAAGTTAAATGTTTTGATAGCTCATATTACAAGAGGATTAGACAGCAGGAGTAAGAAAGACACTGATTTAAGGGCCTTGGCAAAACAGCACTTGGACGCATGTTTAGCTTTGGCCCCGTATTAAACTTCCCATTGAGGGAATACAGCAATGATTTACTCATCAAATCCCACAGATGGTCAGTTTGCCATATGAGGAAAAACAAGGTAAAAATAGGCCTGCATTCTCAAGTGCTGAAGAACGACACCTCATTGAACTTAAAAGTCTCAGAGCCTAATGAGGCAGCTGCAGGATGTTTTCCTGGCAGATCGGCCAAAGATCAGAAGAAACGGTTTGATCACAAGTAGCAGACAGTTTCATCATTCAGTGAGTGGTGACCCTTTTGAATTCACTAACAGGACATTAAGGGCAATATGGGATAACCCTGGAAAATGGCACAAGCACATAAATCAACCCTTATGGTAATAAATAGAAAGAGAGGGCTTAAAAAGCTGGATGGCCTATTTTTCTACAGAAATCCGATTAAAGAGATCTGTTCTCAACTTCCCTCCTAAACTATTTTTAATCAGTCTGGATTTATAACGTTAATAACACACTCATTTTCCAGAGCGTGGCAGCACAGTGGCTAAGTGATCACACCGGTAACCCACAGATGCAGGCATAGTTAAAGATTGGCAGATATGACGCCATGACTAAAAGATGATCATCATTGGGAGCTTAGCATCCAATGATACACATTGTATCAAAAGAACAGGCAGATAGGCATGGGGGGGGCGGGTGGCTCTGTTGGTAAAAATGAAATCAAATCTTTAGAAAGCGGTGACTTAGGATCTGAAGTCATAGAATCCTTGAGGGTAGAATTAAGAAACTGCAAGGGTAAAAGGATCCTGATGGGTGTTATATACAAGCCCCTGAACAACAGCCAGGATGTGGGTTATAAATTACAACGGGAGATAGAAAAGACATGTAATAAGAGCAATATTATGATAGTCATGGGCAATTTCAATATGCAGGTAGAGTTGGAAAATAGGTTGCTGCTGGATTGCAAGAGGGGGAATTTGTAGAATGCCTATGAGATGGCTTTTTACAGCAGCTTGTGGTTGAGTCCACTAGGGGAAAGGTAATTCTGGATTGTGTAATGAACCAGATTTGATTAAGCTTAAGGTAAAGGAACCCCTGGGAAGCAGCGATCATAATCAGATATTCACCCTGCAGTTTGAGAGGGAGAAGATAAAGACAGATGTATCAGTATTACAGAGGAGTAAAGGGAATTACAGAGGCATGAGAGAGAGTTGGCCGAAGTTGTTCAGAAGGGGACACTAGCAGGGATGACAGCAGAACAGCAATGACCAGAGTTTCTGGGGGCAATTCAGAAGGTGCAAGATAAATGCATCCCAAAGACAAGTAAGCATTCAAAAGGGAGGTGAAGCAACTGTGGGTAAAAACAGCATAAAAGCAAAAGAGGTGGCATATAACATAGTAAAAATTAGTGGGAACATTAGAGGATAGGGAAGCTTTTAAAAATCAGAAGGCAAATAATAAAAAAACTATTAAGGAGAGAAAAGATAAAATATGAAGGTAAGCTAGCCAATAATATCAAAGAGGATACCAAAAGAATTTTTTCAGATATATAAAGAGCAAAAGAAAGGCGAGAATGGATAATGAACCTCTAGAAAATAATTCTCAAGAGGTGGGGGGGGGGGGAATGGCGAACAAACAGAACAAGTATGTTATGTCAGTCTTTACTGTGGAAGACACTAGCAGCGTGCCAGATGTTCGAGACTGTCAGGGGGCAGAAGTTAGTGTAGTTGCTATTACTAAGGAGAAGGTGCTTAGGAAGCTGAAAGGTTTGAAAGCAGGTGAGTTACCTGATAAGATTCTGAAAGAGGTAGCTGAAGAGATTGTGGAGGCATCAGTAATGATCTTTCAAGGATCACTAGATTCCAGAATGGTTCCAGAGGAGTGGAAAATTGCAAACGTCACTCCACTCTAGGAATGCAGGGATACAGAAGATAGGAAATTATAGGCCAATTACAGACTTCATTTGTTGGGAAGATATTGGAGTCCATTATTTAGAATGAAGTTTCAGTGTACTTGAGAGATGCATGTTAAAAAAAAAGGCCAAAGCCAGAATGGTTTCCTTAAGGGGCAATCTTGTCTGACAAAACTATTAGAATTATTTGAGAAAATAAAAGGCATGATAGACAAAGGAGAGTCAGTGAATGTTGTTTTCTTGGATTTCTAGAAGGCCTTCGACCAGGTGAGGCAGCTAAACAAGAGCCCATGGCATTACAGGAAAGATAATAGCATGGATAGAAGATTGACTGATTGGCAGGAGGCAAAGTGTGGGAATAAAGGAGACCTTTTCTGATTGGCTGCTGGTGACTAGTGCTGCTCCGAGGAGGATCGGAATTGAGCCCATTTCTTTTCACATTACCCAGTACCTTCAGAAACTATTCAGCCCCCACAACTACCTTTACACTTTCTAAATTTTAAATATAGAAGTAGGATTTTTGAGCTAATCTACAAAATACTGTGCATCATATCAAATCAAAAGAAACATTCCAAAAACCTGTGAACAGTTTACTAAAAATTAAAAACCAAAATTGTGACACTGAAAAAGTATTCATCCCCTTTGTAAATATTACACCAACTTTCATCAGGTGCAATACTGTATATTATCCTACCAACTCACCCAATTTGTTGATGTAGAAAACTGGGGGATCATCTATTGTCAATGAATTCATAAGAATAAGTACCTACTCTCTATAAAGTCCAACAGTATGATAGATTTTCAACAAACCAAACCAAAACAAAAATCCGTTCAAGACAAGTCAGTGAAATGATAATAGAGAAGCACAAATCTGGGAAGAGTGCAAGGCCATCTCAAAGGCACTGAACATACCATGGAGCTCAGTGCGGTCCATCATAAAAAGTGGAAAAAATTTGAAACCACAGCCACTCTGCCAAGGTCAGACCACCCCTCTAAATCTAATTTCCAAAGAAGACTGTTACCTACTAAGAGAAGCTACTGTGAAGCCAACAGTCATTCTGAGTGACCTGCAGAAGTCAGTGGCTGCAACTGGAGATGAAGTTCATGGCTCCACAATCTCCAAGGCCTTGCACAAAAAGGGTATTTATGAAAAAATGGCAAGGAAGAAGCCCTGGTTAAAAGCATATACTTGCCCATAAAGACTCTGCAAAGCATCACTTAGAAGATTCTGTAAAGATGTGGAAGAAGGTCTTATAGTTAGATAAGACGAAAGTGGAACATTTTGGCCTCAGCACTAAGCAGTATATGTGGCATATATCTGATACTGTACATCGCCAGGTAATACCATCCCTCCTGTAAAATATGGTGGAGGTAGCATCATGCTATGGGGGGGATGCTTTTCAGCAACAAATCTGGACAAGATTGATGGAAGGAAAAATGCTGCTAAATACAGAGAGACCCTGGATAATAACTTGTTAGCCTCTGCCAGGAAGCTTAAGATGGAGAGGCAATTAATCTTTCAACAGAACAACTACCCAAAGCACACTGCCAGAGTGGAGTAGCTTGAAAAAAAGAAAATTAATGTCCTTGAGTGTCCCAGCCAGAGTCCTGACCTTAACCTGATCAAGCATCTCTGGCAAGACCTCAACATTGCTTCCCACCACTTGCTACCCCACTAACCTGGTACAGCTTGAGAAATTTAGCAAGGAGAAATGGGAAAATCTTGCTCCTTAAGGTTGTGCAAAGCTAATGGAGATTTATCCGAAAAAGACTACTGGGTGTAATAGCTGTGTGAGGTGGTTCAACTAAGTACTGAATGAGATGAATATTTTTGAACTGATGTTTCAGTTTTTGAATTTTTTTCATGCTTTACAATTTCTTGTTTTTGGGTTTACTGTGGGGAAAAAAGGAGCATGTGATTCACAAATAAAAATTCTCAGTTAAATTGATCAAAATCTTTGGTTGTAATATTAATTTATGTGAACAAAGGATTGGGACTGAATACTTCTATGTCACTGTATGTCAATGATTTGGACAAATGAATTGATGATTTTGAGGCCAATTTTGCAGAGGATACAAAGGTAGGTAGTGTTAGGAAGCAGGGAGTTTGCAGAAGTACTTGGACAGATTGGGAGAATGGGTAAAGAAATGGCAGATGGAACATAGTGGAAGGCAATGTACGGTCATGCATTTTGTTGGATGGAATAAGAGTGTAGACTATTTTCTAAACTGAGAGAATTTCAAAAATCAGAGGTACAAAGGAGTCCCATGCGGATTTCCTCAAGATTAACTTGCAGGATGAGTTGTTGATAGGGAAGGCAAATGCAATGTTAGCATTTATTTCAAGAGGGCTGGAATATAAAAGCAATGATGTGATGCTGAGGCTTTATAAGGCAATGGTCAGACCGCACAAAGTATTGTGAGCAGCTTTGGGCCCCTTACCTGAAAGATGTGCTGGCATTGGAGAGGATCCACAGGTGGTTCACAAAAATTACTCCAGGAATTAAAGAATTAAACACACGAGAAGCATTTGATGGCTCTGGGTCTGTACTCGCTGGAGTTTAGATGAATGAGGGAAGAATCTCATTGAAGCCTATTGGATGCTAAAAGGCCAAGACAAAGTGGATGTGGAGAGGATGCTTCCAATAGTGGGTGAGTCTAGGACCAGATGGCACAGCGTCAAAATAGAGAGATAATCATTTGGAACAGAGATGAGAATTAATTTCTTTAGCCAGAGGGTGGTGAATCTGTTGAATTCATTGCCATGGATGGCTGTGGAGGCCAAGTCAGTAAGTACATTTAAAGCAGATTGATAGTTCTTTGTTAGTTAGGGGAGAAGGCAAGGGAATGCTGTTAAGAATGATAATGATCAGCCATGATAGAATGGCAGAAGAGACTCAATGGGCTGAATGGTCTAAAAGTCTTATGATCTAAATTCAGCTGATTCACTGACGCCCATCAGGGAGGAAATCTGCTACTGTGTCCCAAAGGTGGCTTGAGGCAAACAAAGTCAGTCCCAGCCCAACCTGCACTGTATAATTTATACAGACCCAGAAGCCACATTATTAGGTACAGGAGTGGTACCCGGTGTAGTCGTCGGCTGCTGTAGCCTATTCACTTCAAGGTTCGGCATGTTGTGCATTCACAAATGCTGTTCTGTAATGTAAGGTTATTTGAGCTAGTCACCTTCCAGTCAGCTTAAACCAGTCTGGCCATTCTCCTCTGACTCCTCTCATTGACGAGGCGTTTTCACCCACAGAACTGCTGCTCACTGGATGTTTTTCTTTTTTTTTTGCAGCGTTCTCTGCAAACTCTAGAGATGTGCATGAAAATCCCAGGAGATCAGCAGTTTCCGACATACTCAAACTACCCCACCTGGCACCATCAATCATTCTATGCTCAACGTCACTTAGATCACATTTCTCCATTCTGATGTTTGGTCTGAACAGCTACTGAACACTAACTGAACTGGTGAGTCCAGGTGAAGGGTCTCGGCCTGAAAGATTGACTGTACTCTTTTGTTTAGATGCAGACTGGCCTACTGAGTTTCTTCAGCATTTTGTGTGTTGATTGGCAGCATTACTTGGCTAATTTTTGGGTTAAGAAAGTTGTCTGTCACAAACACGTGCTAGTACAGCACAGGAACAGGCCCTTCAGCCTATGCTGTTATGCAGAACTAATTAAATTGGTAATTAAACTTGTCCCTTTTGTTTGAACAACGTCTACATCCCTCTATTCCATACACATTAACGTGCCTAATTAAGAGCCTTTTCATCCTTCTATCGCATTTTCCTCCTCCACCATCCCTAGAAGAGCATTCCTGGCACCCACCGCTCTGTGTCAAAAAACTTGACCCAGAAGTCTCCTTTAAACTTAACCTCTCTTGCCTTAAATGCATACCCTCGAGTATTAGATATCTTGACCCTGAGAAAAATATGATACTTCTTATAATGTTATAAACTTCTATCAGGTCTCCATCAGCCTTTCCCATTCTAGAGAAAACAACCCAACTGCTCCTTACAGAACATGCTCTCTAATCCAGGCACATTCTGGTAAACCCCTTCTACACCCTCTGGAAAGCCTCCACATCCTTCATGAAGCAACCAGAACTGGATACAATACTCCAGATACAGCCTGGAGTTTCATAAAGCTGAAAATTCCTGACTCTCAAACAGCTAAAGAAAAAAATTACATCAGTGTTCTTTGGAGTTCAGAAGAATCTTATTGAAACAGAAAATCTTCAGGGAGGAAATGTTGAGAAGTTTCCACTTGTAGGATAATCTCAAGCAAGGGGACATTTAAAACTGAAGTATATAGGGATGTCTTCTTGTGGAGAACAGGGCATTATAGCAATTTAAAGAAGAGATACATTAATTCCTGAGGTATTAAGGGCACGGAAGGCAGTGGTAACAGATCAGCCACAATATTGAATGGTAGGGCGGTCTTGAGGAATAGGACAGCCTATCCTTTCTTCTGATCTTTTGCTCCAAACCTCATTACCCTAGGCATCTTGATCGAAATATACTACCAATGAAAGCAATTGCCTTAAATTTACAATATCATTTGCCTGAGTACGGCATATTCTGGGAATGGGCAAAAGGAAACATTTTAAGCAACACACAAAATGCTGGAGGAACTCAGCAGGTCAGGGAGCATCTTTGGATGGAAATAAATAGTTGACATTTCCGTACTCTAAATATGAATCCACAACGAATCCCCTTGTCATTTTTCTGCCCAAGTGACAATCTTGTATGTGTCTACAATCTCACATTTGTCCTCAATGCCAAAAACAGCTTATTTTTACAATATCATTTCATTTTAAAATCTTTTTTATTATTAATTATTACTGAAGATCAACAAAAAAATGCATTAAAGTAATCAGGTCAACATGTCAATATGTACAAGGAACTAAATTACCAAATAACCGATTAATATCTCAATAATAATAAGAAAAAATAAAGTGTTAAAACTAAATTTTTTGGGGGGAAAAAAGAAAGGAGGAAAAAAAGAAAGGAGGAAAAAAAGAGGAAAAAAGGGGGGAAGAGGGGGAAAAGGGGGGAAAAGGGGGGGGAAAAGGAAAGGAGGAAAAAAGGAGGAAAAAAGGAGGAAAGAAGGAGGAAAGGAAAGGAGGAAAAGGAAAGGAAAAGGAGGAAAAAAAGGAGGAAAAAAGGAGGAAAAAAGGAGGAAAAAAGGAGGAAAAAAGGAGGAAAAAAGGAGGAAAAAAGGAGGAAAAAAGGAGGAAAAAAGGAGGAAAAAAGGAGGAAAAAAGGAGGAAAAAAGGAGGAAAGGAAAAAAAGGAAAAAGGAGAAGGAAGGAAGAAGGAAAAAAGAAGAGGAGGAGGAAAAAGAGGAAAAAAAGGGAAAGAGGAAAAGAGGAAAAAAAGGAAGGAAAAAAAGAAAGGAGGAAAAAAAGAAAGGGAGAAAAAAAGAAAGGAGAAAAAAAGAAAGGAGAAAAAAAGAAAGGAGAAAAAAAGAAAGGAGAAAAAAAGAAAGGAGAAAAAAAGAAAGGAGAAAAAAAGAAAGGAGAAAAAAAGAAAGGAGGAAAAAAAGGAAGGAGGAAAAAAAGGAGGAAAAAAAGAAAGGAGGAAAAAAAGAAAGGAGGAAAAAAAGAAAGGAGGAAAAAAAGAAAGGAGGAAAAAAAGAAAGGAGGAAAAAAAGAAAGGAGGAAAAAAAGAAAGGAGGAAAAAAAGAACTCCTACTAACTAAAAACAAAAAAAAACCCTGCTAACAAAAAAACCGAAAAAAAAACCCACTGGGAGCACAAACCCGGAGCTATACACCATACAAGCTTCCATAAAAGAAAAACATCAATCGCCAACTCAAAACCATTTAAACAAGAATCAGAATGGAACCATCTTAATTAACTCAAATCAGATGATAGTAGTGGGCAAAAGAACCCCACCTTTTCTCAAAGTCAAATCTAGGATCAAAAGTTTGACTTCTGATTTTCCCAAACTAAGACATAGCATCACCTGAGAGAACCATTGTATCAAAGTGGGAGCAGAGGCATCTTTCCATTTCAATAAAATAGCCCTTCTGGCCAATAATGTAACAAATGCAATTACATGTTGGTCTGATATAGAAATACCATGAATATGTGGAGGGATTATACCAAACAAAACTGTCAATTTATTAGGTTGTAAATTAATTTTTAAAGCTTTAGAAATTGTAGAGAAAATAGATTTCCAAAACTGTTTCAATACAGAACAAGACCAAAACATACGTGTCAATGTAGCCATCTCAGTTTTACATCTATCACGCTGACTATCAACATTAGGAAATATTTTAGACAGTCTCTCCTTTGTCAAATAGTAACGATGTACAATTTTAAATTGAATTAAAGAGTGACTGGCACAGATTGAAGAAGAGTTAACCAACTTCAAAATTCGCAACCAATCCTCTGTTATCAAGGTCATGTTAAGCTCTCTTTCCCAATCTTGCTTAATCTTAAGTGAAGGATAATTGTACTGTTGTAATAGTAAATTATAAATTTTCCCAATAAAACCTTTTTACAATATTTTTACAATATCAGCAACTTTTTTAAAAATCATAGCCTCTCCAATTCAGATTTTTTTTGTCATTAACAAGGATTAGAATATTCAAGGAATAGTGCACTGAGCTCTGTGGAACGCTTCTGGAAGCATCTTCCAATCACTAAAGCAATTGTGAACTACTACCTTCTGTCACTCAACACTAAATGAGTTTTGGACCCCATCTACCACTCTCCTTTAGATACCATGCTATTTCCATATTTAAAAAAAAACAAGCTTGTAAGACATGTCAAAAGCTTTGCTCAAATCCAAATACTCGTTACCAGAAAGTTAATAAGATGTGACCTTCTTTAATGGAACTATGCTGACATTCCTGATTTAATTCTTGCTTTTCTGCATGGTTCATACTGCTCCTTGGAATGGAACCCAGTAACTTTTAACCACTAGTTAAACCCACAAGCTTTGAAGTTCCAAGTTTATCAGTCCTTTCTTTCTTTTTAAATAGTGTTCAGCCTTCCTATCCTGGCACCATTCCTACCATTTGGGTAGATTAAAAAATTGTAGTCAGACCCAGCGGAATTTTCACCTGTCCTCTTTAGTAAAACAACTCGAGCCAGTTTTTTTTTCTTTTTAAACACATACTTCCAATAATGCTAAGCTTTCTTAATACTTCCTTCTTTGACTACATTTATCCCATCCAGCTATTCACATGAATTCCTTAACCAGAACATGAGCACCATATCCCATTATTGGGAATATGCAGCAAGACCCTTACCTTCAAACTCTATGCACTAGCTTCCTTTTTTGTCTCCACCCAGCCCTACTCTTTTAGTTATCCTCTCGCTTTTTGTGTACTCATGAACCAACACCGGTTTTCCCTTCAGTTTTATTTGGCCAATCACTCACTCATTTTCTTAGCTATCATAATCACTATTTTAATTTCATGCTTCTTGAGGCCACAGCTCTTTGTAGTGCTCTCAAGTTTTCACGTTTCCTTTTCTGCTTCTGTGCATTGCGTCCCACAAGGAGTTCTAGACTGAGTTGTCACACAATCTTTTTTTTCCTCTTTTTGGAAAATGTTTCTACTGAACTGTGGTAGTCAGAGGATTAAAACAACCATCACAGAATTAAAGAATGGAAGGTGACCACATAGAAGTGATTAATGGTCTCTGAACCTCTGAGGATAATGAAAAATAAGCAAAATGAAGGAGTAACTAAAGGAACCAATATACAGGATTGACTGATACCATAAAATAAACACATCAGCTTCTAGAACTACATACTACAAAATGCTGGAGGAATTCAGCAGGTCAGGCAGCATTTATGGAAATGAATAAACAGTCAACATCTTGAGTCAAAACCCTTCATCAGGACCGGAAAATAAGGGGGAAGACATCTGAATAAAAAGGGGAAGGGGAAGGAGGACAAGTAGAAGGTGACAGGTAAGACCACGTGGATGTGAAAGGAAAAGTGCTGGAGAAGATGGCATCGGATAGGAGAGGAGAGTGGGCCATGGGAAATAGGGAAGGAAGGAAGGAAGGAAGGAAAAGTGGCAGGTGAAGAGTCCCCTAGCACTCCCATTATTGCTGAGAGGGGAAAAGCAAAACAGAATTTGAGGCAAACAACAGGAATTCTGCAGATGCTGGAAATTCAAGCAACATACATCAAAGTTGCTGGTGAACGCAGCAGGCCAAGCAGCATCTATAGGAAGAGGCGCAGTCGACGTTTCAGGCCGAGACCCTTCGTCAGGACTAACAGAATTTGAGGCATATTTTTATTTTTTTTTTAAATGTAGAAGGTAAGTGTAGAAAGCACTGTCAGGAGAGGTGGTACAAGTGGATACAATAGCAATGTTTAAGAGGCTGGGAATGGATAAGTATGGACTATGTGCAAGTAGATGGGATAATTTAAATTTGCATCATGGTTGGCACAGGCATCATGAGACGAATGGCTTATTCCTGTGCTATTCTATGTATCTAGACCATGGGGTATAGGAGATCACCTTCTCAGCTTCACTACTAATATGCATAATTTGAGAACAAGTACAGAAAATGCTGGAAGAACAACTAGTCATGCAACATCTGTGAAAAAGGGAATGGATCAAGGATCCTTCCTTGGGAAGGGAATCTAAGTTTGCTTTTCTAAGAGCCAAGGTCTCAACAAAAATAAAATTACAATTGACAGACAAGCTGAGATAAGGAGGAATGGGTCCACCCCAAGACATCTCCAACAGCAACTTGGCTCAGCATGCACAGAAAATGATTGTTACCATAAAATTAAGAGTATTGGTTTTAGAGAGAGAAAAACCTCATTGATTAGCCCACAGACCCCATGTAGGGATTGAAGTTCTTCTATGAATGAATGGGACCAATCAATTCCACTCTCCTCTGTACCCAAGTGAGCTAATTACTGAGTACGAACATGCCACACACATAGTGAAGTAGAAAACAGATGATACAGTGGCAACCAATAGTCCAGCAGCAACAGGTTAGAGGATGAAAAGAACTGGACCTGGACTGGATGATCAATGTGGCACCGTTTCATTAAAGAACAGTTGAAATAGAAGGGAGATGTCCTAGAAACAGGATTTAACTCCTTACCTAACTCTAGACCAGCATATTTCTAACAGACCATCCCTTCTGACAGCTATGAATTTATTTATTTAATTTTTACTGCCACTCACCACTGTTTTTATCCTCAAACTCATCTGAAAATTCTGTAACTAGGCACATTAAGCAACAAGGGCTGCCTCTCTAAGACATGTTTCAATACTGGCCAAAAATCTACTTCCACATTTAATTCTGCCTTCAATTCATCTGCCTCGCACACCATCTTGCATTTATGTGAGGACCCCTCAATTTGACTGACATTTGAGATCGCAGCTGAACTTGCAGGAATTTTAATGCTGCCTACCCTTCTAGTCATGGTAAACTTCAACCTCCTTGCTCATCAATGATGGATTTGTAATGGGGTGGGGAGCGAGCCAAATAGCCAAGTGGAAACAGCTTATTGTAAAAAAAAAAAAATAGCATGAGGGTGCCAAAGAAAATTTAGTCTGTCAGCAGTCACACTGGAATAGGACTGAAACTGGAAGGAAATAAGAATGAGTTGCAAAGGTGGCCAAATGAGAATTAAGGGAAATAGCCTACCTTATGTGGATAAATAAGGCCATGGGTGGGTTGGAACAAGGTACTAAACTTCAGTGTTTTAATTTTGCTGTAATCATATAGACAGTTCAGAGAAAAAATACAAACTATTTCTTTGAAGTGGGATGAATGCCTGACCTTACTGAGTGTGTACAAATCCAACATTTTCCTCTCAACATGTGGGATTTTCAGAGTGGATCCCTGCAGTTCCCAGAATTTTGAAATATGATCTAGAAAGTTCAACTTCACCCGGGTCTGTGCCTGAAAGCATACAACATAATATTGTTCAGTAAAGAATATAACTGAAAATCTAAATACCATGTCATTCCTTAAAATGTTACATTAATTTCCAGAAAACATTTTTGTTATGAAGTCATGAGCATATAGCATAATCTAAAATTGACAAAAACACAAAAGAAATCATTACGTTGAAGAATTGAAACAAGATTATTCATTTTTGTTTATTATTTTGGACATTAAAGTCAGTTGGTTCATAACATAACACAAAGCAAGATGCAACACTCAGCTATTATATGACAGATCAATTCCTACCAACATTACTTTTAATATTGTATTTTCTACATACAACTTACATGAAGGATATTAAACAACTGAAAGGTTAGTCAATTTTACTTTAATCAGCATTTAATTACTGCAATATTCACTCATTTTCGGGTGGAAAATGTTTTTTTCTTTTTATAACAGCATTCCATGTGCTTTTCAACTCCAATCTTCAATTTCAACCAGACATACAACTCTGATTTCTAGTGTTCCCATTCCAACCTCTTGCATACACTAAATTTCCTTTACCCCACCACTGGCAACTGTGTGCACAAAATATTTTTCTTCAGATGCAATACAAAAGCAGTGAGGGGATCTGGGCTTTGCCATTTCTTACTCTCCACCTGTTCCTGGTGCTGTTGCTGACTTATTATGAGTCAGTTTTAGAGCACTGCGAATGAAATAGTTCAAATGATTCAGGCAGAGCTGCAGATCTAGAGTAGAATCATTTACCACCAATCCTTCTGCCAGTGGAACTACTCAAAGCTTGTATTACCAGAAGCCAGAGGAACACATTGGAACAGAGGATCAAGCCACCCTTTGGATTTCAGTGAAGGGAGTAAAGTCCTGGTGCCTGATTCAATCTCCATAGACCTCACTACATATCACCATCTCCTTTGACTCCCACTCTACCTCAATATTGACTTTGGCACCCTACAGAAACCCCAGCTGAACATGTTGGATGCGAGGCCAAATATTCAAGTCTACTGATGTTTCAGTTGTGAAACTGAATACTGTAATTTCTAACCTAAATTCCTTCATTGAGCTGAACTTAATCATAGGAGCAGGCCACTAAGACACACTCAAACTGACAGGGTTAGAAGTAGTTAACAAGAGCAAACATGAACAGGACCACTCTTTTCATAAGCTTTTCTCAATGACCCAACATACAAGAACCTGTCACCTTGACTGTGAAAGTACTAACCATCCACAAAGCAACGTATTCATTAATGTCCTTATAAGCAATGAGCAAAATTAACTCATTTATTAATTTGCAATACCCCCATAAGCATCAATTGTGTTTTAATGACTGCTGAGTTTTACATAACAAATCAGATTTTAAACACATTCAATAGAGTAAACTTCAGGATCACAAGATTAAATCAAGTTTGAAACAGTGGATTTTAAAACCAAGTCAGAACACTGCCTGCAAAATCCAATGCACGTTGGACTTTCTTTCGTTAAAGAAAATGTGCTTAGATATGAACAAGCACGATTACAGTATTATAAGAAGTATTCTTCATACATTTTAGCTAAAGTTATTCAACAACCCTACATCTTTACTCCACAACTAGACAGTCCTACATCTTTACCCAGAAGATCTTAATGCCACAACTTTCTCTTATCATCTTTGGCATTAAGATACATACTTCACAGGAAATGTTATAAAAACAAAAAAAAATGCTTCCAAGCCACACATTAAGAAAAATACAGAAAATTGGAAAGGTCCATGGCAGAAACATTTTAGAGAATACTTTAATGAGGGAAGTGCCAGAGATGAAGTAAGGAAAGGAATTCCAAAGCTTATGGCACTGGCAGTTCAAGGGTAGCTGCCAATGGTGAAACAGTAAATTTGGCGATGTACAGGAGAACAAAACTGGAAGAGTGAAGATATTCTGTCAAATTACATGTGGAACATGCTACACCTTGGATCAAAGAAGTTGAATGATTTGATCAAGATGCAGAGCAAAAATGAAGCTAAGAGAAACTTTCTCTATTAGCAGACGGACTTCGGTGGTTCAAGAAGTTGGTTCGCTGTCACCTTAATGACAGAAAAGGATGGGAACAAAAAGCCTGAGAAATCAATAAAAAGCACTGGATGATACCAAGAGTTAGGGACATTTAAGAAGGCTGGACAAGAGATACAAAGTGATGCAAAGAACTTATTTTACATAGTGATGATCCGGAACTTGCTGCCCACAAGTGGTGAAAGGAAATACTTACGTACTCAAGGGAATCAATTATGCAGGGCCATGGGAAAAGATTAGGCAAATGAAACTGTGTGGTCTGCTACCTATACAAACCACAGCCAGCATCAGATGGGTAAATATCCTGCAACCATGCTATATAATTCAATGACATTACTGGTAAGAATGTGAGCCACAGCTATGAAGAATATTGATCTAACTTGTATAATTATATTTCAGGTTAAGCTAGATTAGCATGGGAAAGGAAGATGAGCACAAGAGAACATATTGGGATGTTTCAGTGCAAGGAGGAAATAGGAGGCTGTGTGAGCATAGATACCAGCATAAAACACCTAGGCTAAATAGCCCATTTCTGTATTTTCACTCCTTGGCCACTGTGGCAAACTTACAAGTTCTTCACAGCTGTAGTCCCAAACTTTAGTTCTCTTCTGTCTTGCTCCCAAACTCTCTACAAATGCATATTCTCCAAGAGACCCCCTACTCCCACTGAACTACTTACTGACCATTCAACTTTGTTACAAGAGTTAATGCTGTTAACTATTCTCTCTCCTCTTTGAACTAGTCTACCTTACCAGCATCCATCCCCACCCCTCTCTGAAAGAGGCTCCTAATAATGGAGCTGACTTACAAGAAGCAGATGAAGAAAAGGAACAGGCAACATACACGTTTAAGTGAAGGAAAAAATTATACGACAACAATCTGTTCAGACTTCCCCAGAAATGCAAAGTCCCTCTCACCTCCAGCTCATTGAGTCGTTGAATTCTTGGTGTGAAGTGAAAATTTTTCACCTCACAAGCAAAAGGCGGTTGCCAGTCCTGAAAAACAAGAATTGAAACTTCAATCTTGAGCAAAAATTACCACATATCTTCAAATGCCAAACAGAAAATATAATAATATTCAATTCTCAGCATTTATCAATTGTCAAGTTCACTGTATATTATTTCAGAATCAGACTTATCACTGACATCTAGTTTAAGTTTAATTGTCATTCAACCATATAGGAATATCCATGAATACAGCCAAATGAAAAAGCATTACTCTAAGGCCATGGTACACAAAACAGTACTAACAGTCATACATAGCAAAAGGCACATATAAGATAGTTGCAAAATTCAGTCACTCACACAAAAAACTAGTCCAAGTCCCCGAGTCCATGAATATTGTAGCTGTCTGCAATTCAACATAATAAAGCTCATCTATGCCAAGCAAATACTGGAGGGCAGCACCGACACCACCACTATTGATGCCATGCCACAACACCTCCAGCACCAACTCTGATGCCTCTCTCCAGGGCAGCTGCAAACAGGTGATACCACAGCTTGAGGCCAAGACCTCACTACAACCAAGGGCACGCAACTCCCCCACCATTGACCCCGCCAATAAACAAGTGAACCAAACTTGTAGCATTCCACAATACCAATGTCCAACAGGTCCTCGCAATCACAAGAAAAGCAACCAAGACAATCACTCACTGTTAGACTGCACACCACTCCACACACTGACTCTAACACCCTCTGTAGCATGCAGCAACATAGTCCGCACCATGTCTAGCTCCTTCAGTTTCTCCAAAGAGCAGCTCATTGATTGGTAAACCTACAGTACTGTAAGTTCTTAATGCACAGCAGGGACTTGCAATCGTAACTAATTACATTTACAACAGACAATAACACCTTTGGTTGGACCTGTTGAAGTCAGTGTCTGAGCGCGCCGGCATATGTCAGGAAAGTTGTTGTTTTATGGCAGCTATACAGTGCAATACATAAAATATACAATAAATTACAGTAAATATATTAATATGTATTAAATGTTTTGAATCAGTAGTGCAAAAAGAGAGCAAAAATAGTGGATGGATTCATTGTGCATTCAGAAATCTGATGTCAGAGGTGAAGAAGCTGTTACTGGAACATTGAGTGTGGATCTTCAGGTTCCTGTAGCCTAATAGCAGTAAAGAGCAGACAGCATGACCTGGGTGGTGGGAATCCTTAATGATGGACGCCACCTTCTTTAGGCAAGCCTTTTGAAGGCGTCCTTGATGGAAGGGGGACATGCACATGCTGGAGCCCCAAGTTCCTTAAACTTAACTCCGCAATTCAATCAATAACACAGCATTCCATATTAAGTTGTCAGTTGCTACTTAGTGGCACACTCCTTTCTAAATCAGACAGCTTAAGCTTGAATCCCAATGCAGAGTAGATAATCTTGACTGACAGATCAGTGCTTGTTGAATGAATGGTGTGACGTGAGATGCTTCTTTCTGAGATGGCATCATCCTTTGACACAAATGCTGAAAAGAGTTAGCTCTGCAGTTCTGGTTAATATTTATACATCAAAACTAACACCTTAAATTGTTATTTTCTCATTACTTTGTATAGAGTTTATTATGTATATATTGTCATGCTCTACATATCACAATATAAATAAAAACTTCACGGTTTCTAGAGCTTTGTGGTGCAAAAAGGTCTTTAAAATTGCACACCCACTTCCAACACCTTCCATAATACTTCCCTAACCTCAGTGGTATGTTATCTGAATATTTTTAAAATATGTGTGATCCAAAATCCGTAATGGTTTAAGATAAACTGTACTGAGGCCATATGATATTATTTGACTTGTCCTATAGCATCTTTAATATAGTCCAAGATCCCAAAGCACTCCACTGTCACATTATTAACGCTACTGCAAACTAAAAATAAGGTCACAGGACCACAATACTTATTAGTTAAATCCTTCAATGACAGTCTCGAGAAAGATAGAAACATTTTTTAAAAATCCATCGGAGCGAATCACTGAACTCTTCAAAACTGCTTTTCTCAACATGGTCACACGAAGGGAGAGGGCTTTAGTGAGAACATTGCAGAGAAAATGCCAAGTCCCCTATGGCACACTCAAACAGACGGACAAATGTACTAGAGCTTATAATTGGAAGAATGTCGAGTTCTGGAAACAATAAAGAGCTGAAATTTAGCTAAGAAGCTGGGGGCGGGTGGGCACACAGGTAATTGCATGCTGATAATTATTATAATTTGGCATTATATAGAAACAAAATTCTGTCTCTGGTAGATACTTGTGGACAATAGACAATATAATTAGTGTGCAGGACAACACTATTTGTCACCTCACCACAATGCCAAAGATGGTGAAATCCTCAGTGCCCCAGACTAATAGCTCTATCGCACAATTGAACACGTTTGTAATCACTCTCCATTTATCTTGCACGCTTTGTATGAATTTGTGTTGTGTAAATTGTATGCAACATTCACAGGCAAAACAGTCACAATAAGTAACTCATTTAATGTGACAGCACACTATAAATAAAGCAAACCCCACACAATCAAATAATACCATTTGAAATTATTTTTAACTATATTAAATATCAACTGTAAAATATCCATGCATTTTAACTTAAGTTACAAAGCTATTAGATAATAAACTAAACATTTCTGGAAGGAAGTCCATATTTGTTCTTTATAATTTATAGGTGATTTCAAGTCTGCAGTAACACAGCTCATCTTACAGTGACTATCAAAATAGCCCACCAAGCCATTAAACAACAAAGGCTGTCTGTACCTTTCCCCCATAAATGGGATTTCTGAAACCCAGTATCAACCATTGATGCTGCCTGAACTGCTGAGTTCTTCCAGCATTTTGTGAGTGTTGCTCTAGATTTCCAGAATCTGCAGAATCTGCAGAATATCTTGTGTTTTAAGAAATTCAATGTACAGGCAAAAAGCCTTAGTGCTCACAGCAATACAAACAGAAGCAGGCAAATTTATTCTCAAACCACCAACAAATTCCAGACGTATTAGATCTCCAGTTCAAAAGAAAGCAGCCAGCCTCCAAGTTGTATGAACATGCAATCCTAATGGAAGATTTTGTCTGTGCTAATTGATCCAATGAACACAGAGGATACAACAGAAATACTAAATATTAAACTGAGATAACATACCAGTATCTGCCTAATGCCCAGTTTCATTTTTAAAGCAGAAAAAGGATAACACAAGGCTAGTAGCCAACATGCTTGGCAACAAAACTCAACCGTACACTCAAGCTGACTAGTGTTCTGCTGCTCCAATGATGTACATGTCTTATTACTGAAGGAGAGGACTCATGCTGACTTAAGCAGAATACCTGGGCTGTGAAAAAAAATAAGCAGATGGAATTCATCAATAACAAAAAGTGATCAAAATGTGAGATTACAACATGAGATTAGTAACATGATTCAACTCAAGACCGTTGTGTTCTTTGGTTAAAGCATACTGCCTTGCACCTCAATCTAAATACCTGAAAAGAATCTAGAAATGTCACCTTTGAAAATGCTGAGTGATTCAGGTGTCCTAGATTTTCATCTTTTTATAATGACAGCTTCCTGATTTCACTTCCAAGTTTTATTCTTCTTTGTTCAGGATTCTGTTAGTTTCATTAGTATTTTAGTTTACCTTTTTACAACACCTCTCCTTACTTGTTAACTGTCAGCAGCGCTTGTTCACTTGCCTGTTGCAATAAACAACTTATAGTATACAAGACTAGAACCTCCAAACTGCAGCTTTGCACATGAAACATCAACCACATGCAGACTACATACTTCCCATTTCAAGGGAATGTGTTTTTTCTACTGTTCTTCAAAAGTACATTCTCACCAAATTTTGCCTTTGCAACAAAACAAAAGCATATTTTAGGTGACCTACTGACTTATGACTGATCACCTAGCCCAATGAAACAAAGGTCACAATAGAATAAACATCAATTGTTCATTTGCTAACACTTGTCACTGCCCCATTTCATCAGCTGAAAAATTGTTTTGCACTGTTCCCTCGCAAAGGAGCACAAAATACAGCAAACCACAAACACCATCCACTGTACAACCTGTACCTGAAAAACCAGGAAATGTTCATTGAGCTCCCTGAAAATGGCCACAATGTTGAAAGCATGGTAAAAATAAAGTGTATGACATGCTTGTCTATATTAATCAAGACAGTTTAAAAAGTCATGGAATTACATTGCAACTTCATAGAACTCTAGTTAGGTCATTAGAGTATTGCTATCAATCCTGGCTCCAGTTCCCATTCTCTCTTTCAGGATAAATGGTTCAATAGGAAATCTATTATAATAGTGTGATAGCTAAGAAAAGTGAATTAAAATATTATAAAGTACATCACTGTGAACATCAAATAGTCCACGAAATTAGCAAATCCAGTACCCAAATACGAAGGTTTATCAGATTTCTTCCATAATTTGTCTTACTTGAACTCAAAGTGAAAGCATACTTAAAGAAATTCTCACATTATTCAGTTTCAAAAACAGTATCACATAGAAAAGCAATGCCTTAAATAACATGCCAGAGCCTTTTTGGTCTAAACTACGTTCAAGCACAAGATATAGGAGCAAAATTAAGCCATTCAATCCATCAAGTCTACTCCACCATTTTATCATGGCTGATCCATTTCCCTCTTAACCCCATTCTCCTGACTTCTCTCCATAACCTTTCGCGATGCCTTAAATACACCTAAATGACCAGGCTTCCACAGCTGCCTGTTGCAACAAGTTCAACAGATTTACCACCCTCTGGCTAAATAAACATAAAAAGGGGATTGGAAGCGATGTGGCCCTAACCAAGAAGGAATTAAAACTAAGTTTGAGTTGTAGGCATAAATTGACATGTGGAATACAAGTGTGGCAAGAACAGATTCCCATCCCAACAGAAGATTGTTCAGTTATGATTCTTGCCTCCAAGAAACAGTCAACTTCTGCATTATGACCATTTGGGTTACAGAATTTCACCCTTATATATTTCGCATATCACTACCCAAAATTTGAAATATGAAGAATTTTTGTGGGGAGAATAAAAATCGTCAATAAAATTCCCCCAACACATTTCTTGACGTGCAGATGACACAGGATATCTTATTATTCAAATAAGGACAGAGACGGAAAATGAGCAGTGGGGGAATAGGAATGGGGTATTAAAGTTGATAGCATTCATTCACGAGAATTGGATCGGATTTAAATTTAGTTTATAAAATTCTGATGTCTGCTGGGTGTACAAAGCAAAAGGAAGCATAGCAAGCAACTCAGAGCCATGGAATGCAAGGTCCTATGCTACATGTGAAAGCCAACTCATTTCCTATATCTTGGACAACCACAGGTGCAATGTCTTCAATGGAGAGACCCAAGCAACAGCTGGTGACAGTGCATTTCATCCACAAGGCCAAGTATTGCATTATAACATTTCAGCTGTTCAAGAGTGCAGCAAGAACAATAGGCAACTGGTAGAGTGATAAAAAGCAGGGCAGTTATTTCAGATGACCCAAGAGCATCTCACTGAAATCAGCTTTTTTGGTTCTGAATAGAGTGTTTCCTTGGAGTGTGTAGCTAGAGTACAGTTTACTGGGAGGGAGCAGAAAAGCCAGAGACCAAAAGTTACTGAGAATTTTATTGTTGGACAGAAGCAAACATCTCTATGATAGAAATCTAGAATGGTTTGCTGCCTCCCTGGTGGCAAGGTTAAAGGTATCATCACGGGGCAACAGATGAACAGTCAAATGAAGTGGTCCATATCAATACTAATATAGCTTCTTAAATAAAAAAAACAGGATTAATCCAGTTGGGAAATAATTACAAAACACAACCTCAGACCAGTAATATCCAGATTACTCCCAGTGCCATACACCCATGAGAATAAAAATGTAAGTGAATGCATAGCTGGATATGGAGGAGGGAGTGTTTTAGTTTCCTGGTGTATTGGATCTACTCTAAATAGTGGGATTTGCATAGGGGAAAAAAGGCTCCGTGGGGCCAGGACCAACTTACTCAGAGGTAATTTCCTGTAGGGGAGGGTTTAAACTGGCAAAGAACTAGAACATTGAGCATAGATTCATTAAGGAAAATAAAACTGGGAAGTCAAAATAAGCAATTAGATCTGGGAAAAAAATGACTAGAAAATATAGAAAAAGGTCTGGCTATTTTTTGTAATGGCATATACCATAATGTCAGTATAGAATGAAATGAAAGATAGCCACAAAGTATCATTGGAAAAGAAGGTTAGAGATGAAAAAGGATCTAGTGTTTTCCCAGCGGATATGATGCATAAACTTTTCTTGGTCGAGGTGGAATACGTGGACCCAGCTGAATGCCCAAAGAGAGATTATAAGGTTAGAAATAATCCCAAAGCAGTTTATAAGATAACCAGGCAAAGAGTGAGACTTGTTGAGGACAAAAGGGATAATCTATTTACACAGCTGAAAAACATGGGTTAAAACTTTAATGAATACTTTCAATTTGTATTCACTCACAGTTGCTGATATTCAAGAGTATGGCATCATTAAAAAGGGTGATGTTTATGTTTTGTTGGGTATAAAGGAGAAATTAACCAGGACTAAAGAGATATTACTCACACTAACGGGGAGGGGGTGGGGGGAAGGGAGATCACCAGGGCCCTGACAGGTGAGATGCCTGATGACCAGAGGACAGCAAATGTAATATCTTTATTCAAAAAAGGAAGCAGGGACAATCCAGATAATTAAACACTGTTGAGTCAAACCTCAGTGCCAGCAAAGTCATTAGATAATATCGCTGCTCCTTTCTGAGCCTTGCGGCACTTCGGGGGACAACTGAGCCATTTATTCTAGCAATGTATTTTTTTTAAATGAGATAGAGTTGCCAGCTTGATGCTCAATCTAGCACAGATAGAAAGCATGCCCAGAGCCAGCCCGATTCAAACCCAGGACCACTGCCTCGAAGTCCAGTGCAGATACCACAACACCACTAATTCAATAATACTCCAATGCTAAGAATTAATGTACACTTAAAAATACAGCAATTCATCACACATAATCCGCAGAGCTTTGTTGATGGGATATCTGGTTGTATTTGATCACATTGTTTGTTGAAAGAGTAACAAAATATATTGTAGAAGGTGGTGTAGTTCATATACAAATTTCATTCAGGCCTTTGACAAATTCCAACATGGGAAATTGGTACAGAACGTTGCAGTCCACAGAATCAACAGCCAGCTGACAAATTGGTTTGGTGACGGGGGGTGGAGGGAGATGAGAATGGAGGGTTGTTTTTGTAATTGGAAGCCTGTGACCAACGATGTACCAGACTCCTGCAGCCATATAGCATGGCAGCATGCCGTTGGCCAGTCCTAGCCATGCCAACCAGGGTGCCTGACTGACTCACTTGCACATGCATTTGTCAGGGTCCCACTTGCACATGCATTTGTTTCTAAACCTTCCCTATAAACTTCTGTTATGTCTTTTAAGCATTCTAATTACAACTACCTCTAACAATTCCTCTGTCAGCTTGTTACACATGCCTCCACCTTCTGTGCAAGAAAATTACCATTTTTCTTAATTTAGCCATATTCCTCTACAGTATGGCAACCAGAAGGACAAAATGTTCCAGGTGAAGTCTCACCAACATCTTGTACAGCTGTAACATGTTGTCCCAATTCTTGAACTTAGTGCCTGACTGATGAAAGCAAGCATGTCATCAGCCTTCTTCGCCATTTTGTCTGTGTCACCACTCTCTGGTAATTATGTACTTCTACCCCCAAATCTCTGCTTTACAACACCTCCCAGGTGTCCTGGCATGGTTTAACTTCTTAAAATGCATCACTTTGCACTTCTCAGGATAAAATTTACATTAATATGGCTCATTAATGTAAAGACTCATACGGCCAGATTTGGGAACAGCTTCTTTCCAACTGTGATAAGACTGCTGAACGGATCCTGACCCGGATCTGGGCCATACCCTCCAAATATCCGGACCTGCCTCTCGGGTTTTTTTGCACTACCTTACTTTCCATTTTCTATTTATAATTTATAATTCAAATTTTTAATATTTACTATTGATTTGTAATCCAGGGAGCAGGAAGCGCAAAATCAAATATCGCTGTGATGATTGTACATTCTAGTATCAATTGTTTGGTGACAATAAAGTATACATAATTAATAAGTTTGTAGATCAGACAAAAATTGATGTTGCTGTTTATGGCAGGACTCCGGGAAGTACCACAGAAAAGCCTTAGTAAAAGTACAAAAGCCAGAGTACAAGCCCAGAGATCCCCAAAGATAGCAGCACAGGAAGACAAGCCAGTGATAAAAGCAATTGGGATACAGACCTTCATCTGTCAGAGCATGAATATAAAGTTGGACTATAAAATCCAAGCACTAAAGCTCTGACTAGTCATAGCTAGAGTATTGTAATTTTGATCACCATATTACACAGAGACAAAATTTACCAGGTTCCAGTAATGAGAGACTGGATGAAAAACATGTGTGTTTTTCCTTTGAGCAAGGGGCTATGAGAGGACCTAATTGAAAAACAAAATTGAATGACATGAAATTATAAGCTTTGGTAAAAAGAGCAAAGAGAAACTGAAGATTACTGAGCAAAGGCAATACCAGCACACCAACCTCCTCAGAAGGCCAAGAAAATTGGCGTTTCTGCAATGGTCTTCACTTACCCAGTATCTACGGCGACTACTTTACCCAACTCAGCAAGAAATTGTAAAGTTATGTACACAGCCCATTCTATCAAGGAAAACAGCCTCCCCTCCATTGACTGTCTACACTTTCAGCCGCCTGGGGAAAGCATAACCAAATAACCCCTTCCACTCCAGTAAATTTTACTTCTCTAACCTTCCATCAAGGAGAAGCTATGAAATCTTGAAAAAGAGAGACCAGGCTTCTAACCCACAGTTACAAGACTCTTGAATGGACCTCATGATAAAGATGAGCAACTTATCTCTCAATCGACCACATCACAGTCTTGCAACTTTGTCTACTGCATTTTCTGTAACTATAACACTATAATCCACATTATTCTTATCCCTCAATGTACTTACATATTGAGCAATCTGTATGGATGGTATGCCAACATAGTTTTTCCAATATGAGTGACATTAATAAACCAATTACTAATTACAAAATTATACCAGGTCAGCCAACAGTAACATGCAATTACAAGCATAAATCTTTGGAGAAACCTTCTGTACTGAGCAAAAAAAAAGTTATATTGAAATTTAAAATATGTTTTAGTCACTCAGCCCAATTAGGAAATATGTGAAATATCCTTAGGACATTGAAAATGGTTGCAGTGATAACAGATATCAGTTTTGACAACTGAAGCCGAGTTTGTTGTCTTCACAGAGAATAAGAATTTCAGAGTTGTATACTTTGATAATAAACCAATCTTTGAACTTTCTCATCCAAGATTTTAAAAATCTGACGAGCCAGAGGGTACAGATGAGATTTACCAGGGTACAGTTATGAAAGTTGAATAGACATTTACAAGATGTACAATCTATGACCAATTTAGGACAGGAAAAACAGAAAAGTCTTTTCACAGATCAAACAGCTCAAAAGTCAAAGATTCACATGAGAAGAAAAAAAAACACATTTGTAGAGTGGATATATTCCAAGCTACTCGAAGGAGTGGTGAAAATGGTCACTGTGAGCTTGAGGGGAAACATAGTCTGTAGGCATATGGAGGAAAGTAAAGTAATTTGTGTCTAACCAATCCCTCTCATCTAGATGAGCCGAAATGCCCACTTCAGCCTTAATTCTTTGATACTAAAACATACCAGAATGATATTTAAACACATGAACAAGAACTTTACACGAAAAGACACACAAGGGGCTTTCAGGAATTATGACAGGAGTTTGGAAATGCAAAAATCAGCTTGTTACTTGGCTTTGTGTGGTCTAATGGTTTGTGATTCATTTAAGCACTTAAAAAAGGGATGTCTGTTTTAGAAATAAAGTTTAAAGAGACAAAATATTTTAGCCTAACGCTCCCTGCCATCTGAATGGTGGAACAGATTCCAAATGTTTTTCAATGCTGTCAGCAAAATGTCAGAAAAGGCACAAATGCACACCTATCTAATACAGTATCTAATGTTATACTTGTCATAGGCCACACAACTGTTTCAACACACTTATGTTATTGTCATAACTGCATAAACTCTAAAGATAATCTCAAATTAGTCTGAGTTACTAACTAATTTATAGTCTAACCTATTCACACCCTTCCTAAACATCAGAACAATGTCGGAGAACTGTTCAAAGGCATGAACTCTGACAGAATACCCAGTGCAGAGAAAACTTGAGATCTCACAATGATAATTGCTTAGAATTAAAAGGCAAATTCTATTTTACAAACTTGACTGAAGCAGTGACAATAAAAGGCATTTAATAATACACAAAACTTGGCAGAAAATTTGGGGGGGGGAGGGAGATTGACAATGGCTATGTGAATAAAAACTGTCTTGAGGCACAATGGAGAAAATTCCATTTCAGGCTGGGCAGAAGCATCCCCAAAATGTTCTTGGGTATAAAAAACCAAATATTAAATTCTGCAGATGACACAAAGATTTAAAAATATAATAAATGAAAAACATAGTAACAGATCAGGAGTGTTAATAAGTTCACAAAATGGTTACAGATTGATGTTCTTTTATGCAGTAAAAATATCTTTCAGCAGGAAAAAGAGGGATAATAAACTAAATGGCACTTAGTGGGTTGCAAGGAAAATGGACACGGGGGATGATAAAATATTTCCAGGTGTCAGATGTTGCAGAGTTAGAAAAATAAACTTGTGCATGTTTGGGTTCATTAGTAGGGACAGTTGAAAAACAAAGAAAATTGAGCTAAACCTTGGTAAATTATTGGTATGGCTTCATCTGGGCTACTGCATCCTATTCAAAACAGAGCGAATGCTGGAAATACTTTGTAGGCTGGACAAAATCTTGAGTTATCATTTTGACCTTTCCAGAGATGCCATCTGACCTTCTGAGCACTTGCAACATTTTTTTGTTTATGCTGATTTCTAGCATGGGGAGTTTTTTTTTAAATTTCCTTTACCATTGTTTCCAATTTTTGACTTAGAATATCAATGCCTTTGAGTGTTTTCAAACAAGATTTAGCAAAGTGATACCAGGAATTGTGGCGTGCCCCAAGTAGTTTGGTTAGCTAAGGGCATATAATAGAAAGCAAATGCCAGGACATAAACTCAAGAGCAGAGAAAAAGGAATCTTCAACAATTTTCAATGGGGGAATTTGATCTGAGCAGAAATAATTTTGAGAGCTTTTTGGAAAAGAGCAATAGAATGAAACAGTATTATTTGATTGTGACTCAGACCAAATGATCACAACAATTTTATGATTCAAAATACCCAAGCAGAAATTACTTCCACTACAAAAGTAACTAACAGATTTATTCAAATTAAAACAGAACAATGGAAGTGTCAGGTACAATTTTCCCCAGGAATGAAATCATAGATTATTCTGAACTGGAGGCATGAGAGAATTTGTTTCAAAGCAATGAATCAAGTCCATCAGAATATTTGCAAGACCCTGAGGAAAGGCAGAGGATGGTACAGATCGAATAGTTCATTGGAAAGAGCTAGCATCAGCTTAATAATCCTAATAAACTATTTTCATGCCACTGTGAGATGCTGCTGCCCAGTAAATCAAGCTCTCACCCAAGTCAGAACCTTAAACATTCAAGCCCAACTCCATAAAATAAAGCAGACACACAAAAAAAAATCAAAACCACACAAAGATGTCATGTTTTAATTACTCTGAAGGACTGTGTTAAAGCATTTTTTGAATGTTGTTAAAATCTCTCCTTGGTCTCCTCACATGAACCAACACATAAGGAGACTTAGGAGGCAAGGAAGATAATTTTATTTGTTGAGAGCTCATATCAAAAATACACAGTTCAATCTTGGCAATAGAACCATTTCTGGATGTGACAACAGAGACACTCCAGAGAACATCTTTGAAAATGCTGCCAGGCAGGGGGACCTTGAGCTGAAAAGCACTTGCCAAACTAATTTTCCTTCAGCAACCTAAGGGAAGAATGCTAACTCCTCCTTTAATGGTAAAAGAATATTAGTAAAGACTGATCAACAACACACTCATAAAACAGCAGAGCAATATCACCAGTACCCATGACAATCATCGCCAAAACAATACCAAGTTATCACATTACACTTCTATTCAAACTTAGCCATAGACGTGTAACCCTCAAAACCATAAAGCTGCACTGGGAGCTGAAGCTTTTTACACAATAGAAAATTATAGAAATCATAAGCAGCTCAGGCAGCATCTCATGATGAGAGGTCATCAATGTGAAACATCAGCTGTTTTTCTCTCCACAGAAGATGCACAATTTGCTGAGTATTTCCAGCATGGAATATGGTTCTTTGCTTTTCTGATTTGCTCTACTTTTCGGAATCCATAGCATGGATTGTATCTAAACTGCATTTATCACCGTGCAGATTTGATGCTCACACTGGTTAAAACATGATTTTGACCATGGAGTCCAGGACACTGACATCGGAGGCAACTTCCACAGCTCTTTGTCAAGACTTAGATAGGTAACACATCTACCCTTCAAACACTCTCCTCCATTTGCCTTCCCACAATGCATTCCCCAGAATGACCTACAGGCTATTGATAAAGCAAGCAGTGAAAATACACCCGTTTCTCAGGATAGTAAATCAGCCTCACGAAGGAA
Organism: Mobula hypostoma; assembly: GCF_963921235.1. Taxonomy (NCBI): domain Eukaryota; kingdom Metazoa; phylum Chordata; class Chondrichthyes; order Myliobatiformes; family Myliobatidae; genus Mobula; species Mobula hypostoma. Next base: position 55,502,886 of record NC_086105.1, on the reverse strand, counting down.
GATTGAAATAGCCCGGGCCTGTATTCCCCAGAAGTTTTGAAAAATAAGAGGTGATTTCATTGAGCAGACAATTTTTTTCAAGGACTGAACAGGATGGAGACATGGAGGCTAATTCTCCAGTCTAAAGTTAGGGGTCAGTCGCAGAATACGGGGTAAAGGACTGAAATGGGGGTTGTGAACCCTTTGAATTCTCTAACCACGGCAGTAGAGAATTAAGACACCGACTGCATTCAAAACAGCGACTGACGAAGTTAAAGGGATGGTTCACAAAAACGGTGCCGCAGCAGGCGATGAACCATGATCTAGCAGAATGGCGAAGCAGGCTCCGGGCCGAATGGCCTAGTGCTGTTCGTGCCTGTAGCACAGGGCCAACTGGCCAGCTCCTGCTGCCTACCGAAGGGGACCGTGACCAGGAGGCCAGGCCCGACCACATCAACCCAGCACTTGTACCCAACTTCGGGGGTGAGGGGGAGGGGAGGGGGAGGGAGCGAGGCTCACCTTAGGCGGGCGTATTTTGCAGATACCGCTCCTCTGGGCGATGGGCCTGATCTTGTTGATGTAGGCGAGCGGCTCGTTGAATTCCTCCCAGCTGGGCTCGAACACCGGACACTCGGGCGGCGGGATGAACTCAGAGAAGACCCACATGACTGCGGCCTGACAGGGGCCAGCGAGCGAGCAATCCGGACACAAAGAGTGGGCCGGGAGGGGGGTTAGGGGTCTGGGGGGGGGAGGGGGCCGGGGCAATCCCAGCGTCGGCCGCCGCTATCGCCACCGCCCCTCAGCACGGCCAGGCCTCCGACAGCCGCGCACACGCACACTGGAGCAGGGATGAGTAGGAGGCGGGCCGACCGCTCCTCCGTCCCTCCCTCCGGACTGCCCTCCAGCCCAGTCTGAAGACGGCGGCGGACAAGGAACGAGCGGACCCGAGCTCCACCGAGCCTCGCGCCGCCTCACCAACACAAAGCCAGCCGCGTGAAAATTAGTCCCACCGACGCCTCGCCTCCCTCCCAGCGCGCTAGCCCCCCAACCCCACCGCCGCAACACACACTCCTGTTAGACGTGTGGATGAACCCACGGGGGGGGATGGCGGTTACGGTACATGCACTGAGGCACCAGAGTTCATGTTTTCAAAACGGCGGAAGGATCAGGCGTTGTGCTCCCGTGTGCGGTTTAAAGATCTCGTTATTGCGCCGATTGGCCGACTCCGCAAAGGTGCAATGTTATTGGCTGTACCTGCTCGATGCCTATTGGACTCGCTGGCAAAAACAAAGCCCTTCATTGATTGAGAATGTGTCTTCCCATTGGTACCTTCAGAGCCCATCCACGAAATGCACCACTTGATTGGTCACGGCCACCCACTGAAGGGGTGGTCCAGGTAGTTACACACGCAGAGGAACACACATAAAATCTTGGAGGAACTCAGTGGCTCAGGTAGCATCAATGGAGAGGAATAAACATTCGACGTTTCAGGGTGAGATCGTTCTTAAATCCACCCTTCGCCACCTCCAATTTAAATTCCATGCGGAATATTTTGGAGGATCAAGAATCAAGAGTCCGCCTAATTGTTAGCAGTTTTTCAATTTTTTTTTCAAATTCCCTTTGGAACCTCAACCTTTTCAACAGCATATTCTAAATCAAAACAAATTGCGGTAAAACATTCCTATTAATCCCCTCTGACTCTTTGTCAATGACTAGTGGATGCAGTTTTTTTCCTAATTTATTCCTTTGAAATCATATGTAATGCTAAACATGGGGAGGCTTGGTTGCAGGAAGGGATTTTGTGACAGTCACTTGAATAACAAGGACCCAGGTTGTTTTGATCTCAATTTGCTTGTTCTGCAAATAGACGGTGTTGGATTTTCAGGAATCCACAGAAACATATCACTCATCTCTCAAACTTCTTCAGTGCCTTTTGGCCTCAGAAGAAATAACTATATTATGAAATACAAACAAAAACGTTGGAGATACTCATTGTGTTATTTATATGTACGGTGGGTTACTAAGAACAAACCATATTCTGTAAGAAGAAGAACTAGAACTTATATTGACAACAGCAAACAGCAACCACATTTCTTACAGCCATGCTTTCTAGGTCATTCTGTCATTTCTGCCATACTCCCGACTCTGTCCAATCACGTTCTTACACGTGACACGTGATATCACCACATCTTCCTTTCCTTAAAAAGAAAAACAATTAGCAACATTGATCAAAACAAATACATAATTTAACATGTCTCTATCAGTCTCTCTGGGGGTTTACGAACAGGAGTAGACCTTCTAAGTGGTTCACACAGTTCTTGTGTTTCGTTGTTATTTTCATGTTTTATCTGGTCTGCATCAGTTAACTGAAACTCTGAAGTTGGCTATTTCTTCAGGTCTTTGCGATTCCTTAACACTGCTCCTTCTTCTGTTTGGACCATGTATGATCTGGGTTGTACTTCTTCAAGTACTGCAGCTTTCTTAATTCCTTCCACTTCCATTTATAATGAAATATGAATCTTCCTTTCTTCATCTAATTCATTCATTAACTGTGTAATCTCTTTTTTATGCTGAGACTTCATCATTTCAATAAAACTTCTCAATTCCTTCACTTGTGCTTTCACTTCTTCAATTGGATCCTGATTCTTGTCACTCTTTGGCTTCAGATCAGTATTGTACTGTGCTGGCAGGTTTGGTCTCTGTATGACTTCATACTCTTTCATCAAGTCACTGTATTCTAACTCTGTGTCACTGTCCAGGACTAAGATTCTTTTCACCAAATTCAGTCTCTCACAAGCAGATAAACCCAGTATTGACTGTACATTCTTTGGCACCACCACAAATGAAAGAATATGCATTATATTTTTGTGTGATACTTTTGCCACACATGTTCCTTTAACTGGAATGTCTGCACCTGAATACCCAGTCACTTCTATATTTGTCTGATGTAACTTTGGTCTTGGCTTTAATGCATTAAACTAAGATTCTGCAAGAACATTTACTTGTGCTCCAGTATCCAATTTAAACAGAATAATGTTTTGGTTCACTTGCAATGGCATAGTCCAGTCATTCTTACTTTGTTTGTTTTCACAAAGCACATCTATATAAAACTCCTCGCGTTCATTTTCAAACACTGCATTTACGTGTTTTATTTCCTTTCTACTTCTGCAACAGCATGAAAAATGATTACTCTTACCACAGTTGTTGCACATTTTCCAATATGCTGGACACTTTTTTAGATGATGTTGCCACCCACAGCAATCACAAAGTTTTCTTCTTTCAGATGACATCTTGCTCTCTGTCGGTTTAGTTGCCACTGCATTATTTTTTCTAATATGTTCACGCTTTACAGCATCTACACAGCTGTTCTCGATAAAAAGCTCTTTTGCCTGCGATGTCAAGGTCTCAGAAGCTTTGCAGAGTGCCACAGCTTTTTCCAAATTCAAACCTTGTTCTAACAGTCTTTCTCTCAGACCATAATGCCGCAAGCAATTTTGTCTTTAATGCGAGAGTCTGTAAGCTCTGCAAACTTGCATCTTTTACTGTGGTTTCTCAACTCCGTAACAAATTGATCAATCAGTTGACCAGGTCTATGCCGACATTTGAAAAAATTGTACCATTCATACGTCACATTGCACTTGGGTATACAAAATGCGTCAAATTTGTCCATTATCGCTTTTCGATTCAAATTATCTCCATTTTCAAAAGTAAAATGGTTATATACCTCAATTGCATAGTCCCCTATCACATGGAGTAGAATTGCAGCTTTTGTTTTCTCCATTTTATTATCTGCTCCGATTGCCAACAAATAAATTTCAAAATGCTGTTTAAATCTTTTCCAGTTTTCAGCTACGTTTCCAGTCAGCTGAAGCGTCGATGGGGGTTGCAAACTTTCATTTTTAAAGCTGTTAGCAAACAATGAAAAAGTTTACAGTCTTTTTTTTCGATTATCTTCGCTTCTCCTGTGTTAGGGAAACGTATTATCCTTCCAGACCGACTTCTGACACCATGTTATGTTCTTTACACGTACCGTGGGTTACTAAGAACAAACCATATTCTGTAAGAAGAAGAACTAGGACTTTTATTTACAACAGCAAACAGCAACCACATTTCTTACAGCCATGCTTTCTAGATCATTGTCATTTCTGCCATGCTCCTGACTCTGTCCAATCACGTTCTTACACTTGACACATGATACCACCACAATACTCAGCACAGCAGACGTTATAAGAGAAAAGGGGTAAACACTTCAGATAATATTTTCAGCTGATTTCAACATCTGCAATTTTTTTTTGCTTTTTTGTTACTATTAGATAACTTAAGCTCCTCATTCCGAATTCCAGACTACCTCACATGCATCTCAGGCCTCTGGATAGTTTCAAAACGTGTTGCACAGAACCAGGCATATTACTGCAGGTTAAATCTGACCTCCGAAGTATTTAACATAAACATTTGCAACTTGCTCTCAACTCTTTTTTCAGTTACTCTTCCAGAACCTATGACCCTTTCAAGGCCAGAATGACAATATTTCAAGAAGGGAGCTCACCAGCTACTTCTCAAGGGCCACTAAGGTTGGGCTGCTAAATGATAGCTCAGCCTGTGAAGCCCACAGCCCTTGTGTGAATGTCCTTCAATCTGGAGTGGTCAAAGAGAGGAGCACCCAGGTGCCTTCCCTATCATTGCAGGGGAATTCAACCAGGCCAGCTGGAAGAAGCCTCTGAACAATTATGACCAACATATCACTTGTGCAACTAGAGGAGCCAACATACTTGACCACTGTTATACCACCATCAAGAATGCTTACCTTGCCATCCCACACCCACACTTTGGAAAGTCCAAATCACTTGGCTGTACTTCTACATCCAACGTATAGGCAACCACTGCTCCAGTGGTGAGGACCAAGAAGGTATGGTCAAGGGAGGTAGAGGAGTACTTACAGGACTGCTTTGAGTCAGTTAACTATGAATAGAAACATAGAAAAACCTACAGCACAGTACAGGCCCTCCGGCCTACAATGCTGTGCCGAACATGTCCTTACCTTAGAAATTACCTAGGGTTACCCATAGCCCTCTATTTTTCTGAGCTCCATGTACCTGTCCAGCAGTCTCTTAAAAGACCCTATCATATCCGCCTCCACCGCCGTCGCTGGCAGCCCATTCCACGCACTCACCACTCTCTGCGTAAAAAACTTACCCCTGACATCTCCTCTGTATCTCCTTCCGAGCACCTTAAAACTGTGCCCTCTTGTGCTAGCCATTTCAGCCCTGGGGAAAAAGCCTCTGACTATCCACACGATCAATGCCTCTCATCATCTTATACACCTCTATCAGGTCACCTCTCATCCTCCGTCGCTCCAAGGAAAAGAGGCCGAGTTCACTCAACCTATTCTATTAAGGCATGCTCCCCAATCCAGGCAACATCCTTTTAGTATTCGGGGAATATTCAGGGATTTTTTTTTTGCGTCTGAATGAAAGTGCCACGTTTGTCACCGACCTTATCAAAACCTGTGTGGATGAGTGTGTGGCTTTGAGAACACATCGGACATATCCAAATCAGGTCATAGATGAACCAGATTTGTAGTCTGCTGAGGGCTAGATCTATGGCATTCGAGACCAGTGATCAAGAACTGTACTAGAAGTCCAGGTAACCTTCAGAAGACTGTCTTAAGAGCAAACAAACAATTCTTATTGAAGTTAGAGATGGAATCAGATGCATATCAGCTGTGCCAGCGTTTGCAGGCCATTCCTTCCTACAAAGCAAAGCCTAACATCATGAATGGCTGTGATGCTTCACTCCCAGATGAGCTCAACACCTTTGAAAGGAAGAATAAAACTAAATCTCTGCAAATCCCGGCAGCATTCAGTGACCCTGTCTCAGAAACTGAACTCAGAACATCTTTCAAGAGGGTCAGCCCTCGCTAGGCGTCAGGCCCTGGCAGTGTAGCTGGTAAGGCTCTGAAAACCTGTGCCAACCAATTGACTGGCACGTTCAAGGACATCTTCAATCTCTCACTGCTGCAGTCAGAGGTTCTCACCTGCTTCAGCACACATCAGTCCACTTCGACGGATCAGAAGCGAAAGGGGTGAGCAGCTTCAAATTCCTGAGTGTCAACATCTCAAAGATCTATCCTGGACCCAACGTACCAGAGCAATTACAAATAAGGAACAACAACGGCTATATTTCATTAGGAGTTTGAGGAGCATTGGTATGTCACCAAAGACACTCACGAGTTTCTACAGGCATACCATGGAGAGCAGTCCAGCATGGTCGCCTGGTGTGGAGGGGCCACTGCACAGGACTGGAAAAAGCTGCAGAAACTTGTAAACTCAGCCAGCTCCCTCAGGGACACTAGCCTCCCCAGCATCTCGGACACTGTCAAAGAGCGATGCCTCAAAAAGGCAGCATCCACCACTCAGGACCTCCATCACCCTCTTCTCAATCCTGCCATCAAGGAGGAGGTACAGGACCCTGAAGACACACCCTCAAAGTTTCAGTAACAGTTTTTCCCCTACGCCATTAGACTTCTAAATGGACAATGAACCCATGAACACTTGCTCAGTATTTTTTCATCCTTTTTGCAATATTTAAATAATTTATTTTTATGTATTCTTCTTACTGTCATGTACCCCGTGATGGGTTAAAGAACCAGCAGAGGTATTGCTATTAACTAATGGTATTTCTTAGTAACTATGCAATACAGTAATATAAAATCAGATTTATCAAGCAGGTTAGCAATGATTAGTTATGTATAAGTGTGGAAATATATGAAAACCAAGCTTCTTCAAATCTAGGGGTAAATGAATACAGTCTTACAATGATGGGTAAAGTTCAGTTCAGTTCGTGGTATTTAGTTGAGTAGTGATGGAGAGAGAGAGAGGGAGAGATTTGAGTCTTCAGGTGAGCTGACTCTGTCGATCTCCCCATTGTCTCCAAAATCCTTTAGAAGTCACCAACTATGACCACAACAAAGGGGACCATTCTTCTGGGGTGGAATTATCAACCCAGGCGAGGGTTGGACACACAAATAACTCCCCACCGGTCACACCCTCTTCACACTGCGAGAGCCACTGATCGATCCTCCAAAAACCCACCTTTTCTGTGGGCACAAAAATGCTCCTTCAGTGTCCAAAACCATGTGTCTGTAGGTCTAACAGCTGACCTTCTATTTATCTCACCATGCTGAATACCAACTGTTGATCAAGCAGCTCCTCCTTTCTCTCTCTGTAAGAACTTGGAAGCTGCCAGTGTACTTGCAAAAGTGTAAACAAACTGTGAGCAGTCTTCGCCTCTCTCTCTTTTTCTTTCTCTCTCTTTTTAACAAGGTGTCGGTGTTAAATAACTCTCTCTCTCTCTCTCTCTTCAAAACCACAGTTCATAGGGGTAATTCAGGACCCCGTCACATTACTGTAATTTATGGTTTTTATTACTATGTATTGCAATGTACTGCTGCTGGAAAACAACATGTTTCTTGACGTATTCCTGTGATATTTAACCTGATTCTGATGTTTGAAAGCAGAAGAGACCAAATGGGAATGCTCAGACTAGTGTTCCCTAATCTGTGTGCCAAAGCAGTAGTGCCAATACTTCAGCATTCAAAACAGTTTCCTAAAAGTGAGAGCCCAAACACATGCTCTCTGATAGGAGAAACAACATGGAAATGCTGCTTTGCTGAAGAAGCATGATCTATACTCAGCTTTGATGAAGACATTCAAAATCTGCTGTGAAGGTTCTTTTTACTTAGAATCATTGAATACAACAGCACAGAATCAGGACCCTTGACCCATCTAGTCCAGACCAGCCTGATCTTCTGCCTAGTCCTAACTATGTGCACATGAACAACAGCTTTCCATAACCCTCCCATTCATGTAGCTATCCAAATCTTTCTTAAACATAACAACTAAACCACTTCCACTGGTAGCTCTTACCATACCCACACCACCCTTCAAGTAAAGATGTTCCCCCTCATGTTCCCGTTAAACATTTCACCTTTCACCCTTAACGCATGTCACCTGGTTCTAGTCTCACACACCTCAATGGAAAAAGCCTATATGTGTTTACAGTACCTTCATAATTGTGTATACTTCTGTAAGATCTCCCCTCATTCTCTTGCACTCCAGGGAATACAATCCTCACTTATTCAAAGTTCCAAAGCAAATCAGGTCCTTAAATCCATCAAAATAAGTGTAGAATTTCTCTTGTGGACTTTGGGTAAAATATTGCTTATTATCACCACAAAGCTTCTTCACAGTGTACAAACAGACTTTCTCAAGTAAACCACAACCTGCTCTTTTTCTTGAGGAAGCAATAGTTTTAACATTTTGTTACAATGCAGGGTATTGCGTTGGTCCAGAAAGTGAAAATGGTGGCTTAAATAAGGAGCATTATATTTTTAAATTGTAAGTTTAATTTAAGATGTACCTGATGTGTCTCAGTATTCTAAATTGTAACCTCAAAGGAACAATGTTGTGAAGGTTATTACAACACAGTGCAAGATTGAGAAACAAAGCTTGTTGCTGTAGTCACAAACACATCTCCTGAGACAGTAAATGATGGTAACTGCAAATAATACAGTATGCTGAAAAGGAACTGTGCATAATGCAGTGTCGATGGAAATGAATAAGCAGGTAATGTTTTCAGCTGACACCCTTCTTCAGGACTGAAAAGGGGGGGGAAGATGACAGAATGAAAAGATGGGTGGAGGGGAAAGGGGATAGTTAGGAGCTGATAGGTGAAGGCATGTGGGTAGGAAAGGTAAAGAGCTGGAGAGGAAGGAATCTGATAGGAGAGGAGAGTGAACCAAGGAAGAAAGGGAAGGAGGAGGGGACCGAGGGGCAGGTGAGAAGTCAGACTGGGGAATAGAAGAAGAGGGGAAAGAGAGATTTTTTTACCAGAAGGAGAAATCCATATTTGGCCACTGGGAAGTTCCACTTTCGGCAGCTGGAGCGGAGGCGCTCAATGAAGCAGTCCCCCCAATTTACGGCGGGTCTCACCAATGTAGAGGAGGCCCCACCGGGAGCACTGGACACAACAGACTACCCCAGCAGATTCGCAGTTGAAATGTTACCTCACCTGGAGGGACTGTTTAGGGCCCTAAATGGAGGTGTGGGAGGAGGTGAAGAGACAGGTGCTAGGAGGGCGATTAGAGAGGAGGGACAAATGGATAAGGAAATCACAGAGGGAGAGATCCCTGTGAAAAGCAGAAAGGTGTGGGGGGGGAGATAAAGATGTGTTTTGTGGTAGGTAAACACGAGAAAATCTGCAGATGCTGGAATTTTAAGCAACACACACAAAATGCCGGTGGAATGCAGCAGGCCAGGCAGCATCTATAGGAAGAAGTACAGTCGATATTTCGGGTCGAGACCCTTCGTCAGGACTTTTGTGGTAGGATCCTTTTGGAGATGGCAGAGGTTCGGAGAATGATGTGGTGGGGTGAAAGGAAAGCTGCACCCTGGGAACAGCTTCCACTCCGCCCTTAAATTCACCATGCATTTCTGACACCTCCCTCCCCTTTCACGATCTCTCTGGAGACTAACTGTCACCCAACATAAACCTACTGACTCACATGGCTATCTTGACTATACTTCCCACTATGTCTCCTGTAAAAATGCTATTCCCTTTTCTCAGTTCCTTTGTCTCTGCCGCATCTGTTCCCAGGATGAGGCTTTCCTTTCCAGGACATCAGAGATGTCCTCCTCTTTCAAAGAATGGGGTTTCCCTTCTTCCACCACTGATGCTGCCCTCACCCGCATCTACCCCCCCGCCCACATTTCCCGAACATCCAAGCTCAACCCATCTTCCTGCCACCTTATCCGTGATAGAGTTCCTCTTGTCCTTACCTCCCACCCCAAGAGCCTCTGCATTAAACACATCATTCTCCACAGCTTCCACCATCTGCAAATGGACCCCACCACCAAACGTATCTTTACCTACACCCTTCTCTCTGCTTTCCGCAAGGATCGCTCCCTTCATGATTCCCTTGTCCATTCATCCCTCCCCACTCACCTCTCTCCTGGCTCTCTTCCCTGCAAGTGGCCAAAGTTCTACACTTGTACATTCACTTTTTCCCAGTGGCCAAATATTTTAATTTCGATTCCCATTCCCGTTCCAGCATGTCGGTCCATGGCCTCCTCTTGTGCCACGATGAGGTCACCCTCAGGGAAGAGGAGCAACACCTTATATTCTGTCTGGGTCGCCTCCAACCTGATGGCATAAATATCGATTTCTCCTTCCAGCAAAAAAAAATCCCTCCCACTCCTCTCTTTTTCTATTCCCCACTCTGGGTCTTACCTCTTCTCACCTGACTATCACCTATCCCTGGATCCCCTCCTCCTCTCCTATCTCCTCTGGACCACTCTCCTCTTCTGTTAAATACTTTCCTCTCTAGCCCTTCCCAGCCTGAAACTTTGACTGTTTAGTTATTTCCATAGATGCTGCCGGACCTTCTGAGTTCCTCTGGCATTTTGTGTGTTTTGTTGTGGATTTCCAGCATCTGCAGAATTTCTTGTGTCTATGTAGGACTATAGTATTGTCCTCACAATGCAGGCAATGCTCTCTTCTCCCTGCTGCCATCAAGAAGGAGAAACAGGAACCTTAGATCCCACATCTCCAGGTTCAGGAACAGTTATTACCCTTCAACTATCAGGCTCCTGAGCTAGTGTGGATAACGTCACTCACTGCAACACAGAACTGATTCCACAACCGACAGACTTGTCAGTGCCTCCGCAACTCATTTTCTCCGTATTATTTACTTATTTATAGCATTTGCACAGTTTGTCTTCTTTTGCACATAGGTTGTTTGAGAATCTTGTCTGTATATAGTTTTTTCAATTGATTTTATTGCATTTTTTTATTCTATTGTGAATGCCTGCAAGAAAATGAATCTTGACAAATACATATTTTGACAATAAATTTACTTTGAACTTGTACTTGAAACAGACACCCTGAGACAGAAGGGCTGCCTTTAATCTACCAGCAACATGCTAACTGAGAAACAGGAAACAGAGACAGAAACACAGCTAAGAGATAATGAAAACAGAGGAGGGGTTGAAATATTCAAAGGGCCTGTTTACTGATACAAGCAACCTGCGCCACAGAATTCTCAACCATAGTATAAGGGTACCTTCCATTCAAGGAGCAACTGAATTAGCAGGAAAGAAAACAGGGATGATGAGAAACACAATAATAACTGAAGAATGAGATATATCTTTGAAAAGAACAGTGATACCGCTGGGAAATAAATGTAGCTAATAGTTAAGATCAATTAGAAGTGATGTGGGGGGGGGGAGAGGGGAGAGAAGAGAGAGAGGAGACAGAGAGAGGAGGAGAGGGAGGGGGAGATGGGTGGAGAGGGGAGGGTTTTTTTTAGGAAGAGTGATAAATACTGATTTTTTCATCTCTTCTGGTATTATTCTAGTCTCATAAATGTCATTGATTAAATCAGTAAGTTGTTCAATTCCATAATCTTCAAGGGCAATAATTTGTTCTATTACTAATTCATCAGGACCTGCTGCCTTTCCTTTCTTCATCTTATTTATTGCATTACAAACTTCAGATTTTAAAATGCTTGGACCTTCAATGTTCTTCTTAATTTCTGGTTTTTCGCCTTGATCGTCTTCAAACAATTCCTGAATATACTCAGTCCATATATTCATAATTTCACCTTTTTCCATGATAATGACACCGTCCTTTGCTTTCAAACATCCACCTGAAGAACAGAGGTGCTTTTTACCAATGATAATCTTGATTTATTGATGTAACCTTTTTGATCAGTAATAGGGATTCCTTCTAATTGCTCACATTCCTGGTTTAACCATTCTTCTTTGGCTTTTTGACATAAGCTTTTAACTTTTTTATCTATGGACTTATATTCTATATGATTTTCTTTCTTCCATCTCCTTTCTTCCATTAGATTTTAGATTTCATCTGTCATCCATTTATTCTTTGTGCTTTTTTCTTTTTGCTGATTCTACCAAGTCATCCTTTAGAGAGTTAAGCTTCATTTCTACATGATTGTTATCATCTTCAACAGATTCTATTTCTAGACTTTGAAATCTATTCCTTACTTCAATTGTAAATTTTTGTCTTAAGTTTTCTTCTTTAATTAATTGCAAGTAGTCAAGGGATTATTCAGGTTTTCGTTTCTTTAGTTTTTAAAGTTTTACTTTGACATGATATATTACTGGGTTATGGTCACTATTACAGTCTGCACTTGGATATGTTTTGCATTGAGTCACTGAGTTTCTAAATCTTTGGTTTATAGTAATAAAGTCAATTTGATTTCTGGTGTTATCACCTGGACTTTTCCAGGTCCACAAGTGTCTTGAATGGTTTTTAAAGTAGGTATTCATAATGACCTGATTATTCATCTTGCACCATTCTACCCATTTCTCACCTCTTTCATTTCTTTCCCCTAGTCCAAATTTTCCTATAGTATTTCCATCAGCACCTTGTCCTACTTTAGCATTTAGATCTCCCATGACAATAACAATATCTTGAGATTTGCATCCATTCTTTGCTTGTTCAAGCTCTTCATAGAATTTATCTATGTCCTCATTTGTTCCATCTATTGTTGGTGCATATACCTGTATAATTGCTAAATCAAATGGTTGTCCTCTGAATCTAACAAGGAGCACTCTTTCTGATATTGCCCAATGTCCTAAAACACTTTTTGCATGTTTTCATCCGTAAGAATTCCTACTCCATTAGTATGGGATGTTCCACAAGAATAAACTAGTGTTTTATTTCTATTCTGACATGTTCCAGCACCTGTTCAACGAACTTTGCTAATTCCCATGATGTTAATCTTTAGTCTTTCCATTTCATTTATCACATTGTCCAATCTTCCTGCTCGATATAGGGCTCTTACGTTCCAAGCAGCAATGAATGACTAAGGGGTAACTCCACTTTCCCCAAAGCTCTGAAAGTCCCCAATCAGAGCCTCATCACCGGTTGCAGTTTAGAGTCATACCCAGGACTAATCACTGACATAATGACGTTGAAATTTGTTGTTTTCCAGCAGCAAGACATTTTTTAAAAATCAATCACAAAAATAAATAAATAAATTGCATGAAAGAAATGAATAACAAAACTGTATTCATGAACTGCTCAGAGATCTGATGGCAGAGGGGACGAAGCTGATCCTGAATCATTGAGTGTGGGTCTTCAGGCTCCTGTACCCCTCCCTGATGGCAGTAATAAGAAGCAAGCATGTCCTTGATGCCCCAACATTTGTACTCATTGAAGGCCAGCATGCCAAAAGCCTTCTTCACCGCTTTCAGGGAACTGTGTATGTGTTTATAGGTACTACAAAGCTTCCCAGTGCTACTGCTAACTATGCAAGTCCTGCCCTCGTTTCTCTTACCAAATGCAATATCTCATGTTTATCTGAGCTAAACTCCTTCTGTCTCTGGCGAGAGCAGAGGAAAGTACCTGGATGGTGGAGAGCTGAGGCTAAGCTGGTCCTCTCAAGAGGGACATGTCACAGTCATACAGAGGGGGAGCCTCTCAGTTTTGGGCATTATCATCTTTGTTCAATATAGCTTCCAGGTACTGGATGCAACTGGATAATAATTGGCTCTAGCCAATATCTATAGCAATTTGTTCTTGTCCAAACAGGTATTTTGAATTAAGTTAAATTAATGACAAATTGGCAATGACAAATCTTACAGACTCAAACATTCTGGAGTGAAAATTTCTCAAGATATCAGCCACTTTTCATCCAATGGAGGGAACTGTGATATGTACAAGCTATTTGGACTGAACAAGATACTGCTGTGATTGAAGCACTTTATGCTGTGTTGATAATAATGCCAAGCCTGATATGTAGGACACAAACATAAATAAATGCCTCGAGATGTAATAAAAGTAAAGAATGTTGGAACACTCAGTATCAACGGGGAGAGAAGCAGACCCAACATTTCATGTGGAGGACTCTTCATCGGAAATGGAGAAACAAGAAGACAATCATGCTGACCTTGTAGGGTTGGGGACGAGGGTGAGAGAAGCGATGTATGCGGTGGGGTGTAAATCAACGTGGACAAGGCAATTGAAAACAGTTCAAACATAAAACAATGAAAATGGAAGGTATAGCCACAAGTGTAAAGATCGGGGAGCCTACCTTTTCTTTTGATCAACTAAAACATTTCACGTTCTAAGCGGCATTTAACCTACCAGTCCTTTGCAGCATTTTCTGTTCTGCCGTGATCCAGCAGCAGTCTGGATAAGGAACCTCATCTGCAAAATAGATGTACTGGAGTCCCTCATTGTCCAATGAGATGCTGCCTTTTGTGTTTACATTAATCCCACCATCTCCTCACTTTCCCATCAACTCTGCACAGATCCTACCACTGACACTCGGGGGAGTTTATAGTGGCTGACTGGCCAACAGCCCCCACAGTGGGGATGTCAGAGGAAACGGGCCACCCAGGTGTTCACAGGAGGAATCTGCAGACCCCCGCATGGACTGCACTGAGGTCAGGCTTGAACCCAGGTCCCTGGCACCGTGAGACAACAACTCCAATAGCTGTAGCACTGAGCTGCCCCAAAATCTTTTCCTGAGATCCAATAAGTTAACTGTGCGCCACTCCTCCAAACTGGACAAAGCATTTAGTCATCGAGGATCCAGCACCGCATCTCCAAATTAAGAATGGGATCTCACTCTCACACCACAAGCAGCATCTCCTCTGCTGATCAGAAACTAACTTGTTTACTGACTAGTGATTGTACTTCAACGTCCATCCAGCTGCCAGATACCATCTTTGGAATAGGTGCAGTCCCTCATCCTCCACACAGGTACAGCAACTCCCTCTCTAGTGATGCTGCATCTGACCTCCCGAGTTAAAATGTCATGGAATGTTCCAATCACATGCAGCAGTTGCCTTCCAAAAGGATGCAAAGCCTTATCCACTCATGATAAGATACTGCACCTTATCCTTCAACAAGGTGCAGCCCCTCAGCTCCTAAAGTTCAAAGATCAAAGTAAATTTATTACCAATGTTCAGACACTACCTTCAGATACATTTTCTTGCAGGCACTTACAGGTAAAAAAGACAATAGAATTCCATGAAGAACTTTACATAAACAGACAAAACTGACACACAACCAATGTGCAAAAGAAGAGAAACTGCGCGGATACAAATAATACTGAGAACATGAGTTGCTAAGAAACCTTGAAGAGAATCTGTAAGTCAGAGAGTTGGTTCAGAATTGTGGTGAATGTCGTTATCCATGCTGGTTCAGGAGCCTGATACTTGAAGGGTAATAAAACTTCCTGAACCTGCTGGTGTGGGACCAAAGGTATAGGAGTAAGCTACAGTACATGATCTTTCAACCGGAGGCGGGATTTTTCAAATATAATTCATCTCCCAAGGAGGCAGAACACCTCTTTGCCTACCTAGGAGTGCAGAGCCTACTTACAGCCGCTGTACCTCTGACTAGACCATATACGTTATCCTCCATAGAGATTCAGCAATCTCTTCTGACCACATACAGAACCTTATGTTCACAGCAAACACAGAATCTCAGCTCCTGGATAAATAGGACATGGATTTATGTATTAATAAATACATAGTGACCACCCATTTTACTTCCCATTCTCACTCCACAATGTCAATCCATGGCCTCCCCTACAGCCACCATGAAGCCACTCTCAGGTTGAAGGATTAATACCTCATATTCTGTCTGGGTTGCCCCCAACCTGATGGCATGACCATTGATTTCTCTGATTTCTGGTAACTATTCCCTCTTTCCCCTTCTCTCTTTTTCAATTTCCCATCTGGCACTCCTCTTATCCTTTCTCTTTTTCTCTTCTGTCCATCACTTCCCTCTGGTGCCCCTCCTCCTTCCCTTTTCTCATGGTCTACTCTCCTCTCCTATCAGATTCCTTCTTCAGCCATTTACTTCTTCCACCAATCACCTTCCAGCTTCTTACACCATATCCCTCACCCCACCCACCCACCTTCCGCCTCATCTGGTCTCACCTGTTACCCACCACTTGTACGCCTTCCTCTCCCCCACCTTCTTATTCCGGCTTCTTCCCCTTTTCCTTCCAGTCCTGATGAAAGGTCAGCTGGAAATATCGAGTGTTTATTACCCCCCCCCCCGCCCCCCGCCCCCCGGATGCTGGCTGATCTATTGAGTTCCTCCAGCATTGTGTGTGTTGCTATGTATTTTATGATCAGATTCATTACCTATTTCTCTGATCAGATGCGGTGCCTCACCATCTGACAAGAATCTGAACCTCAGTTTCCAATTGGAGAAAGAATACTTTCTTCCAACTTCATTCAGCAGGTGACAGGATAAAAGGCATCTTCTGACATTACCTATTTCTCTGATCAGATGCGGTGCCTCACCATCTGACAAGAATCTGAACCTCAGTTTCCAATTGGAGAAAGAATACTTTCTTCCAACTTCATTCAGCAGGTGACAGGATAAAAGGCATCTTCTGATGAGATGCAGTAGCTCTCAATTCAATAAAGTATAATATTAATGTCTTTAATAAAACATTGCACTTCATCTTCCAATTGGATGCTGCTCCTAAATTGGATGCTTCATCTTCCCACTGGATATGGAACCTCTTCTTCAAAGTGGCTGCAGCTTTGCTTCATCTGACAAAGTAAATGCAATCCGTCTTCCAACAGCTACCAAACCTCTTTATCCAACTAGATATCAAGCATAATTACAGCACCTCATCATGTGAATTGATGAATCCGCTCAGAAGGTTCTGTATTTCCTTATCTTCTGATGAAATCCAATGTCTCATTGCCGATTAAGTTGGAGTCATAAAGCACCAAAGCACAGAATCAGACCCTTCAAATTGTAATAAATCCTACAGTAGTTGAGCAACTTAGCTATTTTGTTTCAGATTTCCTCCTTTTCCAGGTTTTGTTTTACTTCAGTTGTATATTATTCTTTCTTAGAGGTATTTGAATTCATTGTCTGGGACCTGGAATGGTTGGAGTCACTAAGTTCAGGAGAGAGTCAGAGCAGGGACTAACATGAGTAAGGACTGAGTTTGTAACTCAAAGTGTGGCAGTGCTTTTGACACGTTTTGAAATCAGGTGTGTTAGTTTAACTGCCATCAAGCAAAATGGCTCTCCTCAGCTCCATCAGAGGACAGGGTAAGCCTAAAGCAGTGGAAACTGCAAGCGGTTTCAAACTCCTGGGAGTGCACATCACACACAGCTGCCCGTGGTCCTGAACACATCCCCCAAAGCTCAGTAATGCCTCTGCTTTCTGAGGAGGCTAAAGAGAGCTGGTCTATGCACACTAATACTCACGACCTTCTCCGTATGCACGGTTGTGAGCATCCCGACATGCTGCATCACTGTGCAGTACGCAATGTCGTGGACAATGCCCAATGCATCGCCCGCACCAGCCTACCTGCCATCAAGGACACATTTTCAGAAAGGTGCCGGAAAAAGGCGTGCTGTATCGACAAAATTCTAGCCCAATCTGCTCATGGGCTGTTTGTCTCACTCCCATCAGGGAAGAGCATCCACGCCAGAGCTGCTGGGCTCAAAAGTCGTCAAGTCACTTTTTATTGTCATTTCAACCGTAACTGCTGGTACAGAACAGAGTAAAAATGAGACAACGTTTTCCAGGACCATGGTGCTACATGAAACAATACAAAAACTACAATGAACTACATAAGAAAAAACACAAAAACTACACTAGACTACAGACCTATCCAGAACTCCATAAAGTGCACAAAACAGTACAGGCACTACAATAAATAATAAACAAGACAGTAGGCACAGTAGAGGGAAGTAAAACAGTTACTTCCCCCAAGCCGTAAGGCTGATCAACACCTCCACCCACTAACCCATCCCACCACCACTGCATACATCAGCCACTCCTCTCCACAGCCCCTCGGCACTATTCTCCCCCCACCCCAGCCCTGCACACCTCATACCTATACTGACATTGGACAAGTGCCAATATGGAGTCATATTCGTTTACAGCACAGATGGAGGCCATTTGGCCCACTGAATCTGTGCCGGCTCAGAGGATAATAAAGCCATTAGTCTCATCTTCTTCTCTTTCCTGGTAGCATTGCAAGTTAGTCTCTCCAGCGTCATATTAATTTCTTTCCGAAGTCAGATTGTTTCCACCACCATTAAAGGTGGTGAATTCCAGATAACCACCTCTGCTATTTTATTTCCTCACATTTCCCTTCTAACCTTTGCCCCCAAATTGATCAATGAACTATTGTCTAACCCATCTACAGTAACTCACTTGTAATCTTCTATATCTCCATCAAATCTACCATTTTATTTGCTTCCGTAAGAATGAGCAGCCTAACCTCGCACTGAAATCCTTCATCCCGATACTGTACATATTCTGGTCAATCTTTCTGTACTGTCCACACATCGTTCAAAAGCATGGCCAAAATCTGTCTCTCCACCTACCTCTTCCTGACCGATCTCCAGTGTCCTTCTCCAAGATGAAAGCTCCACCTTGCCTAATGTATGCAAATCCCATCTGTTAGGATTTTTCCAATCATTTCCTTACCACTGACATGAAGTTCACCTGCTTATGGTTATCTGGTTTATACCTGCCCTTTCTCAATTAAAGTAACAACAGGGTCCTGAACCAGTGTGGGTAACTTCACACAGCACAACTCTGAACTGATTCTACGACTGGCACTTCAAGGACTTTTCATAACTCATATTCTCAGTATTTTTTCATATTTGGATAGTTTGTCTTCTTTTGCACAATGGTTGTTTGTCAGTCTTTGTGTATAGTTTTTCATAAATTCCATCATATTTCTTTGTTTTCCAGTAAAGGCCTACAAGAAAATGAATCTCAAGTATATGGTAACATATGTGTACTTTGATAGCTAAGTTTACCCTGAGCTTTGAACATTAACTCAGTCTTCTGCTATTTCACCTGTGTCTAATGAAAATTTAAAAATCTATGTCAAGCCTCAGCTATCTCCTGCTTTGCTCCCATAACAACCTGGCATAGATTTCACTCAGCTCTGGGAGTGAGATCTATGAACCCCTATGCATACCACATCATCTAATACCTTCTCCTCCTTAATATTGATTTGCTCCAGATTAAATATATACTCCTCCTTGAACTATCCCCAGTGTCCTCCTCCTTGGTGAATACAGTTGAAAAGCATTCATTTAGGACCCCACGTATTAACAGAGAAATGGGAAAGTTCAGCTAAGCGAACAGCTAACAAGTAGAAATTAAATTATGATGAAGGACAATTGAGCTGATCACGAATCTATGTCAAGCATAAACAAACTGTTTTCAAAGATGATCAACAACACCAGGTGGATTGTTAAGAACACATCCGCTTTTAGTCAGCTGCCGCTAGCCCAACCACATTTTCACATCCTCCAAAACCACGAAAACATCTCAGAAGCAAAAGAGATTCTGCAGATAACAACACACACAAAATGCTGGAGGACCTAGAAGGCCAGGCAGTATCTATGGAAAATAGTACAAACGACGTTTCGGGCCAAGAATAAAAGATGAGGCGTCAGGTGGGGGAGAGGGAGAAACACAGCGTGATAAGTGAAATCTGGAGGAGGGGGGTTGTGCTGAAGTAAAGAACTGAGAAGTTAATTGGTGAAAGAGATACAGGGCCGGAGAAGGGGGAATCTAATAGGAGAGAACAGAAGGCCATGGAAGAAAGAAAAGGGAATGTAACACCGGAGAGAGGCGACGGGCAAGCATGCCTGTAACGCAGTGCAATACACACAAAATGCTGGAGGAACTCAGTAGGTCAGGCAGCATTTATGGAAATGAATAAACAGTCGATGTTTCGATAGCGTCAATTGTTTATTTATCACAACACGCCGGAGGAACTCAGCATCTGTGGAGATTTATTTATCTCACCAGCTGCTCCCTGGTCTGCAGACTTCCCCCAGCATTTCCCGTGCTTGCATGAAAACATCTCGCTTCCGGTGCTCACCGAGACTCACCGCCTCTTCCCCACCGCGCATGCCCAGCTAGCATTCTGTCCAATCACCGGCGTCCCGGTTGCTGATTGGCTGCATCTGGAGCTGGGTGGTCAATGATTGGTGGGGGTGTGCGAGGGGCGCGAGTGCGGGAGCTGGTGGCGGTTTGCCGGTGTGGCTCGGGCCCGGATGGAGAGCCGGGCGTGCGGGGCGCGGTAAGTTTTGCGGGAGGGAAGTGCGCGGTGCGGTCGGATCCGATGCGGGTCCGGGCTGTGTAAACTCCAAAGCCTCCCAGCTGCGCCGAACCACTCTGTTGGTCGGTATCAGAGAGAGTGGCCCGATAACGTTAACTGTTCCTCTCTCCATTTATTCTGCCTGATGACCCGGTGAGGATTTCCAGTGTTTTTCTGCTTCTCTGTCAGAACAAAACAAACCCCCGAGTCTCCGTATTCGCCACAGAGCATAGGCCTCCCCCCCCCCCCGTATAATCTATTTAGAAAGTTTTGATTTTGCTTTGTAGATCTACAATGGGCCGTAATTCAACCCACTCGAATAAACAACTAACACCCCAGCATGATCGTTCTCCGCCCATTCCGTCAGTAAACGAGCGCTTGGCTTTTCTCCGTCCTTCCCGGGAGCTGTTGGAGTACTACCGTAAAAAGATTGCACAGTTCGACGAGGAGCATGAAAATCTTATGGGAAAACTGGAGAAGTACAAGGCCACTTATGAAGAGCAGGTGGGTCTCAGCAAGCACAGACTGAGTGTAAAATAACTGTGTGATTGGCGTTAGAAAGAAATGAGTAATTATCTTCCATTTAATTGCCAAAAATATAGAACAGGTACGGTACAGATGAAGGTTGGGCCATGCAGCCTTTGTGGATTCCTAGTTGATGAGTTCCCATTTTCTGCCTCTCGCTGGAACCGCTAAGTTATCATATACAATTCTATTTCTATGACTCGTACATTCTGCATTCAAACTATATAGTTAGTTTTCAGCGCAACATTCAAAGGTATGGAATCTTCAGTTGTGATGGGGGTGGGGGAATGTAGGGGAGGAGCTGGCATTGATTATCAAGTCCATTGCTGTGATGAGGGAGGAGAAGGCTTTTCAAATGTGACCAATGGGCTTGGGAACAAAATGTGTGGATTGTGTTCCTATGGTATATATTACAGGCCTCTGAACTAATGTCAAGAGATAAAGAAGCAGATCTGTAGACAAATCACAGCGTATAGGGTATTTCAACCTTGAGGCTCAGAGCAAAGGTACCCAAACTGGGGTCTACAGACTCCTTGCTTATTGGACCATGGCATAAAAAAGGCTGAGGACCCCCTAGCTTCGAGGGTGATTACGGGGTCGGGTTGCTGTTTTGCTATAGGAACCTGGTAAACAGTGTCCCGGGACCTTTGCTGTCTATGGACATGAACAAGTTGACTGTGTATGTAGGAGGAACAATTAGTAAGTTTGCAGGTAAAGTCAGTTGGCATTGTAGTTAGGGTAATAGTCATAGGCTACAGGGATATATTGAAAAAATAGGCAGAGAAATGACAGGTGAAATTTTATTTTGGTAGATGTAAACTGGTTTGTTTTGGGAGAAAACAATAGTAACAGGGACCCAATGGTAACAGGGATATCAAGGAGCAGATAGGGAGACAGGTTCTGGAAAGGTGTAATAACAGGGTTGTCGTGGTGGGAGATTTTAATTTCCCAAATATCGATTGGCATGTCCCTAGAGCAAGGGGTTTAGATGGAGTGGAGTTTGTTGGGTGTGTTCAGGAAGCATACAAGAGGATAGGCTGTACTTGATCTGGTATTGGGATATGAACCTGGTCAGGTGTCAGATCTCTCAGTGGGAGAGCATTTTGGAGATAGTGATCACAATTCTATCTCCTTTACCATAGCATTGGAGGGGGATAGGAACAGACGAGTTAGGAAAGCATTTAATTGGAGTAAGCGGAAATTTGAGGCTATCAGGCAGGAACTTGGAAACATAAATTGGGAACAGATGTTCTCAGGGGACGGTACAGAAGAAATGTGACAAATGTTCAGGGGATAGTTGCGTGGAGTTCTGCATAGGTCCGTTCCAATGAGACCGGGAAAGGATGGTTTACAAAGGCTGTTGTAAATCTAGTCAAGAAGAAAATAGCTTACGAAAGGTTCAAAAAACTAGGTAATGATAGAGATCTGGAAGATTATGCTAGCAGGAGGGAGCTTAAGAAAGAAATTAGGAGAGCCAGAAGGGGCCATGAGAAGGCCTTGGCAGACACGATTAGGGAAAATATTCTAGAAGTATGTGAAGAGCAAGATGATAAGATATGAGAGAAAAGGACCAATCAAGTATGACAGTGGAAAAGTGTGTATGGAACCAGAGGAGATAGCAGAGGTACTTAATGAGTACCTTGCTTCAGTATTCACTACGGAAAAGGATCTTGGTGATTATAGCGATTGCTCACAGCGGACTGAAAAGCTTGAGCATGTAGATATTAAGAAAGAGGATGTGCTGGAGCCTTTGGAAAGCATCAAGCTGGGTAAGTCACCAGTACCCCAGGCTATTGTGGGAGGCGAAGGAGGAGATTTGCTGAGCCTCTGGCGATGATCTTTGCATCATCAATGGAGACGGGAGAGGTCCTGGAGGATTGGAGGGTTGCGGATTTTGTTCCTTTATTTAAGAAAGGGAGTAGAGAAAGCCCAGGAAATTATATACCACTGAGTCTTACTTCAGTGGTTGGTAAGTTGATGGAGAAGATCCTGAGAGGCAGGATTTATGAACATTTGGAGAGGCGTAATATGATTAGGAATATTCAGCATGGCTTTGTCAAAGGCAGGTCATGCCTTACGAGCTTGATTGATTTTTTTGCGGATGTGACTAAACACATTGATGAAGGTAGAGCAGTAGATGTAGTGTATATGGATTTCAGCAAGGCATTTGATAAGGTACCCCATTCAAGGCTTATTGAGCAAGTAAGGAGATGTGGGTTCCAAGGCGATACTGCTTTGTGGATCCAGAAATGGCTTGCCCACAGAAAGCAAAGAGTGGTTGTAGATGGGTCATATTCTGCATGGAAGTTGGTGACCAGTGGTGTGCCTCAGGAATCTATTCTGGGACCCCTACTCTTTGTGATTTTTATAAATGACCTGGATGAGAAAGTAGAGGGATGGGTTAGTAAATTTGCTGATGACACAAAGGTTGGGGGTGTTGTGGATAGTGTGGAGGGCTGTCAGAGGTTACAACGGAACATTGATAGGATACAAAACTGGGCTGAGAAGTGGCAGATGGAGTTCAACCCAGATAAGTGTGAGGTGGTTAATTTTGGTAGGTCAAATATGATGGCAGAATATAGTATTAATGGTAAGACTCCTGGCAGTGTGGAGGATCAGGGGGATCTTGAGGTTCGAGTCCACAGAACCCTCAAAGCTGATACGCAGGTTGACTCTGTGGTTAAGAAGGCATATGGTGCATTGGCCTTCATCAATCATGGGATTGAGTTTAGGAGCAGAGAGGTAATGTTGCAGCTATGTAGGACCCTAGTCAGATCCCACTTGGAGTACTGTGCTCATTTCTGGTTGCCTCACTACAGGAAGGATGTGGAAACCATAGAAAGGGTGCAGAGGAGATTTACAAGAATGTTGCCTGGATTGGGGAGCATGTCTTATGAGAATAGGTTGAATGAACTCGGCCTTTTTTCCTTGGAGCGACGGAGGATGAGAGGTGACCAGATAGGATGATGAGAGGCATTGATCGTGTGGATAATCAGAGGCTTTTTCCCATGGATGAAATGGTTGCCACAAGAGGATACAGGTTTAAGGTGCTGGGGAGTAGGTACAGAGGAGATGTCAGGGGTAAATTTTTTACGCAGAGAGTGGTGAGTGTGTGGAATGGGCTGCCGGCGACGGTGGTGGAGATGGATCTGATAGGGTCTTTTAAGAGACTCCTGGACAGGTAAATGGAGCTCAGAAAAATAGAGGGTTATAAGTAACCCTAGGTAATTTCTAAGTTAAGGACATGTTCGGCACAGCTTTGTAGGCCGAAGGGCCTGTATTGTGCTGTAGGTTTTCTATGTTTCTAACTAACAAGGGTAGTATATACGCAGTGAGTGAGTGGTGCCAGGGAGCACTGAGCAACAGGGATGTATGAATCAAAGATTCCTTGAAGGTGGCAGCACAGGTAGATGTGGTGAAGAAGGCCTTGATTAACTTATCAGAGTAGGATGACCATGGTATATCAATATAGGCTAAACCAGCTAGGTACTATGTGCTATTCTGTTTGCCACCCTTAAGAAGGGAAGTAATTGCATAGAAGAGAATTCAGGAGGAGATTCACTGTGTTACCCGAGATGGAGCATTTCTATTTTGAGTAGAGGCTTGATAGGTGGCGTTTGTTTCCTTATTATGCAGGAGTTTAAGGGAGGACCAGATAGAGATGTATAAGGCTTGAAGGGCAGAGATAGCATAGTAGAGTTACCTAAAACTTTATGGCATACGTTCAGGCGGACAAGATTTAGAAAGGATCTAAGTAGAACTTCCTCGCCCCACAGGTTTTAAATTTAATAGACTGATATGCCAATGTCCCCCCTCACTGATACATTGTTAGCTTTTGGTGACCCAGCTGGTGGTTATATCTACAGTTATTGTGCTGCTGCCACATATTTCTTAGGGATGATCACTGAAGTTTCCCATTAATGTTTATTCTGTCCTCTTGTAACTCCAAACATTGCTCACTATGGAGATGGTGCTGATCCTTCACCTGAAGGAAGTGTTAATCTACAGGAGTTTTCCTCACTTGCATTGGATGTGGTGCCTTGATAATATAGCCTCCAGGATCAATGCTGAAGACTCTGCAGTGAGAATTCCCAGTGTCATTCCCCTTGGAATGCATACTACTATGCTTTTTTTCTCTGGTCCTACCTTTGGGACAAGCTATACAAAGGAGAGTCCAATTTTCAGAGAATTGTATGACTCTACTGGGGGAGGGTTCAAGTGATAATGCTTGAAGGCTGTGGGATAGTTTTTCCATTCGTTGTCTGTGAAGAGTGTGAGCTAAACTGGATGTGCTTTGTGGTACCTGGATTAATATTGAGTAATTTGTCCAGTTTTATTCTTAAGTACACCTACTGCATTTCGTTATTCAAAATCCTGAGCCAGCATTTTTCTGTATAACATTCCAAACATTGTTCACCTATCAGTCATAACAAAGTGAATAGCTGCACATTTTCCTGGATAGCCCATAACATAGGATTGCATTCTCTATTACCTTCTTTGCACTTTCTCCCTTGTATTTTAATTTTCTGTCTCCTGGTTCAACACTGTTTGTATTAAATTAATTTACCAGCTCCTGTTACACAGCCCTCAAATGCTCACCTAGGTACATTTTAAACGTTGTGAGAATACATAGACCCTATTTCTTGTGATTTTTTTCATCTAGTCGTACGGGAAATTACTTTCCAAGTGCAGCTTTTATTTGTTGGGTGAAAGCGTACACCAGCAAATGGAGGGGGAAATATGAGCACAACGGGAGAAGTAGTAGGGAGTAGGTCTAATGTAGATTAGTTTCCAAGTGTGGATGTTGCCTTGATGGGTAGAGAGATCTTCTATATTCCAGTTTTGTTTGTTGCATTTCTGTTAAATTGGTAATTAGTGAATAGCCCATGTGTAAATTTGTAAACTTCAGGACCTGTGCTCACCAACTGGCTGGAGTGTTCACTGGTATGTTTAACCTCTCGCTTTGGCAGTGTGTGGTACCCTCTTGCTTCAAGCAGGCTTCAAATATACCGATGCCCAAAAAGAGTGTGGTGACTTTCTTCAATGATTATCACCCAGTTGCAATTACATCCACAGTGATGAAGTGCTTTGAGAGGTTGGTGATGAAACTTATCAGCTCCTGTCTGAGAGGTGACTTGGATCCGCTCTGTTTACCTACTGGAGCAACAGCTTCACAGCAGATGCCATCTCATTGGCTCTTCACTCAATCCTGGAACATATAGAGAGCAAAGACCCATATATCAGGGTCTCTTTATTGACTGAAACTCAGCATTCAATACCATCATCCCCTCAAAACTGATCAATAAGCTCCAAGACCTTGGCCTCAATACCTTCTTGTGTAATTTGATCCTGGAATTCCTCACTTGTAGACCTCATTCAGATCAGATTGACAGTAAATGAATCTCAGGATGCCATATGGTGCCGTATATAGTATGTACTTTGATAATAAATTTATCTTGAATGCTCATGATATATTTCATTGGTTTGTTGTACACATGATAAATACATCTGAATCAGATTAAAGCTACTATCAAAGCTGTGCTTACAATATTATCTACATTGTCAATATTGGACTCGTCTTTTCCTCCTCAGCACAAACTCCACTGGGAGATTCGACAGAGGGAAGAAGAGATCGAGGAGCTACAAAAAGCACTCAGTGATATGCAGGTTTACCTCTTTCAGGAGCGTGAGCATGCACTGCGTCTTTATGCTGAAAATGATCGGCTAAAAATTAGGTAGGAAACAAAATTCCTGCGAATTGTTTTAACTCCTGAAAAGTGATGCTGTTGATTGTAGTGCTCTCTCTCCTGTGGAGACAAGTCTCGAACAAGGAGCTGTTAAGCAAATAGAACACTCATTGTGTCCTATACTATAAGCAAATTGATGCATGCCTGTACCTCTTTGGTCTTAGTTTAAGGTTTTGAAATAGGTCTTTGAGGGAATAAGAACTCAACTAGTATTTCCACATGTGGATATGCTGATTGTTTATAGAAAACAATTTTTTGCAGGGAGCTAGAAGATCGGAAGAAGATACAACATCTCTTAACTCTGGTGGGTTCTGAAGAAGAAGCACTCACTTATTTTCACAAAGAGCCTCCACACAAGGTAACACTGGTACTTAGAACACGTGAAAGGATATTCAGTTTGTTGATTTTTATTCTTGGAGAAACTTGTAAAATTAAGATCATCGCTTTATCTTTGCATGCAATTTCCTCCATTCCATAAGAATGTGAATAATTCAAAGTTAGAGAACAGGGAGATGAGGACACAATTTCAGGGATTGGGTTTGTTTTGTAAGTTTCCTTCTGCATTTCTGTTGGCCCTCTTTCAATCATCCAGTTGTTTAGAAGGTACACTCAGTGGCCACTTTATTAGGCACCTCCTGTACTTAATAAAGAGGCCACAGAGTGTATGTTCGTGATCTTCTGCTGTAGCTCATCCACTTCAAACTTTGATGTGTTGTGCTTTCAGACATGCTCTACTGCACACCACTGCTGCAACACATGGTTATTTGAGTTACTGTCACCTTCCTGTCTTAATTTCAAGGGGTTCTCTTGAATCCAGCTTCCCATGCTGACATGTGGCCCCTTTTTCCCCTTTTGCTTCAGCTGCTGAGTGTTCTCAGCATTCTATTTTGATTTCACTTTTCTATGATGTTTACTTTCAGAGGTGAGGGACTTTAACTTTCTGGATAGATCGAAGAGGCTAGGGTTATTTTTAAATTGATTTTAAAAAAACTTACCTACTATGAAAGAAGAAAATCTGTGATTTTAGTTATTAAAAAACACAAACAAGCTTGGACATTCTGAGCCACACTTCAACTCTTTTGCACTGGCAATCGGTTCTAAAGTGTAGCTCAAACTGTCTGAGCATAAAGGATCTAGATTTGGGAGGAATTGGCATTGGTATTCTACACCTGGGGTAGGGTTGGGGGCTTGCATGGTGAAAGGTAGGGATGAGCTTTACGTCAATTAGGCTGGAATCCAATTCTAAGAAATCAAATAACCCGTGCTGTTTATGAGATTTTCAATGAAATTAGTGGTAGGAGAAAGAGTGAGGATGATGGAGAAATGCATATTTCTGTTAAGGACAATTACTGAAAATTTCAGAGAAAGAATAAGATAATTATTCATTGTAGTAAGCAGAGAATGATAGGCATGGAAATAATGCAGCAGAAAATATGGATAAAATGGGCATCAAAATTAAAGCCTCTGTTTAAATCAATAAGGTATTCAAATTGAAATGGCACAATGAGGAGAGAAGGAGGTTGATATAAATAGCTATTTCCAGAGATGAGGCTGCACAGTGTTCCAAGGCTAGGAATTGAATTAGAAACTTGGGCTTTTGGAAAGATGGGTAAGATGGACAGAGAGTATATGGTAGCTATGATCATGAAGGATGAAGACATTAGGAGAGAAGACAAGTTAGTAAGTGAAGTATTCAATAGTTAACTGTTGGAAAACATCAAGAATTTGCACTGAGGTCTTAGTTATTTGCATCTAATGTCAATGACTGGTATCCAAGATGTTGCTTCCTTGGGTGAAGATGGACATCAAGCAAATAGTCATCAGTAACTCGAGTGTGGCAGCATGCTGGGTACCTCAGTCCCAAAACAAGCCCTGTGAGTTCGGTCAATTCCCTGAAGGACTGCAAAAGCTTCAAGATTATCTCAGTCTCTTTGGAATAAATGTAACTTCATTATAAACCTATGGGAGTCCTGGTTTCATGATTGCTCATGATGGACAGTAGCATTCAGGTTGGTGCTGACAATTTCTGGTGTCTGGCAGAAGTGCAAACATTTGGACTTCCCAAACCTCTTGCCCACTTGCTCCATCAAACATCATCTGCTTCACATACAGCTGAGGCTGCAGATCTTTCAATGGATTGATTAGTTATTTCAGATCAGTCGGCTCTGAAATAGAGGTAATTGTCCTCAACCCTGAAGAACTGTGTGAGGAGATTATATTGATCAAATGGAATATACCCAGATCTCAGTGATGCAAAAATCTGAAAATAAGGTAAAGACATGCCCACAAGGCATACATTTTAAACTTTGAACGCGGGAGGATGATGAATTGTCCTCAAAGTAAATTGCTTGCCATACCTCAGAATCAATGTTTGCAGAAACAAACATTTTGTGAGCCTTGTCCATGTGAGGCATCAAGTAGCCCATGACAGTAATCCCATTTAATAACACTTGGTCTGTCACTTTCTGTGACTTGGCCATTCAAGAGCTGCTCTAGGTATTGAATAAACATGACGGTACTCATGTCCCTCACCTACTTGGGCAACAAGTTCCAGAATGTAACCACCCTCCAGGTGAAAACCTTTCTCCTCAGATACCCTCTAACTTTTAAACATTTGCCTGTTGGTCTTAGACCATAAGACAAAGGAGCAGAAGTCGGCCATTCGGCCCATCGAGTCTGCTCCGCCATTTTACCATGAGCTGATCCATTCTCCCATTTAGTCCCACTCCCCTGCCTTTTCACCATAACCTTTGATGCCCTGGCTACTCAGATACCTATCAATCTCTGCCTTAAGTACACCCAATGACTTGGCCTCCACTGCTGCCCGTGGCAACAAATTCCATAGATTCACCACCCTCTGGCTAAAAAAATTTTAGATGTTTTTCATTATGAAGTTTTGCACAGTGGACCCTATCCACACCCCTCTCCCCCCATAATTTTATTTTTTAAAAATGAGCTAGATGAGAGCTTCAAGTTCCTAGAAGTAAAGATGACCAATACTTTCTGCTGGTCCACATTGATGTTGCAGCCAAAAAAGTGCACTAGTATCTCTACTTTTTCCCAAGGCTAAAAAAATTCAGTGCATCCTCAATGACCCACCAATTGTCACAGATTCACCATAGAAAACATTCTATACGGATGCATCATGCTTGGTATGGAATATAGCTCTGCTCCAGACCTCGGCACTGTAGAGAGTTATGAACACAGCCCAGTCCCTCACACAAACCAATCTCCTTTCCACTGTCTCAAGAAAGCAGCCAACATAATCAAGAACCCCTCCCAGCCCAATCATTTTCTATTTTCCCATCCCATATAAAAGCTTAAGGGCACAAGGAGGATGCTAAGAGGATGCAGGGTGACTTGGATAGGTTGGGTGAGTGGGCAAATTCATGGCAGATGCAATTTAATGTGGATAAATGTGAAGTTATCCACTTTGGTGGCAAAAATAGGAAAACAGATTATTATCTGAATGGTGGCCGATTAGGAAAAGGGGAGGTGCAACGAGACCTGGGTGTCATTATACACCAGTCATTGAAAGTGGGCATGCAGGTACAGCAGGCGGTGAAAAAGGCGAATGGTATGCTGGCATTTATAGCGAGAGGATTCGAGTACAGGAGCAGGGAGGTACTACTGCAGTTGTACAAGGCCTTGGTGAGACCACACCTGGAGTATTGTGTGCAGTTTTGGTTCCCTAATCTGAGGAAAGACATCTTTGCCATAGAGGGAGTACAAAGAAGGTTCACCAGATTGATTCCTGGGATGGCAGGACTTTCATATGAAGAAAGACTGGATGAACTGGGCTTGTACTCATTGGAATTTAGAAGATTGAGGGGGGATCTGATTGAAACATATAAGATCCTAAAGGGGTTGGGGAAGTCCAGAACGAGGGGCCACCGTTTGAGGATAGAGGGGAAGCCTTTTAGGACCGAGATTAGGAAAAACTTCTTCACACAGAGAGTGGTGAATCTGTGGAATTCTCTGCCACAGGAAACAGTTGAGGCCAGTTCATTGGCTATATTTAAGAGGGAGTTAGATATGGCCCTTGTGGCTACGGGGGTCAGGGGGTATGGAGGGAAGGCTGGGGCAGGGTTCTGAGTTGGATGATCAGTGTTAAATGCATGGATTGGTGAGGGAGAGGTGGGTTTGAATTCATGGGAAACTGTCACTAGTATTGCGGAAGGAGGGAGATGTTCCATTGAGACGGGCTCCACCTGAACCACGATGGGACCTGGATCCTGTCAAATCGCATAATTACGGTTGTGGATAGGGCTTTAAACTAAATAGCAGGGGAGTAGGTCCAACAGATTGAAGAAGTATGGGTAAAGTAAAAGAGAAAAGTGTCGATAAAGATAAAGTAAAAGCAAAAGTTAAAAAAGAGAAAAGTCAGGATGCGGAAAAGTCACAATGATTACTAGATCTTCAAGGCACAATGAGTGTAAGGACCCGTTATCTGAATGTCCGTAGTATTAGTGACAAGGTCAGGTATGATTTAGTAGCCGTTACAGGGACGTGGTTGCAGAGTGGAGAGGATTGAGAATTAAATATACAAGAATATTAGGTAATATGGAAGGATAGGCAGGAAGGTAAGGGAGTTGGGGTAGCACTCTTAATTAAGAATGAGATCAGGGTGAGAGTGAGAGATGATATAAGATCTAAGGAGCAGAATGTTGAATCCATCTGGGTAAAGATTAGGAATAGTAAGGGGGAAAAAATCACTGGTGGGGGTTATCTATTGGCCACCGAGTAATAACATTACAGTGGCACAGGCAATGAACAGAGAAATATGAGGCACGTAAGACTGGAACAGCGTTATCATGGGGAACTTTAACTTGCACATAGACTGGTTGAATCAAGTTGGTCGAGGCAGTCTTCAGGAGGACTTCGTAGAATTCATCCGTGATGGCTTTCTTGAACAGCATGTTACTGAACCTACAAAGGAATGTGTTATCTTAGATCTGGTCACGTGCAATGAGACAGGAAAAATTAGTGATCTTGTCATTAAGGATCCTGTTGGAAAGAGTGATCACAGTATGATTGAGTTTCTCATACAAATGGAGAGTGCAATAATTCGATCTAAAACCAATGTATTATGCCTAAATGAGAGACTACAATGGGATGAGGGAGGAATTGGATAGGGTAGACTGGGAATATTGGCTACATGGTGGGACAGTTAAGGAACCGGGGAAGACTTTCATAGAGTTTTTTCATGGTGCTTAACAAAAGTATATTCCAATTAAAAGCAAGGACAGTAAGGGTGGGGAAAGCCAGCCATGGATAATTGAGAAAATAAAGGAAGGTATCAAACTGAAAACTTTTGTGTACAACGTTGCCAAGAGTAGTGGGAAACTGGAAGATTGGGAACACTTTAAGAAGCAACAAAGAACCACTAAACAAGCAATAAAAAAAGGGAAGCTAGATTATGAAAATAAACTAGCCCAAAATATAAAAACAGATAATAAAAGTTTTTATAATTATATAAATCGAAAAAGGGTGGCCAAAGTAGGTCCCTTGGAGGACAAGAAGGGGGAATTGATATTGGGTAATGAGGAAGTGGCCAAGGCTTTGAATGACTATTTTGTGTTGGTTTTCACGGTGGAGGACACATCTAACTTGCCGAAGAGAGATGATAATGGATGCGATGGGAGGTGAAGACCTCAATACAATAATAAAGAGGTTGTGCTGAGCAAACTTGTGAGCCTGAAGATAGACAAGACCCCTGGGTCCTGATGGAATGCATCCCAGGGTACTGAAAGAAATGGCAAAGGTTATGGTTGAGGCTTTGGTGATAATTTACCAAAATTCTCTGGACTTTGGGCAGGTCCCGACAGACTGGAAGAAGGCGAATGTCATGCCATTGTTCAAAAAAGAATGTAGGCAAAAGGCAGGTAACTATAGGCCAGTTAGTTTAACATCTGTAGTTAGGAAAATGCATGAAGTTATCATTAAAGAATAACTAGCGAGGCATCTGGAAAGAAATGGATCCATCAGGCAGACGCAGCATGGATTCAGCAAAGGCAGTTTCTGTTTGACAAACTAACTGGAGTTCTTTGA
Organism: Mobula hypostoma; assembly: GCF_963921235.1. Taxonomy (NCBI): domain Eukaryota; kingdom Metazoa; phylum Chordata; class Chondrichthyes; order Myliobatiformes; family Myliobatidae; genus Mobula; species Mobula hypostoma. The sequence goes on along the minus strand of NC_086105.1, from coordinate 55,470,438 downwards.
GGACATAACAGGCACAGTGGATACAGGGGAACAGGTGGACGTTTTTTACTTGGATTTCCAGAAGGCGTTCGCTAAGGTGCCACATAAAAGACCAATCCATAAGATAGGTTGCATTGAGTTGGGGGTGACGTATTACGTGAGTAGAGAATTGGTTAACCAATAGAGAGCAGAGAGTTGGGATACATGGGTGTTTCTGTCGTTGGCAATCAGTGGTGGGCAGTGTGCCGCAGGGATCGGTGCCAGGCTCACCGTTCACAATATACATTAACGATCTGGAAGAAGTTGACTGAGTGTAGCGTATCTTAAATTTGCTGATGACACTAAATTGAGTGGAAAAGCAAATTGTGAAGGGGATATGGAGAGTCTGCAGAGGGATATAGGTAGGTTAAGTGAGTGGGCAAGGGTCTGGCAGATGGAGTACAATGTTGGTAAATGCAAAGTCATCCACTTTGAAAGGACAAATGGAAGATCAGATTATTATTTAAATGGGAAAAGATTGCAGCATGTTCCTCTGCAGAAGGACTTGGGTGCTTGTGCATGATTTGCAAAAGGATGGTTTGCAGGTACAGCAGGCTATCAGTAAGGCAAATGGGATGTTGGCCTTCAGTGCTGGAGGGATTGAATTTAAGAGCGAGGGGTTATGCTGCAACTGTATAGAATACTGGTGAGGCTGCATCTGGAGTACTATTTGCAGTTCTGGTCTCCTTACTTGAGGGATATACTGGCTGTGGAGGTGGTGCAGCGGAGGTTCACCAGGTTGATTCCAGAGATGAGGGGGTTTGACTATGAGTAGAAATTGAGTCGCCTAGGACTGTACTCATTGGAATTCAGAAGGATGAAAGGAGATCTTATAGAAACATATAAAATTATGAAAGTGACAGATGAGATAGAGGCAGGATAGTTGTTTCCATTGGTGAGACTAGAACGTAAGGAACATAGCCTCAATATTCGGGGAGTAAATTTAGGATGGAGATGAAGAAGAGCTGTTTTTCCCAAAGAATGGTGAATCTGGAATTTTTTGCCCAAATATAGTGGAGGTTACCTCAGTAAATATATTTAATACAAGGTTAGATAGGTCTTTGCATAGTAGGGGAATTAAGGGTTATGGAGAAAAGGCAGGTAGGTGGAGTTGAACCCATGGTAGCATCAGCCATGATCTTATTGAATGGCAGGGTAGGCTTGACGGGCCAAATGGCCTATTGCTCCTATTTCTTATGTTCTTAACTGGCTGCGACTTGGCCAATGGTGGACGACGATCCTCTTTCTCCACCAACTGCAGTGCAAGCAATGTGTTCTTACATTTGGTTGCTGAGAAACTCCATCTTCCCAACTCCTGGAGTGCCACATCTATGGATACCACAGCCTCTGCCTGAATCTCATGCTGGTCCTGACTTTCATATATCTCATATTCTTTTTTTTTAAATTTTATTTTTATTTGGATAAGGAATTCACAATTATCATGTACTTTTTTCACACATATAACCTTTTCCATTTTTTTATATGTATAAAACGACAATTATTTATACATTCTTAAGTACACATTGAGATGATATAAAAGGAAAATAAACATTTAAATAGATAATTATGTACTGTGGTAAATCTAACCTATTAGGCTAAGTAATGAAATTAGTTGTTAAGAAAAATGGTAATAATAGTTTCCATACAACCCTTCTGGACCATTTCCACTGGTCCAAAATGTTGCATACAAGCCTATATACCAACCATTGTAGGTGTTTATATCCCAATTTGTTCGTGCTTGTTCCTGCCCGCAGACATAATTATCCAATCCCTATGTACTTATTTACTTAATTTTTTCATTTTTTTTTAATCCCTTTCCCAAATCTTTCCCTTTACTTGTGTTAATTCTCTATTTTCCAAAAAAAAACAAACATTTAGACTAGGGGTGCTTACGTTAGTAATATTACTGTGTTGATGAGAAGAGCAATATAAATCATTAGGAGAGTCATCTAAAATCTGCTCGCATTGGGGTTATATATTCAATCCATTTATTCCAGATTTGATAAAATGTTTCTTTTTGAGTTCTCAGGGAGTAAGTCAACTTTTCCATTTTAAATATTTCCAAGATAATTTCGTACCAATCTTCTAATGTAGGTGGTATTGGATTTAGCCATTTTCTAGTGATTGATTTCTTACTTGCCGCTAACAGGGCATGCAGCAACTTTATATCTTCCTTCTGTTCAAGGAACAATACATGCCCCAAATAGAGCGTCTCAAAGTTCAGAGGTATCTGGGACCTAAGTACCTTAACTAATGTTCTGTGAATACCTTCCCAAAATAGACTTAATTTAGGGCAATCCCAGAAAATATGAAAATGATTTGCCTCCTTGGAGCCGCACCTTCTCCAACACATCACATTTGTATCTTTATATTTTTCCTGATATGGGGTCTTGAAGTATCTCATAATGTTTTTCCAACAATGTTCTCTCCAAGTCAAAGAATTAGTCGAGGACCATTGAAAGCTGCAGATTTTCCCCCAAGCCTCCTCTGAAAGTACCAACCCCACTTCTTTCTCCCACTTCTCTTTAATATACAGTGTATTTACATTTTTAGCATGGGAGAGTGCATTATATAGGCGAGAAACTGATTTACTAGGTATTGAACTGCAAGCCGAATTCAGAATCTTGAAAAATTCTAATTCTACTGTTGATAGGTCTGTATATCTACAACTCTGGTTAACATAGTTTCGTATTTGAAGGTACCTAAAAAAGTCATTATGTTCTAGGCCATGTTTGTCCTGCAGGATTTGGAAACTTTGTAATACTCTTTTATCTATAAATGAGAGGTAGGTTGTAAGACCTTTCTTTATCCATAGCTCAAATCTTTTATCTTCTCTGTTGGGAAGGAATTCGGTGTCATATGCACACCATCTAAAGAGTTTTAACATGTTATTAATTCCACATGAATTAACCACCTTCTGCCATACTTTTAATGTAAGATTTATCCAAGCATTATTAAATTTTTCCAACTGGGCCATCAATCCTTTGTCAGCTATTGAGGCCTGAAGAGGAAAACTGTCAACTAATCCAAATTCTATTTCCTTCCATCTAGCTTTATATTCCCTATTACACCAATATAACAGAGGGGTTATCTGTGAGGCATAAAAATAATTTCTCAGGCAAGGAAGAACCATACCTCCTTCCTTCCCTAACTGTAAGGTGTTATATCGAATTCTAGGTTTCCTTCCTTGCCAAATGAAGCGGGAGATCCATTTGTCCCATTCCCTGAATTGATTATCATCCACCTCCACTGGTAAAGTACGGAAAAGATATAATAACCGAGGAAGAATATTCATTTTTATAGTATTTATCCTTGAATTTAAACTTAAAAAGGGGATAAGATTCCATATATGCATATCTGCTTTTATCTCTGAGATTAATGGCCCATAATTTACCTGTGACAGTGTTGAAAGATCCTTCGGCAGGGTTATTCCTAAATATTTTAATGATTTAGCTTCCCACTTAAGATCGTATGTATCCTGCAATTTTTTGGATGGTGTATAATTTAGGGACATAACCTGCGTTTTCTTTACATTTATTTTATAACCTGATATTTTCCCAAAGTCATCCAACAGTGTAAACAATCCTATAAATGATTTTTCTGGTTCACTCAGATAGACCAAAACATCATCTGCGAATAACGCCACTTTCTGTTCAATCCCTGCCACCTTGATACCTTTTACGATTTCGCTCTGTCTTATTAGTTGGGCAAGTGGTTCAATATATAGCGCAAAAAGGAGAGGAGAAATTGGGCATCCCTGTCTAGTGCCTCTCTCTAAAATGAAGGAGTCAGAGAGGTCCCCATTTATCTTAATTCGGGCTGTAGGGCTGTCATATAGAGTCTGAATTACTTTAATAAACCTTTCTTGAAAGCCGAATCTTCCTAACACTCTGTATAGGAATGCCCAACTAACCGAATCAAAAGCTTTCTCAGCGTCCAATCCTACTACCATTGTCTCTGTCTCGTTCTTATTAACCTGTTCTAATATGTGCAGAGTTCTCCTTATGTTGTCCTGTGTTTGTCTTTGTTGAATAAATCCAGTCTGGTCTAAATGGATTAGGCCAGGTAAAAGCTTTTCCAATCTGCACGCTAATATAGATGTAAATAGTTTGTAATCTAAATTAAGAACACTAATTGGCCGATAATTGCCACATTCTAGTTTATCTTTACCCTCTTTAGGAATAACTGAAATAATCGCTTCTCTCCAGGAAGGTGGAGTTTCTCCTCTCTGCAAGATCCAATTAAAGGTGTTAAGTAGTAATGGGGCTAACTGTGTCTTCAGGGACTTGTACCACTCTGAGGTAAACCCATCAGAACCCGGGGACTTTCCAGCCTTTAACCTAGAGATGGCCACGTTCAGTTCTTTGACAGTTACTGGTTCTAATAAACTTTCATTTTGTAAATCTGTAAGTTTAGGTAGATCTAAAAAATTCAATACACTGTCTATATAGGGCTCATTGGGGGCCCGGGGTTGGGAGTACAGCTCTCGATAATATGTTTCAAAACTCTCTTGAATTTTCCCTATTGTACTCTCCACAAGCTTTGTCTTTGGATTCTTTATTTTATGAATTGTATTGTCTGCTTGTTGTTTTCGTAATTTATATGCTAATAATCTAGCTGATTTACCTCCTACTTCATAATTCTTTTGTCTCAGGTAAAGAAAATTTCTTTGAGTTTCCAACGTATAAATATCATCAATTTCACTTTGCAATTTCCTAATTTCCTGTTTTCGATTTGAATTACTTTTGTTGCTATCTACAACTTGAAGTTGTTTTAATTTTCCTTGAAGGTCTGCTAATTTTTGTGCATTGATTTTTTTCATGTGAGTAGTAATGGAAATAATTTTCCCTCTCAGTACAGCTTTCAATGTATCTCATAAAATCACTGGTGATGTTTCTCCCGTGTCATTAAGGTCTAGATATTCTTTGATTTCTCCCCTTAATCTCTCCATTACTTTCGGGTTATTGAGTATATGTGAGTTTAGCCTCCATAGTGTTTTCCTCATTTTCCTTTCCAGGATTAGAGACATAGAGACTGGGCTATGATCCGACAGATCAATTGTTGCAATATTAGTTTTTTATCCTGAGTCTATCTGTATTAAAGATAAAGAAATAGTCTATCCTTGAATAGGCTGAATGAGGGAAAGAGTAATATGTATAATCTTTACTAGTAGGGTGTAATTCCCTCTAGACATCTATAATTCCCAACTCCTCCATCAATGAATTCACTTTCCGAGTCAGAGGTTTATTCTGAGTAACTATTCTTGAAGAATCTAATATAGGATTTAATCTAATATTAAAATCCCCTCCACAAATTACTACCCCTCGAGAACTGACCATTAGGTCAAAAATGTGTCTATAAAATGACCATTCACTACCTGGAGGAGCATAAACATTCAGCAATGCTATTTCTGTACCTTCTATTCTTCCTGTGATTTTTACAAACCGTCCTTCTTTGTCTCTAGTCTCTGAAATATGTTCATAATTAAGAGTACTTGATATTAAAGTAGCTACCCCTCTTTTGTGACTCAATTTATATGATGAATAAAATACATGCTTAAAGCCCATTCTTTTTAATTTTCCATGTTCAGATTGGCTCATATGTGTTTCCTGGAGGAAAGCTATTTGTGCCCTCTCTTTTTTCAATTTAGACATAATCTTATTTCTTTTAATGGGATTCAAAATCCCATTAACATTATAGGAAATTATTTTTACCAATTCAGTTTGCATTTTTCTCTAGTAGAAAAAAAGCACTCTCCTTTTCTAACCAAACAGTAAGCAATCCCTTCTCAACAGTAAACCAAGACATATAACCACATCCTAGACATTTCTGAACGTATAACATTTGAAAATTTTTCCCGACTTCCCACAGTGAGGCCTGAGCACCGACCCGCCTCAGTTCAGAGGGATAACCTCTATCTTCACCCTGTGTTAGAGGGCCCTCAGCAGTTTGAATAATCATAGAGAATTTTCTCCTATTTATGTCTCGACCATATTGCTATCATTCAAGTTATTCCGCCTAGTTTATTTTCAGTTACCAGTTTTCATTTTACTTTTAAGTCCGATTTACTCTTTTCAGTCATTTCTCTTAATTAATCTGTATTCTCTGTACATTCGCGTCTGAATATTTGCAGCTTTTCCTTGTAGTTTGACACTCTGGTTCGAGTGGAGCGTCCTCGTCCCACTAACTGCCACGACTTCTGCCGAATCCTCTCCAGTAGCGACTCCGGTTGGGTGACAACTTTAATAGGTAGTCCCCGGTCCGCCAGGTCCAACGTTGCCTCCTCCACCGTAGCGTAAGTTTTTGTCCCTTCGTCGTAAAAGACTCTCAGCCGATCTGGATACAGGGTCTGGAATCTGATGTTGTTTTCCTTCAGGACTCTCCGTGTTTCCGTATATTCCTTCCGTCTGGCAAGAATCCCCGGTGCGTAGTCGTGGTCTAAACTGATTTTGCAGTTGTTCCACATGAAACCTTTCTTTTGCCATGCTCTTTTAAGCACCTCTTCCTTCGTTCTGTAACTGAGAAATCTGATCAGAATCGATCTGGGCTGGGCGCCTGCCGGAGGCTGTGGTGCCAACGCGCGGTGAGCCCTTTCTATCTGTAGGTCTTTTGCGGCCGGTATATCAAGGTTCTCTCTAAGCAGCTTCTCCACGAAGGGAATCATCAATCCGGGTTTACCTTCGGTTCCTTCGGGAACTCCGTAGATCCTCACATTTTCCCTTCTCGAGCGGCCTTCTTGATCTATTAGTTTCCACTGGAGCTGGTCTTGTAGCTTCAGCATTTCTGCTATCACTTCCTCGGCGTTTTGTAGCTTCTCTTCAATTCCAACAATCCTCGCTTCGGCTTCATCTATCCGCGAGTTAGTTTTTACTATTTCTCCTTTAATATCTTCCAGCTGTTTGCTGTTATCTTGTCAGAACTCGCGAATCTCTCCGAGAATCAAAGACAGAGTCACCGATTCCCCCTCATTATCTCCATCCTGGCTTGCCGTCGGGGAGCTAGGCCCGTCGCCTTGCTGCATCTCTTTATGTTTATCAGCCTTCGAAGCGGACTTTTTATTCTTGTTCTTAGACATCATCCTTGCCCCTTTTATTAATATAGTTATGCAATATTAAGTATTTGTCTAAATTCGATTTTGGGGCAGTTTACCTTCTTTTTTGTCGAGAGACCTTTTCCTTACGCCGCCATTCCCTTGATGACCCGCCATATATCTCATATTCATGAGATCTGAGCTGTTGTAGGATGTAAGCCAACTGCTTAAATGTAATGTAATATATTGGTTGAATAAATTCCTCACATCGCAATGAATGTATAAACAATGCTGATGCAATCATGTCAACAATGGGACGGATTCAGGGCAGATTGAGGGATTAACAAAATGCTCACACAAATTTGCTGGCTGGCCTCCCAGTAGAGACTAATGGGGCAACAAGGACCAGAATATGTCTGCTAGATCAGTCTGTCTGTGTCTTGTTTTGCGGCGGTTGGCATCCAGCTTAATGGTGCATTACCGCCACCTTCTGCTCTGGAATGTGCACTGGACAGATATTCTAAATCCCTTCACCCAATGGCGCGCACGCACACACAAACCTACACTTTACCCTCCTATCTTTGACCATCCTAGTACCCTATTCCTGTTTATCCGTCATATCCTATAAAAAACCCCTGTACCCCTTAAAAACGCTAAAAATACCTGGACCTGTGCTCTCTCACCCATGCCCAGCAACCCTTTTAATGTGAATTCCTGCACCCCCAACTCCCTTAGTTTAATTCTCATCATCTCTCTCTGTATCCCATACTTCCTGCAACACAAAACTACATGTTCTACTGACTCCTCTTCTTGACATTCCTCACACAATCCTGTCTGGTGTTTCCCTATCATTTTCAATGTTTTGTTTAATGCACAATGCCCCAGCCTTAACCTAGTCCACACAGTTTCCTCTCTTCTGTTTCTACTACCTACCCTAGTACCTGCAACACTTCTTTGTATTTGATATAAATGCCTCCCTTTCCCCTCTCTGTCCCATCTTTCTTGCTACATTTGGTTGACTTTTTCCCAGATTACACACTTAACCTCTGCTTTACTGATACTAATGTGCATTTCTACAGTTTCTTTCTTTAACGCCCTCTTTGCCAACTCATCCACCCTCTCATTCCCCGTCACCCCTACATGTGCTGGAGCCCATAGAAATTTTACCTGACCTCCCTGATTTGCAATTCTTGTAACTAACTGAAGGACTTCATAAAGTACATCTTGCTGACTGTTTGTGTGAAAAGACCTTAAACTTGCTAGAACTGAGGATGAATCTGAACATATCAATGCTTTGACTTGTCTGGCTTTCACCATGAAGAGAATATAAACAAAATGGCAACAATCACTACCTTGTCAACACCAAGCCATGTCACAATGGCTTTGTAACTGGCTATGTGACCTCATTGAGACCCAAGGGGGAGGGGGACAGCTTTCCCCGAACAAAATCACAAGCTCATGGGCAGCAACCAAAGGGGAGAGCCACCTCAAGGAGGGAGATGTAAGGCGACAGAAGGGGGGTAGAGAGAGAGAATGAGTGGCAAAGATAGGAAATTCTGAGGCATCATTCCCAAATTTGGGATGTTATGAGGATGTTTGCAAAAAAACTAAGCATTTTCTTGAATGGTCATTAATATAACATAGGAGCACCTTTGTAAAACAGTGAAGTTGCAAAGAATGAGATACAATCAAACAATCTGATACCACAGGTTATAAGCAAAAGGATAGACCTAGCACCCACTTTTTTTGATCCAAATCTCCGGTCATAATAAGCAAACCCTGACACTAAACCCTATCCCTCACCCATCTCAACTTGTAACCATCACGCTAATCCCTAACCATTATACTAACCCTGTCTCTGATCAGACCTGTAATTTGTTAATCTAATCCAAATCCCTCACACTAAATCTTAACTGGTACCTCAATTTCTAACACTAATGTTCATCACTAACCCAAGCCCTGTCCCTGACCCAAGTTCAACTGATCCTGACCCAGTTCTTAACTCTACTTGTTCTGCTTGGATGTTCAAAAAGGCCCTTGACAAGGTGCCACACATGAGGCTGCTAAACAAAATACTATCCCACGGTGTTACAGGACAGATGCTAGAAAGGATACAAGATTGGCTGACTAGTAGGAGGTAAAGAATGGGAATAAAGGGGACCTTTTCTGGTTGGCTGCCAATGGCTAGTTGTTCCACAGGGTTTGGTGTTAGGACTGCTTCTTTTCACATAGTTCAATGATTTTGGATGATGGATGAAGATAGGTAGAGGGACAGGTGTGTTGAGGAAGCAGGGAGTCTGCAGAGGACTTGGGCAGATTAGGAGAATGAGCAAAGTGGCAGATGGAATATAGTGTAAGGAAGTATATGGTCATGCACTTTGATAGAAGGAATAAAGGTGTAGACTATTTTCTCAACGGGGAAAAAATTTCAGAAATCAGGTGCAAAGGGTATTTGGGAGTCCTCGTGCAGGATTCCTGAAAGGTTAATTTACTGGTTGAGTTGATGGTAAGGAAGGCAAATGTAATGTCAGCATTCGTTTCAAAAGGACTAGAATGTGAAAAGAAGGATGTAATGCTGAGGCTTTATAAGCCATCGGTCAGATTGCACTTGGAGTATTGTGAATAATTTTGGGCCCCTTATGTTTGAAATGATATGCTGGTGTTGGAGAGGATCCAGAGGAGGTTCTTGAGAATGATTCTAGGAATGAAAGGGTTAACATGAGCATTTGATGTCTCTGTACTCTCTGGAATTTAGAAGAATGGGGGGAGGGGTTTCTATTTGAAACCTATCGAATATTGAAAGGTCAAGATAGAATAGATGTGGAGAGGATGTTTCCTATGGTTGGGAAGTCTAGGGCCAGAGAGCACAGCCTCAGGATAGAAGGATGTCCCTTTAGGCAGAGATGAGGAGGAATTTCTTTAGCCAGAGGGTGGTGAATTGGTGCAATTATTTGCCACAGATAGTTGTGGAGGCCAAGTCATTGGATATATTTAAAGCTGAGGTTGATAAGTTCCTGATTAGAAAAGGCATCAAAGGTTACAGAAAGAAGGCAGGAGAATGGGGTTGAGAGGGACAATAAATCAGTTATGAAGGGATGACAGGGCAGACTCAATGGGCCGAATGGCCTAATTCTGGCACTATATCTTATGGTCTTATTTATAAAGATCTAGCTTCAGAAGACACAATGTCACTGGAACATGGCAACTTGCTAGCTGCTCCCAGCAGATCTATTTATTATCACTGCTATAATCATTCTGCTTTTTAAATCCAAATTCTAAGGCTTTAAGAATTAGTAATATGGCACTTACTCTAACTGTAACACTATGTTCTACATTTTGTTACTGTTTTCTTTTAGTGCTACTTCAACGTACTCTCGTTTGTGAAGTGGCATGCAAATCAGTTTTTCATTGCACCTCAATACATGTTTCAAAGGTTTCAAAGGTACATTTCATATCAGAGAAATTATACAATATATATCCTGAAATGCTTTTCCTTTGCAACCATACACGAAAACAGAGGAGTGCCCCCAAAGAATGAATGACAGTTAAATGTTAGAACCCCAAAGCCCCTCCCCCAGCTCCCCTCCCTTCTGCACGTAAGTGGCAGCAAGCAACAATCCCCCCTTCCCCCACCAGCAAAAAAAAGTATCGTCACCTGCCACTGAGCATTCAAGCATGAGCAAGGCACCAGCGAAGACACAGACTTGCAGTACTCCAATGACTACATTGTTCAGCTGGCATTCGACATACCACAGGCTCTCTCTCCCTATTAAGGGAGAAAGCGGTGTTTCAGCGAGAGGGGAGACATAACAACTCATTGGTTTACGATGTTAAAAGTCCATTGCGTCGCTTTTTCCGATCTTTGTGCCCAAAGATCTTGGGTCTCTGGGCACACAGCCTTAGATCTTCCATCTCCCACGACACAGCGGTCTTCTGCTCGGATACTGACCTCCGATCCCCCTGTCTCCAGAGCCATGAAAACGCGGTCCTCAGAAGGCCGAGCCCTTACCGTGCCGAACAATGACCGGTTGTGAAACCCCGAGAGTGGGTCCTATTCCTGCAAAGAACCGTAGTCAGCGTGTAACTCTAGGTCAGGGTCTTCAAAAGAACCCTGAAAGGGAACATTACCGATATTAAATATGTAAATAGAGCTGTTTCCGAAGATGCAAGGAAAGGAGTTGCTGTTAGACACCATTAACCCTCCTGAACTCCACCTTCTTCATGTGACAATAATATAGCAGTTACCAAAATCTCCCGCTACAAAGGGTTCCTAAACTACTGACTTCATACTGACTATACCCTTTTCCATAGATGCTGCCTGGCCTGCTGAGTTCCTCCAGCATTTTGTGTGTGTGTGTGTGTGTGTGTGGCTTGGATTTCCACCATCTGCAGATTTTCTCTTGTTTGTGATTGGACTTCATTCATTTCTTTGACTACTCCCCAAGGCTGAAATGTACTGTTCATAACTTAGTGTTCTATTTAACCAGAAGCCAAGCCTTTCACTCCATAATGTGCTCATCAGCTAGCCTGTCTATTTCCACCTCTATAACATTATTCTTCGCATTTATCACAATGAATGTAATCCTACTATGTATATTGAGATCTTTTATTGTGTTAATCCTGCAGGTTCCCAGCACTTGTTATATCAGCAGGGACCATTTCTTTGATTTATGCTCTGTTGCCTATATCCATTAAAGTCTGCTTTTTGCTGTTTGCTCATGACTTTAGACAGGAAACTCATCTGGGTTAAGTTTAAATCTGGACACCTGGTTGCTGCTGCCAGAGTCATTTACTACCTCCTTTCGTTTCCATCCTAAGACTAAACGGGAGCTCAGAGTACATCTACGATAGACAAAACAACCAGCTATTGTCAAAAGATGGAATTTAGAAAGCACAATTGGAGGTCTTGCTTTGAGCGTGAATCATAAGATCACTCCATACACCACAAGTGTGTTTGTATAGTACATTAATTGTACTCTGTTGTTCTGTTTACACTTCATTGCTGTAAACTTGTCACTGTCCAAATTTGTCCCGCCATCTGCACATTATCCATTTCAAGTGATAGCATCATCTTCTTTGGTACTTTTTTCTGTACGTACATCTTTACGTCCTTTGAAAAGTTATATTAACCTGTTACAGTTGAAGCTTTCTATTTCATGTCAAGTTCAGCTTGTTAGAGCTTCAGTACATTTTGAGACCAATCCATTTTGGGATGAGAAGCAAAAATGCCAGATTATCTGTCTGGTGTGCTTGTAAACGGTATTCATTTAATTATTAAGTTACAGTTAGTTGTGTTTGTTGGGGGCGAGGTGAAGAAAGTTAAGTCCAGAACTTGTCTGAAATGATGGTAGGGATGATAATCTTCAGAACATTTAAAATAAACTTGGATTTTCCCTTAAGGATCTGCAGTGTTACGGGTTTGGTGCTGGAAAGTGGGTTTTAGACCTGTTAGCAAATTTTAACCCTGTTCAGTGGGCTGAATGGCCTGCTCTTTCATAAATTTTCTATAGTTCAATATACAACATACTACCCAGTACTACACTTTCTGGGTTCTAATCCCATTTCTAAAAAGTAATTGTATAAAATTATTTTTCAGGTTATTGTCCCCCAGTGTACAAAGAAGCATGGGCGCACAGACGTTAAATCTTCAAAAGATGGTAAATGTTAATTACTTGTGTCACATCATTCAAGACAATTAATTAAGACAAACATACCAAAGATCTTGGTTAAAAATATACATCGTATTAAAGGGCCTAGACAGAGTGGTCGTTGAGAGGATGTTTCTAACAGTGGGAGTCTAGGCCCAGAGGGAATGGCCCTCCTTCAGAGGAGAGATGAGGAATTTCTTTAGCTAGAAGGTGGTGAATCTATGGAGGCCAAGTCATTAGGTATATTTAAAGTGAAGTTTGATAGGTTCTTGATTAGTAAGGGTATTGAGGCTATGGGAAAAAGGCAGAAGAATTGGGTTAAGAGGAAAAATAAATGGGCCATGATCAAATGGCAGAGTAGAATCAATGAGCTAAACAGCCCAATTCTGCCATGTTTTATGGTCTTAGATTTCAACAGGAGTTGAAGACCAAAGCACAGTGTTTACATTGTACAAATTATGTTATGACAATACATCAAACTTGCATTTATTCTTAGGATTCTGTTACATGCAAGACGCATTCTAGAAACTGCCCACACAATGCATACAGGCTCACCTACAGCTCCTCTTATATGTTTGCACTATGCAAAAACTTTGTGAAGTTCCTGCCGTTGGGCTTTAGTCAGTTTTGTTAGGACAGGAATGGGAAGAGGTAAATATATATGGAGAGAGGGCAGTGGTATATTTTCGTTCACTGGAAGTAGGTTAAGGTGGCATCTGGCTCTGAAACAGTAGCCATTGTTCTTCAGGTAGTGAAGAGCTGGGCCAAAACCCACAACAACATGATTATAGGCCAGACTAGGGAAGAATGGAGATTTCAAGTATCAGGATAACAGTGTTCTAAATACTTTTAAGTTGCACACAAAGTTCTGGATGAAAGCAAGTCAGGCAGCATCTACAGAGGGAAATAAACAGTCGATCTGTTCCCTCAGCCCAAAATGTGAACTGTTCTTTCCCCTCCATAGGTGCTGCCTCACCTGCTGAGTTCCTCCGGTATTTTGTGTGTGTTGTTACAGATTTTTAGCATCTGCAGAATCTCTTATGTTTTTATGCCATTCTAAATGCGTGTCTGTTGTTGATGCCAGCATCTTTAATTCCAGACCTAATTAATGAAATTTAAATTTCCCAGCTGTAATCTTGTAAATTGAATTGAAATTGGCTGATCAATAGTTAATATTGTGATAATCTAACATTATATTACTATGTTCTCGGTTTGAGGGATTGGATAAGGCTACAATAGGTAGAGGTGGAAGGAGTGAATGTTGGATTATGATTTTGAGGAATTGTGGATTTTATCGGTGCTGGAGAATGGACTGAAGCACAAGAGATCTCAATGAAGGGTCTCAACCTGAGACTCGACTCTATTAATTTCCATAGATGCTGCCTGACCTGCTGAGCTCTTACAGCATTTTGTGTGTGTGTGTGTGTGTGTGTGTGTGTTAGTTACAATCAGCTGAGGCCTTATCCGCAGTTCAATGAGGAAATATTTTTATTTTCTGCCAAGGTAATTAAAGACTGTTTATTGTCATGTGGGCACAGCAGTTGAGTTGCTCCCTCACAGGTCCAGCAACCTAGGTTCAATCTTGATCCCCAGTGTTGACCATGTTCTCTCTTCAACCGCATGGATTTTCCTTGGGTGCTCTGGTTACTCCCACATCCCAATGATGTGATTGGTAGATTAATTCATAAAAATGAGTGATAGAACTGGGGTGGAGGAGGTGAGCTGTTGATAGACTATGAAGAGAATAAAATAGGATTGTTGCCAGTCGATTTGATGTTTGCTACTGGCTTGGTGGGCCAAAGGACACATTTCAAAGTCAATTTATTACCAAACTATGTACTACAGCAAGATTCATTTTCATAGTTGTAGGACTGATAGCGTAACATATACTGCCAACAGCTTTATTTCTTGTAAGAATGTTTTATTTGTTTGTCTCCAACTAGGTCATAAACGAACAAGATCTAAAGTTACCACTACAATTAGTCCTACTATCCCAGAAAATTACCAACGTGATAATCAGACTTTACTACTACAGGTACGTCCCAGCTCGGCTCACGTTGCACACAGCTGCCTTCTATTGACCCAGACTTAGTTGTAGTGGCTGCATACAACAAGTTTATTTGGTCAATTACTACATTGTTGTTTTGTGGTGGCTAAAACGGAGTAGAGTCGATCATCCTCGATGCCGAGTGACATGAAAGAAAGCGGTATGCAATCCTCCGGCAGCATAACCAAAACTTGCCAATAAAAATGTTTGATAGTTTGATTACCGTCAACACAATGAGATTACAAAGTTTAACCGGCGTCTGTTAACATTTTGCTGAACCCCCAACTACAACCATGTATTAGGTGATATTTGCATAAAATACATAAGTATCACTAAAACCAAAGGAGGTGCTTTTAGTTTTAGAAAACTGCAAAATTTGTGTACATTTAGAGATTAAAAATTGAGGTTAAGGGCAGTCAGTTGATTATGTTCAATCAATAGCTTTAATTTTAAAAATCCTAATTCTGGAAATCTGAAATGAATACAAAAATGCCAGAAATATTCAATGAGTCAGGTAGTGTATGTAGAGGGGGAAATAGATTTGATCTGTTAAATCAGTGATCATCAATGAAGTGAAGTTAGAAAACAAGCTTGTTTTAATTGGCAGGGAAGAGGGAGGGGAAACAGTGATAGGCTGGAGACCAAAGAAAGATGATGATATGGGAAGTGCAACACAGGCAAGATGCTGGAGCAACTCTGCACGTCAGACAGCATTTATGGAAATGACATTTCGAGTGAGTCCCGATGAAGGTTCTCGGTCCAAAATATTGACTGTTTATTCATTTCGGTAGATGCTGTCTGTCCTGCTGAGTTCCTTTAGCGTTTGTGTGTGTTTCTCTTGATTTCCAGCATCTGCAGAATCTCGTGTTTACGACACGGGAGGTGATGGTGTTACCTGGCTTGTTAATGGCAGCTGATGGGTCTACAGGAGGTGTAAATAGAGGGAGCTGACTGAGAATGAAGACAGTGCTCAATGCTGCATCCTATAGAGCTGCTGCCTTACCACTCCAGTGAGCCAGCTGCACTCCCAACATCCAGTGCTGTCAGTGTGGATTTTGCATGCTCTCCCTGTGACTGGGTTTCCTCCTGTTTCCTGTGACTGCTGTTCACTCACTTCCCAAAAATATTGAGGTGGTA
This sequence comes from Mobula hypostoma, assembly GCF_963921235.1. Taxonomy (NCBI): domain Eukaryota; kingdom Metazoa; phylum Chordata; class Chondrichthyes; order Myliobatiformes; family Myliobatidae; genus Mobula; species Mobula hypostoma. The sequence goes on along the minus strand of NC_086105.1, from coordinate 55,454,558 downwards.
GGTCAAATGGGAACTGATAATCCACCACCCCGCTAGGGACACTGCACGCAGAGTGTGTGGTTGAGTGAAGGACCTGGGGCTGGAGTCGATGGGAATTACAAAATGGATATGAGTAGGAATTGTGTTTATATTAAAAAAGGCTTGACAGTCACTGCAGAATCAATTGTAGAATCATGCAGCGCAGAAAGTGGCCCACCTCATCCATACCAACCATGATGCCATGCTACACTAATCCCATTTGTCTGCATGAAGCCCCTGCACCTCTATTCCCTTCCTATCTATCTGTATTCCTTTCAGTTGTTCTCATTATTATTGGCTCTTTCACCTCTTGATAGATCGTTCCTGATAACCAAAACTCTGTGTGAAAGACCTTGCCCCCAAGAACCCCTTTAAATCTTTTTCCTCTAACCTTAAACCTACATCCTCTAGTTTTGACTCCCTTCCCTTTGGGAAGAAGACTTTTAACCCTCAATCCAATTTATGCCCCTCATAACTTTATAAACCTGTATGTCATACTGCATATCAGTGAGAACAATCCTAGCATATCCAATTTCTCTTTGTTACTGTACCCTCTATTGCAGGCAACTTCCTAGTGAATCTCTTCTGGTGGGGTATGTTCAGTGTGCAGTAGCAATCCACAATGTTGATATTGATGTGGATTTCTTTTTGCTTATCTCTTCCTCACCCCCCCCCCACCCACCACTCTGTAAAGGTTGAAGCCTTGCAGTCCCAGTTGCAAGAACAGACACAGCTAGCAAAAGAGCAAATTGATGCACTGCTGGAAGATCGACGAATTCGTGTGGAAGAGGCACAAGTGCAACATGAACGGGATAAAGAAAAAATAAGAACTCTGGCAGAAAAGTCAGTTAATGCAGTGTACAACATTCAAAACATTTAAATTTTACTCTTCTTTAGAGATACAGCTCAGTACCAGGCCCCTCCAGCCCAACAAGTTCGAGCCACCTAACTACATCCATGTGACCAATTAATGTGGAAGAGAACCCAGAGGAAACCCACGCAGTCATGGAGAGAACATACAAACTCCTTACAGACAGTGGCAGGAATTGAACTCAGTTCCCTGGCGTTGTAATGGGGTTCTCTGCTAACCACTACGCTACTGTGCCACCCCAATTACTGAGGATGTGTTTCATTTCTGATCCTGGGTTGGTCAGTTCTTTTATCAGGATAGTGATATGATGTGAGAGGATGTTGGAGGGATGTGTACTATGGAGAGTTCTTGCTGGTATAAACCTGGCTGGCTTACAAAGGCTGTGCCAGTGAACACATTTACTGGCTATTTTCAATATAGTAAAACATCCCTGGTAGCTTTATAATGGTAGTCCAAAACAGGATTTAACACTGAGCCAGGTAGCCAGATGTTGTTAAAGAACTTGAGTAAGATTTAATGAGAATCTTAAAGGTGACCTGGCAGCTTATCAGATTTAGAAAGGGAATGTCAGAAGTTAAGATCTTGGTATTCTTGTCTGCCATTCATAATGATCATGGCTGATGTTCATCTGCTAACCAGAGAAACTCCGGATGCGACGTACCTTTCCTATAGATGGGCTAAGTGCAAGCAGGCTTTTTCCACTGAGGTTGAGTGAGACTAGAACTAGAGTTCATGTTAAGGGTGAAAGGTGATGGATAGATGGGATATGGAGGGGTATGGTCGAGACGCAGTCAATGGGACTAGGCAGAATAACAATTCGGCATAAACAAGGTGAGCTGTGTCTGTTCTGTAGTACTCTCTGTCTCTTATGACTCTACAAATGAACTCTTTATTCCGCATTATAAATTGTATATCTCTCTGCAAGGTACCCATGCTTGCTCTAGCTAGTCTTTTCCTTTTTTATAATTTTTATAGTTTATTTTTTATGCAAACTCCCCTTTTTTCTCTCTCACCTGTCTACACTTGCCTTCTATTGTGCTTTTCTTGTCCAGCATAGCTTTGCAAACTTGAAGGAAACTAGAGCATCTGACTGAAAGCAATGTGGTCAGAGCGGTAATGTAAAAACTTCACACAGACATCATCTGAGCTAAGAATTGAATCTAGGTCCATGGAACTGCAAGACAGCAGTGCTCTCTGCTGTGCCACACTTTATCCTTAAATGAAGAAAGGGAAGGTCTTGCGACAAACCCTACTATAATTCATCAGGTTGGCGATGAGATGATTCTGAGAGTATAATTTGGAGAAGCCAAAATATCAAACAATGGGGAAACAGATTGCAGCAAATTAATTTTCCTCAAAGGAAAAAAAACATGATCCTTTGAGAATCTATCAGCTATGAAGATGTGAGGGGATGACTGAGGACATGAAAGGGATGCATACTTTGAGAACATAGACAGCAGAGCTTTGCATAAGAGAGTATACTAAAGGATTAGTAAAGGTACAACATAGGAGCTTTGAGGTTAAGTATATCAAAGATCATGAAAGTAAATGGGAAAATATTTCATGGACATGTCAAATTTTTTAAAAAATGGTTGGTATAAGAATAGATTAAGTGTTGGACAATTTTTATATTGAGAAATCATAGTGACTGAGCACCCATGAAGATTTACTAACCTTGTTAAAACCCCAGTCAGGACAAATATTCCTGCAATACCTAGTCAGTCTCTGCAAATTTTGTATGTTTCAATGAGCATCTCTGATTATAGACTCAATCTACTTAAACATATGTACTTCCTGAGGTAGTTTTTCCTATTTGTTCCAAGTATCAGTCTGACAAAACTTTCTCATCTCCTGTGCATTATATTCTTGGTATGGTCTCATTAGTATCAAGTTCATAGTACGGTGTCTTTACTTCTGTATTTGGGTCTGCCTATTTTAACAGTGGCCAAGTAAGCTGGAATTTCCTTGGTTTACTTGAGGAGGTAGAATGACATTTTCTTCACTAAATTGCAACTATTTTGCATTACTCTAGATTGCAAAAGACTCAAAATCTCCTTTACGAGAGTACCAGAGATTACCTACAACTAAAGTTTGAGGGGCGAGACATTGAAAAGGTCTGGATGGCTGAGAAGGATCACCTGCTACAGGAGCTGGACAGATACAGCAGGCAAAGAAACCGATGCTGTGAAAATGAGACACAGTTGCTTCAGGAGTCACCAATGGAACTTGAGATACAACGGGTACAAAGTGAAGAGATAAAGGTAGCATACCTTGCTTCAAAAATTTGGAGTGAGGGAAGTTATAAATTAAAAGGAAGTCACTTGCCCACTAAGCTTGCACCAACTGTCTATCACCCAGACCTCTATCCGTTCCTTTCAGCTACTTGTCCGACTCTCTGCCTTTTGATCTATACTATTTGATATGGTCCTCTTCTATCGTAGACTGTCTGAAAGGTCTGGCAGTGCTTTGTGGAGCATAAGTAGAGTTTTAAAAATACGTATTGCAGTCATTGGGTTAATAGAAAAGAGCTTGCGTCGAGCAGGAACAAGGATGTACATAAAAACCTTTAAAGGAGGCAATGCAGCTGATATGGTAATCGAATGAAGGTGAAATACTGCAGCTCATAGTGGGATTCAAATGGAAGGAAGATGTTTACATCATGGCTGATTTACGACCTAAATCTAACTTCTTACCCTTATTCCTCAATATCTTGGTTTTTAAAATGGACCTAAGAACAGTTATTGATATAGAAATCTGGTCCTAAGTTTTAAACTTTGCTCCCTGTATAAGATTCACAAATTAATTATCCTTTGGTTTTCCTCGATATGAAAATTTCAATTGTACCTTCCTTATCGCCAAAGAAACAACTTTAATGTTTCTTCTTGTAATTTATTCCTTGGATATCCAGATTTCATTCTGGTAAACATGTTGTTCTCCATTCTAGACTGATGAATCCCTTGCATCACACACAAAATACAGGAGGAATTCAGCAGGTCAGGCAGCATCAGTAGAAATGAATACACTATCAACATTTCAGGCCAAGACCAGGTTACAGATGCTGCCTGACCTGCAGAGTTCCTCCAGAACTTTGTGTGTGTGTGTTGCTTTGGATTTCTAGCATCTGCAGATTTTCTTGTGTTTATGATGAATTCCTTGTAAGGTGTGATATTCAGAGCTGCTCAATGCAGTAAATGTCCGATGGGATAATCTAAATAATTAGTTTGGCATAACATAATGGGCTAAAGAGCCTGTTCCTGTGCTGTATAAAGGTGTTGCTGACAAGACCAGTACTTATTCCCGATTTGTCCATAACATAGAGATCTTTATGTACAGCTGCTGTCAGTCTTGTGTCACAATCTAATCCTGGGCTCGTGCTGTTAGTGTTTTACCTCTATTCCCATGCTCTTTGGTTCTTTGGACACAGAGATTCACATTCACACTAACAGAATTTAGCACCTTGAGTAGGCTACTTGGTCCCTCAAGCCTTCGCCATAATCTAATACAATTGTGCCTGATCTGATTGTAACTGAAACTGTGTTCCTGTTTAGCCTTTCAATCCATTATTAAAAATCTGCCTCTGTCCTAAAATATTCAAAGATTCTGCCTTACAGCCCTTTGACAAAGAGTGTTCCAAAAATTCATAATGCCCTGTGAGGAGAAAGATTTGTCACAACAATGCCTAATTTTTATTGCGACCTCCCAGTTCTAAATTCTCTCATGAGGAAATTCAGTGTCTCCATATCCATTTGTCAAGATCTGTGGGGCTTCAATCAGATCCCCTCTCACTCAAACTTTAACAAACACAAGCCTATTCTGACAAACGTTTTGTCATGTAGCAACCTGTTCTTTCCAGGTATTTGTCCAGCAAACTTCTGAACTGTTTCCAACATGTTGATGTCCTTTCTTAAATAAAGAATATAATTGACTGTCTACACAGTTTCACCAATGATTTTCAACTCTTTACTTCTGGATTTGGTGTCCCTTGAGATAAATAATAACATTATGTTATTATTTCATTGCTGTTCTTGCATTCCAACCCAATGCACTGGGACACTCAGATTTGGTTGTATCTTAGAGCTTTAGAGCTTTGCAGTCTTTCTCCATATAGATAATATTTTTTTATCTTGCTTTTATGGGCAATTTCACATTTACCCATAAGATTTTTTTTTTTTGCCTATTCACTTAACCTGTCTATAATCGTCTTGTAACCTCATGTTTTCTTCAGAAATTAATTTTCTTCCTATCGTTGTGGCACTAGCAGATTTAGATATAAAACTGGTGTAGGTGTGTAGTGGAAAATATATTGAGCAGCTGCATTACAGCATGGTATGGGAACACCAATGCCCTGGAATAGAAAATTCTACAAAAAGGAGTGGAGTCCATCACGGGTAAAGTTCTCCCAACCACTGAGTATGTCTACATGAAGCACTGTCACAGGAAAGCAGTATCCATCATCAGAGACCCCCACCACCCAAGACATGCTCTCTTCTCGTTGCTGCCATCAGGAAGAATCTTCAGGAGCCTCAGGACTCGCACTACTAGGTTTAGTAACAGTTACTACCCCTCAACCATCAGGCTCTTGAACAAAGGGATAATTTCACTCAACTTCATTTGTCCCATCATTGAAATATTTACACAACCAATGGACTCACTTTCAATGACTCTTTACTCATGTTCTTGATGTTCACATCCCATGTTGTATCTTGTCTCCTGGAATGATACCCTTTTATTCTTGTTGTTTGCCTCCATTCTGCTTGTTGGTCATCTATTCCTGGTACACTCACTTCTTAAGCTATAGGGGGTATTATTCCTTAAAAGTTCTTTTCACAAAGTCCTTGCTCTCAGATGCGCACAGTTACTCTGGCCATAACTCCAACTCTTTTATGTTTATATTCATTCAAGTCAGAGTCAAGTGATGTGGGCTTTGCGGTATTAAACTGCCCATCCCTAGATGAGTTTGAGAAGGTGGTGGTGTACTGCCTTCTTGAATCACTTCATTTCCTGAGGTACGAGTATGCTCTTAATGCTTAATCTGTAATCATATCCATCCAGCTTTGAGTATCTGGCTGTCTACTATCCTTGCCCACTGGCAATTCTTTAGTTTGGCTAATAACTTGTCTTTAGTGTCTTGGTATTAAGCACGGTATTTTAAGAAGCGGAATTAAGTATAGTTTGCAACCTCAACTAGGTTTGCCAATAATATCAGTAGATTGATCATGTGGGTTCAAAGTGGCAAGTGGCATTTGAACCAGTAAAATATGATGCAAGACATTTGGGGAGGTCAGACAAATCAAGGGGATACATAACAAATTGCAGAATGTAATACAACATAGAACAGTACAGCTCAGGAACAGGCCCTTCGGCTCACTGTGTAGTTCTGAACCAATTCAATTAGTCACCTAAACTAATCCCTTCTGCCTACTCAATATCCGTATCCTTCCATTTTCCTCACATTCTTGTGCTTTTCTAAATGTCTCTTATAAGTCCCTAATGTTTCTGCCTCCACCACCTCCCCTTGGCAGCGCAGTCCAGTTCAATTTAAAAATTGCCCCTCACATCTCATTTGAAATTACTCCCTATCACCTAAAATCCATGCCCTTTGGTTTTAGACATTTCAACCCTGAGAAAAAGATGCTGTCTATCTTTTCTATCTATGTCTTTCATAATCTCATAAATTTTTCAGCTCTCCCCTCAGCCTCCACTGCTCCAGAGAAGAAACCTGTGTTTGTCCAACTTCTCATTATAGCACAGGCCCTCTAATTCAGACAACATCCTGGTGAACCTCTTCTAACGCCTCAACATCTTTCCTACAATGGGGCAATCTGAACTGTATGCAGTACTTCCGATGCAGCCTAGCTAGAGTTTTATAAAGCTGCAACGTAACATTTTGAATTCAGTATCTCAACTAATAAAAGCAAGCATGCCATACACTTTCTTAACCACACGAGTAACCTGTGTGGCTGCTTTCAGGGAGCTATGAACTTGGACCTCAAGATCCATCTGCTCATCAACACTGTTAAGGGTCTCTTTATATTTGACCTACCAAGGTGTAACACTTCACATTTGGCTGGGTTAAGCTCCATCTGTCATTTCTCTGACCACATCTGCAACTGATCTATATCCCGCTGTATTTTTTGTCAGTCTTCTATGCTATCCACCACACCAATAATCTTCGTATCATCTGCAAATTTACGAACCCACCCATCTACGTTTTCATCCAGGTCATTTATATACATCACAAACAGGACCCAGTACAGATCCCTGCAAAACTCCACTAATTGCAGACCTCTAGCTAGAATAAATCTTCCGACCACTACCCCCAGTCTTCAATGGGCAAGTTAGTTCTGAATTCAAACTCCCAATTCACCATGTATCCCATAGATCTTAATCTTCTGAATGGGCCTCCCATGAGGACCTTGTCAAACGCCATACTAAAATCCATGTAGGCAAATCCACAGCTCTATGTTTATCAATTACTCTCGTCTCCTCATCAAAAAATACAATCAAGTTAGTAAGACATGACTTGCCCCTCACAAAGGCTGTCCCTGATTTAGGCCATGATTTTCCAAATGTTCACAAATCCTATCTCTAGTTATTCTCTCCAGTAACTTCCCTACCACTACTGTGAGATTGCCTTGGGATTCCCTTTAATGGCCTCGCTTGGTTTTCCTAAATCCCTCTTGAGTCCTTTTCTGGTTTCTTTATAATCCTCAAGGGCTCTGTTGATTCTAGCTTCCTAAGCTTTACATAATTCGTCTTTTTTTTCCTTGAATAAATTCATCACTCCTCTCGACATCCAAGGTTCTCTTGCCTTGCCGTCCCTGTACTTACTTCTGACCAGAGCACATCTGTGCTGTACTCTGTACAGTTGTTTAAACACTCAACACATCATATGTGGACTTGCCGAGAGACAGCTGTCCTCTATTAAATCTCCCTAGTTCCTGCCTCTTGCTCTCATAATTTCCCTGCTCCAATTTAATACTCTTTTTCAAGGTTCATACTTACCCTTTGTCTGTAGCTATCTTAAAACTTGAGGAGTTGTGGTCATAGTTCCCTAACTGCTCACCCACTGAAAGGTCAGTCACCTGGACAGGCGCATTAACCAACACCAGGTCCAGTACAGCCCCTCCTCTTGTTGGACTATCTACATGTTGATTTAAGAATGCACTTAACAAATTCTGTCTACATGTTGATTTAAGATGCACTTAACAAATTCTATCTCATCTAAACCTCTTGCACACAGAATGTCCCAATTTATATTGAGGAAGTTGAAATCCTCCATGACAACAACCCTTCCTTTATCTGCCTGCGTGTCTATTCCTCAATCTCCTGGTGGCTATTGAATAGAATGATCTTGGAATGTATGTTCACAGATCCTTGAAGTTGACAAGACAGTGAAATAAGGTGGTTAAAAGACATTCAGGATTATTAACATTATTGACCAAGATACGGAATACAAGAACAGGAAATCAGTGCTAGTCTGATACAAGGTGTTGCTTACGATACAGTTAGAATTGTACTTGCAGTACTGGTCATTGTGTTGAATAGATGATAGGACTAGAGCAGTTATCTGAAGGGAAATTAAGACGCGGTGTGAAGGCAAAATTTCTGTTTCCTTCGCAAAGAGAGCTGGAACCTGTCAAGAAGAGAGTTTTTAAATACGTATTTCATTATGTTTAGAAGTGGTGATGGAAGCAGAAACCTTCATCACATTTTTTTTTTGAATTGTGTAGATGACCGATTAAAGAGCAATAACCTTTAAAGCTAAGGAATAAAAACCAGGAAGTGGAAATAACTTCAAATCTGTTTTTGGCTGACATAGACATGATGGGTGAATTGGAATTTCTTTGTATGATAAGTTACTGCAAATCTTTGATTTGTTGGGTTTCTAAGCCACAACTACCCTAGAAATCTAGCTACCTGTAATCAAGGTGTTCTTTTTCTTAAGGTGTCCTGCCCCTTGGGCTTAATTTTAGGCTCCAGTAACTTGCTGACGTTAGTTGTTAACCACCTGAGGAATTATAAGCCAATTAACCTACTTTATTTTTCTCAATGCATGAACGTGCAGTTTTCTAAGGTAAGGGCATAACCTCTGAGGTAAGAACTTTGGCCAAAGCATCCTTGGATGGAAACCATTCATTTCTGGAGATCTTTATTTTTCTTAAATATTGCTTCACCCCTTCAACGCAGGGACATTCTTTCAAGATAAAAGACCAGTCATTTAAAACAGAGTAAAATTGTCTTCTCTTAGATACTAGTGAACTTCCGGAAGTCTTTACTCCAAAAGATGATGGGCCTGATTACTAGAAATATTTAAGATGGAACTAAATAGATATTTTTAAGTTTGAGGAATTGAGGGCTGAGGGGAACTGTCACAGAAAAGGAAACAAGTTCAGACAGCACAGGTCAGTCATGAATATTGATAATGGCTGGAGTCACCTGTCTTATAAAGACACTGCCCAGAAGAAAGTAATATCAAACTGCTTCTGTAGAAAAATTTGCCAAGAACAATCATGGTCATGGAAAGACCATGATCACCCACAACGTTTGACATGGCACATAATGAGAGAGTGTTGTCCTGAACTGCTTTTTTTGGTGAAAAGTGCTTTTGCCTTCTTAGGCTGCAGAGTCATAGAGTAAATCAGTATGGATACAGGCACTTCAGCCCAACTGGTGCATGCGGACTCTAGTACCCACCCAGCTAGTCCCAATTTCCTGCATTGGCCCATATCCCTCTTAGCCCCACCTCTCCATGTATCGATCCAAGTACTTAACTGATACTATCCTATCTGCCTCAGCCACTTCCTCTGGCAGCTGGTTCCACGTACTCACCACACTCTGTGTGGAAAAAGTTGCATCTCAGGTTCTTTTTAAATCTCCCTATACCCCCTAGTTTTGGACTGCCCTACCCTGGGGAAAGGATTGCTACTGCCTACCTTATCTGTGCCTCTTGTGATCTTTTCTGTGCTCTTTCCAGTTTAACCACATCTTTCCTATATGATGAGTTTAATAAAAAAATTCTTTATCAAACGTATTCCAGTATTTATTGCCACTTTGTTGCTCGTTAGATTTGTCGGTGGTGTCAAAGTGAGGCCTTGCCAATATACTGCACTCAAATATATTGTGTTGTGTCAGTGATTTCCGCTGTGGTTAAGTGACTTGCATGAAAAAATAGGAAGGTGTTTGTAATGAAAGTAAAGATCTGACTGCCTTGTAGATTGACTTGACGAATTCAATTAAAATGCTGATTTGAGCCAGGTGTGAGGGAGAAAGTTAAAAGGATATGAAATACAGGTTGGAGGATATAATTGATGTGCAGAAAATCTTTGATGGATTTTAAATACCAGCACAGATCAAGTGGAGTGAATAGTCACTTTATGTGTTTAGTTTCAATCCTAGTGCCTTTGCAACTCTCATTTGTTGGACATGGGCTTTTTCGCTTCTGAGTTTCTCCTTTCAGGTGAAGCAGTGAACTCCCAGCTTAGCTGGCTGTTGTGGAATTTGCAGCAAGGCAAGGGATAAAGTGATATCTGGGCAATAGGCAGTGTGCAGTCAGCCCAGGCAAGAACAGGAAGAGAACACCTACGCTCTGTCCGCCAGAGAAAGCAGGATCTCCCAGTGTCCACACATTTTAATTCCACATCCCATTCCCATTCTGATATGTCTATCCACAGCCTCCTCTGCTGTCAAGATGAAGCCACACTCAGGTTGGAGGAACAACACCTTATATTCCGTCTGGGTAGCCTCCAACCTGATGGCATGAACATTGACTTCTCAAACTGCCGCTAATGCCCCACCTCCCCCTCGTACCCCATCCATTATTTGTTTATATACACACATTCTTTCTCTCTCTCCTTTTTCTCCCTCCGTCCCTCTGACTATACCCCTTGCCCATCCTCTGGGTTTCCCCCCCCTCCCCCTTTTCCTTCTCCCTGGGCCTCCTGTCCCATGATCCTCTCATATCCCTTTTGCCAATCACCTGTCCAGCTCTTGGCTCCATCCCTCCCCCTCCTGTCTTCTCATAGCATTTTGGATCTCCCCCTCCCCCTCCCACTTTCAAATCTCTTACTCACTCTTCCTTCATTTAGTCCTGACTAAGGGTCTCGGCCTGAAACGTCGGCTGTACCTCTTCCTAGAGATGCTGCCTGGCCTGCTGCGTTTACCAGCAACTTTTATGTGTGTTGCAAGAACAGGAAGAGTATAGCTTGCGTTTGCACAACAGGGGACTGGAGCCATCTGGCATACAAAGACAAGATAAGGATGTTACAGAAGGGCGCAGGCCATGTACACCAACAAAGGGACTATTACTTTACTAACTTTAAAGTATCATTGGTTGTTAGTTGTAGTTTCCATTGACTTTTAACATCTGTATGGTGAATGGTGATTGATCTCCTAAATAAGGAATGTGAATATCCACCGTTTACCAAATTGTCAATATCCATAGCTGCGAGTCAATTCTGTATCAAAATGGCATTCCTCTGTTCAGACTTCAGAACAGTGTGGTGACAGAGATCAGGCTGTTCTGTTTGGCCACAAGTAAATAAAGTGAGATTGTGGAATCAGTGTGAATTTTCAGTTAATCGGTGACGATGCTACTGTATATTTGATGCTCTCAGTTTGTACATCAGAGAAATCAAAAGCAAAATGAATGACTGCTTTGCAGAGTACCTTCATTCATTCTGTAAGGTAGAGCCCATCAGTGCTCCAATGCATTTTGTCTTGTGCTTAGGTGTATTGGGATAACGTGCAAGGCTGATGTAAACTCAAGCGTCTTCTGACAATGTTCAATTTTAATAACTTCTGTTCTCAGATCACTTTCTCAGGATACAGCGAAAGGGTGCAAGAGCTGAGAAGCTTGTTAGCTGTTAGTCGGAATGCCATAAAGGGTTTCAGCACTGCTACTTTGGTTCTGAATGAGTGGTAGCTAGTGGCACAAAAGCAGCCACTACTGCAGCTGACAAATACAAGTGGAGTTTAGTCAGCTTAATCTGTCTGTTGTCATAGAACATAGAACAGTAACATTATTGTAAGTACTTGGGAATTCGTTGTTTGTCATGAAATATTACTGTCTTTTCCCAGTCACTGGAGGAGCAGTTAAACCAGGCACATCGATTGGCTGATATGTACAGGGAGCAGTGTGTGACACTTGAAGACAATCTGGCATGCATTCGAGAAGAAGGAGACATAGGCCAGCAGCTGTTTAAGGTAAGAATGCAGTTTCTTTCACTTGTATCTAACGAAGCCATAAATGGAAGAATATTGTGGATAATCAAGAGGTCCATGCAATAATAGATTCACTGGCAGATACAAGTCAACTGAATTAAAGGGGAGACTAGTCCCTTCCACACTCCCTCCAATGTGGAGTATGTGAGCAGTTTTGGGCCCCTTATCTGAGAAAGGATATGCTGGGAGGGTCCAGAAGAGGTTCATGAGAATGATCCCGAGAATGAAAGATTTAATGTATGACGAGCGTTTCATGGCTGTGGACATGTACTCACTGGAGTTTGGAAGTTTGGGGGTGGTGGGGGTGGAATCTCATTGAAACCTATCGAATATTGAAAGGCCAAGGTAGAGTGGATGTGGAGAGCATGTTTCCTATAGTGGGGGAGTCGAGGATCAGAGGGCACAGTCTCGGAAAAGAAGAACATCCCTTAGAAAAGAGATGAGGAGGGATTTCTTTAGCCAGAGGGTGGTGAATCTGTGGAATTAATTGCCACAGACGACTGTGGAGGCCAACTCACTGGGTATATTTAAAGCAGAGGCTGATAGTTTTTGATTAGTAAGGGCGTCAAAGGTTACGGGGAGAAGACAAGATGGAATGGCAGGGCAGGTTCAATGGGTCAATTGGCCTAATTCTGCAGCATTGTGTTATGGTCTGTGGTTGTGTTGGAGATGACTGGCAGGATTGTAGGCAATGAGTTGCCTCTACCACAGGTGGGGAGCAGGATAGTGGGTATGTGCAAGCTGAAGGAGCTGATGAAGGTAGAAGCTACTGTGAATGAGATTCATATGGGATGAAATGGATGGGAACAGAAAACAAAGTAAGTGCTGGTTGCAGTCAGCAGGTCAGGCAGCATTTGTGGAAGGAGAAACTGTGCTGATGCTCAGGTTGGGCCCTCTGGAGCATCTGCAATGTTGAGAACATTGTGGATAGGCCATTTTTTTTTTTAAATTTTATTTTTATTTGGATAAGGAATTGGATAGGCCATTTCATGAGCCATTGCACCACAGCCACAAGCAGAAAGGAGATTGGTAACACCCCGAGAGAAGCAGTAGTCAGGTCTCCCGGCCCTATCCCCTTTTCCAACAGGTGCAGCTTTTTGTTGGGGAAATGACCTGTAGGAAAGGCAGCAGCAAGCAGGTAGATATTTCTGTGGCTGTTAGTGAGACAAGATGGCGCCAGTGACCAACAGCGGTGTCTTGCAGTCACCTTATGAACCTACTGGATACTTTTATTCCAAATATTCTTCATCTTCTGAAATTGTATCGATTTTAGCCTGTAATTATCTTTTTAAGTATGGATTTTTGTGCGGACTGAAGATCCGGTGCTTCTCTGATCTGGGGGATTTGGTGTGGAGTGCAGCTATGGTTGTCGCTGGGAGTGTATGCTGTGTTGATTCCTATGGGCAGAATACGAACCTCTGGATAGCTCTATCGTTCCGTGCCTATTAAAGTGAGGAGCATAAGAACTGAAAATGAATGGCTATTCAGTGCTGTCTGTGTGCGTTTGACCGGAATCTTGGGTCCAATGCTGAAAGTTTTGATTGCTTTGGCGGCTTTGGCTATGGACTCACTTTCAGCTGTGGTTTGATATTTAATGTCCTCCGTGCTGAACACAGTTTGCCATTTGAGTGATTATCGACACAGTGCTGAACTGATTAACATGGTGGCTATGGCTGTTCTTGCTGTGGTGGCTCATAGCTGTGGACTCACTTTTGGGGACTCTGCCATTTGATGTTTAATGGTTTGTGTATTATTTGTTTTTTTGCTGTTAGCATGACTTGTTTTTTTTTTGCACATTTGGTCTCGTTATGTGGGGGGATTCTTTAAACTGGTTCTATAGTGTTTTTTTTGTTTTGTGCCTGTCTGCAAGAAGTCAAATCACTAGGTTATATACGGCATGCGTACTTTGATAATTAATATACTTTGAACTTTGGGACTCCGAGTCGTGCCATCTATAGAGGGAAATGAGGAGTGAGGAGTCCCTTCATCTGACCTAAGAGTAGAGGAGAAAGTCAGTATATTAAAAAAAAGTGAGCAGAAGGGGTGGAGCAAGAACTGGCAAGTATTAGATGAGGAGCCATGATAGGTCGATGGGGGAAAGACTGATGATGGAGGCAGGGAGATGATTGGTGGAGCAACAAAGGGGTGCAGATAGAATCTGATGAGAAAGAGAGCATCAGAGAAGGTGTGTGGGTGACGGTAAATGGTGGGGACACTGTGTGAGTGCTGGGTTGATGTGGTAGGTGGAGGAGGGGAAAGAAACAGGGAGATGAGGGGCAGGGATGGGACTGCTCCCAGATATTGCTTCCCTGGTGCCAGGGTCAGATGCGTCTTGGAGTAGCTGCAGGGTGCTCTGAAAGGATTAGGGTGGTTGGCCAGGGGCTGTGGTACACATCGATAGTAACCACCTGAGTAGAGGAATGATGTCCTGTAAAGTTAATTTGGGGAGTTGGGTAGAAAATTAAAGAGCAGGGCACTCCAATATGTAATCTCTGGATTGGCAGCTGTGCCACATACTAATGTGTATTAAAAAAAATAAGGTCAACTAAATGCACAGCTGAGGGTGTGGTGCAGGGAGGAGGGCTTTAGGTAATGATCTGCTTTTAGGGAAGGTGAGACCTGTACAAGTAGAACAGGTTGCACCTGAACTGCAAGGGGCCCAATATCCTTGAAAGGGAGGTTTGCTTTCACTCAGGGGAGGATTTAAATTAATCAGACACTGGAATGGAATGCTGAACAGTAGTACAGTAGATGGGGAGCTAGAGACAAGTATAGAGGATCAACCCAGCAGGTCCACTCAGAAGAGTAGATGGGGCAGGTAGGTTGGAGTGCATTTATTTTAATGCAAGTGGCCTGGCTGATAAAACTGAACTTGGAAGTATGATCAAGTAGAGCTGGTTTATCTCTCTTGTTGAAAATTCATATTACTTGGATTTGGGTCGTACATCTGTTACTGCGTTTTATTAGCCTATGTCTGAGCATTTTCTTGGTCTTTTGGTGAGTTATGATTGAAATTGAGCATTATACAGTAATTTGCCACAGGTACTGTGATGGAAGGAAGGTCATTGAGGAATGTTTGTAGCAATGTGGCATTCCTGGGGCTCTGCTGAGTTACCCTCCAATAACTGCGACTACCCTGTGAGAGAGAAGTTCTAATTCTCACTAGAGCATTTTCTCCTTGATGGAGTAGTTAGCCATCAGAGATTAGATGTCTATAGACTGGTGAAGTGAGTGTTATGAAGTTAACAATCAGTAAATGTATGAAAATGGGTTATCCACTTTGAAAGAAAGAACAAAAAAGAACCTTGGTACTTGAGTAGGACAACAAAATGTTAAAACTGAAACAGAAGATGTTGGAAATACTGACCACGTCAGGCACATCTGTGACAAGAGAAATAGTCAACATTTACACAAGAAGTTCTACAGATGCTGGAAATCCAAAACATCACACACAAAATGCAAGATGAATTTAGCAGGTTGGGCGGCATCTGTAGAGATGAAGACTGGAAAGGAAGGGGGGAAGACGTCAGACTTAAAAGGTGGGGGAGGGGAAGGAGAATAGCTAGAATGTGACAGGTGAAGCCAGGTGGGTGGGAAAGGTAAAGGGCTTCAGAGGAAAGAATTGATAAGAGAGGAAAGTAGACCATAGGAGAAAGGGAAGTAGAAGGGGACCCAGGAGGAGGTGATAGGTGGGTGAGGAGAGACAAAAGGCCAGAATGGGGGAATAGAAGAGGAAGGGAGGGAAAGAGTTTTGTACCTGAAGGGAAGATCTATATTCATGCCATCAGGTTGGAGGCTACCCAGACAGAATATAAGGTGTTGCCCTGAGGGTGGCCTCATCATGGCACAAGAGGAGGCCATGGACTGACATAGTGGAACGGAAATGGGAATCAGAATTAAAATATTTGGCCACTGGGAAGATTCGCTTTTGGTGGATGGAGCAGAGGTGCTCTACAAAGTGGTCCCCTAATTTACGATGACTCTCACCAGTTTAGAGGCTGCATCTTGAGCACCAGACATGATAGACAACCACATAGTCAGTGTTTTGTACCCACCATCTCTGAATAGTCAAATTTCTAAGGACTGATAAGTTTAAGTCATTTGTCTGGTTGATTCATTGGTAAACTTGGCTTGATGGCTGTGGTGGATAGGGGGATATACAAGGCAAGGTGTATAGATTATTATGGTCAAGAGAAAACCTGCAGATGCTGGAAATCCAAGCAACACACGTAAAATGCTGGAGGAACTCTGTAGGCCAAGCAGCATGTATGGAAAAGAGTACAGTCACCATTTCAGCCTGAGACCCTTCATCAAGGCTGAAGAAAAAAAGATGAGAAGGTGGGGGAGAGGAGGAAGAAACACAAGGTGATAGGTGAAACCAGGAGGGGGAGGGATGAAGTAAAGAGTTGGGAAGTTGACTGGAGAAATAGATACAGGCCTGGAGAAGGGGTCTGATAGGAGAGGACAGAGGCAATGGAAGAAAGAAAAGGGGGAGAAGCACCAGAGGGAGGTGATGGACAATTAAGGAGATATGGTGAGAGAGGGAAATTGTACTGGGGAATGGTGGGTGGGGGGGGGTTGTGATGGAAATGAGACAGATTCTTTGGGTCTCAAGGCAAGGATTCTGGACACACAGTTTTAACAATAAGTTTATTTACACGGGGAGAAGAGCTTGGGGACAACACAAGCGGCTACAATATTCGCACAAATGCGCTGAGAATAGACAAGTGTGGGAAAAGTTGGGTCAGCAGTACAATACATGGGAAAACGGTGTGGGGACAGAGTACAGGTACATATACAAGCAAGGGAAAAGTAACTACGATACCTGCCCCTCTCGACTATGGACAGGCACGGCTCTCTGCTACAGGGACAACAATACACGCTCCCAAAACCCTATTCAATGCACAGCTCACCACATGTCTCCAGCGCTGCTCTGTAGTCTTCAGCCTGGAGTGAAGCAGGGTGATCCCTCGAGGATGGCAAAAAAGAGAGCAAGCCAAGCACATGTAGCACCCTTTATAGGTCAGAGGGCTGGAGGGTTCAGCCCAGGTGATTCACCCGGGGGCCAACGGCTTGGTGCTAGGTAGGTTAATCCAATTAAGGTGGCCAGTGGTTAAGTGTGCATTGATTAGTTGGGAGAGGTGAAATGTTGACTGGCACGTGGTGTGCCTTCCGACCAGGTAGAGGGCAGTGCTGAGCCGTGACAGGCACGGCTCTCTGGATACGGGGGGCATTGCTGGAAGTTCAAGAAATCGATGTTCATGCCATCAGGTTAGACTCTACCCAGACGAAATATAAGGTGTTTCTCCTCTAATCTGAGCATGGCCTGATCGCGACAGAGGAGGAGGCCATGGACTGACATGTCGGAATGGGAAGTGGAATTAAAATGGGTATGGACTAACATGTCAGACTAGGAATATTATGGTGTATATTTTTACATTGCTTTGTGGAGGGGCTGGAGTTGTAAATAACCCCTATAGGATGAGCATGTCTCCTGTTAATTCCATTGATGTGGTAGATTTGTGAGTATCATTGCAGTGCCCATTGGAGGCTGAAGGAGATGTCTTGGGGTTAGAGAACTGTGTATGTGTGTGGGTGGGAGGGAGGATTGGGGCTTGTTTTGCTGTTGTTTCTTGCTTGTGCTGTTGTTCGTTGTGTCCTGTTTGGTTATGTTCTGTGCTGTGCTGAGAATTGTGGGCATGCTTTGTTGGGGCTGGAATGATGGTGCTTGTGGGCTGCCCCCAGTGCACCTACAGCTGAATTGCTTGTTAGTTCAAGTGATGCATTTTGCTGTATGTTTCTATGTACATGTGACAAATTAACTTGAATCATCCTAATGGCTTGTGATTTTTAGAATTCCAAATTATTAAGTGACTTTAAATTCCACAGTTAGGATCTATGTTGGGAACTTTGCTTTCTCAGTTATTAGTCCAGGTTTCTAGATTATTAGCGAGTGGAAAAGATAAACTATAGATGCCGAAAATCCAAAGAAGATACTGACAGCATCAGTGAAAAGGGAAACAGAACTAGCATTTCAGGCCAAGGACTCTTCTTAGAATTCACTTGTTTTGGCAAAGTGTCTCTGATCTAAAATGTCAACTATTTCCTTTTCTACAGATGCTGCCTGGTCTTTCTTTATTTAGAGACAGAATAGGGTACCAGGCCTTTCTGTCCCAATGAGCCCGCGCGGTTCAATTACACTTGTGTGACAAATTAACCTACTAACCCGTACGTCTTTGGAATGTGGGGTGAAACTGATGCGGTCACGGAGAACGTACAAACTCCTTGCAGAGAGCAGCAGAATTGAACCAGAGTTGCTGCTGCTGTAATAGTGTTACACGAACCACTGCACTACTGAATGTTGCGAGCATTCTCTGTTTTCATTTCAGATTAATGGGACTAGCTGGGATGGGGCAGGTTGGCTAACATGGACCAGTTGGGCTGAAGGGCCTGTTCCCGTGCTGTATGACTGACTAATCTTTGTGCTGTGTAACCACTGTACCACTACTCTACCTCATACTAATACAGGATGTACTACTTTGATATAGGAGCGCTCTGATAAAACAGTGAAGCGGCTTCAGTTAATGACACAGCGGTATGAGGCACTGGAAAAGCGACGAGCTATGGAAGTCGAAGGCTTTAAAAATGATATAAAGCTGCTGCGGCAGAGGTTAAAAGATGTGGAGAAGCAGCTGTTCAAGGTAGGACTGGGCATTTAATATTCACTAATATACCACTGCAATTTAAGCATATTCCTCAGTCATACTCAGGCCTTGATATTTTGATCTCATTGACTGACTAGATCAAGGATGTGTTCTCCAGTCACTTGCCAGTTCCAAGAATCTCATTTATAACTTAGCATATTAATCTGAAAATCTCTGAAACCTGCATTTGCTAAAGAAATGATATTTGCAATGAGATGCAGGCAGTAAGCAGTTCAGAGGCTTGTATAGAGAGTGTTGAACTCTGAATAGATGGGGTACAGGTTCACAGAGCAGTGTTTAGGTGCAAGTGTCTCAGCAGTGTGTGTAAGGAGAAAAAGGGGCTTGAGTGTGTATTGTGTAAAAATGTAAGAAACCAGAGACGTGACATGCCTCATCATTAAGACATGACTGCATCATCTAATCTCCATTTCTCCATTTTCTGCCAGAATCCCTCCAATACCGTCGTTCTGGTTACACTGTATGAATTGCAATTGTTTTGTCTAGGCTATTCTAGCAGTAACTCACAAGCTTGTGAACAGGGGTGTTTTCAGGATATGAAGGACAAGGGCTTGAGGTGCCACACAAATGTTCGCTCAAAATTCAAAGTAAATTTTATTATCAAAGTACTTGTATGTCACCATATACAGCCCTGAGATTCAATTTCCTGTGGGCATATTCAGCAAATCTATAGAAAAGTAACTATAACGATGAAAGATCAACCGGAGTGTAGAAGACAACAAACTGCAAATACAAATAAAAATAATTAGCAATAAATAAAGAGAACATGAGGTAGAATCCTTAAAAATAAGATCATTGCTTGTATGACAATTCCTCCAAACCTAATGGTCTCTATCTCCAAAGTCAGCAGGCATATGCAAACACCATCACCTGAAGGATTCCCTCCAATCACATGCTGTCCTGATTGGGAAACGATCTGCGATTCCTTCATTGTCAATGGGTCTAAATCCTGGACCCATTGCCAATAGCATAGTTGAAGTACCTTCACCAGAAGGAACGCACTGGTTTAAGAACACAGCTCAAGGGCAATTTGGGGTGAATAGTAAATGTTGCCTTGCCAGCAATGTCCATTTACAAATAAATAAATATATAGATGGAAGGTGCAGAATTTTATGTGTTGCTCAAAGTGATTCAATGACATTAATAGATATGACGTAATTAGGGTCTCAATACATTATTGGGCAGGGTAACACAAAGGACTTGAACAAATAGAATTGGCCAATTTCTTCTCAATTCTGAGGGTGTATTTCTTATTCAGTAGTTTGATTGATATCCTCTTCAGTTAAAAGTTTAAATACTACTCTTTTCCCTCGGCAGGTAACGCTTGGAATTGGCCCCGACCAGGATCTTGCTATACTGCATGAAGTGCGCCAATCGAATAGCCAGTCAAAGATGATCCAAGGAGAGCTCAAGAAGTTAAAGGCAAAGATTTATGGCTTAGAAAATCAGCTGCGATTTGGCTAACACATTTCATGGACACGACTTACCTTTAGTAAAGCTGTATCAACAACGCCAAGATACCAAGCACGGGAATACCTGGATGGTGCATAACAATTATTGAGTGGGAGCTAGACCAAACCAAGCAAAATAATGTACTTGTCCTAACTGAACAAGGAGGCAGACAGGAATAAGAAGGCAGACAGACCAAATCAGTGTTTTTTCATTTTAATTTTTCAAATCCTTACTCATGTTCACTTTAGTGGGATTTAATTTTTGATTTAACAGTAAAGAGCTTTTAAGGGAAAGGAGCAGCTTTCTGTAATATTCTGTTCAGACTGACTCCATGAGGATATTTTGGCTTTCTCGTGCATGAATTCTGCAGATGCTGTACAGTTGAAGTTGTTCTGTCTGTCACTGTGCCACTAACTGGGTAAATATATCACAATAGGAACTGCTCACACTCCAGCCAACAGTTTAATTTCTTTGAGTGATTTGATACTTTCTTGAATCCTTAAATGATATCCAAGAAACTTTTTGCCTGAGGCATTAACCTAATACTGGCTGCAGTTTTATTGACCAGATAAGCAATCATCAATACTAGTCAACTGTCATAGTTCCACTGTTCAATAAATGATTTACCAGGATAACATAGGTTGAATAGCTGGCGTGCATTTCTTTTCTTCCACTTCTCGTAGTTCCTACCTGTACAATATCCAAAGCAGATCACTGGAGCATTAGGTGTTGGATTCCCTCTGTTCTGTAGAGCTCCTCTTCATTCTTGTATCCATTTATTAAATTTTTACTATTTTGTCTTCTCAGCCTGAATGGCAGTTTTAGTACCTTTTCTCCAAATGATCCTGATTTTAATTGACCCTTGCTCTTGACCTCTCTACCCTGATTTAGAGGGCATTGCTATGACCCAATTGCAGAAACTCTTGCAGTAGCAAAAGCAACACTAGCCATCTGTTGATTGGAATCCAATAAATGTAGCCCTTTGTCCCAAATCTCCACTTGGACCATCATATTCCCTTGTACATTCGACCAACTACTCCAGAATGGTCATGTTGCACTTGCTGTGTCCCAATATTGAACAAGCATGTATAGGTTGATCACTGCATATAGAATTGGTTCCTCAGTTTTCAGACCATTTACATCAAATGGCTGCCAGGTGTGTAACACCACAGCAGCTATTTATTTCATCTTTGCTTACACAAGAGAACTTGGATCTCTTATGCCAGACTGAAATGCCAGGGAATGAAAATACCTCTATCCAGCTTCTTATTAGCAAACTTACAGTTGCTGGAGGACAAGACCTGAGGACGAATTTGCTGTATCGGAGGGAAATGAGGAATTGCTGTGATCCGTGTTTCATGGAAACGTGGCTCACTCCAGATACGATATGTCAGTAAGAACTGAAGGCTTCTTGCTGCAAGATGGACCGGACTGCTGATTCGGAGATGGGGTCTATGTTTCATGGTCGTGCTGCTCAGACATAGCAATCTTATTACACTTCTGTTCCCCCGACGCGGAACATCTAACAATTACGTGCCAGCTGCTTTACTTGCTAAGAGAGTTCACCTCTGTGATCCTAACCACAGTTTATGCACCTCCAAAAGCTGATGTTAATCAGGCACTCAGGATACTGAATGCTGCCATCGCCAAACAAGAAACAGCACACCTCAACATATTTCAAATCATAGGGTCTTCAATCAGGCTTGTTTGAAGAAATCTGCCCGATTATCATCAGGATATAGTCTGCAGCACCAGAGGTTACAGCACACTTGACCACTGCTATAATGTGATTAGGAATACCTGTCGTTCCATACCTTAATCACGCAATGTGATCATTTGGCTTCCCTTCTACCTGCATACAGGCAGAGGCTTAAGAGCAAAGCTTCGGAGCTAAAGAACAACAAAAGAGGTGCTCACTGGAGGCAAAGTAGCAGCTATGGAATTGCTTCAAGTTGGTGGACTGGGCTGTCTTCAAGGACTCATCAGAGGAACTGTATGAATGCACCATGGTTATCCCGGACATTTATGAAAAGTCATAGATGAGTATGTCCCCACAAAATCATTCAGTCTTTCCCAACCACAAGTCCTTGATGAAACATGAGAGGGCCAAATCATGGCATTCAGGTCAGATGACCAAGTAAGATACAAGAGGTCCAGATACGATCCCTGGAAAGCCATCTCGCGTACAAAGTGCCAATTCCAGACCAAACTTGAATCACTGAAGAATGCTCACCAACTGAGAGGGCTTGAATGCTCTTACCTCTTACAAAGTGAAACCAAGCAACATAGGTGATACAAGGTTTCACTCCCAGATGTGCTCAATGTCTTTTATGCTCGCTATGACCTTCAAAACATGGAGGGACCATCATGAACTCCCCGCAGCTCTCAATGATCCTGTGATTTCAGTTTCGGAGATCGACGTGTGAGCATCCTTCATGAGGGTGAACCCCTGAAAAGCGTTCAGTCCAGATGGGGTACCTGGTCAAGTACCAAAGGTCTGTGCTGATCAACTGGCTGGAGAGTTTATTGATATGTTTCACCTCTTGCTTTGGCAGTGTGAGGTACCCACCTGCTTCAAGTAGGCTTCAATTATATCAGTGCCTAAGAAGAACGTGATGACCTGCCTCAGCGACTATTGTAGAAGTGACTTGGATCAGCTCCAATTTGCCTCCCATTACAACAGGTCCGCAGCAGATGCCATTTCATTGGCTTTTCACTCAACCCTGGAACATCTGGACAGCAAACATGTATGCATCAAGATGCTCTTTATCAATGATAGTTTGGGATTCAGTACTATCATCCCCTCAAAGCTAATCAATAAGTTTCAAGACTTTGGCCTCAATAGTTCCTTGTGCAAATGGATCCTCAATTTCCTCACTTGCAGACCCCAGTTAGTTTGGATTGACAACAAAATCTACTCCACATTCTCCATCAGCACGGGTTTGTGTGCTTAGTGCCCTACTCTGCTCGCCTTATAGTTATATCTGTGAACCTAAACACAGCTCCAATGCCATATTCAAGTTTGCTGACGACACTAGTCGTTGGTCGAATCGACATATAGGAGGGAGATTAAAAATCTGGCTGAGAGGTGCCACAACAACCACCTCTCACTCAATGTCACCCAAGACCAAGGAGCTGATTGACTTCAGGAGGTGGAAACTGGCGGTCTATGAGCCAGTCCTCATTGGGGGATCAGATATGGCAGGCGGCAGAAATTTAAATTCCTCGGTGTTACCATATCAGAGGATCTGTCCCTGTCCAGCATCTAGTCAAGAAACCTGTTCTCGTTTTCAGTCTTGAAATCATATGTGGGTTCTAGTCTGGGATACTCCAGCACTTGGGTCCTTACCTTCTTCACCTAGGCCTCTTGTCACAGAAAGAAAAAGTAGTGGATACAGCCCAGTCCATGGATAAAGCCCTCCCCGCCATGGAGCACTATCGCAGGAAAGTAGCGTCCATAATCAAGAACCCCCACTATCCTGACCGTGCTCTTCTCTCTGCTGCCATCAGGAAGAAGGTAAAGGAGCCTCAGGACCCATGCCACCAGGTTCAGGAGCAGTTATTATCCCTCAACCATCAGGTTCTTGAATCAGAGGGGATAACTTTATTCTACTTCACTTCTCCCATCACTGAACTGTTCCCACAACTTATGGACTCAGTCTCAAGGACTCTTCATCATGTTCTCAATATTTATTGCTTATTTATTTATTCTTTTATTTTTGCACAGTTTGTTGTCTTTTGCACATTGGTTGTTCGTCCTGTTGGGTGCAGTCTTTCATTGATTCTTTGATTTACTGTGTATGTCTGCAGGAAAATTAATCTCAGGATTGTATATGGTGGCATATACAGTAAGTATTTTGATAAATTTACTTTGAACTTTGAAAACTAATAGTGAAATGTGTTGTTTGCATCAAATCAAATCAGCAAGGAATGTGCTGAACAGCCTGCAAGTGTCTCTGTGCTTCCAGTGCCAACATGGTATACCCACAGCTCCTTTACCCTGACCTGTATATCTTACCTTGTAGTATACCTGCAGCTCCTTTACCCTGACCTGTATATCTTACCTTGTAGTATACCCACAGTTCCTTTACCCTGACCTGTATATCTTACCTTGTAGTATACCCACAGCTCCTTTACCCTGACCTGTATATCTTACCTTGTAGTATACCCACAGCTCCTTTACCCTGACCTGTATATCTTACCTTGTAGTATACCCACAGCTCCTTTACCCTGACCTGTATATCTTACCTTGTAGTATACCCACAGCTCCTTTACCCTGACCTGTATATCTTACCTTGTAGTATACCCACAGCTCCTTTACCCTGACCTGTATATCTTACCTTGTAGTATACCCACAGCTCCTTTACCCTGACCTGTATATCTTACCTTGTAGTATACCCGCAGCTCCTTTACCCTGACCTGTATATCTTACCTTGTAGTATACCCGCAGCTCCTTTACCCTGACCTGTATATCTTACCTTGTAGTACAGTATACCCACAGCTCCTTTACCCTGACCTGTATATCTTACCTTGTAGTACAGTATACCCACAGCTCCTTTACCCTGACCCGTATATCTTCAGAATGTGAGAGGAAACCTAAGCACCCGTAGAAAGCTGACATGGTCACGGGGAGAATGTGCAAACTCCTTACAGTGGCAGGAATCAAACCCCAATCTTACAGCTAGCTGCTGTTAAGCATTGTACTAACTGCTACACTGCCATGCTCATCCCCCTCTCGTCACATGCTACCATACTGTACACCTAGATCTTATTCATTAGTCCTTCATTATCTTACTATTTGTTCTCCATCTGTAAACATTCAAAATGCTTGGATAATCTATGCATATCCTTTTACAGACTTTGTTGTCTCTTAATGGCATTCATTTTGAGAGGACTAGAATACAAGAGCAAGGATGTAATGCTGAAGCTTTATAAGGCATTGGTGAGGTCTCATTTAGAGTATCGTGAGCATTTTTGGACCCCCACATTTAAGAAAGGATGTGCTGACATTGGAGAGGATACATGAGAATGATTCTGAGAATAAAAGGCTTATTGTATGAGGAATGATTTATGGTTATGGGTCTTTACTCACTGAATTTAGAATGGAGGTGGGGGGGGGGAATCTCATTGAAGCCTATTGAATATTGAAAGACCTAGCTAGAGTGGATGTGGAGAGGATGTTTCCTGTGATAGGGGAGTATAGGATTAGGGGCCATGGCCTCAGAATAGAGGGACATCCATTTAAGAACAGAGATGAGAAGAAATTTCTTTAGCCAGAGGGTGGTGAATCTGAGGAATTCATTGCCACAGGCAACTGTGGAGGCCAGGTCAGTGGGTGCATTTAAGGTGGAGGTAGATGGGTTCTTGATTAAAGTATGAAAGGTTACGGAAGGAAGGCAGGAAAATGGGGTTGAGAGGGAAATGGTGGAGCAGACTTGATGGGCCAAATGGCCTAATTCTGCTCCGATGTCTTATGGTCTTAATTTTTCTCTTAAAGCACCAATTGTTTTGTCATCAGCAAGTATACATACTGTATGCATCATCCTTCATCCTGTAGTAACACTTGCTAATATGAAGATGACCCTGTTCTGCATGCTATCAGTTATACATCCTTTTCTGCCTTACTGATCTAATGTCCTCAATATTCCGAATTTGCCCGGTACCTCCTTGAATATTTATTTTGAAAATCTAGATACACCACATTCACTGTACTCCTTTTTCCACCATGTTAATCATAACCCCAAAAAAATTCTAAGTAAATTGTTGGTTGCTGTTTCCTTTCAGGCATCCATCTTGCCCCTCCCTAACCACATTAGGATTTTTTGGTGTCCTTTTGGTGCTTATTTGTAATGGCAACCAGCAATTTCCTGATGGTAAATGTGAAGCTTACTGGCCTTGGCTACCTGGTTTCTCTTTTTTCCCTCCCTCTCAAGAATAGTGTTACATTTCCAATTTTCCATTATAGCACAGAAACAGGCCCTTTGGCCCATCAAGTCAATGCTGATCAAGAACCTCTCTAATCCTATTTCCCAGCACTTGGTCCATTGACTACTATACCTTTGGTGATTCTATCACCATTGGTTACCGTACCACCTCATACCCACAAGTCCGATCATCTGCCTGCGCTGCTTCCTCTGGCATACAGACAGAAATTGAGGACTCCAGCACCAGTAGTGAGGACCACAAAGGTATCATCAAGGGAGACGGAGGAACACTCACAGGACTGCTTTGAATTGGTGGACTGGACAATATTCAAGGATTTATCTTCAAATCTGAATGAAAATGCCATAGTTGTAACTGATTTAATCAAAACCTGTGTAGATGAGTGTGTGCCTTCGAGATCATACCGGACATACCTAAACCAAAAGCCGTGGATGAACCAGGAGATTTGCAGTCTGCTGAGGGCCATGTCTGTAGCATTCAAGACTGGTGATCTAGAACTATGTAAGAAGTCCAAGTACAGCCTACAGAAGGCTATCTTAAGAGCAAAAAAACCTATTCTAATTGAAGTTGGAGACAGAATGGGTTACATGTCAGCTCTGACAGTGTTGCAGGCCATTACTTCCTACATTGTGAAACTTAACATGAATGGCAGTGATGCTTCACTCCCAGAGGAGCTCAAAGTCTTTTATAAAAGTTTTGAAGGGGAGAATAAAACAACAGCCGTGCAAATCCTTACATCATCTGGTGACCCTGTAATCTCTGTCTTGGAGGCTGATCAGAACATTGGAAGGGTGAACCTTTCAAGACATCAGTCCCTGATGGTGTATCTGGTAAGGCACTGGAAACCTGTGCCAACCAACTGGCAGGAATGTTCAAGGACATCTTCAATCTTTCACTGCTGCAGTCAGATTCCCACCTGCTTCAAAAGGGCAACAATCATACCAGTGCCCAAGAAGAGCAGGATGAGCTGCCTCAATGACTATCACCCAGTTGCACTCACATCTGTCATGAAGTGCTTTGAGAGATTGGTCAACACCAGAATCAACTCCTGGCTAAACAAGGACCTGGACCCACTGCAATTTGCCTATCAACATCAGTAAGACCAACGAATTGATTGTGGACTTCAGGAAGGTGAAGTCGAGGGAGCTCACACCAGAACTCAAAGAGGGTTTAGCAGTGGAAGGGGTGAGCAGTTTCAAGTTTGTCAGTGTCAGCATCTCTGAAGGTCTATCCTGGGCAGCACAATGATGTAATTACACAGGCACAACAGCAGCTATATTTCATTAAGACTCTGAGGAGAATTGTATATCATCAAAGGCACTCACAAATTTCTACAGAATTACTGTGGAGAGGAATCTAACCGGTTGCATCACTGTTTGGTATGGAGGGGTCAGAGCACAGGATCCAGAAAAAGCTATGGGAAGTTGCAAACCCAGCCAGCTCCATCATGATTACTAGTTTCCCAAGCACTGAGGACATTTTCAAAAGGCGATACCTCAAAAAAAGCAGCATTCATCATTAAGGACCCCCATCACCCAAGCCACATGCCTTCCTCTCATTGCTAATATCAAGGAGGAGGTTCAGGAGCCTGAAAACTTGGGCTCAATGTATTTCGTCCTCTCCACCATCAGATATCTGAATTGACAATGAAGCCATGTGCACTACTTCACTTTTTTAAATTTTTGCACTACCCCACTATTTTTCCTCTTTTAATTTTATATACATTGTATATATTGTATTTTATAGTTTATTATTATGTATCACACTGTACTGCTGCCACAAATCAAATCTTATGACACATCTGTGATATTAAACATAGTTCTGGTTAAACTTTTACTCCTTACCTGAAACCCATGCCCTCCGGCCGTAGCCGCCTTTGGCTTGGAGGTGAAGGGTGGGAGTTTCTTGCTATCTGTGTTATCTCTGCCTCTCATTTTATATACCTCCATTAGATTCCCCCTCTGCCTCTTCTGCACCAAGCCAAACAAATCCCGTCCTTCCTCATAAACGAAACATTCCACCCAAACATTTTAATGAATCTCCTCTGCACTCTCTCCAGCACAGTTGTGTCTTTGCCACACTGTTGATCAGATTTACATATGGCATTCCCGCTATGGTCATGCATTCATCTAACCTATCCTTCCTAGTCTTATAAACACAAGATCCTGCAGATGCGACACACACAATCAACGGGTCAGGCAGCATCTATGGAGAGGAATAAGCAGTCGAAAGGATCATTTCCATACCTGCGATCACACAGCATCAGAAATAATCCAGGGAAGTTCTGGATTACAAAGAAGTTCTGCTCCTTAAAGAGTAGGATGAGGGAACACACACTAGACCTCATCAAGGGATCAGAAGTGGAAAGGTTCAGCAATTTCAAGCTCCTGGGTGTCAACATCTCTGAGGATCTATCCTGGGCCCAACATATTGATGCAGTTACAAAGGAGGCATAAAGGCAGCCATATTTCATCATGAGTTTGAGATTTGGTATGTCACCAAAGACACTCTCAAATTTCTACAGATGTATTCTAACTGGCTGCATCACTGCTTGGTATGGGGGGGGTGCACTGCACAGGATTGAAACTCAGCCAGCTCCATCATGGGCACTAGCCTTCCCAGCATCCAGGACATCTTCAAAGAGCGATGCCTCAAAGGGGCATCATTCATCATTAAGGACCCCATCACCCAGGACATGCCCACTTCTCATTGCTACCATTAGGGAGAAGGTAGAGGAGCCAGAAGGCACACACGCAATGATTCAGGAATAGCTTCTTCCCCTCTGCCATCAGATTTCTGAATGGACATTGAACCCATAAACACTACCTCACCACTTTTTCTTTCTCTTTTTGCACTTCTTATTTAACCTAACAATTCCAAAATCTTGTTCCTCTTTTTACCCACGCTGCTTGTACCAATGTGTACTACTCCCACTGGTTGTTTATTCTCCCCATGGACAACACCCTGCTCTGTCCCAGCAAGGATGTTGCTGCTTAAGTAAGCAGCTTTGTCAGCATAAGCAAGTTGGGCTAAAAGGCTTGCTTCCATGTTGTATGATTCTATGACATCCGGATCCTGCCACCAGGAAATAATATACTATCCAAAAGTCTTGCTCACGGCCTAAGAAATTCCTGGCTGCCCCTTACAATCAAATCCCTGTTAATATCGTTATCCAAGTCCTTTTCCTTGCTGCTGTGGAGCCAAGCCAACCATGGTGCCACAAACTTGGCTGTTTCTGCTTTCTCTGGACTGGTAACAACATGTGTTGATGAGAGCAGAGGAGCTTACGTCATCCGCATTTATTTCAATAAGGTCTTTCACAGAGTCCCAGACCGGAGACAGTTGTAGGAGCAATGGGATCCATGGCAAGTTGGTATATTGACCCAAAAATGGTTGGCAATGGGAGGCAGAGGAAGGCCATAAACACAAGCGATTCTGCAGAAACCCAGAGCAACACACAGATTGCTGGAGGAACTCAGCAGGACAGGTGGTATGTATGAGAAGCAGGAGATGGTGTACTTGCTGTGACCTGTGGTGTACCAGACTAACCACAGCCACCACTCACTTTTACACGCACGGCACCAGAATATGTGGATCTCAGTGTGGCCTTTAGGAGGACATCAAACTCAACTTGAGTGAACGACGGGAATAAGTGCCGGGACCCTTACTGATAGTTATGTACACCTGGTTAGGAATTGAGTCACAGAGAGATGCAGAAAAATGGAGCCTTTGACCCACAGGTCAGTGTCACACATCAACCACCCATTTGTGCTAATCCTACAGTTCTTATTAAGAACATAAAACATAGAAGCAGAATTTGGCCTGTTGTATCTGCTCTGCCATTTCATCATGGCTGATCCATTTCCCCTTCAATCCCAGTCTCCTGCCTCTCTCCATAACCTGACTAATCAACAACCTATCAACCTCCATCTTAAATACACCCAATGACCTGGCCTCCACCGACATCTGTGGCCACGAATTCCATCAGTTAACCACCCTCTGGCAAAAGAAATTCCTCTTCATCTCTGTTGTAAATGGATGTCCTTCTATTCTGAGGCTGTACCCTCTGGTCCTAGACTTCCCCACTACAGGAAACATCCTCTCCACATCCACTCTATCTAGGCCTTTCAACATTTCATAGGTTTCAATAAGATCCCTCTCATTATTCTACCCACGTTCTCATCAGCTACCCTGGATTCTACACACTGGGCACAATTTGCACTGAATGACAGGTTCGCTAAAGACACGAATGTTGGTAATGGTGGGGAGGATAGTTGTGTACAGGATGATATTGACCAGTCAGATGAGCAGATGGAACTTTATTCTGAAAAGTCCAAAATAAGGGAAGGAATAGAGAATGACAGGAACTTGGTGTACAAGTCCAAAGATCCCTGAAGGGGGCAGTACAAGTAGATGTAAGCAAAATCTTCACACCATCTTAAAAATTTCTTCCTCGTGGCAGTTAATTTGATCAATGGTGCTAGTTAACCACCCGCACCCCCTTCATCTATTACCCCAAATACTGCACTGTAAACACTTTACATGATGCTAGTTTACCATAAGCACTTTATAAAGTTATTTACATTGTAAGTATATGCTGGTATTTATGCACATTTTATTATCATAAAATTCTTTATCATTGTTGAATGTTTTCTCTGGTGCACTTACCAACACACCACAGCAAATTCCGAATGTATATAAGTGTATAGTATATGGCGAATAGGGTTGATCCTTAGTGAGATGGTAAAGAAGGCAAACAGATGCTTGCTTTCCTGAACCAGGATATAGAATATATAACCAGGTGGGTTATGAGACTCTGCTTATACCACAGTCCTCTATGTCTTTTAATCATCTGTTCCTATCCCACTTGTTTAATATTTGCACTCCTTTATCACTGCTTTAGCTTATTTTTAGTTTTTGGTCCACTTTGAAAAATTATATCTCATCCCAGCAAAATTGTGTTCCCCTGTTTAGAACCTCAACATCAGGTCTCTCAAGGTTCTCATCTACAACTATGATAATCTCACTAAAGTACAGGCACTGCCTCCAAGTTGCTCTTGCACAACCACATTTCACTCTACACCAGTTCCATATAGGTCAGATATTTGTTGCTCATGTCTGCCTTTGCCTTTGTTATGTGTCCATATACCTTAACCTCAAAATGTCTTCCACTTTCAAGAAATATGCTCACATACACCCACAACTCTCTCTCCCTTTTGAGCTACAAGTCACGACATATTCTTCATTCTTTCTACCAATCTGTCTCACTATACACTGAACTGTATGAAATAATCTGCCTCCAGCCTGCCTGTTCTTCTTGGCCATGCTTTGCAGGACCTTCAACTGTCGGAGGGCAGAACGCTCTGTTCTCAGTAAGGGCCTCACATTTGTCCCCCTTCGCCCACACCTCAGCGAGTTCCGTGTTCGCCATGATGCGGAACTTTTCTTCCGCCGTCTCCGTCTCCGAGCCTACTTCTTCAGCAAGGACTCTTCCACCCCCACCGATGACCCCTTCTCCCGTCTGCAACCCTCCTCTTCTTCATGGACACCCCGCTCTGGTCTTCTGCCTGCTCTGGATCTCTTTATCGCTAATTGCCGACGGGACATCAACCGTCTCGACTTCACCGCACCTTGTCCCCATTCCAACCTCACTCCTTCGGAACGCTCTGCTCTCCACTCCCTCCGCACTAATCCTAACCTTATTATTAAACCCGCCGATAAGGGGGGTGCTGTTGTAGTCTGGCGTACTGACCTCTACCTTGCCGAGGCACAGCGACAACTCGCGGATACCTCCTCTTATTTACCCCTTGATCGTGACCCCACTAAGGAGCACCAGGCCATTGTCTCCCACACCATCACCGACTTTATCCGCTCAGGGGATCTCCCATCCACTGCTACCAACCTTATAGTTCCCACACCCTGCACTTCCCGTTTCTACCTCCTACCCAAGATCCACAAACCTGCCTGTCCTGGCTGACCTATTGTCTCAGCTTGCTCCTGCCCCACCGAACTCGTTTCTGCATACCTCGACACGGTTTTATCACCTCTTATTCAATCCCTTCCGACCTATGTTCGTGACACTTCTCACGCTCTTAAACTTTTCGATGACTTTAAGTTCCCTGGCCCCCACCGCTTTATTTTCACCATGGATGTCCAGTCCTTATATACTTCCATCCCCCATCAGGAAGGTCTCAAAGCTCTACGCTTCTTTTTGGATTCCAGACCTAATCAGTTCCCCTCTACCACCACTCTGCTCCGTCTAGCGGAATTAGTCCTTACTCTTAATAATTTCTCCTTTGGCTCCTCCCACTTCCTCCAAACTAAAGGTGTAGCTATGGGCACCCGTATGGGTCCTAGCTATGCCTGCCTTTTTGTTGGGTTTGTGGAACAATCTATGTTCCGTGCCTATTCTGATATCTGTCCCCCACTTTTCCTTCGCTACATCGACGACTGCATTGGCGCTGCTTCCTGCACGCATGCAGAACTCGTTGACTTTATTAACTTTGCCTCCAACTTTCACCCTGCCCTCAAGTTTACCTGGTCCATTTCCGACACCTCCCTCCCCTTTCTAGATCTTTCTGTCTCTGTCTCTGGAGACAGCTTATCCACTGATGTCTACTATAAGCCTACTGACTCTCACAGCTATCTGGACTATTCCTCTTCTCACCCTGTCTCTTGCAAAAACGCCATCCCCTTCTCGCAATTCCTCCGTCTCCGCCGCATCTGCTCTCAAGATGAGGCTTTTCATTCTAGGACGAGGGAGATGTCTTCCTTTTTTAAAGAAAGGGGTTTCCCTTCCTCCACTATCAACTCTGCTCTTAAACGCATCTCCCCCATTTCACGTACATCTGCTCTCACTCCATCCTCCCACCACCCCACTAGGAATAGGGTTCCCCTGGTTCTCACCTACCACCCCACCAGCCTCCGGATCCAACATATTATTCTCCGTAACTTCCGCCACCTCCAACGGGATCCCACCACTAAGCACATCTTTCCCTCCACCCCCCCTGCATTCCGCAGGGATCGCTCCCTACGCAACTCCCTTGTCCATTCGTCCCCCCCATCCCTCCCCACTGATCTCCCTCCTGGCACTTATCCGTGTAAGCGGAACAAGTGCTACACATGCCCTTACACTTCCTCCCTTACCACCATTCAGGGCCCCAGACAGTCCTTCCAGGTGAGGCAACACTTCACCTGTGAGTCGACTGGGGTGATATACTGCGTCCGGTGCTCCCGATATGGCCTTTTATATATTGGCGAGACCCGACGCAGACTGGGAGACCGCTTTGCAGAACATCTACGCTCTGTCCGCCAGAGAAAGCAGGATCTCCCAGTGGCCACACATTTTAATTCCACATCCCATTCCCATTCTGACATGTCTATCCACGGCCTCCTCTACTGTAAAGATGAAGCCACACTCAGGTTGGAGGAACAACACCTTGTATTCCGTCTGGGTAGCCTCCAACCTGATGGCATGAACATCGACTTCTCTAACTTCCGCTAGGGCCCCACCTCCCCCTCGTACCCCATCTGTTACTTATTTTTATGCACACATTCTTTCTCTAACTCTCCTTTTTCTCCCTCTGTCCCTCTGAATATACCTCTTGCCCATCCTCTGGGTCCCCCCCATTTGTGTTTCTTCCCGGACCTCCTGTCCCATGATCCTCTCGTATCCCCTTTTGCCTATCACCTGTCCAGCTCTTGGCTCCATCCCTCCCCCTCCTGTCTTCTCCTATCATTTTGGATCTCCCCCTCCCCCTCCAACTTTCAAATCCCTTACTCACTCTTCCTTCAGTTAGTCCTGACGAAGGGTCTCGGCCTGAAACGTCAACTGCACCTCTTCCTACAGATGCTGCCTGGCCTGCTGCGTTCACCAGCAACTTTGATGTGTGTTGCTTGAATTTCCAGCATCTGCAGAATTCCTGTTCTTTGCAGGATATTACTATTTTCCTTATATTTAAGCTTTTTACCAAATCTAAATTTGGAAGTTTTACTCTGCAAAGTCATGAAAACATTTTTTTAAAAAAGAGATGTCAGTGCACTGAATGCTGGGGAATATCTGCCTCCCTTCAATCTGGAAAACAGATTGCTCTCTGCTGTTAGGCCAGTTTCTTCTTCAAGCTGTTATCAACCTTGTAATTCCTTGGGCTTATTTGCAGCATTTGGGCGGGACTTTATCAAATGTTCCTTGAGAATCCATGTAAACGACGTCTACAACACATCAGTCTTCTCTGTTATTTCAGTCAGTTGAGTGAAACAATTTGCCTTTAACAAATTAATGCTGGTTTTGTATCAAGTCACTAAACAATAATCATAAGATAATAATGGCCACTCTGATTACAGTTTCAAATTGCTTCACTACAATCAAGGTTAAGCTGTTGTTGGTTGGCATGTCTTTACATGCCTCAGTGCTGGCTTTGCTCTTCTCCGGTCCTTTGGCACCTCAGTATCCAGCAGATCAGAAGATTACACTCCCCTTTCTGCAACCTCTACCTTCCTCAGCAACCTGGAGCGACCCTCACATGAACCAGATAAACTATGAATGGAGTCAAAAGCAGGACCTGTAGATGTAACACACACGAAGTGCTGGAGGAACTCAGCAGGGCAGGCAGCATCTGTGGAAAAAAGTACAGTTGACGTTTCAGGCCAAGACCCTTCGGCGGGACTGGAGAGAAAAAGCTGAGGTGTAGATTTGAAAGGTGGGGGGAGGGTGGAGAGAAACACCAGGCGATGGGTGGAACTTGGGGGGGGTGTGGGTGAAGCAAAGAGCTAGGAAGTTAATTGCTGAAAGAGACAGAAGGCCATGGAAGAAAGAAGAAGAGGCGGAGGAGCACCAGAGGGAGGCGATGGGCAGGCAAGGAGATAACATAAGAGAGGGAAAGGGGATGGGAAATGAAGGGTGGGGGTGGGGGGGGTGGAGGTATTATGGGAAATTTGAGAAATCAAAGTTCATGCCATCAAGTTGGAGGCTACCCAAACGGAATATAAGGTGTTATTCCTCCAACCTAAGTGTGGCCTTATCCCAGCATGCTGGCTGTATGGTGAAAAGGCACAGCAGTGCCTCTTTGACCTCAGAAGATTGAAGAAGTTTGGTATGGGCCCCCAAATCCTAAGAACTTTCTACAGGGGCACAATTGAGAGCATCCTGACTGGCTGCATCACTGCCTGGTATGGGAACTGTACTTGCTTCAATCGCAGGACTCTGCAGAGAGTGGTGCAGACAGCCCAGCACATCTGTAGATGTGAACTTCCCACTATATATGCAAGAAGAACAAGTGTTACACCTGCCTCTACACTTTCTCACTCCCTACCATTCAGGGCCCCAAACAGTCCTTCCAGGGGAGGTAACATTTCACCTGTGAGTCTAGTGGGGTCATATACTGTGTTCGGTGCTCTTGGTGTGACCTCTTGTATATTGGTGAGACCCAATGTAGATTGGGAGACCGCTTCACCGAGCATCTATGCTCCATCCGCCAGAACAAACGGGATCTCCCAGTGGCCACCCATTTTAATTCCACTTCCCATTCCCATTCCAGTATGTCCATCCATATCCTCCTCCACTATTGGGATAAACCACACTCAGGTTGTAGGAACAAAATCTTATATTTTGTTTACATAGCCTCCAACCTAATGGCATGAACATCGATTTCTCAAATTTCCAGTAATGCCTCCACCCACGCCCCCCCCCCACCCTTCACAATTTCCCATCCCCTTGTCCCTCTCTCTTGTTATCTCCTTGCCCACCCATTGTCTCCCTCTGGTGGTCCTCCCCTCCCTTTCTTCTTTCTTCCACAGCCTTCTGTCTCTTCTACCAATCAACCCCTCAACTTCTTAGCTCTTTGCTTCATCCTCCTCCTCCACGTTTCACCTTATCACCTGGTGATTCTCTCTCCCACCTTTCAACCTGCCCCTCAGCTTTTTTTCTCCAGTCCTGCCAAAGGGTTTTGGCCCGAAACATCAACTGTACTTTTTTCCATAGGTGCTGTCTGGCCTGCTGAGTTCCTCCAGCGTTTTATCTGTGTTGCTCGGAGTTCCAGCATCTGCAGGTTTTCTCTTGTTTATGAGCTGTAGATGTAATTAAGCAGCCTCAAGTGCGAGGAAGATTTACCTTGACCAGTCTTGAGGTCACTGTAAGCAAAGGTCATCGTCATGAGGAGCAGCCATTTCTTAAGATTCTGGTGCTAATCAGAGGTTCATTTATTTATTATCAAAGTATCCAACTCTGAAATTCTTCTTCTTTGGGTAGCCATGAAACCAAGAAAGAAATGAAAGGCAACATGATCATCAATCCCTAGATCCTCCCTCCCTGCACAAAAAAATGAACAAAAACAGGACAGCACATTAACCCCCAAACTGCCTCTCCCTGCACAAAAAAATGAACAAAAGCAGGACAGCACATTAACCCCCAAACTGCCTCTCCCTGCACAAAAAAATGAACAAAAACAGGACAGCACATTAACCCCCAAACTGCCTCTCCCTGCACAAAAAAATGAACAAAAACAGGACAGCACATCAACCCCCAAACTGCCTCTCCCTGCACAAAAAAATGAACAAAAACAGGACAGCACATCAACCCCCAAACTGCCTCTCCCTGCACAAAAAAATGAACAAAAACAGGACAGCACATCAACCCCCAAATCTCCACCACCCCCCCGCCTTAAAAAAAACACAAGAAAGATTGGGTGAAAAACACAGAATAGGAAAAAACTTTAAGATCGAGAAAGGTTTATTGTCCAAGTACACACCTAAAACGCATTAAAACCTGGGCAACATTCTCCGGGCACAGTGGCAGGTTCTTCCCTCTCTGGCAGCGTGGCAGAGCGATCCTCAGGAATCAAAAGGCAGGCAGACAGCCAGTGCTCACCCTCCACAATCACCTTGATGCTTCAATCTCCCTTAGCACTATAATTGGCACACAATGGAAGCTTTAATTGGCAAAATGGAGTCAAACATCGGCTTGTACTCTGTCCTACAGCCTGCCCACCATGAGGTTCACGCACACTGCCTCTGCCTCCCAGAATCCTCTCAGAGAGAAACACCCAAACGGTCTCCAAGCAGCAAATTGCAGCCTCCAACAGTTCCGGAATCACATCCAACACAAAAAAAAACACGAAAGACAATAGAAGTGAAATATATGGTTTCATGATCTATCCAGAAGCTGTCAACTGAAAGAGTGTTGTATGCAGGCACCATCTTGACCGGAAATCTGATGATACAAATAATCATGACAATTAAAAGTATTAGACTAACTTTTAAAAATCTAGAAATTAAATATTTTTATGAGAAGTGACAGTAGTGATCTATTGTCATTAAAAAAACTAATTTGAGTAATGACTTTAGGGGAAGGATTCCTGTTGGCCTTGCCTCGTCTGGCTTCCAGAGGCTCCTGTCCCTTACTTGAACTTCTACAGCATCTAAAGTTTAGCTGGTGTCAGCTGTTGACTGACAGCCTTGTTACAGCTTTTAGGAATGCAGCAGGTGATAAATGTAAGATTTACAAGCAGCACCCACATTCCAAGAATTATTTATTATTGAAAATCCTGCTCCATTCCAGACCTAATACATCAAGAGATTTCTTCTAATTTGCAGTTCAGAGAAAGCGCCCAGATAGAGAGAATTTACTCTGCCTGTCTCTCAACAGGCCTTATCTTCAAACCAGAAAATAGCTCACATGTCACACTGTGGGCTAAACCAACTTACTGCTTGCAATATTTGGCATTTTATCACTTACAACTGGTCAATCCAGTTTATTCACAAATTGAACAAGAGCAGCTGACTATGACTACAAGATAGTCCTAAGGACCTCACGTTGTTTTCATGACTGCCAAATTCTCTCCAACACTGAACAATTAGACCTCCCATTTTAATGACCCTCCTGTGATTGCTATACCCTTAAATAACTCACAGTTTATAAACCAGAAAACTACCCACCATGGGTCAGAACCGAAGAAGCATCTTAGATGAATAGCGAAACGTCTTCTAGACTACATAGCAAGTCCAATTGCCTTGATTTACTACTGCTTGATATACAATGACCTGGATGACTGAGAACCTTCATAGACATAGACCTCCCATTGTCTTAGTTCATTTACATGATGTGGATAAATCTATTGCCCATCCCACACTGCCCCTGAAGTGGTGATGAGCTCCACTCTCAAAAGGACAGCACCATCTTCCTAAGGAAGCAAAGTGTGTGCTGTGTAAGAGAACTTGCAAATGGAGCTAATCAAATGTCCTTGGTATTGTTGGTCTTTAAGATGGTAGAAGTTGAAGTTTTGGGGTGTGCTGTTAAAGAAACTTTGACAAGTTGCAGTCACTATTTGTACATTGAGGGAAATCAATGCATAGATTGGTGGACTGAATATCACTTTCTTATCTTCTCTGTCATGAACTTCAGGGGACTGGAGAGTTCCCATTCCACTCCTGACTCAGTTTATGTTTCTAGTGGAGAGGATTTGTAGAATTGAGAGGTGATTCACCATCATAGGAGATGGTCTGTTTACATGGTCAGAGTGTTTAGGTGGCTGGTCAAGTTGGACTTTAGATTAATGGTGATCCACAGGATTTACACCATGAGGATCCTGGCCATGGCAATGCAGCTGTATACTATGGAAGGTAGGTAGTTCTCTTATGAAAGATTATCATTGTATTCAAATGTTACGTGTTCCAAGTAACGTCAGTTTTTGCTCAAATGGACATCTAGGTCTCTCTGCATGCAGGCATAAGCTTTTCTCCTTTGAGGAATAGTGAACTAGATTGCGCAATTATCAACAGAATTGCCGGCTTCTCAATTTGCAACGATAGGAGGTTGATTAAAGAATGCTTGGGTGAAGGAAATGACCATAAAATGGCTCATTTCTTAGTTATTTCCAACAACTAATTATTTCTATTAAATATGTCATACTTTCAACAGGACCTATCTGAGTTTTAGGTCATTTCACCCCAGACCCCTAAATCAGACTTACCAATGGACGATATCACTGATATACATCATCTGTGTTCCCATCGTCTCACACAT
The DNA here is from genome assembly GCF_963921235.1 of Mobula hypostoma. Classification (NCBI taxonomy): domain Eukaryota; kingdom Metazoa; phylum Chordata; class Chondrichthyes; order Myliobatiformes; family Myliobatidae; genus Mobula; species Mobula hypostoma. Next base: position 55,415,311 of record NC_086105.1, on the reverse strand, counting down.
TGCAGAACCCCCAGGAGTTTTTCCATTTTCTCCACCATTCACAACAAATACACTCCCCTTGGTCATGTTCACCCAGCTGGGCTCTCCTCACCTGCTAAGTTATTCCCACTGATGGAGCAGCAGTATAGTGAATGGAAAGAGCGGTAAGCCATTCAGTTCGTCATTCTGTTCCAACATTCAACGAGACAGTGTGTGATTTCTTACCTCAGCACCATTGAAGTAGGGCTGGGATCTTGTTAATAACGGAGGGCACGGCACACTACCAGGCTTCTCTGACACACAGCAAGATGACAGCTGATCCTGTATGTCAACGCCACTTCCCCGCTCAAATTGTGCGTCACTTAATTTGCTTAACATAAAAGATCTATAGATTTCCATCTAGAAAGCATAGATCAGAGCATCTAATAGCCTCTTGAATGGAGAGTGTCAAGGAGTCCCTAGCACGTGGGTGGAGAAGTTTCTGCCTATCTCTGTCCCAAATGATGACCTTTCATTTTGAGACTGTGATTCTCAATTCTAAACACCCAAGCTTGGGGAAACACGCTTCCTGAATGTACTTTCTGAGTTTGAGAGAATAGACTTGTCTGTTTAATCTCTCCTTGTAGGATAACACAACGCTCTCCTGTCCTGTTCCTCGTAATCTTGTGTACCTCTGCTGTTCCCCTTTCTTCCCAAGTAGATCTGTCCTTGGGCAGGGAGATCAGACCTGCATCCAGTATTCCAGGAGCAATCTCATCAGGGCCTTAGGAAGTCTCTACACTGCACTCAATTCCTCTTACAACAAAATACCAACCAACTATTTGCCTTACTAATAGTTTACTAAACTTGCTACAGTTCGTGTACATGTAATGTACACATATACATGTAGACATTTTAATCACTCATCATCTAAACACTCCACCTTTTGATTTTTGTTTCTACAAAGTAGATGAGCTCACGCTTTACCAACATTATATTCCATCTGCCATGTCCTTTCTGTTCATTAACTGTGCCTATGTCTCCCACAGCCCACACTGTGACCCAGGTCCTTCATGCAAATCATTAATGTTGGTTGTGAAACACTGGGATCCCAGCACAGATCCCCGGATAATTCCTCTCCCCACCATCTTCCCCCATGACAGAATCCAACCTATGACAGACCCACCTTTGCTCCATCCACTGCACCAGCCAGGATGTGTTGGTGGTCAGTCATTTTAATTCCACTTCCTATTCCCACAATGACCCTGCTGTCCACAATCTCCTCTGCTGCCAGGATGAGGTTAAAGTGCAGATTAGAGAAAGAGCAGCTCATGTTATGTCTTGATAGTCTCCAACCAGATGGTATGAACATTGATCTCTGTAACTTCTGAAAACTGCTCCTCTCTGCCTCATTTCCCCTTATCCAACCAGCACCAATCCTCCATCTCTTTCCCCACCCCACCAGCTCAGTCTGTCCGAGACCCACATGTTCATCCCACTGATTCCCCTGTCCACCTCCTTCCTTTTACTCCTATCGGATTCCATCTCCTTCAGCCCACTGTCACTTCCATCTATTACCTTCCAACTTCTGGCATCCTTCTCACTCTCCACTTCCCCCCACCTGTCTATCACAACCCTCACCCCCCCCACCTGTCACCACACCTGGATTCACCTGCCAGCTCTTGCTCCACCCTTACCTTTCTGTACCAGCTATCTCCCCTCTTTCTTTCCAGCTCAGATGAAGGATCTTGACCTAACACGTTGACTCTCCATTTCTCTCCACAGATGCTGCCTGACCAGCTGAGTTCGACCATCATGTCTGTTGCTCCAGACCGCCAGCATCTGCAGTCCTGGGTCTCCATCTATTTATACACTGCTTTTCACTCATTAACCAATCAATTTACACCAGTGTACTCACCCAAACAGTATGCACTCTGATTGTATTTAATAACCTCGCATGTGGCATCTTATCAAAGGCCTTTTGAAAACCAAAATACATCACATTAAATGGTTCAGTACAGACTAGATGGGCCAAAGAGCCTGATTTGGTGCTGTGATTTTTTAAGACTCTAAGATATCTGCTAGTTCCCTGTCTCTGCTATCAAAGTTGCCAGTCATAACCTTGAAAGACCAATGTCAGAAAATAACTAACAAATTTGTCATAAATTCATGTTGATGCTGCTCAATCCTGTTAATATTTTCTTAGTATCTATTAATTTAATATTTTTATTAGTGTGGTAGGGAAGCAGGGATCCCTCATTCCCTGAATTGGTAATGAATGTAGACAGGGTGGTAAAGAAAGCATTCGAGCACTTGCCTTCATTGCCCAAGGCCTTGAGTGCAAGGGTTGGGACATCATGTTACAACTGTACATCATATTAGTTAGGGCCACACGGAGTATCGAGTGCAGTTCTGGTCACTATACTATGGGAAGGATGTGATTAATCTGGAGGAGGTGCAGTATAGATTCACAGGGATGTTTCCAGGACTGGAGGGCTTGACTTTACAATAGATTGGATAGGCTGTATCTGTTTATCCTGGAGAAAAGGAAGACTCCCATATTATATTCCTCTAATGTTTTGTGCTCGAGGTACAGGTATATAAAATAATAGGAGGCATAGTTAAGGTAGAAAGCCAGAGTCTGTTTCTCATGGTAGAGGTTTAAAGGGGGTCTGGGTCAATTTTTTTCACACAAAATGTAGCCAGTATCTGGAATGAGCTACGAGAGGAGGTGGTGGGGGCAGGAATGGTGACAACATTTAAGAGGGACCTGGACAGGTACATGAATGAGGGACATGGAATTCACGCAGACCAGTGGGATGAGTACGGGGGGGGGGGGCGGGGGGATGATGCTTGACATAGATGTAGTTGGCCAAAGGCCCTGGTTTTATGCTGTATGCTGTCTGGTCTGTTGCTCAGATTTCACCCCGTCTCTTATCCAAAGAGTACTTACTCTAACAGGAAAGCTAGAATGAATATGTGGCTTGAGTGGGGGTGCAAGAGGGAAGGTTTCAGATTCTTGGAGCATTGGAACCGCTTCTGGGGGAGGTGGGACAAGTACCATCCGGACAGTCTACATCTGGGCAGAGCCGGTCCTAGGGAGATTGTTTGCTAGTGCTGTTGGGGAGGTTTTAAACTAATATAGCAGGCGGGTGGGAACTAACACAGAAAAGAAGAGGGAAGTGATGCAGAGACCAAAGCTAGAGTTAGTGAAGAAAAAAGTAAGAGCAGAGTGCATAAAAGTAAAAAGCAAAAATTGCATAGGTCACTAGATTCTAAAAGGACAATGAGTATAAGGGCAAGTTATCTAAATGCCCGTAGTTTACACAACAGGATATTATCTCTGATCCGAATGGTAGATTTTTATTGGTTAGTGGTTTACTATTTAATAAAAAAGTAGTTTTGGTTAATGTTTATGCTCCTAATATGGATTGTCCGGAATTTTATAAATCATTGTTTGATCAGTTTCCGAATTTGAACGAGTTTTCATTGATTTGGGGCGGAGATCTTAATACCTGTTTATCTCCAGCTTTAGACCGTTCGGCTCCTTTACGGACTTTACCTAATAAGTCTGCAAATTTGATTAATTTTTTCCTTTCTGATTCTGGGTCGACGGACATTTGGCGTTTTCTGCATCCTCAGGAAAAAGATTTTTCCTTCTTTTCACATGTTCATCATTCCTATTCAAGAATTGATTATTTTTTCATTGATTCTCGTCTCATTCCTTCAGTGATTAAATGTGATTATGATTCTATAACCATTTCGGATCATGCTCCACTTAAGCTTTCTATTAAAATTATGGCCAATATACCAAACAATAGACAATGGCGTTTTAATTCGCTGTTGCTTCAGGACTCGGACTTTGTTAATTTTATGAATGAACAGATTGAGCTTTTTTTTACAATTAACCATACAGAAGATATTTCGGTTAACACTCTTTGGGACACTTTTAAAGCCTATATTCGGGGTCAGATTATTTCGTATTCCGTTGCTTTGAGGAAGAAACAGAAGCAGGAGGAGATGGCAATTGTGGACAAGATTAAAGAAATTGATAAGAAATATGTTATGGCTCCTTCTGAGGAGTTATACAAACAAAGAACTGAACTTCAAATGGAATACAGTTTACTACTCTCGTCCTCGATTGTAAACCAATTAAAGAAAACAAGAAGTGATTTTTATGTTCACAGTGATAAAATTGGCAAGCTGCTGGCTAATCAATTGAAATCTAATTATGAGAAATCTCAAATCAATCAGATTTATAACCAAAATGATCGATTGATATTGGATCATGTGGGGATTAATCAAACCTTTTGTGATTTTTATTCTTCTTTATATCAATCAGTCTCCTCGAGATTCTAAATATATGAATGATTTTTTAGATAAGTTAGACTTCCCTCAGATTTCACAGGATATGTCTTCTTTATTAGATACTTCCATTACAATGGATGAGATTAAGAATGTTATTTTTTCTATGAATCTGGGGAAAGCTCCTGGCCCAGATGGGTTTACCGTTGAATTTTATAAATGTTTTGCTTCTTTATTGATTCCTTGGCTCTATAAGGTTTTTGAGGCTTCTTTGAAACTTGGTAAACTTCCGGAATCTTTTAATAGAGCATCAATTTCTCTAATACTAAAGAAGGATAAAGACCCTGCTCAATGTGCATCTTATAGACCAATATCTTTATTAAATGTTGATTCTAAAGTTTTTTCTAAGTTATTAGCAAATAGACTAGAAAAAGTACTTCCTTCTATTATTTCGGAAGACCAAACGGGTTTTGTTAAAGGTCGTTACTCTTTTTATAATATTCGTACATTGTTAAATATCGTTTATACTCCCTCACAAAATGTTCCTGAGTGTGTTATTTCTTTAGATGCCGAGAAAGCTTTTGATAGAGTAGAATGGCCTTATTTATTTAAGGTGCTTGAAATGTTTAATTTTAGCTTGAAATTTATATCCTGGATTAAACTGTTATATCACTCCCCTGTAGCCTCGGTTCGTACTAACTCTTTAAACTTACCTTTTTTTCCTCTCTTTCGTGGTACTCGACAAGGCTGTCCTCTTAGTCCCCTATTATTTGATATTGCATTAGAACCTCTTGCAATTGCTATTCGAGAATCTTTAAATATTACTGGGATAACTCGGGGATTAAAATCCCATAAATTATCACTCTATGCTGATGATTTACTTTTATATATTTCTAATCCTGAGAGATCCATTCCTGCTGTTTTAGAGTTATTAGCACAATTTGGTCTTTTCTCAGGTTATAAATTAAATCTTAGTAAGAGTGAACTTTTTCCGATTAATAAACATCTTCCCTTATATTATAAATTTCCATTTAAATTGATTAATAATTACTTTTCATATCTTGGGATTAAAATTACTTGTAAACATAAAGATTTATTTAAGACTAACTTTTTACCATTAATAGACCATATTACTCAACTTTCATCTAAATGGTTTCCCTTATATTTAACTTTGATTGGTCGTATTAATGCAGTTAAGATGTTTTTTTGCCAAAATTTTTATATGTGTTTCAGGCATTACCAATTTTCGTTCCTAAATCTTTTTTTGATAAAGTTGACTCTAAAATTTCTTCATTTATTTGGCAGAATAAGAATCCGAGACTGGGTAAAATACATTTACAGAAAGCTAAGAGAGATGGAGGTTTAGCATTACCTAACTTTAGATTTTATTATTGGGCTATTAATATTCGACATATGAAATTTTGGTTACTTGACCGGGACATACTATCTATTCCTAAATGGGTAGCATTGGAATTACAATCTGTTCAGGGTTATACACTTGGTTCTATTTTAGGTTCCTCTCTTCCTTTTGATTCGAAACGTCTTAAGCAGGTCTCTAACCCGATAGTTAAATATGCTTTGCGCATTTGGTTTCAATTCAGAAAATTTTTTGATCTTAATCAATTCGGGTTAGCGATTCCTATTTTAGGTAACATATTTTTTCCTCCCTCTTTTACGGATTGCGCTTTTCAAACTTGGAAGACTAAGGGTATTTTACGGTTTTTGGATTTATTTTTAGATGGTTCCCTTATGTCTTTTGAACAATTATCTAATAAATATAACTTATCAAGAATACATTTTTTTAGATATTTACAAGTTAGAAATTTCCTAAGTACTATACTTTCTTCCTTTCCAATGCTTCCTCCTATATATATTTTAGATTCGATAATTAACCTTAATCCATGTCAGAAAGGTGCATCGGCTATGATTTATAATATTATTATGAAACTTAGGAAAGCTCCATTTGATAAGATTAGGGTAGATTGGGAACAGGAATTGGGGCTTACCATTTCTGTGGATGATTGGGGGCAGATTTTACAATTAGTTAATACTTCCTCTATTTGTGCTAAACATTCCCTAATTCAATTTAAGGTGGTTCATAGAGCACATATGTCCAAAGATAAGTTAGCGCGTTTTTACTCGCATATTAATCCTTTCTGTGATAGATGTTCGGGGCAGATAGCCTCTTTAACTCATATGTTTTGGTCTTGCCCTACTTTGGAAACTTTTTGGAGAGATATTTTCAATATTATTTCTAAGGTATTGAATATAGATATCTCTCCTCACCCTATTACTGCTATCTTTGGACTACCTAAAATTTCTAGTAATCTTTCCCCTTCAGCCTGTAGAATGATTGCATTTCTTACTTTAATGGCGAAAAGATGTATTTTACAACATTGGAAAGAGCTTAATGCTCCAACTACCTTTTTTTGGTTTTCTCAGACGATTTTATGTTTGAATTTGGAGAAAATTAGAAGTAACCTTTATGATTCTTCATTTAAATTTGAACAGATTTGGGGACCTTTTATTCGATATTTTCATTTAATGTAATATTTACCCTTCTTGTTTTTTTTTCACTGTTTTTAATGGAGGTCGGGATTGAGGACGTGATTTTAAGTTTAACTCTGTTTGGTTTCAAGTTAGCCCATTGCTTTGCCTTGCTTTTAGTTAGCTGCACGGTGGGTTTTTTTTTTTGGGGGGTTTTTTTCTTTTTTTTCCATCGATATATATAAAATTTAGTATACTATTATGTTATCTTGGTTTCTTATGCTTAAATTACATTGTTTGTAGTATTTTCTTTTTGGTATTGTTATCTTTTGGAATTTTATTATACTTTAACATTGTATTAATGTTGATATGGCTTACCTTTTTTGTATACTTACTCAATAAAAAGATTTAAAAAGAAAGAAAGAATGCCTGTAGTATTAGAAACAAGGTTAGTGAACTTGTGGCACAGATCAGTACCAAGGCATATGGTTTAGTGGCCATTACAGAAACCTGGTTGCAAGGTGGAGATGACTGGGAATTAAATATTCAAGGGTATCAGGTAATACGGAAAGATAGGCCGGAAGGCAAAGGAGGTGGGGTGGCGCTCCTAATTAAGGGGGATTTTAACTTCCACATAGATTGGGTGAATCAGGTTGGTCAAGGAAGTCTTGAGGAGGACTTCATAGAATGCATCCGTGATGGCTTTCTTGAGCAGCAAGTTCCCTACAAGGGAAAATGCTATTTAGGTCTAGTCCTGTGCAATGAGACAGGTAAGATTAACAATCACTGTCATCAGAGATCTCCTTGGAAAGAGTGATCATAGTATGATTGAACTTTGCATACAGATGGAGGATGAAATAGGTAGATCTAAAACTAATGTATTATGCTTGAACAAGGGAGACTACAACAGGATGAGGGAGGAGTTGGCTAATGTGGATTGGGAGCACAGGCTATTTGGTAGGACAGTTGAGGAATAGTGGAATATTTTCAAAGAGATTTTTCACAGTGCTCAAAAGTATATTCTAGTCAAAAGTAAGGACAATAAGTGTGGGGAGAGCCAGCCTTGGATAACTAAGGAAATAAAACATAGTATCAAATTAAAAGCTCATTTGTACAAAGTCGCAAAGAGTAGTGGGAAACTGGAGGATTGGGAAAACTTTAAAAAACAACAAAGAACAACTAAACAAGAAATAAGGAAAGGGAGGATAGAGTATTAAAGTAAATTAGCACAATAGATAAAATCAGATAGCAAAAGTTTTTATAAATATAAAAAGCGGAAGAGTGTGGCTAAAGTCAATGTAGGTCCCTTGTAAGATGAGAAGGGGAAATTGATATTGGGTGATAAGGAAATAGTTGAGGCATTGAACAACTATTTTGTGTCGATCTCTACATCTAATATGCCAAAGAATGATGTTATGGACGAAATGGGAGGTGAGGACCGAGATAAAATCACTGTCACTAAAGCGATAGTGATGAGCAAACTAGAGGACCTGAAGGTATTTAAGTCCCCTGGTCCTGATGGGATGCATCCCAGGGTGCTGAGGGAATTGTCGGAGGTTACAGTAGACGCATTGGTAATCGTTTACCAAAACTCTCTAGACTCTGGGCAGGTCCTGGCGGATTGGAAGACAACAAATGTCATGCCATTTTTTTAAAAAAAGGATGTAGGCAAAAGACGGGCAACTATAGGCCAGTTAGCTTAACATCTGTAGTCGGAAAGATGCTTGAAGCTGTCATTAAGGAAGAAACAGCGAAGCATTTAGAAAGGAGGGGTTCCATTAGACAGATGCAGCATGGATTCAGAAAGGGCAGGTCCTGTTTGACAAACTTAATGGAGTTCTTTGAGGACATAATGAGAGCAGTGGATAGAGGGGAACAGGTGGATGTCGTATACTTGAATTTCCAGAAGGCGTTCGATGAGGTGCCGCACAAGAGACTTATAAATAAGATATGGATGCATGGAGTTGGAGGAAGTGTATTGGCATGGATAGTGGATTGGTTAACCAACAGAAGGTAGAGAGTTGGTATAAGTGGGTGTTTCTCCCATTGGCAGTTGGTGGTGAGTGGGGTGCCGCAGGGGTCGGTGCTGGGCCTGCAGCTGTTTACCATTTACATTGATGATTTGGAAGAGGGTACAGAGTGTAGCGTAGCAAAATTTGCTGATGGCACTAAACTGAGTAGAAAAGCAAATTGTACAGAGGATGCGGAGAGTATGCAGAGGGATATAGATAGGTTAAGTGAGTGGGCCAAGGTCTGGCTGAAGGAATACAACATTGGTAAATGTCACATCATCCACTTTGGAAGGAATAATAGAAGAGCAGATTTTTATTTAAATGGTGAAAGATTGCAGCATGCTGTTGTGCAGAGGGACTTGGGAGTGCTTGTTCATGAATCGCAAAAAAGTTGGCTTGCAGGTACAACAGGTTATTAAGAAGGCAAATGGAATGTTGGCCTTTATTGCTACAGGGATTGAATTCAAGAACAGGGAAGTCATGCTGCAACTATACAGGGTACTGGTGAGGCTTCACCTGGAGAACTATGTGCAGTTCTGGCTCCATACTTGAGGAAGGATATACTGGCTTTGGAGGCAGTGCAGAGGAGGTTCACCAGGTTGATTCCAGAAATGAAGGGGTTAATCTATGAGGCGAGATTGAGTCGCCTGGGACTATGTGGAATTCAGAAGAATGAGAGGGGATCTTATAGAAACATACAAAATTTTGAAAAGGAGTAGGTAAGACATAAGTGAAAAAGTTGTTTCCAGTGGTAGGTGAGACTAGAACTAGGGGACATTGCCTCAAGATTCAGGGGAGAAGATTTAGGACGGAGATGAGGAGAAACTGTTTTTGCCAGAGAGTGGTGAATCTGTGGAATTCTCTGCCAGGGAAGCAGTTGATACTTCTTCACTAAATATACTTAAGATACAGTTAGATAGGTTTTTACATAGTAAGGGAATTAAGGATTATGGGGAAAAGGCAGGTAGATGGAGCTGAATTTACGGACAGATCAGCCATGATCTTATTGAATGGTGGGGCAGGCTTGATGGGCCGGATGGCCTACTCCTGCTCCTATTTCTTATCGCAAACACGAGGAAATCTGCAGATGCTGGAAATTCAAGCAACACACACAAAAAATGCTGACGAAGGGTCTCGGCCTGAAACATCAACTGTACCTCTTCCTATAGAGACAATATAAGATCTACGGAGCAGAAAGCCTGGCCTGCTGCATTCACCAGCATTTTGTGTGTGTGTTGCTCCTATTCCTTATGTTCTTACTGCCTTCTAGAACAGGAAACAGTCACAGAATCCAACAGAGTTATGGAATATGACATCTAATTCATCCACTATCTCCTCAGTCACCCCTTTCAAAACCTTGCAAGGCACAGCATTAGGCCCTGGAAATTTTAGCCTTTTATGCATTATTTCAAAACTGTAGTTGTAAGGAAAGTTTGGGTAGGTGGTGTTAATTCTCACTGGAGTGTATGAGGCTGAGGTGTGACTCGATAGACATTTATAAAATTGAAAGCAACACACAAAACAAAGCTGCAGGAACTCGGGTCAGGCAGCATCTATGGAAATGAATAAACAGTCAGTATTTTGGGCCAAGACCCTTATTCAGAACTGGAATGGAAGATGCCAGATTAAAAAGGTGGGGGGAGGGGAAGGAGGAAAGCTAGAAGGTGATAAGTGAAACCAGGTGCTTAGGAAAATTAAAGGGCTGGAGAGGAAGGAATCTGATGGGAGAGGAGAGTGGAGTTTAGGAAAGGAGGAGGGGAGCCAGAGGCTAGGCGATAAGTAGGTGAGAAAAGGTAAGAGGCCAGAGTGGGGAATAGAAGGAGAAGAGAGGGGGAAGATTTTTTTTACCGATAGGAGAAATCGATATTCATATCATCACGTTGGAGGCTACCCAGGTGGAATATAAGGTGTTGCTCCTCCATCCTAAGTGTGGCCTTATTTTGGCACAAGAGGAGGCCGTAGACCGACATGTCGGAATGGGAATTGGAATTAAAATGGTTGGCCACTGGGGAGTTCTGCCTTTGGCGGATGGAGCAGAGGTGCTCGAAGAAGCGGTCCCCCAATTTACTAGGGGTCTCACAAGTGTAGAGGAGGCCGCATCATGAGGACCGGACACAATAGACAACCCCAGCAGGTTTACAGGTGAGGTGTTGCCTCACCTGGAAGGACTGTTGTGCTCCTGAATGGAGGTGAGGGAGGAGTGAATGGGCACTTAGGCCACTGGTAGGGATGTGCCGGGAGGGAGATTAGTGGGGAGAGGCAAATGAACAAGGGAATCAAGGAGGGAGTGATCCCTACAGAAAGTGGAGAGAGTTAAAGATACGTTTGGTTGTAGAATCCCCTTGGAGATGGCAAAAGTTGAGGAAGATGATATGTAGGACATGGAGGCTGATGGGGTGGTAGGTGAGGACAAGAGGAATTCTATCCCTGTTAAGGCAGCAGGAAGATGTGGTGAATGTGGATGTTTGGAAATGGAGGAGATGCGGGTGAGAGCAGCGTCAATAGTGGAGGGAGGGAAACCCTGTTCTTTGAAGGAGGAGGACACCTCTGTGTGCTGGAAAAGAAAGCCTCACCCTGGGAACAGACGTGGTGGAGACGAAGGAACTGAGAAAAGGGAGTACCATTTTTATAGGAGACAGGATGGGAAGACGTATAGTCAAGATAAACATGGGGATCAGTAGGTTTATAAAAGATGTTGGTTGACAGTTTGTCTCCAGAGATGGAGACAGAGAGATCGAGAAAGGGGAGAGAGGTGCCAGAAGTGGACCAAGTGAATTTATGGGCAGGATGGAAGTTAGAGGTAAAGTTGATGAAATTGATGAGTTCAGCATGGGTGCATGAAGCAGCACTAATGCAGTCATCAATGGAGCAGAGGAAGATTTGGAGAGCTTCACCAGGGAAGGCTTGGAACAAAGACTGTTCTATATAGCCCATGAAGAGGCAGGCATACCTGGGGCCTATGCCAAAGTGGAAGGAGCTGAAGGAAAATTGTTGAGGGTGAGGATCAGCTCAGTCAGATAGAGGAGGGTGGTGGTGGAAAGGGACTGGTTGGTTCTTTTATTGAGAAAGAAATGGCGAGCTTTAAGGCCTTCTTGATGGAGGATAGAAGTGTATAGTGACTGGACGTCCATGGTGAAAATGAGGCAGTCAGGGCCAGAGAATTGAAAGTTACTGAGGAGATCAAGAGCACGAGAAGTGTCGTGGTTGTAGGTAGGAGTGAGCTGAACCAAGAGGGATAGAATGGACTCAAGGTATGAGGACACAGGTTCAGTGGGGCAGGAGCAAGCAGGCAATAGGCCTGCCTGGACAGTCAGGTGTGTGGATCTTGGGTAGGAGGCAGAAGCGAGCAGTGCAGGGTAAGGGGACCGAGTTTGGTGGCACTGGATGGCAGATCTCAGAGTTGATGAGATCAGTGATGGTGTCGGAGACAGTTTCTGATGCCTGGGATGGGGTCCTCTTCAAGAGGTAGACTTAAAAAGTTATGTGGAACAGACATAAAGTTCGAAGTAAATTTATTATTAAAGTACATATGTTTAGTACATATCAACTACTTTGAGATTCATTTTTACAGGCAAATACAGAAAAAAAGAAATACAATAGTATTGATGAAAAACTGTACAGAAACAGACAAAGACTGACAAATGATCAATTTGCAAAAGAAGACAAATGGTACAAATAAAAAAGGATATGCAGTCAGAGGCATGGAGGGACACAAATGGAATCAAATATGCATCACCAGCACCATGGACAAGATGGGCCAAGAGGGTCACAGACTCATACTCCCTGCCAAGATTCCCATCAAAGCCAATATCCCATATTCCTACATTTGGCCCTCTTCCCTCTAAACCAGGGATTCACAACCTTTTTTATGCCATGGACCTCAAGTTGGGAAACTCTGCTCTAAACCTTTCCTGTCCATGTACGGTCCATGTATTTTTTGAATATTGATAATGTACCTTCCTCGGCCACTTCCTCTGGCAGCTCATTCCACAGACTGACCACCCTCTGGGTTGAAAAGGTTTCCCCTCACATTCCTATTAAATTTCCTTTTAAGTATTGTGAGCATTTTTGGGCCCCTTACCTAACAAAGGATGCCCTGGCATTGGTGAGAGTTCAGAGGAAGTTCATGAGAATAATCCCAGGAATGAAAGGTTTAATGTACACAGAGCGTTTGATGGCTTTAGAACTATACTCCCCGGAGTTTAGAAGAAAGAGGGAAATCTCATTGGAAACTATCGAATATTGAAAGGCCTAGATAGAGTGGACGTGGAGAGAATGTTTCTTATAGTGGAGGAGTCTAGGACCAAAGGGTATAGCCTCAGAATAGAAGGACGTCCCCTTAGAACAGAGATGAGGAGGAATTTCTTCAACTAGATGGTGGTGAATCTTGGAATTCATTGCCACAGATGGCAGCGGAGGGCAACTCATTGGGTGTATCTAAAGCTGAGGTTGATAGGTTCTTGATTAATAACGGTTTCTAAGGTTACATGGAGAAGGCAGGAGAATGGGGTTGAGAAGGATAATAAATCAGCCATGATAAAATGGCAGAGCAGACTTGATGGGCCGAGTATTATTCCAGGGCTTTCTCTTGACTCATGCTCATTTCTTTCCGTTGCTCTCCATGGTTCAGACAATACCTTCCATGAAGACAGGGAGATGGTGGAGACAGAGGGAGAATTGATACATATCCATTAGGATTAATTCAGACATGAGGAAAGGGAAGCAAGGACAATAGCCAGGAGGTTAATTGGAGGCAGGAAGTAGGTGGGAGTGAAAGGGACGAAATAAAAATTGTGATAGTAGGGGAAGCAGTATTTTGGAGAGGGACACAGCATAATCTGTGGAAGCATCCGGGTACAACAGCTTCAGTACTTCACTTCAACCAACCTGCGAGTCTACTGGGCAAGTTGAGGCCCAGTGTCTGCAAACCCACAAGTCCACTGGAGGCCAAAGAAGACAGCCTGTCTTGGGAGTAGAGGGTAATGTATGTGCGTGGGTGGGATGCAGGGAGGGGGGTGTTGGGAAGGGAGGAATGGGGCTTGTTTTGTTGCTTGGTGTGTCCTCTGTTGCTCTGCCAAGCATTCTGTGGACGCTATACTGGTGCCGGAATGTGTGGCAATATTTGCGGCTACCTCCAGCACATCCTTGGGTATGTTGGTTGTTGATGCAAACAGCACATTCATTGTATGTTTTGATGTGGTAAATAGATATGAATCTGATTCAACCATTTGTTCTTCAACCAAATGGCACAAGGCACAACCTTAATCGCTAGGATTTGTCAACACTGTGACCACTTTGATCTCTGTGCACTAAAACAGACTTGGTATTTTTTAATAATTGTGCTCTTCCTTGCAACAATTGTGTTTTTTCTTGTGAATGCTGCTTATATGATGCCAAGTATCTGTGATGCTGCAGCAAGTCAGTTTTTCATTGCACCTGTGCACACAGGTAACTATTATCTCATGCATAAATTTGACTTTGATTTTTAGGCCGAAGAAAAAGCTACTTTGAAAGTGAAGTTTTCATAGCCGCGTGATGAAGAGAAGGTGAGGGGAAGTCTTGCAAGGAAATGTCACAATCTAGGAACTATTTTTCCTCTATACTTCAGATCTGATTATTTATTAATTATTTCATTTCCTTCTTTGCCCTCCTTAGGTGCATTGTTTTGGACCACTCCTCACCAGAATCCATTTTCCACTTTCATATTCACTGAACAAATTCATTGATATTTTCCAGCAGCTTGGAAATTCCCTCTTCATTGTCTTGGACCACTCCTCACCAGAATCCATTTGCTAATTTGACGTTCACCTAACAAATTAATTGAAGCCTTCCAGCAATCTAGAACCTCTCTCTTCATGATTGACCATTCTGAAACATGTGAAAAACAAGGGAATGAAAAAATATCTCATGCTTTCCCGGTGTGTATGACAAAGAAACGCTTCTTGGGCTTCCAGCTGGGTACAGGTTCTAAACCTTGCAAAAAATCATGTTTCAGATAATCATTGACAAGTATTTTGTTTCACCCCTCTCTTCTGTTTTCTGATCTGTAGAATATTCTCCCCAGCCACAATCCTTTCTTATCTCAATAATTTGAAAGGCAATTCTTTCTTTTTAATTAACTTCATTTCATTTCTAATTTTATTATCTCTGATCAATACATCTATTCTCCCTCCCTCTTTCTCCTGTGTCCATTTTAATGTGTTATCTTACATTACATAAAGAACAGGATAGCCATTAATCATGGACTTTATCTGTAACCCCTATTGTATCACGTTCCATTACCATGAAACATTGCTTTCTATCTTATTTTGGATGTTATGTCATATTGAACTATAGAGAACTTGGATTGAATGACCATAAACCTGTGAAGGTCACAGGATAGGTAGATACACATTCCAAATGCCTTTTTGCTCATAATTTCTCTAAGTAAAGAGCATTAGAATTGCATAAACAGGTATTCAGGTCATAGCTACAGTTTAAAGTTCTAGTTACCACATTACCATTGTTTTATTTGGATTAAAAGAAATGGAGGAAGGATTAAATAGCATAAAGACTATTTGCGGTCTGGACTGGATCATTGGATATTGACTTCTGCCAAGTCCAAAGTCTATCAGTTTAAGTTAATTAGTAGAAGAATTGGAGGAAATCAAGGAGTACAAATGCAAATAATGAAAAGTCGCCTTGCAGTTAATAAAGCTATCAGAAATCCAAACAAAACACTGGGATTAGTTTCTAGAAGAAAAAACATCAAAGGCAGAGAAGCTGCAGATGGCTTGGAGATACAGTGGACCCTTCTAGTCCCTGAGCTATAAAGAGGATTTAAAAAGGAGAATGTATCTAAGCAGCCTTGTTGGGACTGATCTATAAGTTGCAGGATGTGGACGTACGGAAAGGAATTGAGCCGGAGCTGAGAGAAGGAGAGTAGCATCACTCGGCAACTCTTCTCATTTATTCAACAAACCCCTCAGGAGCAGCCTCTCACTGAGGGCACTCATCGATAATGACATCAACCATCTGCAGAAGCAAAAAACAGAGAACATTCAGCAGATCAGGCAGTATCTGCGGAAGGAGTACGGGGTCAAGGACGTCAATAACTTTCAGTCAGCTGCCTAAATCAATGGGAAAGTCCCACCAACAAATTTCTCCAGTCCGCTAGCGTGATCAGCATCCAGTGCCAACGTCCTCTCCTGGGCTAATTGATGCTCTGAGCATGTCCAAGCAGCACTGATAGGCCGGCAACTTGCCACCTGCTTGACCACAATCCCTGGAACAAACAATCTACTCCAAACTCCGTAACAGCCAGCAACTGGTATTCTCTGGAAAACTCTTCACAGAGATCTTCAGAGTTCCTTGAGGGGAAAAAGGCATCTCACAGGAATCCCTATCTTAGGACCGCTCTAGCAAGTGGAGTGGCATCCAGTAAGGCTACAGGTCTCTTTTTGTAGGGAGCAGGAGGCCAGGTGAAAAGAGCAAAAAGATCCAAACCATCATGTCCTTGCACAAGTCTGTGAATACTATGTGTCACCTCAGAACGTGCTAAACTGGAGGGGAATCAAGTCCAAGGGACTGCCTCCATGGACGAATGGTAACATCTCACCTCAACGTAAGGTCGTGAATTCAAGTCCTACTCCGGAGATTTGAATATAATGTGTGCAGTGCTGAAGGAATGCTTCACCAATGGGTAGTACGATCGTGACTGCAGGAGACTCCCTCAGTTTCTGTTTGAGGAATAAGCATTGGGCAACACACAATCCCTGCTCTATTCCAACAAATATTCAGCTGAGAACATAATTTAGGTTTCTATCCAAAGGATACGCCTTCAGCTGTGGAGCGCTGGGAGTGCTGGCCTGAATTACAAGCAGAGGTCCCCAGGGGTGGTCCTTGAATCCACAACCTCCTGACTCAAAGGCAGGAGGCGCACGATGAGCTTAGACCCACCCAAGAAAACGTCAGGGACCCTACAGGTGCAATCCTCCCCACAGTAGCAATCTTAGAGTGATAGATTTCGCAGAACGAAAGGACACCTGCTATGAAAGGCATACGGGCAGCTGTCGCCCATGTTCCACCTTTACTGGGCGATCTTCAGCAAACCTCAGGCGCTGGTGACAAATGTTTTACCTAGAAGCTCTGTCTTCAAGACAGGGAACAAACACCAGTTGTCACGGTCTTGCACATCTCCAGTTTAGTGCACGTCTCCACAATGTCTAAGGTCCCTTGCAAACTCTTCCAGGAGAACAAGGTTAGTCTGTTGCAGGATTTGATCCGTGGGCTCCAATTGTATTACGGGATGATTCGGACTCAGCTAACTGCAGGTGAGGATGCTCAACAGGAACAGGACCTTTTCTCATGGGGTGCGCTAACTCCGACCGGCCGGGAATCCAGGTGGAGTGAACCTCGACTGCTTTCGCTGGACAAGTGTAGCCCATTCCTCGCCAACAGCTCTCTGGTCAGCAGCTGAAAGGCCTCATCAACATTCTGCGCCTCTTTGGCCGATGTCTCCAGTACAGCCAACAGACCAAACTTTTCAGCCACATTGCAGGCCTCCTCGAAAGGAACTTCACGTCTCTCCCCCAGATCAGCCTTGTTTCCTGTCAGGAGGTGGAGTGGAGAGGATATGACAGTGTTAGAGTGATCAGCCACATGTCTCACATGCCAAACCCTGTTTTGACCATTCTCTACCACCCACACATTTCTTTTCCTATTGTGCTGACAAAAGTTAGAGAATATGGTAGAATGAAAGGGTTAATGGCCCTGGGCCTGTACTCAGTACGGTTCAGAGAATAGAGGCGGGGTGGTGACTCATTGAAGCTTATTGAATATTGAAAGGCCTAGATAGAGAGGACATGGACAGGATGTTTCCTATAGAGGGGGAGTCTAGCACTGGAGAACACATCCTCAAAATACAAGGACCTCTCTTTACAACAGAGATGAGGAGGAATTTCTTTAGCCAGAGGATGGTGAATTTGTGGAATTCACTGCCATACATGACTGTGGAGGTCAAGACTTTGGGTTGTTTTATAGTGGAGGTGGCTAGATTATTTATTACTAAGGGCATCAAAGGTTGTGGGGAGGGACAATAAATCAGCCATGATGGAATGGTGGAGCAGACTCAGTTGGCTGAATGGCCTAATCCTGTTCCTGCGTTTTACATTGTTTTATTTTTACGTTATTTGTTCAGTTTGTCTTCTGTTGCACATTGGTGGTTTCAGTCTTTTTCTGTTTGATTTTTTTTTGTGAATTCTATTGTTCTTTTTTCCTCAAAATGCCTGCAAGAAAATACATCTCAAGGGAGTATATGGTGACATTTATTGACAATAAATTTACTTGGGACTTTAAAAAGGAGCTTCCTTTGAATGTTATAAAACCTGTTTGCACCATACATTGTGCTGCTGATTATGACTCATATTTCAGTAATGTCACAAGCACATCCTTCATCCTTTCCTCTTCCCGACAACCAGGTGTGGCACAGCATTGTTCACTGGTCAGGAACTTACCCCAAGTGCCTCGTCATTAACTCTAGACCCTGAACACACAGCATCGGGTCAAATCACCTGGACTACTGATCTAGGGAGAGGGGAGTTCAAATCCCACTACTGCAAACTTAAATTCAGTTAATCTACTGCATCCCAAAATCAGAATCTACTATCAGTAATTCTGACTTTGAAACAATAGATTTATGATAAAGATTCATCTCATTTAGGGAAGGTGATTGGTCTCTTTAATTGCTACAGTATACCTGCCCTTAAATGGACTCTATATCTGACTTTTAGGTCACTGTAACCCACTGGCGTGCACTGCAGTGAAAAACTTAGAACAGAGAGTGATACCACATTTTGATTGGCCTGAAGAATTGATTCTCCTCCATTACCTGTCTTACTTGAGAGAGTTATAAAAGATACCCTGGGTCAGAGACTAACATATCCACCCATCATCTGATATCTCCACTATCCTGGCCAAATACTGAAGGACCGATCTGCCAGACTCTGCCTAGACCGTAAGACACAGGAGCAGAATTAGGCCATTTGGCCCATCATGTCTACTCCACCCCATTCTCTTGCCTTCATTCTGTAACCTTTTACACTCTACTAATCAAGAACCTATCAATCTCCGCTTTAAACACACCCAGTGACTTGGCCTCCACAGCCATCTGCGGCTATGAACTCACAGATTCACCACTTCTGGTTAAAGAAATTCCTCCTCTTTTCTGTTCTAAAGGAACATCCTTCTATTCTGAGGTTACGCCCTCTGGTCTAGACTCTCTCACTATAGGAAATATCCACTCTATTTAGGCCTTTCAATCCCCCTCATTGTTCTAAGCTCTAGCAAGTTCAGACCCAGAGCCATCAAAAGGACCTCATATATTTCAAAGTTGCTGGTGAACGCAGCAGGCCAGGCTGCCTGGCCGGCTGCGTTCACCAGCAACTTTGATGTGTGTTGCTTGAATTTCCAGCATCTGCAGAATTCCTGTTGTTTGATCTCATATATTAACCGTTCCATTCCCGAGATAATTCTCATATGTAAGTTGCTCCTTTCCATGTATTGTATCTCTCATTGTCTGCCCAAAAATTTAGCAGACAACGATACAACCCATGGAAAGGAACAAGATGGCCATCTCTCTAAAAATGGATTTTCCTTTCAAGTATTAGAATGTGTGACTACTGTGCTATCTCTGTGAAGATAATCCTGCCTTCACACTGGAGGTCTTCTCTGCCTTGATGTCTGTCACTTCAGGGTGGTAAACAGAACAGATGTAGATTACATTCTACAGCACAGAAGGCATTAGCAGGTTTACAAGTGAGGTGTATAAAATCATGCTTACTTAAGAGCACAAGAAATAGAAGCAGAAGTCGGTGATTTGACCCATTGAGCCAGCTCTGCCATTCAATAAAATCAAGGCAGAAAGTCAGAAACTAAGTTACAGACAATGTAGAAGGTTGTCATAAGTTACAATAGAACAGTGAAGGATGCCAACCTGGGCTGATAAGTGGCAGATGGAGTTCAACCAGGAGAAGTGTGAAGTGAAATTCTTTGGAAGGTTGAACTTGAAGTCAGAATACAGGGTTAATGGCAGAATTCTTAACTGTGCGGAGAAACGGAGGGACCTCCGGGTCCCTGTCCACACATCCCTGAAAGATGCCACGCAATTTGAAGGGGTTGCTAAGAAGACGAATGGTGTATTTTCCTTTATTAGTCGGGGGATTGAGTTCTAAAGCTGCAGGGTAATGTTGCAGCCCTATAAAACTGTGGGTAGACTACACTTTGGAGTATTGTGGTCACCTCATTATTGAAAGTTTGTGGAAACTTTAGAGAGGGTGCAGAGGAAATTTACCAGGGTGCTGCCTAAATTGAAGAACACGTCTTATGAGGACAGGCTGAGTGAACTAGGCATTTTCTCTTTGGAGCAAAGGAGGATGAGAAGTGACTTGATAGAGGTGTACAAGATGATAAGAGGCATAGATTGAGTGGATAGCTGGAGACTTTTTCCCAAGACAGAAGTGGCTAATACATGGGGGCATAATGTTAAGGTGGCTAGAGGAAAGTATAGGGGGGATGTCAGAGGCCCGTTTTATACCTAGGGGTGCACCTGGATGACAGACTTGAGTGGAGCACCAGAGGCTGTGTACAAGAAGGGCCAGAGTCGCCTCGACCTCCTGAGGAGACTGAGGTCCTTTGGAGTTATGCAGGCCTCTCCTTCACATGTTCTACCAGTCCGTTGTCACCAGTACAATCTATGCAGTGGTGTACTGGGGTAATGGCATCAACACAGGTGATGCCAACAGGCTCAATAAACTGATTAGAAATAAACTGTTAAAGGAGTCAAACTGGATGCACTGGAGACTGTGGTAGAACAAAGGACCCTACGGAAAATCCTGGCAATTCTGGGCAATGTTTTTCACCCTCTGCACGCCACCTTGGCTGAACACAGGATCACTTTTAGTGATAGACTAATCTAACTGTGCTGCTCCAAAGAGCGCTATATGAGGTCATTCTTACCCTCAGCCATTAGGCTCTATAATGAGTCAACCAATAGCTGGGGAAGCGATGACTCCCCCTCCTCATCCTGATAGACTGTTTGAGGTAACTTATTTTTTGTTATTTTCTTACATCTCTTTATATTTGTGCACTTGTAATGCGACTGCGACACTGTAATTTCTTTTGGGGTCAATAAAGTATCTATTTATCTATCAATACACAATGAGTGGTGGTAGGAGGAGATATATTAGGGACATTTAAGCAACTTCTAAATAGGCACATGCATGATTTAACAAAACAGAGGGCTGTGTAGGAGGGAAGTTTTGGAATGATTTTGAAAGGTTAAAAGGTAAGCACAACATCATAGGCCAAAGTGCCTGTACTGTGCTGTTAATGTTCGATATTGTAAGGGGTGTTGATTTTAAGTAGTTAACAGAAGACTGAAAGGGAGATGAGAAAAAAACCTTTTCACTGAGAGGGTGGTAAGAGTCTAGATCTCAGTCCCTGCACAGGGTGATGGAGGTAAATACTCTCACCACACTTAAAGTGTGTTTGAATAGCCAAGTCCTGAAGGGGCCACAGGGCTACAGCTGAGGTTCAAAGTTCAAAGAAAATTTATTACCAAAGTATGTACATATCATCCACGACCTTAAGATTCACTTCCTTGCGGGCATTCACAGGAAAGTAAAGAAATATAATAGAATTTTACAAGAATCTACACATCAACAGACAAGGAGAGACAAACAACCAACGTGCAAAAGAAGACAAACTGTGGAAATCACATTGATACCGAGAACATGAGTTCTCATGTGAAAGTAGGTTAGGTAGATCTTCTGACTGGAACAAATATTATGTTCTCTGTGCTGCAAATATCCTATCAACAGCAGAAAATGATAAATGCAAGAAACTCTGCAGATGCTGGAAAGCCAAAGCAACACACACAAAATGCCAGAAAACAAGAGGGGAAGGTAACTGAATAAGAAGGGGGGGGGGGATGTATGAGGAAGAAGTACAAACTGGCAGGTGTCTGGTGCTCCCAATGTGGCCTCCTTTACATTGGTGAGACCCATCGTAAATTGGGGGACTGCTTTGTTGAGCACCTCCATTCCACTCAGCGAAATCAGAACGTCCCGGTGGCCAAACATTTTAATTCCAGTTCCCATTCCTATTCTGACATGTCAATCCATGGCCCCCTTGTGCCAAGATGACGCCACCCTCAGGATTGAGGAGCAACACCATATATTCTGTCAGGGTAGCCTCCAACTTGATGGCACGAATATCGATTTTTCCTTATGGTAAGATAAATTCCCTCCCTCTCTCCCTTCTATTCCCCATTTGGGCCTCTTACCTCTTCTCATCTGCCTATCACCTCGCTCTGAGTCCCCTCCTCCTTCCTCTCCTCCTACGGTCATACCCCTCTCCTATCAGATTCCTTCCTCTCCAGCCCTTAACCTTCCCTAGCCACCTGGCTCCACCTATCACCTTCCAGCTTGTCCTCCTCCTCCTCCCCCCACCTTTTTTATTATGGTGTCTTCCCCCTTCCTGTCCCGTTCTGGAGAAGGGTCTGGATCCGAAACTTCGACTGTTTGTTCAATCCCCTCGATGCTGCCTGACCTGCTGAGCTCCTCCAGCATTTTGTTCGTGCTGCTTGTGGATTTCCAGCATCTGCAGATTTTCTCTTGCTTGTGATTGGAATGCAGTGAGATGTGTCATTTTGCGTCAACGACCAGCATTGTCCGAGGAAGTGAGTGCTACCACTCCTGCGGTGCCAACATAGCCTGCCCACAGTTCACTAGCCCCAACCTAACCGTATGTCTTACTTTTGGAATCTGGGAGGAAACCGGAGCACCTGGAGGAAACCCACGCAGTCACAGGCAGAACATACAAACTCCATACGGACAGTGGCCGGAATTGAACCCCACTGGTGATCACTGCCACTCTGAGGCAACGCACTAACCACCATGTTACTACACAGCCCAGTGACTGTCAGACTCTTGCCGCTGATTGCCAGACCAATAAATGCATAGATTAAATTTTCTACCTCAGCCTCCTTTGCTCCAGAAAGAAAGAACAAGCCCGGGCCTATCCAATCTCTGCCCATAACTTTAATCCAGGGCATCAAGGTCATGGAATTGAACCAGCTACCCTCGCAGAGCAGAGGATGATGGGAAAACTCAGTTGTAGGTTTGGCACTTCCATGGAGAGTGGATCCAAGTCCATATTTCATAGAATAGTACAGCACAGTACGGACCCTTCAGCACACAATGCTGTGCTGACCTACTTAAACTAACTCCACGAATAGGTTTATAGAGCAGTGCCATTGCAGATAACCTTTGATCTGAACTTGACACGTTTTTGTCAAAGCACTTTAGAAAGCATTCTGTCTGGATACATAATGGCTGGGTCTGACAACTGCTCTGCCCGTGACCACAAGAAACTGCAGAGAGCTGTGGGTACAGCTTAGCACATCAGGCAAACCCTCTATTTAACCCTTCCCTCCTCCACAGCCTATAACACCCCGTTTTCATTAAATCAATGTGCTTATCTGAGACTTTTAAATGTCCCTAATGTGTCAGCCTCTACCACCATCCTGGTTAGTTCATTCCATGCACTCACCACCCTCTGTGCGAAAAGCCTACTTCTGACACCCCCTAAACTTTTCTCTACTCACCTTAAACAGATGTCCTCTGGCCACTGCCACCCTGGTGAAAAGGTGCTGGCTATCGACTTGATCTGTGTCTCTCATAATGTTATACACCTCTATCAAGTTGCCTCTCACAGTCCATCACTCCAAAGATGGAAAAAAGCCCTAGCTCACTCAATCTCTCCTCATAAGATGTGCTCTCTGAGCTAGGCAGCATCCTGGTAAATCTCCCGCTGTAAGGCTTCCATATTCTTCCTAAAAGGAGGTGACCAGAAACAACACAATACTCCAAGTGTGATCTAACCATGGTTTTATGGAACCTCACAGCTTTAGAGTCAGTCCCCAACTAACGAAGGCCAACACGCCATCTTAACAACCTTATCAACTCACAAGGCAACCTTGAGGGATCTATGAATGTAGACTCCAAGATCCCTCTGTTCCACCACACTACTAAGAATCCTGCCATTAACCCTGTACTCTACCTTCAAGTTTGGCCTTCCAAAGTAGAGTCTAACCAGAGTTTTTATAAAGGAGCAATGTTTCAGATGACCTTTGATTCGAACTTGAAAGATAAAGTTTCACAAGTATAGCAACTGCTCTACATGAGACCGCAAGAAACTGCAGAGAGTTGTAGACAGCTCAGCACATCACAAAAACCAGCCTTCCCTCCACGAACTCTATCTATACTTCTTGCTGCCTCAGTAAGGCCAGTATGAACAGAAATCCCACCGACACCGAATATTCTCTCTTCCTCCCTCTCTCATGAGGCAGAAGATACAAAAGCCTGAAAGTACGTATCAACAGGCTCAAGGACAGCTTCTGCTCTGCTACTATAGACTATTAAGCGGTTCCCTAATATGATAAGGATTCTTAACCTCACAATCTAACTTTGATCTGAACTTGAAAGTAAATGTTTCACAAGTTTTTAACAAAGCACTTTAGAAAGCATTCTATCTGGTTGCATAATGGCTAGGTTTGGCAATTGCTCTGCCCGTGACATTATGATCTTTTTTACATGCACTGCACTTTCTCTGTAACTACAACACTTTATTCTGCACAATTATTGTTTTACGTTGTTTTGACTCATTGCACTGTGGAATGATCTGATCTGTATGAACAGTATGCAAGATGAGGTTTTCGCTTGGTGCACATGTCAGTAATAACCCAATATGAATACTAAGTACGACCTGGGAATAGGGAGGCTTTGCTCACTGAGGCTTGACCCCTTCACTGCCGATCATTGACTTGTGACCTTGTCCAGACTGAGAAACTTGCCAATGAGCCCCTCAAGTCTGTGCAGAATGGGGGAGACCATGACTCACTATTGACTCACTCTTGTGACTACCAGTGATCCCGGGTCTCTCTAATGAACAAGTGTTGAACCCAATTCCCTGCTTTGACTGGTGTGTGTGCACGTGTGTGTGTGTGTCCAGAGTAGTAACTCTCAATCTCCAGCTCACTGTCCCGAGACGTACCAATCAACAGCTGGACGACGTTGGCCGCTCCGTATCGCTGGATCTCGTTGACCCAGTGCGGCACTGAGTTGAAGGAGGACTGCTTGGTGATGTCGTAGGCAATCATGGCCCCGTGCGCACTCCTGTAGTAACTCTGCGTGATGGTCCGGAAACGCTCCTGCCCCGCCGTGTCCCACACCTGCACCTTCATGACAGAAGCACAACATGTTAGCAAACGGCAAGCTGCAGAATCATCAAAGCCACACCAGACCCTGCACGCAGGCAGGACCTACTGTACTTCGTCAGATCTGGGCCATACCCTCCAAATATCTGGACCTGTTTCTCAGTTTTTTTTGTACTACCTTACTTTCCATTTTTCTATTTTCTATTTATGATTTATAATTTAAATTTTTAATATTTACTATTGATTTGTAATCCAGGGAGCAGGAAGTGCAGAAACAAATATAGCTGTGATGATTGTACGTTCTAGTATCAATAGTTTGGCGACATTAAAGTATAAAGTAATCCCCCACCAATCTGAGCACAAAATAACAGATCACTGGGACTGACTTGCAGGCTGAGATCCATTCAAGGGAATTAAAGCGTTATAACCCTCGAGTGAGAATGAAACTTCCTCGAGAAGTGGTTCTGAGAGATGTAAAGTAACATATGTGAGAGTGGATAACGATCCGGAAACGAGGAAGTCATGTGACAACTTTTATAGAAATTCCATTACCCAGGAGTAAGTCGCAGACAATGAGAAGGACATGGATTGAGTAACAGGGATACGGAGTCACCGAGTTATCTGGTACACAAGGAGGCCCTTCAGCCCACGATGTCCCTGCCCACCTGCCCACAGTAGGACCAGATCCTTCCGTGCCTTCCCTGGTTTGTGCCTGTCTAAATGTCTCTTCGATTGTATCTGATTCCAGCCCCTCCTCTGGTAGCATATTCCAGATATCAAACACTGTCCGTGTATAAAAAAAACTTACCCCTCAGATCCCCCTTTAAAAACATTTTCTTACACCTTAATCCCCTCCCCTCTGGTTTTTGCTGCCTCTACCAAGGGAAAACGTCTCTATCTATCCTATCTGTGTGGGCACGTGGCCAAGTGGTTAAGGCATTGGACTAGGGACCTGAAGGTCGTGAGTTCGAGCCCTAGCCGAGGCAATGTGTTGTGACCTTGAGCAAGGCACTTAGTCACACATTGTTCTGCGATGACACTGGTGCCAAGCTGTATGGGTCCTAATGCCCTTCCCTTGGACAACATTGGTGTCGTGGAGAGGGGAGACTTGCAGCATGGGCAACTGCTGGTCTTCCATACAACCTTGCCCAGGCCTGTGACCTGGAGAGTGAAGACTTTCCCAGGCGCAGATCCATGGTCTCGCAAGACTAACGGATGCCTTATCCTATCTATGCCTCTCACAATCTTATAAGCTTCTACTAGGTAACCCCTTGGTTTCCTTCCCTTGAAGGGAAACAAGTCCAGCCCGTCCGATCTCTCAGCACAACTGAACACCTCCTGTCCAGGAGGTGACATTTTGGTGGACCTACTCCGTAACCACATGCTTTCTAGAGTGTGGTGACCAGAACTGCACAAAGTTCTCCAAGTGTGGCCTTACTAGTGTTTCATAAAGTTGCACCATGATGTACTTCTTTACTATGCCCTGACCTATGAAGGCAACATACCATTTGTCTTCTTCACCACCCTGTCGGCGTTCGTTGCCACAGTTTAGGGAAAAATGAGCTTGAATTCCAAGATCTTGGTTCATCAACAATATTCCTTTGTTCTTTCATTTTACTGTATAATTCCTTCTCCGATTTGACTTACAAAAATAAATCAGCTTGCAATTGTTCGAATTAAATCCATCTGCCAATGGTCTGTCCAACTTTTGAGCTGGTCTATGTACACCCCATAGGAACAGGAAAAGGCTATTTATCACTTGAGGGCATTCCACTTTCCTGTACCTGCTCTCTTCTCACTCCTCCCGTCAGGCAGGAGGTACAGAATCAGGTTTACTATCACCAGCATGTGTCACTGAAATTTGTTAACCTAGCAGCAGCAGCAGCAGCAATACAATGTATAATATAGAAAGAAAACAAAGTAAATCAATTATAGTAAGCATACAGTATATATGTATATTAAGTAGTTAGATTACAGGAGAGTTAGGTCTCACACTACAAGGTTCAGGGGCAGTTATTACCTACGACCATCTGGCTCCTGAACAGGTGTGGATAACTTCACTCACCTCAACTCTGAGCTGATTCCACAACCTATGGAAACACTTTCAAAGACTCTACAAATTGATGTTCTCAATATTCATTTTTATTTGAATTTACACAATTTATCCTCTTTTTGTACATTGGCTATTTGTCAGGCTTTGTTTATATATAGTTTTTTATAAATTCTATTGTATTTCTTTACTTTCTTGTAAATCCCTGCAAGAAAATGAATCTCAGCGTAGAATATGGTGATATAGAGTACTTGGATAATAAATTTACTTTGACTTGGACACTGACATTCAATGAGTTCATGGCTCATCTTTAACTGGCCTCATACCCTCCATGTTACTTCACACACAGACTGAAAATTAATGACCAGTCCAATATCAGTTACTAGTTTTGGAAGAGCGTCCCAAAATGTTAATTACTCTTTGCGTTTAAACATTATTTCTTAATTTTGCTCCAACAAGTCTAAGCTCAAGATTTCAGATTTATACCCATTGATAATCTTCCTTTGCTTGCCTTTACTGTTTTGAAAAGCTTTAATCAGGTCATTGTTTAACCACCCGGCTTTGTGCAGTTTCACAACATGGCTCTCAGTATCCAGGCATTATTCCGGCAAATCGAACTTGCTCTCCTACCAAAACCAATCACCAGTATCCCATTGACCTTCACCCCATTGATCTCCTACACCAATGAGACATATTAATTGCCCATTTTCATTTTCTTTGAACCCCTATTTGTTTTGATTATTTAGAACACAGTCTTTCTTTTTTCATTAGAGTAACTGGAGAAACTCACTTCTGCCTGTGTTTCAAGGATGGTGGATCAACTTTATTTGCCATATTACTTGCAAGTATTAGGAATTTGCTGCAGCGTGTTGGCACAACATGCAACAAAAATAACAACTTTCAACAATTTGAAGAATTATATAAAAATAGAGGTTAAAGTACAGATATGGAATAAAATGTGTATAAATACCAGCATTATAAAAAACGGTTTCCAGTGCAGTGCAGTGACTGGGGTAATAAATAGAAGGGGATGGGAGGGCT
Source organism: Mobula hypostoma (assembly GCF_963921235.1). Classification (NCBI taxonomy): domain Eukaryota; kingdom Metazoa; phylum Chordata; class Chondrichthyes; order Myliobatiformes; family Myliobatidae; genus Mobula; species Mobula hypostoma. Next base: position 55,387,203 of record NC_086105.1, on the reverse strand, counting down.
AGCTAGAATGGTTAATCAGATTAACTGCCTGGCAGCAGAAACTTTTGACAGTGAGAAGTTTTTGTTTTAATAGCGCTATAGTGCTTTCGATAAGGGAGCTTTTGGAAAAGACAGTTTGTAGGGTGGATAATGTCCACAATGATGTTGAAACCCATTCTCAAAGTATTTCCCATTTGCTTAATCTACTAATGGGCTAGATGTCCCTCTCCACTCAGCTTCCTGCTACACCTGCTCTTACCCTGAGGACTTCTCTAGTGCAACATCCCACTGAGATCTAGCTCCAACACAATCAACAAGGCCTTGAGCAAAATTTAAATTCGCAAACTGAAAACTCTATAGAAATGCTTTGGCAACTGGTGGGCCATGCCCCAGGTAAATTGCCTGCAAAGGCTCTCAGAGTTTGAATAGCTCTAAGCATCTGACATTCACAAACACACAAAAAAAAACACTTCAGCATCATTGAAAATAAAGCATATTGTTAAAACTTGAAGTTTGAAGATTTAATAGAAACACGCGAAGTTGGAGCAGCAGTACACCCCACAGGTTCTTGGCTCTTTGCCATTGCACAGTTGTAGCTGTTGGACTAGAGTCTAAATTGTCACTTTTCTTGAGTTCAACTTTCTTAATGCTTTATTCTTCATGCTAGTCTCTTTGTATCTTTGTGGATTTTTTCTCTGCAGCCTATGTCCCAGCATGAATCGAACTGTCTCATACCAGACATCCCACCTCTCCCGGAAGTTCCGGGAGTCTCCCGCAAATTAATAGTGGCTCCCTGATGCCCGCAAATTATATACAATGTCCCGGAAATTGATTTTTTTGAGAGCGAGCGTGAGAGAACAGCGCGAGAGAGTGAGCGCAAGAGCAAGAAAGCAAGCGCGAGACAGCGAGCGCAAGTGAGAGCGACCATAAGAGAGCGAGAAAGCAAGAGAGAGCGAGAAAGCAAGCGTGAGAGTGAGAGCGAGAAAGCAAGCGCAAGACAGCGAGAGAGAGAGAGAGCAAGAGCGAGAAAGCGAGAGAGAGCAAGAAAGCAAGCGCGAGAGAGTGAGAGCGAGTAAGCAAGCGCGAGTGAGAGCGACCACGAGTGAGAGAGCGCGTGTGATAGAGAGAGAGCGAGAGCAAGAGCAAAAGAGTTCCAAAAAAAGTCAGAGTGGCAGAGTGTTCCAAAAAAAGAAAATATAAAACGTACGTCACTGAAGTGTACCCCTGCCTAATAGGGGTCAAAAATAATGACAGTGTTGCTCGCTGCACTGTTTGCAACAGTGACTTTTCTATTGCCCATGGTGGGTTAGGACTGTAAAAGACATGTTGAGGTGAGTTTAACAGGTATCATTCATTCATTAGCATAGCTAACGTTATTTAAACTAGCTGGCCAGCTGCTAAGGAGCTACTCTATTGCAGACATCCCACCTCTCCCGGAAGTCTCCTGCAAATTGATGGTGCTACGTCCCTGAAATGAGTTTTTGCAGGGTGGGATGTCTGTCATACAGTGATCTTAACAAGCAATTTACTCATGTTTAGTTTCAGACAGGTTTCAGTGTAAGACAACCACAGCTTTGTTCTTCTCTGTGTTCTTCCTTCCTTCTTACTGATAGTACACTGAGTTGGTGACTGTTATTTCTTTGTTATGAACACCTAATAAAACAGCTGTAACTACAAGATTTACACCTCGTTCTTGACTTCCGAAGAATATTCCTTATGACCAACTTAATACTCTGCATCTTAATGCTCTGACCCCTGGCATAGATGGTACCAGAGGTTTCTGTGGACCTAGGTGACTTCTTCCAGTTCGTCCTTGAACCAGGTGAATCTCTTCTCTTTTAATGTCTCTTTTTTTCCTTTTGAAGGTGGCTGGGGTCCTGTCAGAGCCCATGATTTACAACTGTGGTTCAAAACTGCGGTTCTTCATGGCGGTCGGCTCTCACTCTCGGAACACGCTGAGCGGCCTGGTGTTTTCAATATCTCTAGGTGCAGCTTGGAAGACGTGCGCCTTCGGGGTGCGCTATCTGGACGACCCGATTCCTTGCCGGTATTGCTGACTGAAGCATCGCGGGAGACTGAAACATCGAGACAGCTGCTGTCAGAAGGCAGCCACGGCACCTGAACGATCTCCCTCTCTCTTGATGGCGAGTGAGAGTCTGCTGGCCCTTGAGTCAAGGGAACTCGAAAAAGCAACGCTGCAGATTGTAACATCGAAACAGCGAGCTGTTGGTCTCCCCCTCATCTCTTGCAAGAGCAATACCTCTCTTTCCTTTGCTAGTAAGGGAGAGAACCTGTCTGAGATGTCGATGTGTTGGGATGGACAGTAGTTTTTCATTGACTCCAGATCATGGTCTCTGGGGAGCTTTGCTATTGCTTGCATGGTAGGTGGGGAGGGTTGATACTTTGTTGCTGCTTGTGCATGGAGAGGGAGCTCTGGGGTTCTAATATTTTTGAGTCATTTCTTCTGTTTAGTGGATGTCTGCGAGAGTAAGGATTTCAGGTTGTACAGATTCTCTGATATTAAATTGAGCCATTGAACCATTAGTTCTGCACTCCCTCGCAAATGGAAACATCCTCACAGCATCTATTGTATCAAGACTCCTCAAAGTACCATACGTATGTTTCAATGAGATTTAGCTTGTATTTTCATTGAAGAGCTTTTCTCTTTTCTTAAGGGCATTTATTTTCAATTCCTAGTTGACCTGGAGGTGGTGTAGCTTCCACCATCTCAAACAGTTGAATTTCTTTTTTTCATTCAGTCAAAGGATGTGGGCCTCACAGGCAGAGCCAGCATTTAATTGCCCGTCACTAGTAGCCCCTGAGGTGTCTTCTCTCACTGCAGCCCTTGAAGTATGGGTACACCTACAGTGCCGTGAGAGAGGGAGTTCCAGTAGTCTGACCCAACAACAATGAAGGAATGGTGATAGATTCCAGTTAGGATGATGTGTGGCTTGGAGGACAACTTCCATGTGGTGTTCCTATGCTTTTGTTGCCCTCCTCCTTCCAGCTGGTAGAGGCTCGTGGATTTGGAGGGTGCAGTCTAAGATGGTTTGATGAGTTGCTGCAGTGCATCAGGTGGCCGGTACAAACTGCTGCTGCCTTGCGTCAGTGATGGAGTGAGTGAGTGGTTGTGGATGGAGGCCTATCAAGTGCCCTCTATGATGTCAAGCTTGAGTGTTATTGAAGCTGCACTCATCCAGACAAGTGGAGAGGGTTCAACGCACTCCTGATTTGAGCCTTGTAGATGCTGGATGGGCTATGGGTGGCTAGGAGATAAGTTGCTCACTGCAAGACTCCTAGCCTCTGACCTACTCATGTAGCCATGTTGTGTACGTGGCCACTCCCCCCAGATCAGTTTCTGGTCACTGGCAACCCCAGGATATTGCTAGTGGGGGGGGTTCAGTGATGGCAACTGCATTGTCAGGGGGAGGTAGCTGGATTTCTCCTCTGTTCAAGCGACATTTGCCACCAACCAGCCCAGGCCTGGGTATTGTCCAGGTCTTGCTACATCTGGATGTGGACTGCTTCGTTGCTTGAGGAGTCATGAATGGTGCTGAACATAGTGCAATCGGCAAACATCTCTCCCTCTGACCTTGATGAAGTAGTTGAAGGTGGTTGGGCTTTGGACACTACGCTGAGGTGGCGGTGTCCTGTGGCTGATGAAGTGCTGAAAGGCAGGGAGTTCCAGGATTGAGACTCAGCAGTGGTACATGCCTGATGATCTATTTCCCTCCCCAATCCAGTGAACCATGTTGAAACAATACCAGTCACAACCTACCAGACTGACTCCCTGCCTGTTATCTCTATTTCCTGCCCCGGAGATAATTCCTTAGGTCAATAACTTGCCTTAAATTTCATGTGCTTCAGTTTTTCCCAAGTCAATGATATGGCACCTTATAAAATGCCTAGCAAAAGTCCATATAAATAACATCCACACATTAGCCTCCCCACAGCTTTAATGACCTTCTCAGGCTTGTCAGACAAGCCGTATCTATTAGAGATCTATGTTTTCTGTAGCCAATCAGCCGAAAATCTGTTCCTCTAATTTATTATACACTGAAGTAATTTCCCAACAACAGTTGCCGGGCCAACTGTTCTGTAATTCACTCACTTGTTTATATAACAGAGTGACATATATAATTCTCTAGTCTAAACAGAATAGTCATTAAAATCAGGAGACCTTAAGAGCAGAAGTAGTTTGAAAATCTTTCATATTTTTATCCACTTCCTTTAAATTCTGGCATGGAAACCTTGTGCTTTGTCACATTTTAATGACATTATTTCGTTCAGTTCGGTTATCTTATTTAATTTTGACATCTATCAATCATCAATACATTTCATTCCTTTGGCGTGTTTGTTATCCACTTCTTGTACTCTAGATAGTGATCCAAAATATTAATACTCACCTTTCCTTACTTACAGTGACACAAATATCAATTTAAGAGATTCACAATGCCTTAATGCTTTTTTCCAATATATTTCTGAAAAGCAATCATACTGAGTTTGCTATCTTTACATGTTCATTTCTGTAATCCTTCCTCATCATCTCCCTGTCATGACGCTGGTGTTTAGGGCAGCAATGAAGATCCTCCATTTCTCACACGAGAACATCTGCAGATGCTGGAAATTCAAGCAACAGACACAAAATGCTGGTGGAATGCAGCAGGCCAGGCAGCATCTATAGGAAGAAGTACAGTCGTTGTTTCGGGCCTGCTGCGTCCCACCAGCATCTTGTGTGTGATCCTCCATCTCTGTCTGTCAACCATCATACACAGATACAGAAGGATTCTTCATTGCTGCTTCTGTAACAATTACTTTTTGACCAGTCAAGGATGTCAGCCCTAAGCTGAACCCCAAACCCGGAGGATCAGTGGACCACTCTTGGTCTGGCCTCTACTCTTTGCCCTGTTTGGCATGGGTGACCCTACCAAGAGCCAAAGCATAAAGCCCTGAATCCAGCCAACTTAGCTCTCTGGTCATTGAGGCACGCAAGCTTCCAAATGCTATGACAAGGTTATGGTGCTCTTGAAAGTTTTGTAATCCTTACTAGTTACTCAATCAGTTTTTACTCTTTGTATCTCTCCCAGCTTAAGTGTCCCAGCTTATTTTTACAAATTGTACACTTTTATTTTACTCAATTATTACCTCTGACTGTGTATTGTTAAATACACCTCTCATCTGGTGAAATTGACTCTGAACAATTTTAAACTTTTTACTAAAATTTCTCACAATTTTTCCTGTCAATAACCCAAAATATGTGTTCTGTTTACTGTGGACCGATCACTAAAGTCAGCCTTACCTGAGGAGAACCACGAAGATTACAACTCTCAACTTTCTCCATCTGATCCTCATAATCTTTACGCCAGAATATAAATCTCTCAGTCCTGACATTTTGCCCTATTGCCCAACAACTTTAAGCTCTAATAACTTTCTTAGTTTTCCCTTCTGGTTTAATAACTTTACATTTTTCACTTTTCCCTTTACTTGTGGAATTTCAATCATTGCTTCACTGCATTAGCTTTTGTTGCTTTAAGAACTATTATTAACACCATTTCCATCTTGGCATCCCACATCCTCTGTCATATTTACTAGCTGATGGGTCCCTGGTCCTAAACTCATTAAAAAATGTTTTTTTCTGCTTCAGTGCTTATGCTTGGATGGGAGTAAAGGAAAGGGTTACATTTGGTGAGGAATAGTGTTCGGAGGAACGAGAACCAGTCAGGGCTGGAATGATAAAATTGCAAGCATGTTGCCCACCTTCACTTTCTTGCCTTCAATGTCCATTGTTTTAACAATGAAGTCCACTCCAATAGTATTCTGCTGTTTCTCAATGAAGACTCCAGATTTGAAACGGTGAACCACACAGGTCTTGCCAATATTGGAATCTCCAATAAGCACGATTTTAAAGAGATAGTCAAAAGCTTCGTCTGCGCCGGACCCTCCTGGATTCATACTGTAATAAAAAATATTATAAATACTAGAACGTCCAATGAAACCAGCTATTGACAGCTTAAAATCTGATCACTCATGAGATGTTGGTGATCCTGAGGTGGTGCTGGGGAGCTGTCTTCTTCAATCACTGCACTCAGACCGATAACCTTTCAGCAGAACTGGGAACTGTTAGAGATAAAATAAATTTCGAGATGCTGGTGGGGAGGTGTTGTCAGGCAAAAGTGGGTGCTGCTGGGAGAAATGAAGAAAAGATGGTGGACAACAGAATCATTATTATAAACGGTGGAGGCTGTAATGTCTCGTCACAAGATGAGCTGTCGTTTTTAACATTCACACTGGTACCATGCAGGAGAGGATGGAAAGGTCATAGTGGGAATAAGGCAACAGACCCTGATGGCTGCCAGTCATCCTTGTAGACTAAGGAGCAATCATCAGAACAGGCCCTTCAGCCCACCATATCTGTTCCAACCACGATGCCAAATTAAACCAAACCTACCTGCTTGCACACAATCCATGCCTCACCATTCCCTGCACGTGTCTATCTAAATGCCACTTAGATACCATTATTGTCTCTGCTTCCATGTCTTCCCCTAGCAGTGCAACCCCAGCACCCACCGCCCTGTTTATAAAAACTTATCTTTGACACCTCCTTTAAACTTCTTCCCTCTCATCCTAATGTTACGATCTCTAATATTTGACACATGCCACACGCTTTCTTGGTCACCCTATCTCCTTGTGTTACTGCTTTCAGGGGCGCTGAACTTGGACTCCAAGATTCGCCTTGTATCAGTGCTGCTAAGAGTGCTGCCATTAAACGTGCACTGTCTCTTTATGCTTAAACTCACAAAGTGCGAATGTAAAGAGACAATTAACACCCCACACTGCCCGGATTAAACTCCACTTGCCATTTCTCTGCCCGTATCTACACTGATCATTTTCCTCCTGTATCCTTAGGCAGACTTCCTTTCAGGTTCCAGACATGTACCGCTCTCTACGTAAAGGAACTCGTAAATCTCCTTTAAGCATCTCCCCTTGCACCTTATATACAGCATTTGCCCTTCAATATTTTGTATTTCCACCCGGGGAAACAGACTGTGACTCTTTCTCCTATCTAAGCTTCCATAATTCTCTATATATCCATTAGGTCTCCCGACAGCCTCCAAATCTCAGGAAACGTAACCCAAACATGTCCAACTTCTTACACTAATACTCTCTCATCCAGAGAAGGTCCCAGTGAACCTCTTCTGTACTCTCTCCAAAACCCTCTTCTATAACACGGTGATCAGAACTGCATAATACTCCTCACCAAACTTTTACACAGTAGATTTTTATCTTGTAGGTGTTCTTTTGCATTCAGGTAGTAGTGAGAGTGGGAAATGGAATTCCAACAAGAAGTTGACTGGATGCTGGAAAGACTTTGGGGAGTCAGTTGTCACAGACTGTGACTTTGCCTTTGACATGGGCACTCCAGTGATTAAATCTCCACCTTTCACAAAGGCAGGTGAAATCCATTTGCCTCACCAGCCTCCAGATGTTACAGCACGAGATAATGTGGAACACGACCCCAGAGCTTTCTGCTGGGTTAACTCATCTCAGCTGCTTCGTCAAGAAGCTGATAAGAGTTCCCCATTCCCTAACGTCAAGTTGTTTCTGGCAAATGTTTGGTTACCCATGATCTGCAGTTGTTAAAGGCTGAAAACACTGATAAACGTGAAATGTGGGTGGTTGACCCCCTCGTCTTTCTCTTTCCCCTCCTCTCTCTTCCTCTACTTCTCCCTTTCCCCTTCCTCTATCTTCTCTCTCCCCTCACTCTCTCTTATCTTACTGTCCCTTCCCTCCCCCTCTCTTCTCTCTTTTGCCCCTCCCTTCTCCCTCTCCCCCTCGCTCCTCTTCCTTCCCCTCTCTACTCTTTCTCCCACTCCCTTCTCTCTCTCTTCTCACTCCTCTTTTGCCCCCTCCCTTCCCTCTCTCCTTTCTTCCTCTCTCTCTCTTTTCTTCCCCTCTCTCTCCTCTTCCTTCCCCTCTCGCTCCTCCTTCTTCCCCTCTTTCTCCCCCCACTTCTCTCTCTCCATCCACCATCTCTCTCGTTAATGATCAGTTTTAATTATGTCACTATACAGCATTGATATGAGGGTGACATTCATCCCTCAATATTGTACAGTTCTGTTTTCAGTTGCTGACTGCTTCATACTCAGTAACAACTGAAATTGAAGACTATTCAATGGTACAAACGTTTCAGTTTTGACTTTGCAATGGATGAGAGGTCATTGATAAGGTAGCAGAAGATGGTCTGACATACAATGTTGTCCAACAATCCCTTTGCTCAGGACACAACTTGAGTCATTGTAGTGTTTTCCCCTCAGTTCCCATTGATCATTTTATTCCTGGTGGCTATTGATCAAATATAGTTAATTATTCCCTCACCTGGGCTCCCTGTTAACACCTCTCCCTGAGATCCACGCATCTATCAACAACCAGATCACAGTGAATAAACAGACAGCTGTGGCAGGCTGGAAAGGCTGTGACTTTCTCTTTCATTTTTCTGTAGGATTCTCACTTTGCTTTAGAGCAGTTTACAGTCTAGGGAGCTGCGTACCTCTCTTCAGCAAGTTGTTTACGTTGGCGGGAACCACTGAGAGATCTGGTAACTCCCTGGACTCTCCTCTTCTTCCCTCTAAAACCTTGCCATTTATACGCGCAGATTTTGTTTTGATTTTGACATCGAATAAAAACACAAGCAAATAAAACAATAATTCGCCTGGGCCCCTAGACCACTCCACCCCCACCATTAAATCCCAGTCGTCTCGGGTCCCCCGATCCCCCGATCCCCCGCAGCGAGGAAGGAACCAGTCTACAAACTGGTGAAGTTGGAATCACAGCAGACATGAACAGCCCGAGCGGTGATGGACCTGAGCGGGAGCCAGAGAGCCAGCGGCTCCTGATCGACGCTTCAGGTCGGTGAGGGAGGGCTTCAGGTGTCCGCAGCCGGGGCGGAACATCCGCTGCGGGATATTCTCCCCGGCGGAGGGGGATCCTCCCCACGGATTGTGCAGAGGTCACTTACTTGGCACCATCAGAACAGCCAGCCGCTCACCTTCGTCGCCGCAGGTACTCTGCCCGCACCTGCCGTGCGCACCTGTCGCTCCTGCTTCCTTGGTGCGCGCACGGGCTGCTGGGAATTGTAGTCCAAACGTTGGGCTGCGGGCTGCTGAAGGCTCAGATCAGAGGATTCCCACTCATTTCCACACGAGGAACGATTTGCGGTGGTCAGGTAACCCTTCCCGCAAAGGATGGTGCGTATTTGCAATGAATTGCGAGGAAAAGTGGTGGAGGCAGGCACGTCAGCAACACTTAGATAAGAATGTGAGGGAGAGTTGTAGAGGGCTATAGGCCAGATGGGATGAGCTCGTTGGTCAACATGGATGAAGTGGGCCAAAGGCCGGTTTCCGTGACTTGGTCCTGTCGCTGGACGTGGAAGGAAACGAAAGCTTCCAGGGGCAGCCCACACTGTCACAGGCAGAATGGGCGATGGACTGAAAACCCAATGGAGGTTTCCCTGCACAGGTTCATAACCTGCTGACTATAGAAGCAACAGGTTCACCACACTATTGGAGTCTCTGTACCAGATGGAGATGTGACCAGTTGAAATGTTCTCCACCGTATGGTTGTGAAAATCTGCTAGAAGTGATGAACTCAGAGCTAACGGTATCTGCTTTGGTTGCCTTTTATCAATCTCCATCATTCTGCCTCTGCTTCCATGCTGCCTTGCATTCTGCCATATTTTTCAAATCCTAAACTCTGCAACTTCCCTATTCTTCTTTTAGCCGGTACTGCAGATTCATCTGCCTCTTTCCCCGTTGAGGCATGTCTCAGAGGTGGCATCTGCCTTCACACACTGAGCTACTGGTTGCCAAGGGCTCGATCTTCCTTGCCTGGGTTGTTAATGAAACTGCTAAGCCTTCATGTTATATGATCTCAGTTTTAGTTCCTCTTCAGTGTTGATCAAAACCTGCTTCCACAGCCGCATTCCTGCCTTGGCTCCGTATTTTTGCAGGGAGATTGAAACTGGGACCCTAAAGCCTTCGGGTTCCTGAAGCAGCACGGATAACTTCACTCACCTCAAAGCTGAACTGATTCTACAACCTATATATTCACTTTTAAGGACCTACAACTCAGGTTCTCATGTCTTGGTATTATTTATAACATTACAACATTTATGATAAATATAAATACATTTCTTTAATTTATTTGCACAATTTGTCTTTTGCATACTGGTTGTTTGTCAGTGCTTATTTATGTATAGTTTTTCATAAATTCAATTGCAGTTCTTTAGTTTTCTGCAAATGCCTGCAAAAATGAATCTCAGAGTACATGGTGACATATACATATTTTGATAATAAATTTACTTCAACTTTCAGTCTGGGTTCTTTCACAGTTTGGATCTGCCTGTGAGTAGAGAAATGTTCAATCTACCCGGATCTGCCTGTGATTAGAGATATGTTCGATCTATCCAGATTCGCCTGTGATCAGAGAAATGTTCGATTTATCTTTGAATCACTGATCACCACCAGGCCTAGTGCCACATGTCAGCTCTCCACCGCTCTCTGCAGATTCACCAATCCTCTGGATCTTAGAGCCCTGCTGGCCTGTATTTCCTCTACATCCCTCCCAATATGGCAAATGATTTTAATATGTCTTTACAGGGACAAAAGTGTCCCTAGGCCACTGTTGCTTAGCTGTGCTATATGTAGATGCACAACATCTATTTGATTGTTCAATGCACAAAAAAGACATTGGAATTCTTTGTAAATTGTTATGATAACAACAATGAGTTGGGACCTAATCAATTATTGTAGTTTAAGCCTTTAGACTTGTATAAGAAAGAATTTCTTCATGGAGAGGGTCATGAAACTGTGGAATTCATTGCCGCAGACAGTGATGGAGGCCAAGTCATTGATACATTTTAAATTGAGGTTGATAAGTTTTTGATTAGTAAGGGCATGAGAGGTTACAGGGAGAAGGCAGGAGAATGGGGTTGAGAGGGATAATAACTCAGCCATGATGGAATGGCAGAGTAGACTCAATGGGCTGAATAGCCTGATTCTGTTCCTATCTCTTATGGCCTTATGGTATCTTCCTCAGATGTTTGGGTAGGTACATGGATGAGAGGGTTATGGAGGGGTCTATATTCAAAGGTTTCAAAGGTACATTTAATGTCAGAGAAATATATACAATATACATCCTGAAATGCTTTTTCTTCGCATACATCCACGAAAACAGAGGGGTGCCCCAAAGAATGAACGACAGTTAAATGTTAGAACCCCAAAGTCCCCCCTGCCTCAGCTCCCCTCCCTCCCGCGTGTAAGCAGCAGCAAGCAACAATCCCCCCTCCCCCCACCGGCAAAAAAAAGCATCGGGTTGCAGGTGTAGTTAGATTGGACAATCAGATGACCGGGCAGGCATGGATTCAGTGGGCCAAAGGGTCTGTTTCTGTGCTGTATGACTCTATGAAATCCTCTGATTCAACTTTTTTCATCCCTTCCATTACATCAAAGGTCACAAACTCCAAAAGCACTTGACTTCTGGTGTTTCTCTGACTCTATTAAATCCCGTCACTTCAGTCCCATCCAGTCTCTTCTCCCAGCCTTGGTCCTTTAATTGCGGCAATCAGCCCTCGGCAGTGGCCTCAGTTTCTTCTCCCTGTGTCAGCATCTGAATGAATCTCAGATCGGACAATGCCCTCAGCTCCACACGTGCATGTTTAGCCGGGAATCAGACCCTTGTCTTCAGAATTCCTGATCCATCTGGTCTCCTCCTTTCGGACCAGTGGCGTATCTAAGATATGGCAGGTATGGCACGTGCCCTGGGCACCAATTGAAGGGGGGGGCGCCACTGAGCAGTTTCTACTAAAATCAGACAAGCCATCCTCGGATACTGAAAAAAGAATTTTCTTCAGATGTATGATCTGTCTTTGATGATCATGGGTGAGAAGCACTAGGATGGCCTTATTTCAGAGCATTGTGTAAGAAGACCATGAAATGTTTCTTCACAAAGAAGGAAAGTGGAGCTGAAGGACGGAAGAGACAAAAGTTGGAGGAAGCCAAGGAGTGGAGCAAGTTCTTCATGCCCTTCGTTGAAAAGCCCGGAACAAGTAGTTCCACACGTTCCATGGAGTCGTCTGCACCTGCTATAAGTTTGTTAGAATCCGAAGGTGAATGAAGTACAAATGCGTCACAAGCCGAGGAGGAAGTCAAGTCAGATAAATCCGAGTATGATGAGATTAAGAGTGAGGCTGCCACAGAGAACGTGGATATGTCAGGAGGGGAAGATGATGGTGCTGGTGGTGATGTTGAGTTTATTGACGAGATTTTACCTGACGAGATTGAACCTGACGACACTGAACCTAGTGAACTGGATGGTGTCAAAGAGCCTCGAACTGTCATACCAGAAGTGATTGAACAGCATGACATTGGACTTCTGAAGTTCGACAAGGATACTGGAAAAGCAATTCTGCCTGACGCATCGAGAACAGAAATAATAAAGCTGGGTTCAAAGTATTTGCAGAACAGTGAGGGGCCTTTCCTACCAACAAATGCTCGATGAACAAAACTTGGTTCAAGAGGAAATTGGGAAATGGTTGTGGTGAGGAAGTGACTCACTCATGGCTGGTCTATTCCCCTTCTAAAAAGTCTGCATTTTGTATCTGTTGTCTTCTCTATTCCCGGTCAGACCATCAATCCTTGTTGGAGCAGGAAAGTGGATTCAACCAGTGGAGAGCACCTGGAAGGATTAGTGTTCATGAAAATGCCAAGAATCATCGGGAACGCTTCACACAGTGGAAAGAAATTTAGCTGGAAACAGAAGAGTTATTGACGTGGTATTTCAGTCACAGATTGAGAAGGAAAAGCAGAAGTGGTGTGATATCTTGACGAGAATCCTACACTGCATAAAATTCCTTGCGACTCAGAACCTGGCTTTGCGAGGACACAGGGAGTCACTTCAGCTAGACGATGACTCCAATGTGGGAAATTTCCTTGGCTTATTGACACTACTGGCCATCTTTGAGCCTATCATAAAAGAACACTTCACTCATTTGGAAAGTCATCCTGGATCCACATCTTTCACCAGGTGTCCAGAATGCATTCATCCACATGATGGCATCCACTGTTTGCCGGAGTTTACTGAGAGGTATTCGTAAAGCCAAGTACTGTGGTCTCATGTTCGACTCGACTCCTGATCAGGCACACTGTGAGCAGATGTCAGAAGTAGTGAGGGATGTGGAAGTTGATTTTGAAAGGAAAACAGTCCGTGTTAGAGAGTTCTTCCTTGGTTTTATCCAGATAAGCCAGAAGGATGCTGAGAGCTTGGTTGAAGACATCTTGAAACAGCTAGAGAAGGACGAAATGGAGCTACAAGATTGTCGGTCACAGTGCTATGACAACGCTGCTGTGATGGCTGGACACAGAAGTGGTGTTCATCAAAGAATAAGTGAGAAAAACAACCTGGCAGTGTTTGTGAATTGCAGCAATCACTCATTCAACTTGGTGGGTGTACATGCAGCCAAGCAGGATACAATGATGGTCATGTTTTTTGGAACCATCGAAGCTCTCTATGTGTTTTTCTCTCGTTCAACACAGCACTGGGAAAAACTCAAAATCGCCGTGCCTGTGGTTGTTAAGTTGGAGTCCGAAACCACGTGGAGTGCAAGAACAGAAGCAGCGAAGCCTGTCAACAAGTACCTTGAGGAGATACTTCAAGTTCTCCAGGACATGATAGACAATGAAAACGAGACCAGTGAAACAAGAAGTGACGCAAGGCAGCTGTACAACCACGTGTTGAGTTACAATTTTCTGATCTTGCTAGGATTTTGGAACAAAGTACTCATTCGCATTGACTGTATTCAAAAGAGGCTGCAGGATCCTAGCATGAACTTCCACGATGCTGCCCTGGATTTGAAAGCCCTCCGAGATCATTTTTATGATGAAAGAGAAGTGTTGGTCAGTGAGTCACTCGAAGAAGGAGTTGGTCTCTGTCAAGAATGGAATATTGAAGTTGAAAGACGTCAGAGACGAAAGAAACAAATGGCTGATGAGAACTTGAGAGACGCTGGGTTAACAGCTACGGAGGAAATGGAAAGAGTCATGAAGGGAACACTCGACCATCTTCACAGAGAAATGGAGGACATGTTTGCTCGTTTGCATGACACTGACGCCAAGTTTGGGTTCCTTCTTGATGTCGAGGGACCGTGTTACGGCACCGACAGTAACGACCTAAAGAAGAAGTGCAAAAATTTGGGCGAATTGTACAGCTCTGATGTTGATGGACAGCAGGTATATGAAGAAATTTTGGATTGCAGAATGTTGCTATCAAGGCAGGTCAACATGAAAATATCAAGACTTGAAGAGCTTTTTGAATTTATTGTTCAGTGTGGAGATGAGAGCATCTTCCCCAATCTTTGCATTGCTATTCAATAATGCTAACCATCACAGTTTCCATCGCCAGCTGTGAGAGATCATTCAGCAAGTTAAAACTAATACTTTCGTATTTGAGAGCCTCCATGGGTCAAGGCAGACTCTGTGATCTTGCTCTGCTGAGTGTAGAAAGAGAAGAAACTGAAATAACTGACTTTGACCATATCATAGACCAATTTGCATCAGTGAAAGCAAGGAAGGTACAGTTATAATTTTCATGTAGTGCCATAATTTGTTAATTAAAAGGTTAGTGAGCTTGTCTTGTATATTTGAGCTGATATTATGGTAAAGTTATCTAAAAGATGGGTGTCAGATCTTTGGACGGGGCGCAATTTCAGTGCTTGCCATCGGCGCTATTTTCCGTACATACACCCCTGCTCTGGACTCTCCCGATCGATTCATTGCCATCTCTGATGCCACATTGTCCATCTTAACCTATCCCCTGACTTGACACAATCTAACCGGCACACTCCCCCTTCCGCATCTCTGAATTTGCAGCACCTGGCTCACTAAGGAGCAACAATGATGACCCTTTGGCAAAGGCAGTACTCTTATTGACCGGTACCCTGCAGAAACTGAATGTCAGTTCTTCTAAACCTGAGCGCCTGAGGTTGAATGTCTCCGATGTGACAAGCCCCGGTCCCAGGAATCAAGCTGGTGACCCTCTGTAGCACTCTGACAGAGCCTTCTGGAGAGGCTGAGTGACCTCCTCCAGGGTCTAATTCACACTAGAATAAGACTGGGGGACAGACCAGGGGAGTAGATTGACAATGGAAATAAGGAGAGCCTGTTTTTCCCAGGGAAGCAGTTGAGGCTACCTCAGTAAATATACTTGAGATATAGTTGGATAGATTGTTTTTGCATAACAGGGGAATTAAGGATTATGAGGAGAAGCAGGTAGGTGGAACTGAGTCCACAGCTAAATTCTTACTGAATGACAGAACAAGTTCGATGGGCCATATTCCTTGTTTTCCTTATGTTCCTCTCACATTTCTGTACATTTGTATATAGTTATATAGGATAACTATAATCTAACCTTCCACTTCTTGATTCCATGGCTATGGTTACAACACCAACAAACAGTGGCTTCCTTCTTGAATTCAATAAATGCAACTCCCCTGGATTCCAGATGTAGGAATTGTGATACCTGTGGCATCATGGACATGTCATTGTAGGCATCTGGTTTCCTGTTTTGTGGAAAGTCTCAGTGAGCAGTGTTCTTCCCTAGCTTCCAGAATGTCGACTGTTTATTCCCCTCCATAGATGCTGCCTGACCTGCTGAGTTCCTCCAGTATTTTGTGTGTGTTGCTCAGATCTCTTGTGCCTGTGGGAAACCATGATCAGAAGCTGTCAGTTCAGCTGATAGCAGCTGCAGCTTCCCCTGAAGATCGGAAGTCCATGTTTGTCAATCCCCAACTTCACCTGATGCCTGGGTTCACTGGAGTTCACTACTCAGTGAAAGGGTCTCTTTTTCCAAAGCCTCTGAACTGTTGGACACATTTTCCACAACTTCTGAACTACATCTTCCCACTTTGCAAACTCTCAACCTCTTTCTTTAGATGGAATCATTGTAGATATTACTTTAAAATGATGGATTTCTACAGCATCCACATTTATTCATATTCATTCTCTTTCCTCTTTCCCCTCTTCCCTCTTCCCTCTCCTCTGTCCCCTCTCCCCTCTCTCTCTTCCCACCCCCCGCTCAAAGACAAGCTGACACAAATTACATAGCCTGTCTTGCACACACACACACACACACACGCACGCACACACACCTCCCATGCCACAACTGCGCTGTCACTGTGTACCACTCTGCATTCCAGTGACGGGATTTAATCCAGAGCTCACATGCTGCCTACGTTACCTCCGTGAATGTGTGGACACTCCAGGTTACCACAGTCCAAAGATGTGCAGGTTGGTTGATTCATTGTCTTCTGAATTGGTGGATGTCAGAAGAACCAGAAGGCACGGGAGACAATAATTCATAGTGAGATCAGAGAGTGGGGTGGTGACTGGAGGAAGATTGAAACAACAATAACCTCTCACTCAATGTCAGCAAGACCATGGAGCTGATTATTGACGACAGGAAGAGGAAACCTGAGTAAAACCATAAGATGTAGGAACAGAATTAGATGATTTGGCCAGTCAAGTTTGCTCCACCATTTTCCCTCTCAGCCACAAACTCCTGCCTTCTCCCCGTATCTCTTCATGCCCTGACTAGTCAAGAATCTATCAACTTCTGCCTTAAATATGCACAATAACTTGGCCTCCATGGCTGCCTGTGTCAACGAATTCCACAGATCCACCAGTCTCTGGCTAAAGAAGTTCCTCCTCATATTCACTCCAAAAGGACACCCCTCTATTCTGAGGCTATGTCCTCTTAGACTCCTCCACCATGGGAAACATCCTCTCCACATCCACTCTATCGAGGCCTTTCAACATTTGATAGGTTTCAATGAGATTCACCCCTCATTCTTTTGAATTCCAGTGAGTAGAGGCCCAGAGCCATCAAGCATTTCTCATTTGACAAACCTTTCAATCCTGAAATCATTTTCATGAACCTCCTTAGAACCTTCTCCAATGTCAGCACATCCTTTCTTAGGTAAGGGGCCCATAACTGCTTGCAATACTCCCAAGTGAGGCCTCATCAGTGCCCTATAAAGCTTCAACATTACATCCTTGCTTTTATATTCTAGTCCTCTGGAAATGAATGCCAATATCACATTTGCCTTCCTCACCTCCAAATTAACCTTTAGGGAATCCTGCACAAGGACTCCAAAGTCCTTTTCCACCTCTAATTTTTGAGTTTTCTGTCCATTTAGAAAATAACCTACCTTTTTACTACTTCTACCAAAATGCACGACCATACACTTCCCGACACTATATTCCATCTGCCACTTCTTTGTTCATTCTCCTAATCTGTCTAAATCCTTCTGTAGCCTCTCTACTTCTCAAAACAATCTGCCCCTCAACCTATCTCGTATCATCCACAAACTTGGCCACAAAGCCATCAATTCTGTCATCAAAGTCATTGACATATAACATAAAAAGAAGCAGTCCCAACACAGACCCCTGTGGAACATTACTAGTCACAGCAGCCAATTGGAAAAAGGCTCCCTTTATTGCTACTCTTTGCCTCCTGTCTATCAGCCAATTCTTCACCAATGGTAGATTCTTTTCTGTAATATCATGGGCTCTTATCTTATTAAGCAGTCTCATGTATGTCACCTTGTCAAAGGCCTTCCAAAAATCCAAGTACACAACATCTTCCAATTTTCCTTTGTCTATCCTGCTTGTTATTTCTTCAAAGAATTCCAACAGATTTGTCAGGCAAGATTTTGCCTTATGGAAACCATGCTGACTACAACCTATTTTATCATGTGCCTCCAAGTACCCCAAAACCACATTTTTAACAATTGACTCCAACATCTTCCCAACCACTGAGGTAAGACTAACTGGCCTATAATTTCCTTTCTTCTGTCTCTCCCTTCTTGAAGAGTGGAGTGACATTTGCAATTTCCATTCCTCTGGAACCATGCCAGAATAAATTGATTCTTGAAAGATCATTACTAAGGCTTCCAAAATCTCTTCAGCCACATCTTCTGGAACCCTGGGGTGTAGACCATCTGGTCCAGGTGACTTATCAGAACTTTTAGTTTCCCAAGAACCTTTCCCTAATAATGGCAACTTCACACACCTCTGCCCTGTGAGACTCTTGAACTTCTGGCATACTGCTTGTGCCTTTCACAGGGAAAATTGATGCAAAATACTTAATCAGTTTGTCTGCCATTTCCTTGAATCCCATTACTACCTCTCCAGCATCATTTTCCAGTGCTCCGATATTTACTCGCCTCTCTTTTACACTTAATGTAGCTGAATAAACTTTTGGTATCCTCTTTAATATTATTGGCTAGTTTACCTTTGTTTCCCATCTTTTCCTTCTTTATGACATTTTAGTTTCCTTCTGTTGGTGTTTAAAAGCTTCCCAATCGTCTAAATTCCCACTAATTTTTGCTCTATTATGTGCCCTCTCTGGCTTTTATGCTTCTGCCGTTATCCTTCATCGGAGATTGGAGGTGGAGAGGATCAGCAACTTTAAATTCCTCAGTGTTATCTTTTCAGAGGATCTGTCCTGGGCCCAGCACGTAAGCACCACTACAAAGAAAGCACAGCAGTGTCTCTACTTTCTTAGAAGTTAGCGAAGATTTGGCGTGTCATCTAAAACTTTGGCAAACCTCTATTGATGTGTGAAGGAGAGTATATTGACTGGTTGCATCACAGCCTGGTATGGAAACACCAATGTCCTTGAATGGAAAAGCCTACATACATAAAGTAGTGGATGTGACCCAGTGCATGATGGGTGAAGCCCTCTCCACCTTTGAGCACATGTACATGGTGTGCTGTCATCAAGGGCTCCCTTCGTTCAGGCCATACTCTCTTCTCACTGCTGCCATCGGGAAGGAGGTACTGTACAGGAACCTCTGGATCCATTCCTCCAGGTTCAAGAACAGTTATCACCCCTCAGTCATCAGGTTCTCGAACTAGAGGAGATAAATTCACTCAACTTCACTCGTCCCAACACTGAACCATTCCTACAACCTCTCTCTTTCAAGGAACTCTTCATCTCATGTTCTCAATGTTTATTGCTTATTCATTATTATTATTTTGTTCATGGTTGTTTGCATTTATTGTGAATGCCCACAAGAAAATTAAATCTCAGGGTTGTTTATGGTGACATATATGTACTCTGATAATAAATTTACCTTGAACTTTGAACCACATGGTGCCCTTTGGGATGAGGTACTGCAAGGAGACACAAGAAGGGCGTGTGTGTGTGTGTGTGTGTGTGTGTGTGTGTGGGCTGTGTGGTTGTGTCTGTGAATGTGTATTTATGTCTGCATGTGTATTTGGCTGTGTGGTTGTGTCTGTGAATGTGTATTTATGTCTGCATGTGTATTTGACTGTGTGGTTGTGTGTGTTGGAGGAAACCAGCTGTGTGTTTGTGTGGGTGTGTGCATGTGTTTGTTGCAAGTGTATGTGTCTGTGTGTGGGTGTACTATGGTGTGTGTGTCTGGTGTGCACGTGTGTGTGGGTGTACTGTGGTTGTGTGTGTGTGTAGTGTGCACGTGTGGGTGTGTCTGTGGTTTTGTGTGAGTGTGGTTGTGTGCTATAGGTCAGGAGGTGCAGTACCTTCACACACAGAGGGATAAGGTGCAGTAGTTCAGTGGGGAGGGATGAGTGGACTAGGGAGTCACTGGAGAGCGATTCCTATGGAAAGTGGAGAGGGTACCTTATACATGTGACAATAATTCAAGATTGTTTAATGTCATTTCTCATACACAAGTGAAAAGGAGAGCACAATAATTGTTACTCTGGATCCAATGCAACAGGAAAAAATAAACACAATAAGATAAAGAAAACAATAATATTATAAAAACACAATAAATATAAATACATAAGATAGCTTATATATGTCGATTGATTATATGTCCATAAAGTGATACAAGGCACAGGAATGTCTGTGCATAGGGTAATTCTGACAAGTAAATGATAAACTAGTGGTTGGGAGTGTCAGAATCAGATTTATTTTTACTGATTTATATGGTATGAAATCACATCCTATTAGTTTACTTCTTCTTCCGCCCTTTACCTCTTCCATCTGTCCCCTTCCAGCTTCTCACTTCATTTCCCCTTCCCCAAGCATCCACCATCCTCCTCACTTGGTTCACCGATTACCTGCCAGCTTGTTCTCCCCCCCCCTCCTCCACTCACTTCCCTCTTCCTTTCAAACCCTGGTGAAAGTCTTGGCCTGAAGGGTCGACTGTTTATTCACCTCTGTGGATGCTGCCTGGCCTGCACAGCTCCCCCAGCATTTTGTGTGTGTTACAGTGAAAAACATGCTATCCTTGCAGATCATACCAGTATCCAGTACATCAAGGTGGTACAAATCAGAATGCAGAATGCTGTCTTACAGTCACAGGGAAACAGCAGAGCAGGGAGACAATAAGGTGCCACCATGATGTGGATTGAGAGATCAAAGGTTCACAGAGTTCAAAGGAAAACGTCGTCTACTTAATATTTCAATAATAGTTGAGTAATCTTGTATGTATATTATTGATTAAGCATTCTTGTTCATTTAAATAATTACAGGTAATATGTAAAAATATATTAATTATATACGTTATCACACTGCCACGTGATATGTATGCGCCTTGCTTAACGTAAAGACGAAGTTACGTCTGCATTCCTGGACTCCCATGTCTCTCTTTGAATTAGTTTAATGTTTTGAAGTTACAAAACATTACGGAAAACATACGGGATAAGTTCCTGCTGCACATTTATAATGTTTGTTTTCACTCAAAAATATCGTCCACAGCACATATTGATTTTTGTTTTGTTTGCACCAGACCCATTTAACCTTCCAGGCCAGAGTTTAGCATCACAGTGATGGTACAGAATGTCAGTGAGTGAGGGTTCAGGGCATGGATGTCTCTGCTGAAAGTAGTTGTGAAATAACGTCATTCCAACAAGGCAGTGGTGTGCTCTAGTTTGGGTCTGGGTGGTATGATGTTGTATCTATTGAAAACTAACTGCCATCACTAGATGACTTAACAGTGTTCTTCCAGATGGGAGGGTGTGGGTTTCCAAATCGGAACTGTCTCAAATAAAACCATTGATTGTGAACACAAGAAATAACACAATTGATATATTTTTTAAACTCCTAACTTATTAAGATGGCAGATTGGACACGTTGAGATTCATTGCCGCACGGCCAGAACGGATTGAGAACTCCTGCTGACAAGTGTTTTCAAATGTTTAGTATAGTATTGCCTTACTAAGGAGCATTCAGAGATTACAAGGGAGTGGAAAATTGTGGCTGTGAGGAATGATTGGAAAAGGTAGATTTTGTTTACTTTGGAACAGAGGGGAGATTTTATCGAGGTATGTAAAAAAAAACTGGGAGGCCTAGGCAGAGTACAGAGGAAGGAATTATGTTCCAGGTAGTGTGGGTCTGAAGTAATTAGGACTGGAGAGCAGTACAGGAAAAAATGTGTTTCCCAAGAGGGTGGGAGGGTCCACACGTCAGCCTCATTACGTTAATAAAGGACCTGACTATTACCTTAAAAAGTTTGAAGCTATGGATCCAGTATGGGAAGGTAGGTTTGGACAGGGCAGCTCTTTCTGAAGAGCATTATCTAAATTCCTAACTTATGTACATTCAGTTTTTTTTTTGTAGTTCCTCCGTTCTACCCAGTTCAGCAGTGAAGACTTCTCCCAGACCTGCTACATAACTCTGTCAATGCCTTAGGTGGCTGCGGACTTCAAGTTAATTCTTTCTTCAGAGATCATCTTCCCCACACGTTGCGCTCTGAGAAGCTTCGATACTGGAACATCTGATGGAGGGAGCTGTGAGAAAGGCTAAAGTGGTGGTGGGGTACTCCTCACTCTGTCTGGTGTGCTTAACATCATCTCTGTGTAGACTTCAGACTTGACTTACAATGCCTCGCAGTGGAGATGACTGCCATCGATGTGGGTCTGACTTGACAGCACGTGTGTGTTGCACAGCCAGGATCAATCCCTTCCCGGATTCTGAGCAGACTTCAGAGAGCTTTAAGCAATATGGACCTGTTGTAAGACCAGGGATCTGTTCCTTGATGTAATCTTAGTCATACAGGGGAGTCTGCACTGGACGCCATTATCCACCATCACAAGGATGTTTTATCCCTTCTCTTGTTGGTGAGCGAATGTGAGTGGTGTGTATAGAAGATAGAATCTCCAATCAATGGTCGTAGAGCATGAGAGCTCAGAAACAGGCCCATCTAGTCTGTGTCAAACTATTATTCTGCTAGTCTCATTGACCTATACCTGGACCATTGCCTTCCATAACCCTCCCATCCATGTATTTATCTGAACTTGTCTTAAATGTTCTGCATCCACCACTTCCATTGGCAGCTTATTCCACACTTGCACTATCCTCTGAGTGAAGAAATGCCCTCTCTAGTTTCCCTTAAATGTTTCCCCTTTCATCCCTAACCCATGTCCACTAGTTCTAGTCTCTCCCAACCTCAGTGCAAAAAGCCTGTTTGTATTCACCCTTCCTACATCTCTCATAATTGTGTATACTTCTATCGAATCTCCCCTCATTCTCCTATGCTCCAGGGAATAAAATCCTAACCTATTCAATCTTTTCCTCTAACTCAAGTTCCTCAAGTCCTGGCAACATCCTTGAAAATTTTCTCTGCAGTCTTTCAATCTTATTGAAACCTTTCTTGTAGGTAGGTGACCAAAACTGTACACAACTACTCCAAATTAGACCTCACTAACATCTTGTACATCTTCAGCATAACCTCCCAAAATCCTGTATTCATTACTTTGAAGACCAATGTGCTCAAAGCTCTTTTTATGACCCATATCTACCTTGGGGGATCTTCATGAGAATCCTCCTTCGATGAGCGAATCTCATTATTTTCCTACAGTGCTGAACTACACAATGTCACTCTGCCACATTGTGCATGACCCTCTCACCTTCATGTTTTTGTAGTGTGCCTAATCGGCCTCCTGGCATTTCTGCTGGCTGGAAGCACTGACTAAGTCCGGCTCTTGGCGAGCTTGTGGAGCCTATTATTGTGGACTGTCCTTTGGAGCGTATTCCCGGACCTGTGCTGGCAGTGGGATCTCATCCAGTGAAGGCTGCTGGCTTTCCCAGTTTCTACGTGTTGGCTCATACGGTGCTGATACTCAGGTGCAGCAGTCAATGTGCACATGTCAGAGTGTGGGACCACTGGTTATTCTTTATATCATACAGGCTGTACTGTTCATCAAACTCAGAAAGAGAGCATAAAGGGATCAGGTCAACTCCCAAGGAAAATGTCACTGATCATGGGAAAGCTTTCCTTGTGGTCAATGACTACCTTAGGTGTAGGTATTGTTTCTATTCAAGAGGAGCCGGAGTATTTTCAGGACAGTGTGCTTGGCCCTGTGATTGTAGATGAAGAACAATTCACACAAAGAAGGCACACCAGTGTCTTTACTTTCTGAGGAGGTTAAGGAGATTCAGCTCGTTATCAAACACTGTAACAGACTTCTAGACATGTACCATTGAAAGTATCCTGAATTGTTGCATCACGGTCTGGTATGGCAGTTCGAATACACGGGAATGTAAGAAGTTGCAGAGAGCAGTGGATTCTGCCCAATACATTACGGGCACATCGCTCCCCACCCTCAGTGTCATTTACAGGAGGGGCTGTTTCAAGAAGACAAGATCACATTCCAAAGACGCAAGTTAATTGGTCATTGTAAATTGTCCTGGGGTTAAATCGGGGGTTGCTGGGCAGTGCGGCTTGAAGGGCCAGAAGGGCCTACTCCGAGCTGTATCTCAATTAATTAATTAATCTATTGTCAAACGGTCCACCATTCAGGTTATGCCATCTTCTCACTGTTCCCATTGGGCAGGAGGTGCAGAAGCATGAAGTCCTTCGCCACCAGCTTGAAGAACGGCTTCCTTCTTTAAACCATTCAGTCCCTGAACTAACCAGCAAAATCCTAATCGCTACCTCAGTAGAGCAATACTGACCACTTTGATCACTTTGCAGTGCAATGCTCTTGGTGTTTTGTTGTTTGAATTGTGTTCTTTCCTGTAAAAAATGTGCATAATTTATGAATAAATTATGTTTTTCTTGTGAATGTTGCTTATATGATGCTATGTGCCTGTGATTCAAGATTCAAGATCGTTTAATGTCATTTCCAGCATTCAAGTGTAAAGGAGAACAAATATTTGTTACTCTGGATCTGATGTAGCACAAATAAAAACACAATAAGATAAGAACACAATAATAATCAAAAACACAACAAATATAAATATATAAGATAGCATATATACATAGATTAATGCCCATGAAGTGGTGCTAGACACTAGAGCATCTGTACATAAGGTGACTGACAGGAAATGATAAAGTAGAAGTTGTTGGGGGTGTGGAGAGGTGGGTTAGTGGCTGGAGGTGTTGATCAGCCTTACTGCTTGGGGAAAGTAACTGGTTTTGTGTCTGGTGGCCCTGGTGTGGATGTTACGTAGCCTCCTCCCTGATGGGAGTGAGACAAAGAGTCTATGAGATGGGTGGACGGGATCCTTCATGATGTTACTGGCCCTTTTCCGGCACCTTTCTGTATATATGTCCTTGAGGCTGCTGTTGGTGATGTGTTGGGTAGTTTTTGCTGCTTGTTGAAGGGTCCTATTGTCTGCTGCAGTGCAATTTCCATACGATGCAGTGGTGCAGCCTGTTGGGATGCTCTGTACTACGCATCTGTAGAATGATGTGAGTATGGATGTGCAAAGTCCAGCTCTCTTTAGCCTCCTCAGAAAGTAGAGGCATTGGTGTGAAATGATGCTGCTGCAAGTAAGCTTTTCATTGCACGTGTGCATACTTGTGTTTGTGACAATAAATGTGACTTTGACTTTGAAGAGCAGGGAAAGTATCAACATCACAGAGAAGGGAAAGGTTGAAAGAGGTCCTGAGGGGCAACATAGTGGGTATAAGGAATGAATTGCCAGGGGTAATGGTGGATGGAGGTTCTGTTGTAACACTTAAAAAAAGTTTGAACAAGTACATGAATGAGAGAGGTTATGGAGGTTTGAGTAGGTGGTCCTCGGCTGAAAACCAGGCTGGCATGGACTAGGCGGGAGGAAGGGCTTGTTTCTGAGCTGTAGTGCCCTGTGACTCTATAACATGAGTATATAACACCCACATGTGACACGAGATATATGTGACATGAACACATGTTGCAATAAGTACACGCCCTTGACCTGGAGCCCTCCAGACATAGCCTGCCAGCACAGCAAGACTGGTTTTTGAATCAATGCTGAGAATGGCACTGATTGTTGGCATGGAGGGGCACCAAGGCGGTAGAATGGCATGCAGATAGTTGTCGCAGCACCTGGGATCTGGGATCATCCTCACAGACAGCAGCCAGGCTGGGATTCCAAGCACTCCACGTGCCAGAGGAACAGGTAGAGTGGGTGCCAAAATTCTTACGTGCGGGGGTGGGGGAGTGCACTAAATTTGCATAAGCACCAAGAGGAAGGAAGAAAAAAAAGGTGAAGACAGTCTCCAAACCAAAGGACAACATCATTAGACTCCAGTGCAGAGAGAACCCCACCTCTCTCTGTTCCCCCTGTCACTGCACTGTTAACGCTTTAAACCACGTTTTATCATGCTATCTACATTGTAAATATATGCTGGCATTTATGTATTTATCACAAACAAGTGAAAATCTGCAGAAATCCAAGCAACACACACAAAATGCTGGAGCAACTCAGCAGGCCAGGCTGCATCTATGGGAATAAGTACAGTCAAAGTTTTGGTCCGGGACCCTTCGGCAGGACTGGAGGAAAAAAGATGAGGAGTAGAGTTAAAAGGTGGGGGAGGGAGAGAGAAGCACAAAGGTGATAGGTGAAACCTTTTGTATGTGTTGCTTAATGTATTTATGCCCATTTTATTCCATGTTCATCCTTTAACCTCCAAGTTTATTAGCTTTTTTGATATATAATTCTTCATTTTTACATACAATAATTCTTTATTGAAAGTTTAAAGTACCTGTATGTCACCATATACCACACTGAGGTTCATTTTCTTGCGGACATTCACAATAGAAAAAAGAAATGCCACAGAATTAATGAAAACCTACACACAAACACTGATGAGCTACCAATATGCAAAAGAAGACAATTTATAATTGTTGAATGTTGTTTTAGTTACATGTTGCGCCCTGACCAACACACCACAGCAAACATTAAATGTATATGGCAAATAAGGTTGATCCTCGATCCATGAAGTTCATTCTTGATCACTGAGGATAAGGGAATGAGAAACAAAGGAGACTTGAGTGCCATGGTGTCATCACCTCAGCTGGAAGTGGGATGAGAGAGCAGGCAACAGCGGCCACCTAGCGCCACGTGGAAGAGCAGGCGAGACCTTCTTAGCCCTGGTGGGAAGACGGACAGGTCTTTCTTGCTACAAGGTAGAGGTCAGTTGAGAACACAGAGACACTGGGTGCTCCAAGAAAGAAGGAGGAAAAAAAACATTTTACAGACAGAGATTGGCTCTGAAACATATTACCAACTTGCTGGTCTTTCTCTCTCCGGCCATCCAACCCATAAGATGATGATGTTAGTGGGGTGGTACCCCACTCCTCAGAAAGGAACAGTGTGTGCGTGAGTGGATTTTAGGTGAGTAGGGGATTGCACAGGTCCAGACCCACCCTCTCGACATCCCCTCCCGGATCCAGCGGCATGGTGGGGTCCAAGACGGCTAGGGGAAGTTCTGTTGCAGTGAATGGCCAGACCAAGCTTCGATGCAAGGGATGCCCTTTCCGCGCTTCACGGCACGTGTTTGCTAGATGGAGGTTGACCCTACGAGAGGATTCAACCGCCCTTTGACAGGTCTTGTTCTTCACCCTGCAGGGTGTCTAGCCACCCTCCTCACCAGGCAAGCCTGATGGGAGAGCCGATTTAGTCGCCGACCACCCAACCATGCGACAGGTAGCACTGGGTTACATGGTAGCAGTAGCTCTCAGACGAGTGACTGGACAATGCTGACTTGCTGGTCTAATACACCACAGGAAGCTAAATTGTTATGGGTCAAAGTGGCACTGTGGTGAGCACCACTCACTACCTCATAGCTCTGACAACCTGGTGCTGCCTGTGTGGAGTTTACAGGTTCGCCCCCCCCCCCCCGCCCATTCAAGATTAAAGATCAAGATTCAGGCTTGTTTATCGTGTACATCAAAAACCACGCAGTGAACTGTGTCATTTGCAACCACAACCAACGCACCAGAGGGGTGTGCTGGGGAAAATGTGCAAATGTCCCCACATATTCTGGTACCTAATAACACACCCGCAATGCTCGCACAGAACACAACACGCAATGAAACAGCAACAGCAAAAACAAGCCTTGTTCCTCCCTCCCACCTATGCACATACACTATTCTTTAACTCCAAGACAGGCCTGCGGCCTCCAGTGGACATGGATTCCGGCCTACCAACTCTGGGCTCGAACCTTCCTGGTGTGCTCACTCTGGTCAATGGGTCTTGGCTTCCAGACCTCGATTTGACCCTCGGGCCTTGATCCTCGGCATCGATCCCAGGACACGCCGATCACTGAACACTTTCAACCCACATCCCAAAGGTGTGAGGGTTAGTAAATCGTCTTTCGTGCAGGTGGGGCACCAGCACAATGTGGAAGTGGAACAAGGCAATGGGAGCCATTGGGTGTGCAGTGGGAAAAGTAAGATCTGTGTAGGTGGGTGCCTGCATGGATGCTGAGTTCCTGCTTTATACCATTGTCTGTGTGAGGAAGGACAGTAGCTGAAACAGCATTTTAACTAACTTTATTGAAGAGTTCAAGATTGAAGTACATAGAAAAATACAGTGAGGTTTGTAATTTGTGGTAACAACCAGCACACCACGACAAGCAACAAAACAGCAGTGAAACAAACCCCACTGCTCCCACCCACCATTCACATACAGAGTCTTCTAACCCCAGGACACGCCGTCTTCTTCAGCCTTCAGCGGGCTTGGGCTCAGGCTCAGGCCTGCAGACATTGAGCTTCCACTTTGGGCTTTGGGCTTGTGCAGTCAGTAAATAGAAGGAACTGTGAGTGACTTGCGATTTTGTATTGAAATACGCTTCTATTTTTAGAGTTTTAAATTGTGCTTTGCAAGATAGATTTATTTGTGTCTTAAGTAATATCCGGTACAGTTTTAAACTGTTAGGCACAAAGAACATGCCCCTCCCCACCCCAGTCCCTGTTATTTAGTTCTATGCTCCACTTTCCTCCCCTCTCAGATCCCATCATCTGCAGCTCTTCCTCACCTCTACCCGCTGTTATTCCCACTCTCCTGCCTTCCATCTGCCAATCATCCCCCATCACCTGTCAGCCCTTGCTCCACCCCTTCCCCTCCTTCTTTCTACTGGTTATTTCACCTGTACTCTTTCAGTCCAACCCGAAACATCAGCTGCCCATTTCTCTCCGCAGATGCTGCCTGACTGTCTGAGTTCTTCCAGCAGTTTTTTTTCCCTCTGGCTCCACACCAGCATCTGCAGCCTCTTGTGTCTCACATTTGATCCGGATTGTCCTCGGCGGGAATGGCGATGGGGAATAATCTCCGGCAGCAGAGTGCAATCCAGCACAAGTCTGGTATAAGCAGTGCATGTTCTGCAGATGTCTGTCATGGCAGCTGTAAAGGAGAAAGCAACAGAGTTCTGATCTCAACACAAGGTGGGAATAAGGGTAAAGTTACCAAGGTAGAGAGAGTAACTTACTGACTGGAAGTTCAAAGTTCAAAATAAGTTTATTATCAAAGTTACCCTGCGATTCATTTTCTTGCAGGCATTTACAGGGAAAAAAAGAAATGCAATAGAATTTGTAAAGAACTACATATAAACAGACAAATATTGATAAACAACCAATGTGCAAAAGAAAACAACCTGTCCAAGTAAAAATAATACTGAGAACATGAGTTGTAAAGAGTCCTTGAAAATGAGCCTGTAGGTTGTAGAATCATTTCAGAGCTGAGGTGAATGAAGCTGTCTACCCTGTTTCAGGTGCCTGATGGTTGTGGTGTAATACCTGTTCCCGAACCTGGTGATGTGGGGCCTAAGGATTCTGTAATTCCTGTGCCTCATGGTAGTAGTGAGAGCACATGGCCTGCGTGGTGAGGGCCTTTGATGATGGAAGCTTTAGGTTTGTGGCAATGCCTTTTGTCCATATAGTTTGCTGCACACCATACACAAAATGCTGGAGGAACTCCACAAGTTAGGCTGCACCTAAGGAGAGGAATAACCAGTCGACGTTCCGGGCTGCAGCCCTTCATCAGGACTAGAAAGGAAGGGGGAAGAAACCAGAGTAACTGCTGAGTTCCTTCAGCATTTTGTGTGCGTTGCTCAAGATTTCCAGCCTCTGCAGAATCTGTAGTATCTGACATCCCACCTCTCCCGGAAGCTCTGGGAGCCTCCCGCATATTAATAGTGGCTCCCTGATGCCCGCAAATTATATACAATATCCTGGAAATCAATTTTTTTTGAGAGCAAGCGAGAGAGAGAGAGAGAGAGAGAGCGAGGGCAACAGAGAGAGACAGAGAGAGAGAGAGAGCACGAGAGAGAGAGCGAGAGCACGCCATGGCAGAGTGTTCCAAAAAAAGAAAATGTAAAATGTACATCACCCCAGACTACACTAAAGTGTACCCCTGCCTAATAGGGGTCAAAAATAATGTCAGTGTTGCTCGCTGCACTGTTTGCAACAGTGACTTTTCTACTGCCCATGGTGGGTTAAGACTGTAAAAGACATGTTGAGGTGAGTTTAACAGGTGTCATTCGTTCATTAGCATAGCCAGCGTTATTTAAACTAGCTGGCTAGCTGCTAAGGAGCTACTCTATTGCAAACATCCCACTTCTCCTGGAAGTTCCGGGAGTCTCCCACAAAATGATGGTGCTACCTCCCTGAAATGAGTTTTTGCAGGGTGGGATGTCTGTACAATCCTGACCGGTTGCATCACGGCCTGGTATGGAAACACCAATGCCCAGAAACGTCAAAGGCTACAGAAAGTGGTGGATGCAATGCAGTCCATCACAGCAGAGACCCTCCCCACCGTTTACATGGAGTGCTGCCACATGAACAGGAAATCACAGAGGTGTCTGCAGAGTGTCAAACTTGTTGCAGATCGTGCAGAATCTGCTGTGTGTGGCCATGGCTGGAACCACAAGAATTTACAGCCACAGCTCGATGGATGACGAGTTATTTGTGAAGCAGACCGACACAAGTGGCAGATCGTTCCATCCTGTGTAAAAGTAACCAGAGCAAGAATCTAGCTCCCTTGCTCTTTATACCAGACACTGGATGTTGTGAAGGGTGTGGTATCCTACAGTGATCAGTCTTTAGAACTGCCATTTGTTTTTGACACTGACTTCACTGAGTGCCCAATGTTCATGAACAAAGTTTGGGTGAGAATATTAAGGCTCATTGGAAAGATTTATTCAGTGCAAAGGTTTATTCAGTACCAATCAAGCTTCGAAACCTGGGCCTCTGTACCTTCCTCTAGAATTGGATCCTTGACTCCCTCATCAGGAGACAAACGTCAGTATGCATTGGTGATAAGAACTCTTCCTTGCTGGCAGTCAACACAGGTGCAACACAGGGATGTGTACTTAGCCCACTGCTCTACTCTCTGCTCTCAGGACGGTGCAGGGAGTGGTCGACATCAACGTCTCAGAGGCTCTATCCTGGCCTCAGCACATTGATGCAATTACAAAGCAGGCATGCCAGCAGCTATACTTCAATAGAAGCTTGAGAGAGTTTGTATATCGCCTAAGGTTCTACAGGTGTACCATGGAGAGCATTCTGACTGTCTGCATCACAGCCTGGTATGGGGCTCCAATGCAGAGGATGGAAAGAGGTTACAGAGGGTTGTAAACTCAGCCAGCCTCATCACAGGCACAAGCCTTCCCACCATCGAGGACATCTTCAAAAGGCAGTATCTCAAAAGAGTGTCATCCATCATAAAACACCCTCACCATCCAGCACATGCCCTCTTTTCAGGACTACCATCAGGGAGGAGGTACAGGAGCTTGAAGGCACAACATTTTAGGAACAGCTTCTTCCCCGCCGATATCAGATTTCTGAATGGTCCATGAAACCCTGAACACTATCTCATTATTTCTCTTTTGAACTATTCATTTTTATTGTTATGCTTGCACTGTACTTCTGCCGCAAAACAAATTTCATGATTAGTTGCAGTGACATTAAATCTGATTCTCATTCAGACGCCCCAACGGCTGGAAGTACTCGGCAACTCTGTAATGCATATACAAGAGCTTCAAAGATGTCTGTCTTGTCATCAGCTGCAGGAGAGAGGTAAGCTTCAAACTTGTTGTCAAAGCAGTTTGTTTCAAAGCTTAACCAGTGCCAAAATGACTGAAGCATCAGGTGGAAGAAGAGCTAATCAGGGCTGGAATAAAAACAGATCCTTCGTGAAAACTGCCTAGAGTTCACAGGGCAACTCAGTTCTGGGAGTAAACTGTGGGATTGTGTGGCAGCTATTCAGTGATCTCACTCAAGCAGCTGGAGCAAGTAATGCTTATTGGCCACTTCTCAAGGTCTGTACACAGAGTTAGTGAGATTGTAGACGAAGTTGGTGGGTCCTGTACGCGGATTTGGTGGGTTCTGTAGACAGAGTTAGTGGGAACTGTACACAGTTGGTGAGACCCGTAGACAGAACTAGTGGGACCTATAGACAGAGTCGGTGGGACCTGTAGATAGAGTCGGTGAGACCTGTAGACAGAATCGATGGGACCTGTAGACAGAGTCGGTGAGACCTGTAGACAGAATCGGTGGGACCTGTAGACAGGGTTGGTGGGACCTGTAGACAGGGTCGGTGGAATCTGTACACAGTTGGTGAGACCTGTACACTGAGTTGGTGGGTCCTGTAGACAGGGTTGGTGGGACCTATAGACAGAGTTAGTGGGATCTGTATACAGTTGCTGATAGCTGTAGACAAAGTTGGTGGGAACTGTACGCAGTTGGTGAGACCTGTAGACGGAACTAGTGGAAACTGTAGACAGAGTCGGTGGATCCTGTAGACAGGGTTGGTGGATCCTGTAGATAGAGTTGGTGAGACCTGTACACTGAGTGGTATGATCTGTACACAGAGTTGGTAGGACCTGTGCACAGAATTGTTGGGATTTGTAGTTTCTGGGATCTGTACACTGAATGGTATGATCTGTACAGAGTTGGGGGACCTGTACACACGGTGGTACGATCTGTATACAGAGTTAGTGGGCTCTGTAGTTTCTGGGACCTGTACACTGAGATGGGTTGTCACATGAAGAGAGATTAGGCAAACTGGGTGAATATTGTTGAGTCTGGAACTCTGTTGAACATATTGAA
This sequence comes from Mobula hypostoma, assembly GCF_963921235.1. Taxonomy (NCBI): domain Eukaryota; kingdom Metazoa; phylum Chordata; class Chondrichthyes; order Myliobatiformes; family Myliobatidae; genus Mobula; species Mobula hypostoma. Next base: position 55,354,864 of record NC_086105.1, on the reverse strand, counting down.
CTATTCAATATTCTTACAGGCTTTGATAGGATAGGACTGACACAATGGTGATTTATCATTAAAAATTGGAGGAAAAATTAAGAGTATAGGATAAAACTGGCCAGAAATATGAAAACAGCTAGTACGATATTTAAGTAGATATTTTAAAAAGAAAAATTCATGCAATGTGAGTATTGAGAATATAGTGAATCTTGGAATTAATAGACAAGGAAATGGCTAATGGATGAAGCGGATGTTTTGCTTCAATCTCTATCTTCACCACAGAGGACATCTAAGGAATAACAGTAAACCAAAAACTGGAAGGAAGAGAGAACTTACAATCATCAGGACATTAACACTGTAGGCGCTTTGGCCTGCCAAGTCTCCAGCTACAGATGGATATCATCCTGGAGACTTAGAAGTGACCAGCCGGAGATCTTTTGGTTTAAACTTTTTTTTATCTCCTTAAATTTGTAGAAGACTCCAGTAGATTGGAAAATGCAAATGGAACTCATTCAAAAAAGGAGGAAGAATAAAGCAGCAAACTATAAGCCTGTTAGCTTGGCTTTTGTCATTGGCAAGATGTTCGAAGTGATTATTAAAGACCTCACCTGCGGTAAGTGTGTCCAGCTCCTGACTGACTGCATCAAGGTACCAAAGCTGAGCTAGAGGCACTTAAGGTCATCTGGGATGCTGAGAGCATCTCAGATAAAATTTAAGTGAGGTGGTCTCACCCAAGGTTCAGGGTGCAGGTGGTGGGGTGTCCACCAGCAAAAGCAGTGGGGTTGGAGAATCAGCAGATAGTTCCACAGTGGCAATTCCTCTCAAAAACAAGTATACCATTGGGGCCGGGGCAGGGGGATGTCTTGAGCATTCAGGAGAAAGCAGGAGCAGTAACCAAATCTGTGAAACCAGGCCTGGCTCTGAGACGCAGCAGGGAAGGGTGAAGGCTGATAGGACGCTAGTGATACGAGACTGGATAGAGGGGGGTGGGGGGCACAGATGTCTCAAGGATGGTCTATTGCCTTCCTGGTGCCAGGGTCGAGGGTCCCTGAGTGGCTACAGAACATTCCCAAGGAGGAGGGTGAGAAGCCAGAAATTGGAACCAATCTTCCATCCTTGGATTCACTTTACACCGCACGCTGTCGGAGCAGTGCTGCCAGGATAAGCAAGGACACGACCCACCCAGCCAACACACTTTTCGTCCCTCTTCCCTCGAAGAGAAGGCTCAGGAGCTTGAAGACTCGTACAGCCAGATTTGGGAACAGCTTCTTTCCAACTGTGATAAGACTGCTGAACGGATCCTGACCCGGATCTGGGCTGTACCCTCTAAATATCTGGACCTGCCTCTAGGTCCTTACTTTCCCTTTTCTATTTTCTATTTATGATTTATAATTTAAATTTTTAATATTTACTATCGACTAATAATCCAGGGAGCGTGAAGCGCAGAATCAAATATCACTGTGATGATTGTACGCTCTAGTATCAATTGTTTGGCGACAATAAGTAAAGTAAAGAAGAAGATGAAATCTTGTAGAGTGAATAAAGGGAGTTAGGAAAGAGGTTAATAGGACCTGGAGGGTAGTCATCTCTGGATGACTCCCAGTGTTCTGTGCCGGTGAGAGTAATAATAGAGGGATGTAGCAGGTGGATATGTGGCTGAATAGTTGGACAGTGGGCAGGGATTCAGATCTGTGGACCATTGAGAGGTGACCTGCACAAGAGGCACCTGAACTGGAGGGTAACCAACATTCTGGCAGGCAGAGTTGCTAGTGTTCCCAGGCAGAGGCTAAATTAGATTGGCGGGGGATCTGAAGCAGAAATGGAATTCAACAGCAGTAAGGTCAGTAGACAAGACAGGCAGCAACCTTGCAGGAAGCAAGGAAAGATTGTCCTATTAAATTGCACCTATTTCAATGCGAGGCGCCCGACAGGTAAGGTGAATGAATTTAGGGCTTGGATAGCCAAGTGGGACTGGAATATATATAGCCAGCACAGAAACTTGGCTAAGACTTACCTATGACTCTGTGACTTCACTGCAGGGCACCGAACAAAATGCAAGGTTAACGTAATTTTGTGAAAGGGAAGTCAGCTGACAATTTATTGGAGTCCTTTGAAGAAGTCACAAGTATTGTGGGTAAAAGGGAACTGATGAACATATGATGTCTAAATTTCCAGAAAGCATTTGATTGGATGTCCGTCAAAAGTTATTGTGGAAGATAAAAGCTTATGTTGTCAATCATGACATATTGGTGTGGGTGGAAGTTTGGCCTGCCTAACAGGAAACAGAGGATAGGCACAAATGGGTTGTTCTGTGGTTCTTGGCATGTGACAAGCGGTGTGCCACAGGAATCACTGCTGGGGCCTCAACATATCTCAATGTATGGCAGTGACTTGGCTGACAGTACGACTACTAAATGTTCTGTTGACAAAATGATAGGCAGAAAAATAAATTGGGACGAGGATATATTAGGCTACAAAGGAATACAGACAGGTTAAGTGAGTGGGCGAACTTCCATCTGATGGAATATAATATTGAAGATGTAAAATTGGGGCCTTATTGGGTCTGCGAGTCTTTGAGAGTCTTTTGGGGTAGTCAAAGACCCGAAGTCTGAGTGTCTGCTTCCAAATCCACTGGAGACCAGGGGCTAGAGAATACAACTGTCTTGGGGTTAATGGATGGGGGTGTGTGTGTGTGTGTGTGTGTGTGTGTGTGTGTGTGTGTGTGTGTGTGCGCGCGCGCGTGCACACTGCCAAGTATTGTGGGCATGCTATGGTGGTGTGGGAATGTGTGATAACACTTGCGGGCTGCACGATCATGGGTGTTGGCCGTTTGTACAAACTGGGCATTTCACTATATGCTTCGATGTACGTATGTTAAATAAACTTGAATCTTGAATATCGAATGGAAGTGGAAAGGGAATGCAGGTCTCCTGGTGTGGGGGAAAGATTCCTTTTGTGTGATCTGCAAAAGGCCAGTTCAGCTAACACTGTATTGGGGCAGTTTGGGATACAGAAATTAGCCCTTACAGAATTTACAGATCACCACCCAGAAATTCGAGATCAGGAATGAAATTCAGTCTCACAGAATTTTAGTGGAAAAGGGGTAAATTAATGAACATAAAATTAGTACTCAAACAGGTGAAAATCTGCAGATACTGGAAATCTGAGCAATACACACAAAATGTTGGAGGATCTCAGCAGGCCAGGCAGCATCAATAGAAAAAAAGTACAGTTGACCCTTCGGCAGGACTTTTTTCCATAGATGCTGCCTGGCCTGCTGAGTTCCTCCGGCATTTTGTGTGTGTTGCATAGAATTAATACTTTTTGAAGGCATTCCTTGAACCATCCACAGATGATGTGGTTTCACACTACAGGTGGGTTTCTAGGAATCCATCCCTCTTTTAACCTGCACTCCAAGATGGCAATTTAAGAAGGCTAACAGAAGGTTATCATTGCAAGGTGAGTTAACTACAACAGTCAGGATGTGACACACCACTTAAGTAAAACATTGGCAAGACCATGTCTGGAGTATTGAATTTTTATTGAAGGAAGGATATAAAGTCATTGGAAGTACTGTAGTTAGGATTAGCTTTACTTAACTAACAAGAGGGGACTTGATTAAAACATGAAGAATCCTGAGGGTCTTAACAGGGTAGATGTGAATAGGATATTTCCCCTTGTGGATTGATGTAGAACTATGGATCACTATTTTTAAAATAAGTGGTTGCGCATTTAATACAGGGATGAGGAAAATTTTATCCTCTCAGAGGGTTGTGCTCTTGGAAAGAGCAGAAGAAGCCGAGACTTTGGATATTTTTAAGGCATCGGTGTTTTTAAGCAAGGGGGCAAAGATAAAATAAAATAGTTAAAGTCAGATTGGCTGTGATCTTCTTACGTGGTGCAGGAGCACAAGGGATGGATCGGCTGACTCCTGCACCTAATTCGTATGTTGGTACATTCGTAGAGCATTGGAACAGACCCTTCAGCCTACAGTGTTGTGCCAAGTGACCTCCCAGTCTCCACCCAGCAGATAGGATCCACCTGCTGCTCATTCCAGACACATCACCTGCAGCCTATTTAATCCCAGTTCTCGTCCACAGTTGTAGTTCACTCGTCGAACCGGCCAGCTTCTATGAGTTGTGCCTAGCCTGCCTTCTGCTTGTTCACATTGTTGCCTGTTGTGTTTAGTTTCTGTATTCTCTTGTTTTGGTGGCCCCTTGTGCCTTGTTATTTTGTGGTCTATTATTAAATTTATCATTTACTGATAAATACTCTCCGCTGATCTGCTTTTGGGTCAAGCCTCCTCTATGTTTCCTGACAGGACGAGTGACCGATTGAACCAGCAGACTAGGCTTACCCGAAGGGAGCAGTCTGCCAACACAAGCACACGATTGAGAAGCAGAAGGAAACCTTTGACCATCCATCTGTCACTCTCATCCAACTCTCTGCCTTGGTGCAACAACTTCATGCGAGTCAGTCTCCTCCCTCAGAGCCCTGGCTTCCTGTGCCCAAACGGTTTGATGGATCTCCAACCCAATGCCGTAACTTCCTGTCCCAGTGTGTCCTACATTTCAAGCTCCAGCTGCCTCTGTTATCTACAGACAGGCCAAGATTGCCTTCCTCGTCTCGCTCTTGACTGGGCGACCTCTGACCACTAAGTGGGGCAGTAAAGCTACTGTTTGCAACAAGTATGAAGATTTCACCGCTGAGATGTGCTGGGTTTTCGACCACCTAGGAAACGGAAGGTGGACAGTGGATCTGATATTTCACCTGTGCCAAGGCTCACGCTGTGTGCGGGATTACACCGTGGAATTCAGGATCTTTGCGGTGGAGTACATCTGGAATGCAGACATTCTGCTGGCCATTACCATCATGGCTTCTCAGAGCACTTGAAAGACAAACTTAGTAGATGCCTGCCGACCTTGAAAGCCTTATCACTCTGGCTCTGGGTATTGACAAACGTCTTATGGAATGATTTTTCAGATCATCAGCAGAACCCTAGTTCTGTTCCCAGATCCATTTCCAGCTGCAGGACCCTTATTACCAACTCTTCCAGTTCCTCTGCAGTTAGGGACGGTTTCCTTAACCTCCAAAGAGGTGAGCGTCAGTGGAGGAACAACTTGTGCACTTACTGCAGAGCAGCCGACCACCAGTGCATCAAATGCCCACTGCATCTGGGAATTGGTGCCGCCAGGTAGAGACGAGGGGCCACCTATCTGGCAAGCTCTCCCCAACCCCTTGATCTAGCACCACAACCCGTATCACTCTCTCTGTCCTCCTCCACGCTCTGTTGACTCTACGCACACGGGAGGCTCTGGTGGGCTCCATCACAGCAGACAACTTTCAGTATTGGACTCTGTGTTTGCAACTTGGACTCCCTACCAAACCTATCTCTCACCCCTTCAACATCACAGCCTTTGATGGACACCCCTTGGGGTCTGCGGCAGTCAGAGCACGCACACGACCTGTGCACATGAGTATCACTACGATTCCATCCTATTCCTCCCGATTGACTCACCCAACACTCCTCTCATTCTGGGTTACATCATACGAGTCGGCACATAATGATAATAATGATGAAGGAGAGAAGTTTAGGGGAGATGTCAGAGGTAGTAAGTGTTATATTTTGTAACTTTAGAAACTAATCAAAAGAAAAACACGGAGCTGGGAGATGCAGTCTACATAGTTTTTCTTTCGTGAGGCACTCAAATATAACGTGGTGGCATGATGACGTATGCCATTCACATACTTTTACATATAACCCATAATGAATTACATAAACAAACAAAGCTTAATCAAACAATATATTTACAACATTACTCAAATATTACTGAAATATTAAATACTCTACAGTAGGTGGATGGAACGTGCTGCCAGGGGTGGTGGTAGAGGCAGATACATTAGAGATATTTTAAGAGACTGTTGATTGGCACATGGATGATAGAAAAATGAAGGGCCGTGTGGGAGAAATGGTTAGATTGATTTAGGAGTAGGTTAAAAACTCAGCACAACATTGTGGGCCGAAGGGCCTGTACTGAGCTGTACTGTTCTATGTTCTATACACAACACCACCAATCTCTGTGTCATCTATTTCCTATATTTCCTCTGGATGTGGTATCCAGGGGCACAGATTCACTGTCTCAATGTTCAGAGTCATCAACTTGGGACTTCATAAAAAGAGGTTTCTTCACTCAGGGGTTAGTTAGTGAACCTTTAGTATTCTTCCCCCAGGAAGGCTGCGGAGACTCAGTCACTCAGTATATCCAAGGAATGGAGTGATAGCTCTTTAGTTATAAAGTGTATCAAGGATAATGGATCAGTGCAGGGAATGGGTGCTAAGGTAAAAGATCAGCCTTGGTCTTTGGCACTGGAAGCACGCTGACAAATGGGCTGCCCCCAGCATATCCTCGGACTGTGTTGGTCGTTCGTGCAAAACAACGGTACTGTATGTTTCACTGTATGTTTTGATGCATATATGATAAATAAAGCTAATCTTAAACTTATCTTCATGAATGGGGGAGCCGGTGTGAGGGGTGAAGTGGCCTCAGACTTCTATTTCAGAATGAATCCATGGTAGTGCCAAGGTAATGAGCAAGACTGATGTTCACACATGGGATCCTGGCTCATTGGTGGGCTGAAATGATTTTGGTTTGCACTGGGGTCTTGTCTGAATGTAGGGCACAGATGACGTACCTGAACATATGGAAAGAAATGTGATGATGAAGTTATTCCCTAAGTGAAGAGGAAGCATGCACACAGTGAGCTGAAATGACATGTCGTGCATTATTCGGGTTAATGAGTAACTAGGCTCCAAGGTCCCTTACATGATTAAGAAGGTCAAAGCATCTGAGAAATCCGATTAAAAAACCTAAACAGCAACGGAAAAAAATGTATAAAATAAGAACAGAAATGGCTGGAAAACTCAGCAGGTCAGGCAGCATCTTTGGAGACAGAACTACAGTTTCAGGTCAGTGATTCTTCATCACACTTGTTTTCCCACATTTCCAATTTGAAATATCACCCTCCATAGGTGCTGCCTGACCAGCTGAGTATTTCCTGCATTTACTGTCCTTAACTCTGAACCTGTGTTTTATTTTCAAAAAGGGAATACCTGTACAGTGCACTGCAAATCAGGTGGGGGTGGGAATGTACTGTATGCACTTGTCCTGAAGTTGCTGGAGCCTTCTGCACATTACCATTTGCAGCTCCAAATGCACTTCAACTCCTTAGCTAGGAGGTCTGACATGAGGAGGGACAATTTTCTACTTAATTATAGTGACTGAAGCTGGGTAACTCGAAGGATTATCAGTCTTTTGTGCAGTGATAACACAGGAGTAAATATTATTAAATTTAGTTGAGGCCATTTTTTTTGTTGAAGAGGTGATTTAAGAGTGAGAAGTGATCCTGGACGCAACACATTGATACAACCATGAAAAAGGCAATCCAGTGGCTCTATTTGATTCAGATTTTGAGGAGATTTGGTATGCCACTAAAGACTCATCAAATTTGTATAGATGTGTGGTGGAGAGCATTCTGACTGTCTGCATCACTGCCTGGCGTGGAGGCTCTAATGCACTGGATCGAAAGAGGCTGCAGAGGGATATGGACTCCGTCAGCTCCATCATGAACACAACCTTCTGCACCATTGAGGATTTCTTCAAGAAGGTGGCATCCATCACTAAGGAGCCGCACCAAATGGGACATGCCTTCTTCTACCATCAAGGAGGAGGTACAGGAGCTTGAAGACACACATTCAATGTTTTAAGTACAACTTCTTCCCCTCCGCCATCAGACTTCAGTCCATGAATGCGTAATCATGACCTCATTATCAACCTTTTGCACTATTTGTTTGATTTTGTAACTTATAATGCCTCTCAAGGTTCAACATCCCCATCGTGAGAGATGGAAAGAGCTAAGGCCGGCCAACAGGGTTCTGGTGAAGCTGTGTAGGCCAATCCCCTGGATTACAGAAATATTGAAGAACTCTAGCTTCAGAAGACGATGGAGATGGGGGGTCATCGATGGTCTATGCTCCACTGGGAGCTAAGGGCCAAGAAGAAGAAGAAGTAGCTTAGAGTAATTTTTTATGTCTTGCACTGTACTGCTGCCATAAAACAACAGATTTCATGACACAGTATATGTCAGTGACAATAAACTGATTCTGGGATGTGAACCTGAGATAGTAATTTGAAAGTCGATCAAACTCTGTTCAATATCGGTGGGCATTGAGAAAGGAGGTTCAAAGTAAAGGTGTTGCCTAATAAAGAGCATAAAACCATCCGGTTTCAAACTACTGGCAAAACCCTACTCATTACAGTTTAGCAATGCTGTGACTGCTTTGAACACTTTGCAGTAAAATGGACTTTGCTCCAGTTGTAATCTTAGTTGTAAGCACTCTGAATAATTTACATTTAAATTATGTTCTTCTTGTGAATGCTAATTATAAAACGCTGTGTGGCTGGGATGCCACTGCAAGCACGTTTTTCATTGCACCTGTGCATACATGCTCTGGTGTACATGATGATAAACTCGACTTTGAACTTGGACTTCAGAGAGTAAGACAAGATGGAAAAGGAAGCAAGTATGAGACTGAGATTTTGTACAGGAGAAAGACTAGAAGACTGTGGAAGTTGCAGCAAGTCAAGGGTTAACATAATATCCATTAAGGATAGTGTGTAGACAGCCAGACAAGTAAGGTCTGTTATTACAACAGGGAACAGGAGCCATCCAAGCCACAAACACCAACTAGGGGACAATTGCTTTACTAACTTCATCTGTATGGTGAATGGTGATAGATCTGCAAATAAGGAATTTGAACATCCACAGTTTTCCAAATGGTCAATATCCATAGCTGTGAGTCAAATCTGTATAAAAACGGCATTTCAGAAAGACACAGATTAATCAGGAACAAGCAGCATTGAAGAAGGGCTCTGGCTGAGGAAACACTGAAAGAGGGTCAGTGAGGGCAGTGTATCTGATATAGTCTACATGGATTTTAACAAGGCTTTTGCCAAGGTCCCACAAAGCAGTCTGCTCCTGCAAAATGGGCAATGATCTTAGTGACTCAAAGGCAGAGTGGAGAATCATGAGAGTATCAGCAGCATTCCACAATACAATGCCCCCTTCTTATATATTGGGGATATGATATAGAAATTGCAGGCTGTGAAGAATCAGTTGAGTGTACAGTGAGAAGGTAAATTTTAGACTACAGGAAGTTATAGATGGTCTTATCAGTAGGGCAGAAGAGAGGCAGATGGTGTTTAAACCAGAAAACTGGGAGGCATATATGATATGAGAAAACTACAGTGAATAGTCAAGGTCAGCAGAAAAGGCCATTGGCTGCAGTCTACTATCACTGCGGGACCTGTATGCGTCCAGAACAAAAAAGTGGCAGGAAAAATCATTGTGGACACTACCCACCCTGCAAACTGCCTTTTCCGAAAGCTCCCTTCTGGAAAACACTATGGGGCTATTAAACAAAAACTTCACACCATCTTTAAAGTTCCTTCCACCAGGCAGTCAATCTGATGGACCATTCTAGTTAGTCCCCAAACCCCTTCTGAATATTACCCCCATCATTGCTCTGCACTGCAAACACTTTTTATAATGATGTTTTCTGGTATTTATGCACGTTTTGTTCCACATCTGTACTTTACCTCTAACTTAATTTTTTTTATATAATTCTTTATTCTTTATAACTGTTGAATGTTGTTTTTTGTTGCTTGTTGTGCCAACACACCTCAGCAAATTCCTAATACATGTAAGTGCACATGGTGAATAAAATTGACCCTTGACCCCTGAGGCAATGCACACGGGAAGGTGCTAAAGGGGAAGGGGGTGTACAAAAAAAGGGAAGGTATTCAGTGCAGGGACAGAGGGACCTCAGAATGTGCGTCCACAGATTTTAACGGTAACGGGACTGGTTAACAAGGTGGATAAAAAGATATATGTTTCCCTTTCTTATCTGAGACATTAATTGCCCAACACACAACACCAGTCAGGCCACAAACCGTCATACGGTTCCTGTGGCCTGTTTTTGGGGAAGATGTGTGTGCACTGGACCAGCTCAGAGAGTGTTGCCTGGGTCAGAGAACTTCAGCTGTATATGGTTGTTATGGACACAGAGACTGTGTGAAGTGTGTGTAAACAGAAAGGACCCATTTGTCTTCAAACAGGCGTCAAAAACTGTGCTGCATAGATTTCACATACCTGGTAGAATATGATGTAAAGATGTTAAAGAGTATCAAACAATACAGCACAGGGAACAGGCCATTTGGCCCACAATGTTGTGCTGAGCTAATTAAATGCCTAATTAAACTAAACCCTTCTGTCTACATAAATCTGTGTCCCTCCATTCTCTACACATCCATGTACCCTATAAATGCCTCTATTGTACCACTCTCCACCACCACCCATGGCAGGCACCCACCATGCTCCATGTAAAAACCTTATCCCCACACATCTCCTAAGAATTTAGACCCCCTTCACATTAAATGCATACACTCTGGCATTAGTCATTTTGACCCTGGGAAAACAGCTGCCTATTCTATCTATGTCATTTAAGAGGCTCTTAGATAGGCATGTGGTTGAAAGAACAATAAGGGAGGAAAGTGTTAGGTTTATCTTGGAGTAGAGTAAAAGGTCGACTGAAGGGCCTGTACTGTGCTGTAATGTTCTATACGGCGCTAAGCAATGTTGCATCTGTATTGTACTGTCTCAGTACTTTTATATTTGTGTGCTGTAGCACTTTTTAAAATTCGCAGTTATTTTGTAAATAACGCTATTCTTTGCATTTCTGGTCAGATGCTAAATGCATTTCATTGGCTTTGTATCCGTACTTGGCACAATGACAATAAAGTTGAATCTAATTTAATCTAATCTATATTCTATGCCTTCAGGTATTGGACTGGAATCATTGTGAACCTCGAACTCATTGACCAAAAGGTAGTGGAAGCAGAACCCTCATAACATTTAGTTCAGATTTAGATGTGTACTTAACTGCAGGGATATGTGTTGAGTGCTTGGAGGTGGGATTACACTGGGGGCTCCTTTTTCAACCACCATGTATGTATAGAGAAAATGGCCTCCTTCTCCGACTCTGCCTTTTTGACTAAACTTTGTCCACTTGTGCCTCCCACCTCTTCCTAGTTTGCTATCAAATCTTACTAAACTATTTCTTAAGCAGTTTACTTTCCCCTCCAGATTCCAGCATCTCCAACTTGAAGTGTTTTAGTGTAAGGCAGAATACAAGATGTAACTGGGCCTGTTATTATGAGCCTTGTTAGAATCGCCTCTCCTTTCCTGGTTTCTCTCTCCCTCAAAATAACTTGGAATATGCATCCCCACGTTCAGCCTGCAGTTTGAGCTCGGGAATTGAAGTTGACAGGGCAAGTTGTGAAGGCTGCTGAAGAAAGGCACACAGGGCGCTTGGCTGTATAAAACGGATGATTGAGAAGAGAAAAGGGTAAGGTAAACTGTTGTTAATCACAGGCTAGAATTCAGGGAGAGCATTGTGTTCGTTTCAGTGCACCATTGAATCATACACATAAGGGAAGCCTTTGTGATGGCTTTTTGAAAGAGCTGTTCAGTTAGTTAGTTCTCTTTTTATTCCCCCCGAGCCCTGCAGTTTTTTTTTCCAAGTGTTTGCCCAATTCCCTTTGGTAAATTATTATCGAATCAGGTCTGAAAAAGCGCTTAAGCTGAGAAAGGCTTCGAAGAAGATTTACCGAGCAGTATTAAAGATGAGGGGGCTTAGATGCAGAGAGATCAGGAAAGATCCGATTTGTTTCAAACCAAAGATCAAGAAAATGATTAATTCAAAATTATGCAGGATTTTGATGGAATTAAGAGAGAAATTGTCAGTGAGTAAAGGAAGAAAATGCAAAGGGAAAATGCTGCCAATGTTGTGAGTCTTAAATAAAAGCAGAAAATGCTGAAAATATCAGCTTGAGGAGCACTGCTGGAGGGTAGGAGTTCAAGCTGGTGGGCAGTCATAGAAAATTTTCAGCGAATTGTTACTACGGGTTGTAGACACAAGAGATTCTGCAGATACTGGAAATCTCAAGCAATATACAAAATGCTCGAGGAACTCAGCATTGCATCCATGGAGGGCAATGAACAGTCAATGTCTCATGCCGAGACCCTTCATCCCATCTTGTCAGCTGTCTGTTCCCCTTGATAAGTGCTGCCTGACCTGCTGACTTCCTCCAGCGTTTTGTGAGTGTTGCTAGAAGTTGTGATATATTCAGCTTCCTTGATGGTCATAGAGAGTAAAAAAGCAAAGAGCTTATGTTCAGAATGAAAATCAGGTTTAATAACACTGACATATGTTGTGAACTTCGTTGTTTTGCAGCACATTACAGTTCAATTCATAAAAGCGAGGGGAGGAGAAGATGGCGGCGCGACGCAGCGCGCGCAGCCACTCCAAAATGATACCATATTTGTGAAGTAGGGTGCCATGCACAATCCTGATTTGATGGAGACAGTCATGAGAAGCTCGGGGGAACAGCTGGAGAAACTTCTGAAATGCCTGCTTCGCTGCTGTTGCTACAGTGCGATCGAGAATCTCCGGAGGGGAAGGCCCCAAATCCTCAACTTTGCCTATTGCCTGTTGCTAGGGCTGGGGTCAAAGCGCTTGGCAGAGATGGTGCTCGGTGCTCGGTGCCGGAGGGCTGATCGGAGGCTCGAAGTTTTCGGACAGACTCAAGAGTCAGCTGTGGTCGGGTGCTTCCAGAGTGCTGCATCGGCAAGTTTGCGGCGCTGGAGGTTCATGGCAGGAAGAGAGTTTCTCTTCCTTCTACCGTCTGCGTAAGAAGATGGGACTTTAGAGAGACTTTGAGACTTTTTTTTAATCGTGCCCACGGTCTGTTCTTTATCAAATTATGGTATTGCTTTGCACTGTTGTAACTATATGTTATAATTATGTGGTTTTTGTCAGTTTTTCCAGTCTTGATTTGTCTTGTGTTTCTGTGATACCATTCTGGAGGAACATTGTATCATTTCTTAATGCATGCATTACTAAATGACAATGAAAGACGTCTGCGTGTCCTCATAATCTAATCCAAAAAAAACTATAAATTACAATTAATTCAAAGTAAAATTTATTGTCAGATTTCATACATGTCATCACATACAACCTTGAGATTCTTTTTCTGTGGGCATAATCACCAAATCTATAGTACAGTAACTGTAAACAGATCAATACAAACTGTGAAAATGAAAATATAAGTAAGTCACGATAAATATACATTAAAATATTAAAATAATATGTTACGCAAAAGAGAGCAAACATAGTGAAATAGTGTTCTTGGGTTCATTGTTCAGAAATATGATGGCAGAGGGGTATGTGTTCCTAAAAAGTTGAGTGTGTGTCTTCAGGCTCCTATCCTTATTTCTATATTCTTATTTAATCGTATTTCTTTAATCGTGGAGTGGAGAGAGTGAACAGTTTCAAGTTCCTGGGTGTCAAGATCTCCGAGGATCTAACCTGGTCCCAACATACTGATGTAGTTATAAAGAAGGCAAGACAATGCCTATAGTATATTAGGAGTTTGAAGAGATTTGGCATATCAACAAATACACTCAAAAACTTCTATAGTTGTCCGGTGGGGAGCATTCTGACTGGCTGCATCACTGTCTGGTATGGAGGGGCTACTGCACAGGACCAGGAGAAGCTGCAGAAGGTTGTAAATCTAGTCAGCTGCATCCTGGAGACTAGCCTATAAAGTACCCAGGACGTCTTTAGGGATCAGTATCTCCGAAAGGTGGCGTCCAGCACCCAGGACATGCCCTTTTCTCACTGTTACCATCAGGTAGGAGGTACAGAAGCCTGAAGGCACACACCAGCGATTCAGGAACAGCTTCTTCCCCTCTGCCATCCGATTCCTAAATGGACATTGAACCTTTGGACACTACCTCACTTTTTAAAAAATATACAGTATTTCTGTTTTGCACGTTTTTCAAAAATCTATTCGATTATACATAATTGATTTACTTTTAAAATAATAATTATTATTTTTATTTTTTTTTTCTCTGCTGGATTATGTATTGCATTGAACTGCTGCTGCTAAGTTAACAAGTTTCACGTCACATGCCGGTGATAATAAACCTGATTCTGATTCTGATTCCTGATGGTAGTAATGAGGAGAGAGCATGTCCTGGGTGATGGGGTGGGGGGTGGGGGTCCCTTACTGATGAATGCTGCCTTTTTGAGGCATTGCCTTTTAAAGCTGTCTTCGAAGCTGGGAGGTCCACGATGGAGCTGGCTGAGCTTGTGATCCCCTGCAGCTTTTCTGATCCCATTTAGTGGCCCCTCCACATCAGAGAGTGATGCCATCAGTTGGAATTCTCTCCATGGGGGAACCTAATCCCCACAAACTCCTTATGAAGTTTAGCCACTGCCATGTCTTCTTCGTAATTGCATCAATATGTTGGGCCCAGGATAGATCTTCAGAGACGTTGACACCCAGGAACTTGAATCTGCTCACCCTGTCCACATGTTTGGATTCCAGTCCTGAACACTACACTGAGGTGAGGATGTGGTGATTCCAGTGAGGCCACTGGAGAAGCTGCTTAGCACGATTCCAGGGACGAGGACTTTCAAGTACAACGTTAAGTCGGGGAAGCGGAGATGCTCACCTTGGAGCAAGGTGACTCCGCTGAGATTTGCTAAAGACTTAGATCTTGATTGGATCAGATACGGTGACTAGTGACCAGCTAATTTCATACAAATGGTTCAAAGACTGGAGTCAGAGTGATGGGAAAAAGATGCAGGGAGATTGTGGATTGGAACTCATGACTTATATAGGTGTTGGAAGCACTCAGAAATTTCAGAAGTGATTTGAATGGACACTTGAAGAAAACACTTCATGGAGTTTCATGAAATACCAGAGGAATGGACATATACATTATTCTTCATGTTGGAGAGCAGTAGGCTTACATCTGTGGCACAGTAATTCAACAATTCAATAATTGTCCTCACACTTCTGGTGATAGGACCAGCTGTCAAGGTGAATAGGTGCAGGGGACTTCATCTCAGTGTGGGCCAGCTCTCAGGCTAGCTAGCTCAAAGAAGGGTAAACAGTGGAAATCAGCGGCAAAGGAAAAACTGGTTCTTGGGAAGAAACAATCTCAGGAAGTGGGGTTCAAACTCTGAGGGAGGGAGTGATAAATAGTCTAAAGAAGGTGCCTAGGCAAAAGGGCTAACCAGACACATGGGAATCCATTCCTGATTCTCCTAAGCAACAAATAAAGTGGTTGCTAATTGGCTCATAAATTGGTGGTCTGGGCAATTCATACAGTTGGCTAGTGTAGTCAGGTAACGCCACAGACTGGGAGACCCAGTCAGTGTAATTGGCGAGTGTTAGACACAGGAAACTTGGTTAGTGTAGTTAGAGGGTCACACACCAGTGGATCTGGTTCGTGTAGTCAGAGACTGTCACACACTGGTGGACGTGGTTAGGCCCCAGTTCTATTAGTTGCACTTGTGTGCTGTACTTCAGGGCCCAGCTGCTGGTGGTGCTAACAAGCTAGAGTGGTCAGCAGGAGTTGAAGATAAACAGAATGGTCTTATTCAAAGTACATTTATTATCAAATAATGTATACATTACTCAATCTTGAGATTTGTTTGCTTACAGGCTAACAGCAAATAGTCATTGAAATTAAGAGTGAAAGCAGATCTTTATACTTTATTGTCACCAAATACTTGATATTAGAACATACAATCATCACAGCGATATTTGATTCTGTGCTTCCCGCTCCCTGGAGTACAGATTGATAGTAAATATTAAAAATTAAAATTACAAATAATAAATAGAAAATAGAAAATGGAAAATAAGGTAGTGCAAAAAAAAAGACAAAGAGGCAGGTCCGGATATTTGGAGGGTACGGCCCAGATCCGGGTCAAGATCTCTTGAAACGAGTAAGGTTTTGAGAGGACAAGGTGGATGCTGACAGGTTGTTTCCATAAGTAAGGAGTATCTGAATTAGAGGGCACAATTTCTGAATAATAGGTTGTCCATTTGAGATGGAGATGGGGAAGAATTATTTTCCCAAAGCGTGCGTCTGTTTATAATCTCCATCACGGAGAGCTGTGGAGAGCATAAGACCGAGTCACTGAATCCTGGCCAAGGCAGAAGTGAACTAGGAAGTGTGTGGGCAAAGCGAAGGCAGGTGAGACCAAGAACAGAGTAGCCATACTGAATGGGGGGCTCGATGGGCTGATATAATATAGAACAAAGCAATAAGCTGGAGGAATTCAGCGGGTGGACCATCTTTGTCAGTAGAAAGGAACTGTCGACGCTTTCGGTTCGAGACACTGAATCAGGACTGAGAGTACAGAAAGGAAATGGCCTGTGAAGAGGGGGAAAGGTGGGAGTGTGAAACGTCGGTAACAGCTTTCACCTCCACAGATTTGCCCGACTGGCTGAGTTCCTCCAACAATTGGGTAGCTGCTTCAGATTTCAGCATTTCTCGATGGGCTGATCGGCCTCCTCCTGCTCCTTATGTACCACACTATCTTTTATTGCATCCAGATCTGGTTATCTCCTACTGTTTTGTGGGTCCGATGCCCATTGACAAATTTCTCCCTCTCCAGACTGAGCTGCGGGGTATTTCACCACTACATTGCAGCACGTGTGTTTTGTTATTCCCGCCCCTAATTGGATAGCAGGTCACACCCCGTGCCAAATACACCAATCACTGCGTTCTTTCCGTCAGGTAACCGCCCCTTTAAGGCGGGGCTGACTCTTACCTGACCAATAACATTCCCGATGTTTGCGGTCGGTTTAAAGCCCACTTGCAATTTGACTCCTGAGAGGCGGGACGTCTAAAAAGACGTGATGTCGATTGGCTAACAATCACAGTCAATGGTAAGAGATCAGATTCAGGGCAGCCAGTAATATCACAGAGAGGCGGGCACAAATGCAGCTACCCGCCTGTGATTGGTGTGACCTGCCGCCACTGATGTACGGCAGCCGGAGCATATTCGCCCACCTCGAGCACGAATGGCTAGCAGCGCCGTCAATCATCCGTTTCCGGCGGCGGCCGAAGGCCCGGCCTGTTGTGTTTTTTTTGTTCTCTGCCCGGCCAATGTGCGGCCGGGCTGACAAAATGGCGGCGGTACCGGTGTATTGCGAGTGTCGGCAGCCGTACGACGCTGGTCGCTTCATGATCGAGTGTGATGTCTGCAAGGACTGGTTTCACGGCAGGTAAACAGCTCGGGGGCTCACCCCAGGACCGGTGGTGTAAAGGGAGAAGTGAGGGTCCCTTTGCCTTTAACGGCCGGCCGGCCGGCCCTACCGTCCGTAACAAAGGGAGCGGGGCCGGGACCAAGTGGTGCCGCCGGCCCGCTGGTGCAGCGGCTGTGGGGAAGTTCGCCGCACTCCGTGGCCGGGGCTCTCCGTTTGCCAACACGGCCTCGGACTCCCAGCGGGCCTCCGAGTGCCTGTGGCACCGGTCCATCCCGGCGCTGGCCGTATGAATCCTGGCCACTGTGGAGAAGACAATCCCCCTGCTCCCACCCCCTCAGTCCCATGACTCCGCTCCGCCCTCCTGCCACAGTGGAGACGCCAGCCCCCGCCACCACAATCCCCGTCCATACCACCCCCCCCCCCCACCGTCGTCCCGGGACCAGGTTTGGCCCTCACCCCCACTTTGGAAATCGAGCCCCAGATCTGTCTGTGCCTCTTTGTAGCTGTTTCCTCTCGTTATTCGTCAGGCTCCGTCCGCTTACTTTCCCTTCTAACTTCTGTTCCCCTCTCGGCCTCCGAGCAGTTCTGCTCGCTCCTTTGCCCACTTGTGTAACTTGACCGACAGCTAATGTAAACACTACGGGCCTCCTCGCAACTCCGCACCGAAGCCAAACGTGGCTCTCCAAACTCAGTCAATATGAACGGAGTGGAGTCATTCGGCATGGCACGGCACTGGGCCCCCTGGCCTGCCGTGCCCTCGTTGACCATCCCTGCCACCTCTCTGCACTCGGGACAATTCTCAACGATTCGCTAGCCCACACATCGCCTTCGTGATGTGGGAGGAACCGGAGCAACCCAGGCAGGCACGGAGAATTGGGCAGACCCTCACATCCCGAAATCGGGATTGATCCTCCGTTACTGGACTCTGCCTCAGCTGAGCCAAAGTCTTCTACAATGGGCGGAGCAATTTAAAGAGACTAAAGTACTTCGGCGTGGGTTTTAAAAGAGCTAGCCCTGCAGTTTCTTCCCTTGCAGGTTTCAATAGCTCCAGAGTTATTTCATCTGGGCCTGGTGATGAATCGAAAATAGTTCTGTTGTTTTCAACGCGTGGATGATAGTCTGTGACCAGTCGTATTTGAGGGCGTAACCTGGAGACAGTTCTCCCCAAACTATTTTCTGCCCTTCATGCACGTATCGCCAAGTCTTTTGTGTGGTACTTTTTCAAATGTATTTGAAAGTCGAGAGTGCTATATTGTATCCAGTGATTTCCTTCTTATCTACTGCTTGTATCCTTTCTGAAGAAAACTAAGATTGTTGAGACAAAATGCCGGAGGCACTCAGTAGGTCAGGCAGCAAAGGAAGAAAGAGTCGACGATTAGGCTGAAACCCTGGTGAAGGTTCTCAGCCCGAAATGTTGACTTTTCCTTTATTCCTTTGCATAGATGCTGCCTGACCTGCTAATTTGCTCCAGTATTTTGTACGTGTTACTCTAGATTTCCAGGATTTGCAGAATCTTGTGCTTAGATTTTTCAGACATCATGTGCTGTTCATAACAAAATGACTAAGTGTTGTGGTAAGTACTAGTTTGATTTTGTATATTAGCTCTGTCATTGAGCTTTTCCTTGTATAAACTGTTTCCCCTCCAGATACAGAGAATCAGAACATTTACAATGGAGGAGCAGGTCATACTGTTTATCATGTCTGTGTGGGTTTTAAAAGAGCTAGCCCTGCAGTTTCTTCCCTTGCAGGTTTTAATAGCCCCAGAGTTATTTCATCTGGGCCTGGTGATTTATGCAAAGGTGCTGAACTCCTCATGATTTTCCCCATGATGAAAATTGCTCTCATCCAATATTTCATACATTTCACAACCTGCCATGTCTCAATGGGGGAATTATTTGTGATTAATTGATATTCTGTTTATAAATTTTTAGAAATCTTTCTAAATTAAGCCAGGTTTGTTTTGATTTTGTTTCTATTGAAGTTTTAAAACTTCTGGTGGAGTTGGTATTTGCTCCAGTATAATCTGAATGAAGACCTTTTGCTGATCTCTACATAAAGCAGCACGCTTACTTCCTAACTTCCTGTGTGTGTCTTGCTTTCATCCCGTTTTCAGCAGGCAAAATACAACTTTGAGACATTTGATGGCTTGTGACATCTTGATAATTGTATTAAGTGGCTGATTAAAGAGAAGCAAGGATAGAGCCCAGTTCATGTGGGAAACTCGGAATCAGGTTTATTAACACTGATGTATGTCATGAAATTAGTTTTGGCAGCAGTACAGTGCAATACAAAAAAACATACTGTAAATTACAGAAAGTAAATACTTATAAAGTAAGTGCAGCGGAGTTCATGGACCATTCAGAGATCTGATGGCAGAGGGGCGGAAACTGTTCCTAAAACATGATGTCTTCAGGCTCCTCTTGGTAGCAATGAGAAGAGGGCATGTCCTGGGTGGGGGGAGGAGGGAGAGTCTTTAATGATGGATGCTGTCTTTTTGAGGCATCAACTCTTGAAGATGTCCTCAATGCTGGGGAGGTGGTGTCCGATGACGGAGTTGGCTGTGTTTACAACCCTCTGCATCTTTTTCTGATCCTGTGCACTGGCCTCTTCAAACCAGGCAGTAATGCAACCAGTTAGAATGTTTTCCGAGGTACATATGTAGAAAATTGTTAAGTGTTTGGTGACATCCCAAATCTACTCAAACTCCTAATGAAATGTAGCTGAACCAACACTCATTTCCAAACACTCAGATAGCAGAGCATCAGAGCTTTACTGTTTTGGGGCAAGTGACTAATATAGTGGCTAATGAAATATAGCCATGTAATCATATATTGCAGAACCATCAGTTTTTCCAAACAGTGCATTTTCATAATTGTGTCAGTTTGCTGGGCCCAGGATAGATCTTAAGAGATATTGACACCCAGGAAATTAAAATGTCCACTCTTTCCACTGTTGAGCTCCCGATGAGGATGGGTGTGCATTCCCTCGACTTCCCCTCCACAAAGTCCACAATCACTTCCTTGGTCTTACTGACGTTGAGTGCAAGGTTGTGGTTTCTGACACCACTTAAGCAGCCGATCTGTCTCACTCCTGTATGCCTCCTTGTCACCATCTGAGATTCTGCTGACTACAGTTGTCATTAGGGACTTTGTAGATGGAGTTTGAGCAGTGCCTAGCTGCACAGTCGTGGGTGTAGAGAGTTGATCAGTGTGCTAGGCACACATCCTTGAGCTGCGTCTGTATTGATTGTCATTTTATGCAGAAGTTGCTCTTGGAAACTCTCCCCAGTTATGACACACACAAAATACTGGAGAACTCTGCAGGCCAGTACAGTTGATGTTTTGGCCTGAGACCCTTCAGCAGGACTGGGGGGGAGAAAAAGATGAGTTCAGTAGATTTAAGACGTAGAGGGGGAGGGGAGGGGCAAACACAAGGTGATAGGTGAAACTGGGAGGGGAAGGGGTGAAGGAAAGAGCTGGGAAGAATCCACTCCTCATCTTTTTTTTGCTCCAGTTTTGCTGAAGAGTCTCAGCCCAAAACGTCGATTGTACTCTTTTCTGTAGATGCTGCCTGGCCTGCTGAGTTCCTCCAGCATTTTGTGTGTGTTGCTTGGATTAACAGCATCTGCACATTTTCTCTTGTTCCCAATTATGACTTATCCAGTTCACACATTATAACATACTTTTTGTTGACAGCACTGAAAACCATTCTTAAGATCTGTGCATTTCCTGTTGAGGATATTTGGGATTGCGTAAGACAAATTGTAGAGCATTGTGTTGCAAAACCTGTGGGTGAGATAAATATCTGTGGTGGTATGTTATGAGTCACTCTGACTTTTGCTTTATTCAGGATGAAAATGCCAAATACTGCACAATTTATTTTGCTTTTGACAATCATGCTGTGTGATTATATTTTTTTGCCCCAGCTCTCTATTCTTGGTCAATCCTTTGGGCTTGGGGACAACTTGCTTCTGCTCCAGTTTAGAAATATTAATAAGGTCTATTTTAGATCTGGAAGTTGTGTGTGGGGAGGGGGGGGCAGATTGAGATAGTTGATCGAGTGGCCTTGCAATTCCTCTGTCGTTTTCACTGGGCACCTTTGTTTCTGTCAAAGAGAATTGGTGCTTAATTTCTGCTCCATTCTGAGAAATACTTAGTTTGTTGGTATTCCAACACATGATAGACGTCTTTCCATAAGCACTGCTGTCTGCCTTATCCCACCTGAATGAGTGGTGTTTGCTGACCTAGACATAACCCTTGTCAACAATTTATATGACACTTTAGTTCTGTATGAGAAGCTTGAACTCACCACTTGACCTAACTTTAAAGGTGGCGGATGCTTTCATGACAGATAGTGAAACCAGTTGTCCTGGGATTCCACGACTCACCTGTTACTATTTCTAGCTGTAGTGGTGAAAAAGGAGTTGGGATCAACTTGAGGACTTGACTTCAGAGTGGCACGCATGGCAATACTGAGTTGGGGAAGACACAAAGGCAGTTTCAGTATATAAGCAGATTTATAGAAAAGTGCTGGAGGAACTCAGTCACTGATGCAGCATCTTGCTTTTCTGAGTGGAGTGCTCAGTTTTCCAAGAGTTGGGGAGTTGGAGTGAGGTCTTGGTCAAAAGACCTTATGAAGATTGAAGAGCATGAATACCGACTGGAAGTGGGGCATTTTATAGTAATGAGATGATAAAAGGATATGGGCGTGGTAGCAGGAAGCAACAAGACAGCAGTTTTCTTGGTTACAAAAGTTATTGTTCATTCCAGAAGGTTCCAAAGTGTCAGGGTGCAATATGAGATGAATACAAACCCTTGCATTTTTCTCTGGACTTTGTTCTCATTAAACAATGTAGACCGTTGATCCAGAAATGCCCCAAATTCCAAAAGTATTGTCAGAATTTTAAAATTGTTCGTTGTCTTACTGCTTGATTTTTCTTTTCCCAACGTACAAGTCTGTTTGGCTTCTTGTGTGCCTCCTATCTCTCTCACTCCTCTGTGACTAGGCCTTCAATTGGCCAGCCCTGAAACACTGCTTTCTTTTTATTTTTTAAACATCCATACAAACATACCTCTTGGACTAAGCCTGCCCTAATATAGTAAAGCTCTGATAATTGCAAACTGCCCATTTGGAAACGGCAATGGTTCAGGCTCACCAGCTGATGTGTCCTATTATCCATTGAAACTCTTGGTCCAGCTTCCCGTGCACCCCTGAAATTTGCCCAGAGCGAGCCAGGACTTTTCACTTTGGAGTGAAAGAGGATGAGATGGTGTTCAACATGACAAGAAGCATAGATCAAATGGAAATTAGTCTTTTTTTTCCAGGGTGGAAATGGCTCATACAAGGGGGCTTAATTTCAAGGTGATTGGAGGAAAGTATAGGGAGGATGTCAGGGGCAAGTTTTTTCCAGAGAGTGGGGTGGTGGCACAGGCAGATACATTAGGGGCATTTAAGAATTCATGGATGATAGAAAAATGGACAGTATGTAGGAAGGAAGGGTTAGATTAATCTTGGGGTCAATGTCCTATACTGTTACTGCATAACATCTCAAAAATGTGAATTAAATATTTTTGACTGAATTGATAGGAATAACACCCAATAGCTCAGGAGAACTGTCAGGTGAGTGCCCCCAAAGTGGTGAGTGTTCTGGACGTCAGAATTTTACTGAATGCCTTAGTTTCAAGCTTTGTCTGATAACACTGCTGTGAAATTTTGTAAAAAAAAAATGTATTAGAATGGTAATGCAAATTATTTTTTGGTTAGGGCTACCGTTCAATTGGAGGATTAATCTAGAACAACAATTTTTATCTAATTAGTTTTTAAACCCCTCATGGCCTTACCATTTGTCTCTAATGCTGTAGGCTCACTGACTTCCTTTAGCCTATAAGGAGAGCTCTTGTTTTGTTCCTCCATTGGCACCTCTCTAGACCCCTCTAAGTATCCTAGTAATCCTTTTCCAAGATGATCTTCTCCTGCTTTTAGGTCTCACATCATGGGCACCATTTCATACAGCCTTCCTTTATTTGTATTTTATCTGTGTTTTCTCCCTGTTTCTTTGCAAAGTGCTTTGAGTTGGATTCAGATTTATTTCTTGCATGTACAGCTTGGAGCCGAATACCCTCATGGAGATGCTTATTGAATTCAGGAGAAAATTGTCTCCTCTCCATCCACTCATCATCAACAACTCTACAGTCAGCACCGGTTAAACATTCAGGTTCCTGGACATCATTATTTCACAGGACCTCACTTGGGAGAACCGTATGTCCTTCATTAACAAAATGGCTTGGTAGAAGATGTACTTTTTGCGGCAATTGTAAAATTCCGCCCTTTCCAGAACACAGTGTAATTCTATACCTCCATCATGGAAAGTATCCTCAGATCAGACATGACTGTCTGGTTTGGTGCAGCTCCTCTCACAGTGTATGAAATCTGCAGTCACAGGTCATTGGCTGCAGGACTTGTACTTGTCCCAGCGCAAAGAAGTGGGCAGGAAAAATCATTGCAGACATAACCCAACTTGCAAATTGCCTTCTCCAAAAGCTCCCTTCTGGAAATTGATATAAGGCTATTAAAACAAAAACCATGTAATTTTAAAAGTTAATTCCCCAGGCAGTTAATCTGATCAACCATTCTAGTTGGCCTCTCTCCACACCCCCCCCCCCATTACCTCAGTGACTGCACTACACTGTAAACACTTTAAACCACATTTTTTAAATGCTGTTTACATTGCAAGTACATGCTGGTGTTTATGTCTATTTTATTTCATATCCATCCTCTATAATATTTATATCTATATATATTTCTTCATAATTGTTGAATATTGTTTACTGGCCAACAAATCACAGCAAGTTCCTAATACATGTATATGGCAAATATACATGTATATGGTATAGTAAAATGTGTCATTTGCATTAACAACTAACACTCAAGGATGTGCTGGGGACAGGCTGCCAGTGTTGCCACACATCCTGGCAACAACATAGCATGTCCACAATGTTCAGCACGATGTGAATTGTTATTTAAATAGTTTGAATCCATTATCCCTTTGATTCTGAGAAATCTCAAACTGCAAGTCTGGTTTAGTACTTATCAATGCAAGCAGTAACTTGAAAATTGTCAGCTGCCTGAAATTCAAATGGGATCATATAAGATTCTTTATCATTCTCTATCCTGGAGGGCAATGAGACTCAGTCTTTGGTTGTATTCAAAACACAACTCGGTAGGTTTTTGGATGTTAAAGAAATTTAAGGTTATTGAGTTGGGGCTTGAGCATGGATTTTGAGGTAGCAGACTCACTATTATCATTTGAATTACAAATTGGGCGGTCATGGCAGGGTGGAAAAAGGCCCAATGTGTCCATAAGACATAGGAGCAGAATTAGACCATTCAGTCTGTTGTCTGCTCTGCCATTCCATCCTGTTTGATTTGTTATCCCTCTCAACCACATTCTCCTACCTTAAGCTTTAACACCCTTACTAATCAAGAACCTATCAAACTTGTTTTAAGTATACTCAATGACTTGGCCTTCACAGCCATCTGTGGCAATAAATTACACAGATTTATCTTCCTCTGACTCAAGAAATTCCTCCTCATTTCTGTTCTCAAGGGACATCCTTGTATACTGAGGCTATGCTCTCTGGTCTTCGACTCCCCCATTATAAGAAACATCCTCTCCACACCCACTGTTTATAAGCCTTTCAATATTCCATAAATTTCAATGAGATTTCCCCCTGTCATTCTTCTAAACTCCAAAGATCTAAAACCATCAAATGCTCCTCATTGGTTAATCTTTTCATTCCTGGGATAATTCTCATTAACCCCCTTTAGACATTCTCTAATTCCAGCACATCCTTTCATAGATAAGGGGGCAAAACTGTTCATAATACTCTGTATGGTCTGACTAATGCCTTATAAAGCCTAGGCTAATGCCTGAAGTCCAGTACTGAGTCTGTAGCCATCCATTCCATTGGTATTTCATGTGCTCATCAAAATCCCTCTTAAATGTTGTGGGGTAGGGAGGGGGACTACCTTGAATCTCTCTGGTTGTAGATGATTCAGCATATTTTGGAAATCCAGAGCAACACTGTGTGTGTGTGTTTTCTTTTGCGCTCAGGTTCCTATTAAATCTCTTCCCCTTCAAAGAAAACAAACCTAGTCTCTCCCCATAATGGAAATGTTCCATCCCAGATGATATCTGCGCCTTCCAGTATAACCACTTTCTTCTTATAGTGTGGCAGCCAGGACTGAGCACAATATTACAGCTCCTTTACAAACATAGATGAAAGAGAAAGATGAAAAGAGTGCATCATGGATGAAAGAGAACTTGAGTGCTGTGTGGGAGGAAAGCTTTCGATTGACCTTGGAGTAGGTTAAAAGATCAGGACAACATTGTGAACTCAAGGGCTTGTACTGTGTTGTACCGTTATATGTTCTAAACATTGTACCATAACCTCCCTGCTCTTGTCTTCATTAGTCATCGCATAGAATACAAGTATTCTGTATGCCTTCTTTACCTGTGCTGTTGCCTTAAGAGATCTGTACACCAAATTCTCTGTTCCTTAGTACTTCTTGGGGTCCTACCATTTGTTATGTACCTCTCATTCCCATTTCTTTCAAGATTGTATTTCATCTGTTATTTCTCTTCCTGCCTGTGCCACTTCTATAGCTGGAGACTATTAGGCAATTTTTGAGCATATCTTTTGCATTTAGATTTAGGTCATTAATGTAGGTATCAAATAGCAAGGCTTCTGGCTGCAATTCCTATTTACGTAATCTGTCGCTGGTTCTAAGGGCTGGATGGCCAATTCCTGCTCTTACTACTGTTCTTAGAATTGAGCTTCTTGGTTTTGAAGATTACATCAACAATATAGGTGTCCCCTGCTTTTCAAACGTTTGCTTTACAAAACCTCTCTTTTAGGAAAGACCTACATTAGTACCCTGTTTTCGCTTTCGGAAGGTGTTTTCACTGTTACGAAAAAAATCAGCGCGCGATAAAAGGCAGCGCGCGCCCCGAGCAGCCGCTCTTCCCCGGATTCGGAACAACATTCTCGCTGGTATTGCTTAAACACATGCCTGTGAGCAGTTGTTTGCAAGATGAGTTCTATGGTATTGGAAAAGCCTAAAAGAGCTCGTAAGGGTGTTACACTTAGCGTAAAACTAGACATAATTAAGCGTTTCAATCGTGGTGAACGAAGTAAGGACAAAGTGAGTTTGGATTGTGGAAGCTGACGAAGATGATGTTGAAGAGGTTTTGGCATCCCATGACTAAGAACTGATAGATGAAGAGCTGATGGAATTGGAAGAAAAAAGGAATTGGAAGAAAAAAGGTTAACAATGGAAACCGAATGCAGTAGCAAACTGAACATGAAGCAACTGCGTGAGATTTTTGCTGCAATGATAAAGTACGACTTCAATTTTGAAAGGGTATGTAGGTTTAGGGGATATTTACAAGATGGTTTGAGTCCTTACAAAGAACTGTGTGATAGAAAGATGCGCGAGGCTCAGCAGTCAAGCAAGCCTTCCACATCAGCCACAGCAGACGACGAACCTCGACCTTCGACATTGAGGCGGGCAGAGATAGAAGATGAGCTGCCTGCCCTAATGGAAACAGACGATGACGAGGTGATACCCCAGTGTCCCACCACCCCATCACCCAGGCCACGGACAGATACCGATTCGCGGAGAATGCAGCAGTAGCCGGGAGGCACACAGCACATCTTTAAGAAAAAAGCCGAAATAAACATGCTAATTAATTAGGTGCCGCCCGACACGTAATTGTTGGTCCAGATCAGAGACGACACAATCGGAAATTGGCACTGATCTGGGCTGACAATTATGTGCTGGGCGGCACCTAATTAATTAGCATGTTTGTTTCGGCTTTATTCTTAAAGATGTGCTGTGTGCCTCCCGGCTACCGCTGTACCCCTACATGCTTCGCGGATCAGTATCTGTTGGTGGCCCGGAGGGTGGGGGCCACTGCACCACCCCAACCTGCGATGACTCAGCCTAACACACCACCATCAGTGTACTCGGCGCTGTCCCGATTCCGGTAAGTGATACTACACTGTACATACATTATTTCTACTTTATATAGGCTGTGTATTTTTATGTGTTATTTGGTACGATTTGGCAGCTTCATAGTTTAAAGGTTACTGGAGAGTGCCTGCGCCGTGTTTTTGCCAACAGCGCTTGCGTGAGATTTTCTGCTGACGGCACTTGCGCGAGATTTTCACTACGGAGAACAGTTCGGTAATGATTGTGGAAAAGTATTTCTACTGTACATAGGCTGTGTATTTATCATATCATTCCTGCTTTTACTATACGTTACTGTTATTTTAGGTTTTATGTGTTATTTGGCATGAATTGGTAGGTTATTTTTGGGTCTGCGAACGCTCAAAAAATTTTCCCATATAAATAAATGTTAATTGCTTCTTTGCTTTACGACATTGCGGCTTAAGAACCATTTCATGGGAATGCTGTATCTTCGGATGGCGGGGGAAACCTGTACTTGTCCAAATGAACATTATCTCTCTGAGTTAACTGCTCGAGTGCATCATGGAGCTTGGAGCTTGAAGCTCTATCAAAACTGTGACACATCCACTGAAATGGAAGAATTTCTAATTCAAGGATCAACTTTATTCACATATACATTTACAGGTATTAGGAATTTGTTGTGCATTGCTCAGGGTGTGACATGCAGCAAAAAGAGTTATAAGGAATAAACAATCATAACAAATAAAGTTACAGGTTGAAGTATGGATATGAATTAAAATATACATAAATACCAGCATATATTTACAATGTAAACAACATTATTAAAAAGTGATTTTTAAAGTGTCTATAATGCATATTACAGGCAACTTATAAAACTTCTAAATCCTTTAAACCTGGGGTCCATGGACACCTCAGTTAATGGTAGGTGTCCATGGCATTAAAAAGTTTAGGAACCCCTGACCTAAATATACTTCTGAACTACTCTCACTGCAATCTGCAGCCTGTGGTTTCCCTTCAACATACTTCTAAACTGTCTTAACTAACTAATGATTTCAGAATCTTCTGAAGGACACAGCGGACTTAACACTAAAGCATGCAGGTGAGGTACCTTTAAGCAGATGAAGGTACATCACCATAGCTGAAAGAGAGGGAAGAGGGGAGGTCTCCAAGCCAGGCAAAAGCAACGGGGTATGAACTTCCCCTTCCCAGCACCTTGTTAGCAAACGTACAGTCGCTGGAGAACAAAACTGAGGACCCAAGGGCAAGATGGCTGTTTCACTGATACTTTTAACCACTGGCTTCGGCAGTCTGAGGTACCCATTTGCCTCAAGCAGGCTTCAATCACAGCAAGGTCTGAGAAGAATATGATAACCTGATTCAATGACTTTTGTCCAGCAGCACTTAAATCCACTCTGAAGTGCTTTGAAAGGTTGCTGATGAAACATATCAACTGCTTGAGGAGTGACTTGGATCTGTTCCAGTTTGCCTACTGTCACAATAGGTCACAGCATTTGCCATGTCATTGGCTCTTCACTCAACCCTGGAACATCTGGACAGCAAAGAAGCTCTTTGTCGACTACAGCTCAGCATTCAATTCTATCATCCCCTCAAAACTCATCAATAAGCTTCAAGACCTAGGCCTCAATTCTACCTTGTGCAATGGGATCCTCGATTCCCGTACTTGCAGACCCCAGTCAGCTCGGATTAGCAGCAACATCTCCACAATCACCATCAGCACAGATGCACCACAAGGCTGTGTGCTTATCCCCCTACTTTACTCACTTTACACTTATGACTGTGATGCTAACCACAGCTCAATGCATATTTAAGTTTGCTGACAACACCATTGTCATTAGCTGTATCAAAGGTGATGACGAATCAGTATATAAGATCTGGCTGAGTGGTGCCACAACAACAACAACTCAATGTCAGCAAGACCAAGGAGCTGATTATTGACTTCAGGAGGTGGAAACCAGAGGTTCAGTGGATCCTCATTGGGTGATCAGAGGTGGAGGGGATCAGCAACTTTAAAATCCTCAGTGTTATTATTTTTGAGGATCAGTATATAATCAGTATATAAGATCTGGCTGAGTGGTGCCACAACAACAACAACTCAATGTCAGCAAGACCAAGGAGCTGATTATTGACTTCAGGAGGTGGAAACCAGAGGTTCAGTGGATCCTCATTGGGTGATCAGAGGTGGAGGGGATCAGCAACTTTAAAATCCTCAGTGTTATTATTTTTGAGGATCTGTCCTGAGTCCTGCATGCAAGCGTTATTACGAAGAAAGCACGGCAGCACCTCTACCTTCTTAGAAGTTTGCAAAGGTTCAGCAACTCATCTTAAACTTTGACAAACTTCTGTAGATGTGTAGTGGAGAGTATGTTGCCTGGTTGCATCATGGCCTGGTATGGAAACTCGAATTGTCTTTAATAGAAAAGCCCACAGAAAGAAGTGGATACAACCCAGTCCATCAATGGTAAAGCCCTCCCCACTACTGAGCACATCTACATGGAGTGCTGTCACAGAAAAGTGCATCATCATCAACCCCCATCATCAGCCTCTTGAACCAGAGGAGATAACTTCACTTGTCCCATCACTGAACTGTTCCCATGACCTCTGGATTCCCTTTCAAAGACTCTTCCTGTCATGTTCTGGAGATTTATTGCTTGTCTATTATTGTTACTTTTTTCCTCCTTGTATTTGCCCAATTTGTAATCTTTTGTATATAGGTTGTTTGCCTGTCCTGTTCAGTGATGTCTTTCATTGTTTCTATAGTGTTTCATGAATTTTTATTTACTGTGAATGCCCGCAAGAAAATGAATCTCAGGGTTGTATATGGTGACATGTATGTAATTTGATAATAAATTTTCTTTGAATGTTGTCTTGGACACATAGAATATTTTGATATGTATAGATTTTTTGGGTCTCCTTATTCAGGGGTCCCCAACCTTTTTTGCACTGCGGACCGGTTTAATACCGACAATATTCTTGTGGACTGGCCGACCGGGGGCGGGGGGCAGGAGAGGGGATAGGGTTGCCAACCGACAGGAGTAGCAGTCAAATACGTTGGGTTTACCCCGAGGGACTACAATGACCATGAAGTCTTATGCGGGCACCAGTGCGCATGCATGTACGTGCCGATTTTTTTCTACAAATCGTTTTTGGCGATTCTGTTCGGGGGGGGTGGTGTTAATCGTGACCGGAATATAGGTGATATTTCGTTTCTATAAGGGTTTATCTAACCCATTTAATATTAAACACACAGTGCATATTTTCCTCGCATGAATATAGCGATAAGTCAATTATCAGGGGAGCTTGAAGTAAGTGCTGAACGAACTTCCAGTAGAGTGGTTGAGGCAGGTTCGATATTATCATTTAAAGAAAAATTGGATAGGTATATGGACTGGAAAGGAATGGAGGGTTATTGGCAGAATGCAGGTCGGTGAGACTAGGTGAGAGTAGCGTTCAGCACGGACTAGAAGGGCAGAGATGGCCCGTTTCTGTGCTGTAATTGTAATATGGTTATATAAATAAGTCAATAGCATCATAACATTTTAAGTAACGTTTGGATATTAAACACACAGCACATATTTTCCCGTATGAACATATAAAATGATTGCAACACACCAATATCGCTGAATCAGTGGGAGCCCTGGGCTTGTTTCCCTGCAACAAGACGGTGCCATCGAGGGGTGATGAGAGACAGCGATACTCGAAGGGGGTTCCTTATGTCCAGTCTATTCCGCAATTTAGTTTTCGTTGCATTCATTGCAGAGGTATGTTGGAAATGGAAGCAACGTTTTCAGTGCTTTCCTGGCTATCTCAGGATATTCAGCCTTGACTTTGATCCAGAATACTGGCAGAAATATTATGCCAAACAAACTTGTCAGCCCACCGTCATTTGCAAGCTCGAGGAGTTGATCTCCTTCCCGCGCTGACATGGATGACGCATGGGTAATGACCTCGCGTGCGTAATGGCTCAACAGTGGCTGTGACAGGGAATGAGGAAAGCTGCAGCTGACTCCTATCGCCAAATCATATCATTTCCTCGCGGCCTGGTAGCGCATGCTTTGCGGCCCGGTGGTTGGGGACCACTGTCCTTATTGATGTTATCATATCACAAGTGATCACATTGACAGCTAGTAAACAGGGATGGTGCCAAGAAACTTACAAAAGGAAAACCATGAAGTATGTAGATGGATTTACAGTCAACTAGATAAGAAGGCTGATGATGGCCTGCCAGCTTTTCTAGAGCATTCCAAGAGCAGCACAAGGCACACCTCCAAATAAGGTACCAACCAAATGAAACTGCAGTATGTACTCAGTTGAAATGGATTTGAGATTGTGCAACCAATGGATGAAATCAAAGCTCTGCAGTTCTGCCAGCCACTGTGGGGAATGGTGGTGAAAAATTATACTGGAAACAGAAGAGAAAGTTTGAAGAGCATTCCCATTCCCAAAGATGAATCAGATGCTGTGGGACCCAAGCATTCTAAACATCCATTATGAGTTAACCTGACTGGCTTGTAGCTCCTATTTATCCATACTTTATGATCACTTTGCAGTTCTCACCCCTGGCATCACATTTGTATCTAAGGATGAGTTAAAGTTTATTATCTATTTCAGGTTTCCAACCTTGCTTCTCGAGTTCATTCATCCTAGACCAAATGGCTTAACTTTTTAAGTCCAAACAGGACTAGCTGTCTTCTATTTGCATCAATCTTTAGATTGTGACAGCACCTCCTATGTTAAAAGTTGATGAAAATTACTATCATTCTTCACTCATGCAGTCTCCGCTGTAATTGACCTCACCCCTACTTCTATTAACCTTTCACTATGTGTGTTCTTTCTGTTAGGTGATCTGACAGATTAATGTCATGTTCTGTCTTTACCCTTATTTTTTAATCTACTCGCTCTGAGCATTGTATGTTTACCCTAGTTCTAACTTGAATTCTTAACCTTGTTGAATATTGTGAAGAACCCCATGCACCCCTCATACAAACTCTTCTCCCTCCTGCCGTCTGGCAAGAGGTGCCAAAGCACTTGGGCTCTCACTACCAGACTGTGTAACAGTTTCTTCCCCCAAGCCATCAGACTCCTCAATACCCAGTGTCTAGACTGACATCTATATTATTTATTATATTGAAATTTGTCCTCTACTGTGCCTATTGTCTGGTTTATTAATTATTATTGTACTGCCGTGCACTGTTTTGTGCACTTTATGTAGTCCTGTGCAGGTCTGTAGTCTAGTGTAGTTTTTGTGTTGTTTTACATAGTCTACTGTAGCCTTGAGTTCTCTCACATAGTCTAGTGGAGTTTTGTGTTGTTTCATGCAGCACCAGGGTCCTGGAGGAAAGTTGTCTTGTTTTTACTGTGTACTATACCAGCAGTTTATGGTTGAAATGACAATAAAAAGCGACTTGACTTTTGCCTCCAGTTTTCTTTCTTTTATCAGCTAGAAAGCCTGCCCTTTGTTTGCTCGTTGTTGCCATCTGATGGAAAGGTACTTGAATTGCACCCAACCCACTTCTTTCTCAGGAAGAGTCAGTGACCCAAACCATTGACTGGTTTCTCTTTCCGCAGATGCAGCTTGACTGGCTGACTTCCAATACTTCTGATTTTGTTTCTTTTTCTGGCAACTACAGTTTTATTTGTTATCTGTTTCTATTTTAAGGGAAGTGGTGTTGTTCATTTATAGTTTTGCCTGCCAGTGCTTAAACCCAATCTATCAAAGTTGGATCCATTCTAAATCCACTAAACTTGCCCCTCTTTTCTACTCCACCCCCTCCAATTAAGTATTTTTAGTCTAGATACTGTGGCATGGCTGGAAACATGACCAGGATTTGATCCAGCAAGATGAGGGCAAATTTGAGTGGTTACTGAAGGGCAAGGGTGATTCAAGATGGTGATAGTTTGAAAATATGAAGGAGTCAAAGTTCTTGTGGAATTTTTTGAAGAGAAGGATTTTAAGTGTGGACATGAAATAGGGGAGGGAATGCGATGAGGGAATGGAATTATTCATGATATGGGTTAGCATGAGAACCAGGAAGATTGCTTAAGTTAGTGAGAATGAGATCAAGCTGCAAGGTAAAATTGAGAGAGTTTAGATCTTTCATAACTTTTCTGTCTTAAAGTGATTAACAGCTCATAAAGTAGTTTTGACAGGAAAAACAGCTATGTTGCACACTGCTTGCTCTCATGAATAGCAGGAAAGCTCTCTTAATAAAACTAGTTGATGATAAATACAGATTGGGACTCCCAAGGATAACTGATTTTCACGAGAATGTCATGGATTTTGAAATGTCCTAATGTGATTGGGTGGAAAGTGGGATGCTGGTAAGATTGTGTCAGGTGTATTGTGTGGTTTAGTTTTCATGTTTGGAAGGTTGATTGCTGGGGTGAAATGATTGACACAGGAAGTAAGGCAGAGCAGATTGAAGCATAGAAGAATGAGAGGTGATCTTAATCTGGGGGTAGGGTGGTGATGCTGAGAAGATTTTCTTTTCCTTCGGAACCAGCTGTTATAGTTTCAGAATAAGCAATTGCCTGTTTTGGATGAAAATGAAGAATTTTTTTCTCCGTACAAGGATTTGTGATTTTTTAATTTCCCTTGAGTTGAATCTCTGAACATATTGAGGAGGAAGATGAGAGGCAATTGCATTACAAAGGAGTGAAGGGTTATGCAAAGTGGTGTTGAGAGCAAGATTAGATCAGCCACCATTTAAGGAAAGATACAGTGGTGCTGGAAGCAGTTTAGAGGTTTACTCCAACACCTATCATGGATGAATTGACTTGTGAGGAGCAGTTGGACTTGTATAAGCTGGAGGTTAAAAGAGTGAGTTGGGAATTAGGTGACACAAGGATAACAAATGGATCCCTAACACAAGTTGATGCTTATATTTATTTTACAGGAGTAAATTCTCCTGCTAGGGAATAAAGAAAATTATTTACTAAGGACTGTGCACCTTTGGAACTCTTCAAAGGCCAGCAAAGCAGAGTCTTCAAACATTTTTAAGGCAGAATGAGAGAGTTTCTTCAGGGAAACCTGGGTGTATAAAAGGGTCCCTGGATTCTCAGGAATGAGGTGATGAGGTTACAGTCAGATCAGCCATGCTGTCAAATGATGGGGCAAGTTTGACAGACCAAATGACAGCTTCGTGCTTGTGTGAGGACTTGGTTAAAGACTATTCTTATGAAGACCTTAACTGCCGAGTAGGAAGCAGACTCTACTGTAATTATTGAAACTGGACATGTACTTTCTTAAAACTGTTCAGGATTTAGGCATTTGTGATCCCCAGCACATTCTCGTCATCACGAATGAAGAAAATGAGATTGCGTAATCACTCCAGATGTCAGAATTTTCCTGCTCCTGATGTCTGGTTTCTTAGTAGTTGGGTGGACTTTGGAAGCTTGCCAGTCTGCAGAAGGGCTGAGACCGGTAAAAAGCATACTGTGAAAAGAGCAAAGACACTGGCAGGTTGAAAGACTGTGATGCATTTCCAGTCCAAGAGTGCTTTGTATTTATAATTTATTACCTCCTTGGGCCTTCAGGGGTTTTCTGGTTAAACCATTTCCTTTCCTGATGTAGAAATCATGAGTTTTTACTGGTTCTATTTGTGGTAGACCTGCAGTTGACCAGGTATTGTGGATTCTCTGACTTCTGGTGGTTGGGAGTTGCTGACCTGGTTGGAAGGGTTCAAGTGAAAGGCTGAGACTGTTCATGCTGATCTTAACTTTGCTTCTTTAGAGTCAGGTTGATGCAAATGCAGCAGTGAATTAGGATGTGGTCAGTGCAGTGGTTCCCTGCACCCTCATGGTGTTGATAATGCAACTGCCCTTGTGGATAGTCACTCCAATGGAGTACAGTACTAATCTAATGGGTGTCGGTTCACAGACTGAGAACATTACCTGGAAATCTTGTTCTTTCTGCCTGAAATGGTGTCGGTTATGAAGGGACCACATTCTCTGTTTAGTCAGGGTAAAGTCTGTTGTTAGCTTTTACCAACCCCTTCTCTGCTAATTTTACTTTTCCAGGGGTTTACATCCTTGTAGCTGGACATTGAAGCCACCAAGGAGAACTGGCTCACTCCCCCCCCCCCCCATCTGAATTCTTTTGAGGAATTTCTCATGGTCCGAACAAAATACTTTGGTTTCATTTGTTGGCTCCCTGCTAGAGTTAGCAATTGAATTGCGAGAGTGTTTTTAAGTCCACAAAGGGATTTGCTAAAACTTTACGTTATGTTATTGCTGACAATGTGAACAGCTGGATGAGATGGGCTCTGCCAGTTGTCTCCCCCTGTCCCTATTGATGACTCTTGAGTTCCAGGATTTGAGTGTGATGTAATGATCAGATCTGCCACATTTGGGGTTAAGATTTTAGGATGAGTTTAATCAAACCATAGAGTGAAATGTGTTGTTTGCATCAATGAGCAGCACCACCTGAGAGTGTGTGGGTAGGAGGGGTGCAACCCGCAAGTGTCAGCATGCTTCCAGTGCCAACATAACACGCTCACAACTTGCAAACCAATGTGGGAGGAAACCAGGGCAGAAGAAATTGAGAAGAAACCCAGGTGGTCACAGGAGGAACATACAAAATCCTTACAGAAAGCATGAGAGTTGAACACTGATTGCTGGCACTGTAAAGTGTTACGCTAACCGCTAAGCTACCGTTGTCCACAGGGTGATTTTCCTGGTCTTCAGCTTCATTTTTGCAAAGTCCAAATGAGCCCTTCTTGGTTTCCTTCAATATGGGGTGGTAGTTACACACCAGTTTTGGCTTGCACATGAGGTGTAGTACTTCTTGGTTGCGGTGGGGAGGAATAAAGAGCCTAGCTCCCAAATTGCTCTCGTTGGATGCTAGTAGCTAGCTCTGAGTTGGGTTCAGGGCAGTGTGAGGGGAGAGATTCAACTCTGGATCTGATGCAGATTTGGGAAAACTGGTGCATTCAAAGTAGGGCTGGTTGCCACCAATCTCAGTGCCAGAGGAATTGCACAAAAACCTGTGTTGGCTTTTCTCTGTGTTCAGAATCAAACTGACACCCAAGTTTCAAAGAAAAAACTAGTGTCTGTGTGTTTGATTCAGAATTAGGTTAATTACCATTGACATGTCATGAAATTTATTTTGTGGCGGTAGTATAAAACATAATGAAATACTAGTGACACACATCAAAGTTGCTGGTGAACGCAGCAGGCCAGGCAGTATCTCTAGGAAGAGGTACAGTTGACGTTTCAGGCTGAGACCCTTCGTCAGGACTAACTGAAAGAAGAGCTAGTAAGAGATTTGAAAGTGGGAGGCGGGAGATCCAAAATGGTAGGAGAAGACAGGAAGGGGAGGGATGGAGCCAAGAGCTGGACAGGTGATTGGCAAAAGGGATATGAGAGGATCATGGGACAGGAGGCCTAGGGAAAAGGGGGGGGGACCCAGAGGATGGGCAAAAGGGTATAGTGAGAGGGACAGAGGGAGAGAAAGGAGAGAGAGAAAAATAATGTGTGTATATAAATAAATAACGGATGGGGTACGAGGGGGAGGTGGGGCATTCTTTTTCTCTCTCTCCTTTCTCTCCCTCTGTCCCTCTCACTATACCCCTTGCCCATCCTCTGGGTTTTCTCCCCCTCCCCGTTTTCTTTCTCCCTAGGCCTCCTGTCCCATGATCCTCTCATATCCCTTTTGCCAATCACCTGTCCAGCTCTTGGCTCCATCCCTCCCCCTCCTGTCTTCTCATAGCATTTTGGATCTCCCCCTCCCCCTCCCACTTTCAAATCTCTTACTAGCTCTTCTTTCAGTTAGTCCTGATGAAGGGTCTCGGCCCAAAACGTCGACTGTACCTCTTCCTAGAGATGCTGCCTGGCCTGCTGTGTTCACCAGCAACTTTGATGTGTGTTGCTTGAAATTCCAGCATCTGCAGATTTCCTCATGATAACGAAATAGGATATTTACAAAAAGATATATAATAATAAATAGTGTAAAAAGAGAGGAAAATTGTGAGGTAGTGTTATGGACCACTAAGCAAACCACTATCTTGTCGTAGGGTTTGGAGGCTTGTGTGCCTCAATAACCTGGAGAACTGTGTTGACTGGAGTCAGGGCCTTGTGCTTTGGCTCTTGGTAGGGTCACCCATGCCAGTCAGATCAAAGGGTGTTGGCCAGACTAAATGTGCTCCACCAGTCTTCCAGTTATGATAGATCAGCTCCCAACTAACAACCCTAACTGGTCAAACAAAATTGTTACAGAAAGAGCAATGAAGAATCCTATATTTGTGTGTGACTGTATGGACAGACAGATGGAGTTCTATGTTTGCTGCATTTTTCCACACGCTGTATGTTCTAACGTCTGCCCTGCTGTTCTACTTCTGTTTCATATTGCAACGCTCCAATTAGCTAGCGTTTAAAATGTATATCTCTGGAGTTATTCATGATGACAAGTTGTTGAGGAGCAAGAAATACTGCATTTATTTGTATTCCTATGGTGTTTTTTATTTGTGATATTTAGAGCTCAATGCTGTGATTTGATTATATCTGCTGTTTCAGTAATAGGTGAAGATTGTATTTGCTGATATTTGTTCTTTGCTGCAAACAAGTGACAGTGTAGTCACAATCGGGTTTGGGGCTAAAGCCTGGGGTTTATAAACTGCACATTTCCATAGTCTGATTCCTTGTGTAGAGGGTCCGAGAGATGTGTGTGAACGTTTATAGATTGCAATGTATTGGGTTGGTGGCCTTACAAAGTGGAAATGTAGAATCTGTTTAATGTGTGATTATAGAAATACTGGGTTATTTAACAATCTAATAGTGAGGTGGATGGTTTTTACATGGTAACGGGGTTTAGCACTGGTTAACGTCATCTATTCGAGTTTTTATTTTTTTGTTTCAGTTGTGTACGAGTGGAGGAGCATCAAGCTGTTGACATTGACCTGTATCACTGTCCAAAATGTGCCGTATTGCATGGGGCCTCTCTGAGTAAGTACAAAGATAGAACCATTCTAAGATAATATCTTGCTGCTTGAATGATGGTTCACTTTTCTTTAAATGTTTTTTAAAAATTAGAAAATGGAGACAGCTTTGAAACTTTGGTGATCTCTATCATGCAAAGCACAATTCTGTAGATGGTTAAAATTGAAAGTAAAAATGTAAAATACTCAAAATAGTCAGTAGGTTGGGCAGCATCTCTAAAGAGACACTCGAGATGACTGCTGTAGGTTAAAGGGCCCTTCTCAGAACTTGGAATCAGAGAAAATCAAAGTTGCAGGGAGGGAGGAATAGATGGGACAAAAGAATTATGTCTGATAGGGAGAGACCAGGCTTGCCCTGGGGATGAGTTGTCAGCTATTTCAATCTGGTTGAGGAGAGAACGTGAGTTGTGAAATGCAGAACTGTAGGATGTGGGTATTGCATCTCTTGCATTGCATGGTAAAATATCATGGGGATGGGAGTAATTGGTGGTGATAGAAGAGGGAATAATTTCTTCAAAATGCTGAAAAAGTAGGGAAAAATGTCATTTGCTGGAGTTTGAGTGGTGAAACTTGTGAATGATGATCATTTGAATGTGAAGGCTGGTGGGAGGTGTAGACCGGGTTTTATCCTTGCAGTATCCAGGAAGAGGGTGATAAGAGCAGAACGTGAGGTGGCCAAGGGATCTATGGTGGAGAGGCAGACCCAGCACCTGTGTCTCACCAGAGCGAATGAAATGGCCATGAAGGAATGGGACGGGGGTTGGATGGCAGACGGGTGGGAAAGGAAAGGAGCCTTTCCAGGAGGCAGGGTGAGAGGAAGTATAGTTGAGATGGCTATGATGGTCCATAAGGCAGAGGTGGTGAACATATGGCATGCATGCCGTGTGTGTGTGTGCGTGTGTGTGTGTGTGCGCGCGCGCCCTTAACTCCTGGAGGACGCCATCATGAGAAGTTTTTTTTGGTATGCTCATCAGTCTTAGGTGTCTGAAACCCGGTGGAGCCCACCTCTCTCCAGGTTTTTTTTACGAGGTCAAGTTGTTAGCTTGACGCTCACCCCAGGCATGGATGCAGAGCGTGCAAGGGAGCCGGCCGAATTCGAACTCGGGACCTCTCGCCCCAAAGTCCAGTGCTGATTCCACTGCGCCACCAGCCGGCTTATGCCTAAGATGGCACGGGCAAAAATTGTTAGCATGCAGCATACCGTGCCATCCCTCAATTCTTTAAACTCCACCCATAATAAAAAGATGCCTAATGATTATCTTTGCTACTAAATAAAGCAGTGAACGATTTAAAAAAAATTACAACCCAAGACAGTGAGATGTTTTCACAGGAGAACATGTGACGTTAAATGAATAGTTTTGAAATCCTTGCAGACTTAGTGTAAACATTTAGTATTTGTTTAGTAAACAGTTACAAGTTAGAAATTGTTATTTTTAATTGTCTTTTTATAAAAATAATTTTGAACAGGTTTTCTAAAATGCTTAAATTATTTCAGTCTGTCTATTTTATCAGTAAAATAATGAATACATGTAAATAAAAGGGCTCATCCTTTTTCCTTAAAAAGGTCTGTAATTATTGTTACTAATTCATAATCAAGGATAATCAATGCTCAATGCTCAAAATTCCCATGGCATGTGAGAGAATTTTTGCTGATCTGGTCACAAGCTCTCAGAAAGGTTTGTCACCCCTGCCATAAGCTATTAATGGTTGTTTGTCACTGTCCTATTCCCATGAAGTGCCAGAAGAGAAGAGTTAGAGGTAGATCACGTGAAGAATGAGAGCAATATGGGAATTGCCTTCAAAAGTGAAATTTAAGTTCTGTATGAATGAAGAAAACAGTACCAGTGCAGTCGATAGGTAAGGAGGGAGACTGGGTAGGATGGAACTCAGACTGTTCTATGTGTCCTACAGACAGAGATAGGGCCCTTCTATTAAGTTCTTCTGAGAGTACTACAGGAGTTCCTGTAGAAGGTATCCTTAGTCCTCCTCTATAATTTGAGGTATGCTAGATGAGAAATAGGCCTCCTGCCTACAGCTAGGTGAAGACAGTCCCTAGTTATCTGTGTTTAATTTTAGAATTTTGTGAATAAGCTGCAGACACAAGAAGCAACTTAATGAAATGGCTCTTTGAGGAACAATAGCACGTTATTGTCACTCAGTGGCTGAAAGAACAGCAGAAAACCACGATGAGCTGTGCAAGTTCACAGATGTGTCGAGTGGAGAGGGGTAAAGGCACCTTGATTTTTAGTGGGCAAAGTTGTGTTGAAATGGTATTTTTGAAGGAAGATTAAGCAGGGAATCATCAAATTTTAAATACTCATCAAAGTTTTTTTTTGTGTGAGTGAGCAGAGCAAGAAGGGTGTAGCATCCCATTCACATTCTTTCCTATGTAGCAAACATTGGGTCCCAGAAAACGCTCTAGAATTGCCCTTGTTTATATGACTCGTACTAATGCCAGGCTAAACGGCGCAGTAGCTATATAGAACAGTGTAGCTTTTGGCTCACGATATTGTGCTGATCTTTTAATTTACTCCCAAGATCAATCTACCCCTTCTATCTCACACAGCCTTCCCTTTTTCTGATGAAGGGTCTTGGCCTGAAACACCAACTGTTTCTTCTTCTCCATAGATGCTGCCTGAGCTGCTGAGTTCCTCCAGCATTTTGTGTTACTATTGTATTCCAGACTCTAACCATCCTCTACGTGAGGAGGAGGAAGAAGTGTCTTCCTATATGTCCCCTGTAAACTTCTTGTTGTGGGCACTTACAGTTGCAAGAAAAAAATTGTGAACCCTTTGCAACTACCTGGTTTTCTGCATTAATTACTCATTAAAATATGCTCTGATCCTCATCTAAGTCACAATAATAAACAAACACAATATGCCTAAACTAATAGCACACTAACAATTGTACTTTTCATGTCTTTATTGCACACATTTTTAATTATTTGCAGTCCAGGCTGGAAAAAGTGCGAACCTCTGTATTTAATAACTGGTAGAACCTCCTTTAGTGGCAATAAACTCCACCAAACATTTCTTGTAGCTGCTGATCAGACTTGCACAATGGTGAGAGAGAATTTTAGACCATTCCTTCATACAAAACTGTTTCAGTTCATCAATATTTCTGGGGTACCTTGCATGAACAGCCCTCTTCAGATCATGCCACAGCATCTCAATTGGGTTCAGGGCTGAACTCTGACTTAGCTATTCCAAAACACATTTTCTTCTTTTTAAACCTTTCTGTTGTTGATTTACCCTTGTTGATCATTGTCCTGTTGTATTATTCAACTTCTATTAAGCTTCAGATGATGGACT
The DNA here is from genome assembly GCF_963921235.1 of Mobula hypostoma. Taxonomy (NCBI): domain Eukaryota; kingdom Metazoa; phylum Chordata; class Chondrichthyes; order Myliobatiformes; family Myliobatidae; genus Mobula; species Mobula hypostoma. Next base: position 55,313,437 of record NC_086105.1, on the reverse strand, counting down.
GACATTCTCCTGTAAAATATCTTGATACAATTTTGAATTCATTGTGCCCTCAATTGCAAGCTGTCCATGCCCTGAGGCAGCAAAGCAGCCCCAAACTATGATGGTCCTTCCACCATGCTTCACAGTTAGGATGGGGTTTTAGTGTTGGTGTGCAGTGCCCCTTTCCCTCCAAACATAGTGGTATGCGTTTCTGCCAAAATTTTCAACTTCTGTCTCACCTGTCCACAGAACAGTGTCCCAGAAATGCTGTGGAACATGCAGGTGGTCTTTTGCAAACTTGCAATGTGTAGCAATTTTTTTTTGTTTTGGAGAGCAGTTGTTTCATCTGTGGTGTGCTTCCACGAACACCATTCTTTTTCAGTGGTTTTCTTATAGTGGGCATATGAACAGAGACTTTAGCACATTCTAGAGATTTCTGCACGTATTTTGCTGTCTTGGGTTCTTTTTCACCTCCTTCAGCATTGCATGTTGCGCTCTTGGTGTGATCTTTGCAAGACACCCATTTTTAGGGACAGCAGAAACAGTACTGAATTTCCTTCATTTGTAGACAATTTCTCTTACTGTGGACTGATGAATACTCAGGTCTTGAGAAATGCTTTTGTAGACTTTTTCAGCTTCATGCACCTCTACAGTTCTTCTAAGGTGCCTTCAAAAGTTGTTTTGGTGGAGGCATGGTGCACATAAGCAGATCTTTCTTGAGAAGAGCAGGATCTGTCATTAACCTGACTTTGTGTGTCTTTTTTTTTATAGGGTAGGGCACCTCTACAACCCACAACTCTAATCTCATCTCATTGATTGGAAAACCTGGCTCCAAATAGCTTTTGCTGAAGGCATTACCCCAGAGGTTCACATACTTTTTTGAACCTAGACCATGATTGTTTAAATTTTGTACTCACTATTGACGAGAAATGCAATTGTTCGTGTGTTATTAGTTTAGGCAGGTTGTGTTTGTCTTGTTATTATGCCTTAGATGAAGATCAGACCTCATTTTATGAGTAATTAATGCAGAAAACCAGGTAATTGCAAAGTTCACAAACTTTTTCTTGCTACTGAATGTAGAGGACACCAAGCTTTGAGCACTAAGTACATTACACCAGACCAGAAGTGGTGCAATGAAGCGCTACTTCTAAGGATTGCTGGGATCCTTTGATAGAGAGAAATGATAAGTAAAAGAGTAGGTGTTGTATCTCCTGTGGTTCCACGTTTCTCTTGTAGTCTGCTTATGGGTCTTTGACTTGAAATGTTAACAATGTCTTTCATTCCACTGACACTGCCTACCCTGCTGAGTGTTCCCAGCATTTTCTGCTTGTATTTCAGATGTCCAGCTCCTGTGTTTTATTTTTTTCGCTGTTTCATTTATTGTTGCAGATCTTTGAGTAACCTGTGTTTGCCCTGCTTTTTGACTTAGTGAAAACACGGAAGAACTGGCACCGACATGACTACACAGAGTCCACGGATTCAGTTAAACAGATCCAGGCAGGTACACCGGTTTTCATCAGGCATCTCCGAGCCCGACACTTCCCCAGGTACGCAAGCCTTTCATCAGCTGCTATGTCTGAAGCATGTTAAACACTTGGCCATTCATGCATCAGTACCAGACTTGGCCCTATTATTTTGTGTTCTAATACTCGAAAGATGTTTCGTAGGCACTCACACCAAGGTAAAGGGAGTAATCGCTTGTCAATGTCGAAGCGAAGTAAATTTACGTCCCCATATACTACCTTGAGATTCATTTTTTTGCAGGCACTTACAGGAAAATTAAGAAATGCAACAGAATTTATGAAAACTATACGTAAACAAAGACTGATAAACAATGAACTTGCAAAAGAACACAAACTGTGAAAATAAAAAATAATACTGAGAACATGTGTTGTAGAGTTCTTGAAAGTGAGTCTGTAGATTATAGAAGTTATTCACACTGGTTCCGAAGCCTGATAGTTGTAGGCCAATAACTGTTCCTGAACCTGGTGGTGTGCGACTTGGAAGGCTGTTATACCTCCTGCTGATGGTAACAGGGCAAAGAGTGGATGGAGGTGGTAATCCATGATGGATGCAGTTTTCTTGTGGCAGCGCTCCTTGTAAATGTGTTCAGAGGTGGGGAGGGCTCTGCCTTGATGGATTGGACTGTATCCACCTCTGTCTGTAGAAATTTCTCTTCCTGCGCATTGGTATTTCCATACCAGGCTGTGCATCTAAAGAAATTCATCAAAGTTTTAGATGACATGTTGAATCTACGCAATCTTCTAAGAAAGTAGGAGCTGTGGTGGCACTTGCGTGCTCGTCTCAGGGCAAATCCTCTGACGTGTTTCTTGTGGCAAGTAGTCATCTCCTGCATATTGCCAAAGCCTTTCTAGTGTATTCTGCAGAGTGTAACCTGTATGTGGCAAATGGAATGCTGGTACACTACTGAGGAATTTCCCTAACTGATACATTTCCCAGTTCCTGCTTTTACAGATGGGTACTCACAGGAGCATAATAGCAGTAGACTACAGAGTTCGCAGCTGGCATACACTTTACATGGAAGGGACTGCTGGGATCAGCCACGGGCTGACCATAATGTTGGAATCTATTGTGAAAATGTGATAACAAACCACCTTGAATCAAATAATAGTAGTCAGCATAGTCAATATGGATTTGTGTAAAAGAAAATAATCTTTTACTCATTTACTGGAGTTTTATTTTGATGATATGATTCGATAAGGGAGAACCAGTGGATTTTTGAAAGCCTTTTGATAGAGTTCTACCAGGAGGTTGGTCATAGAGTTATATAGAAATTAAACAGACCCTTCAGCCCAACTCATCCATGCTATCCAAGGTACCTTCCTGAACTTGCCCTATTTGCCTGCATTTGCCCACATCCTTCTAAACATTTCCTATCCTTGTATCTGTCCAACTGTCCTTTAAACATTGTAGTTGTAGCCACCTGCACTATTTCCTCTGGCAGCTCACAGCATGCTCTGTGTGTGGGGGGGAGGGGGGAAGTTGGGGGGGGGGTGACCGGTCCCTAAGGTCTCCTTTAAATCCTTTCCCTCTCCCCCGAAACCTCAGTCAAATCCATTCTCAGTCATCTAAGCTCCAGCGAATATGAGTCTAGTCTTCACAACCTTTCCTCATAAAACATTCCAACATTCCAGTGATCAATTTAGTAACCATTGTTTGAACTGGTCAAACAAGGTTAAAACTCATGGACTGGGGATTAATGAAAGCAGGAAGCAAAGAGTGGGAATAACTAAATAGTTCCATGGTTGGCAGACAAGACTGATGGAATACTGCTGGGATCAGAATTTAGGCCTTGAATACTCACAATCTGCTCCAGTCATTTGGTTGAGGGGACCAAGTATCACATTTCCAGGCTCTCTAACCGGGGTGGGATTTTGATTGGGGAGGAAGATGTGAGGAGGCTTCAAGGGGTAATGTGCGGAGAAACCGAGTAATTGCATGGGAATGTGGCTGATGGAATATAATGTGGAAAACGTGAAGTCATCTACTTTGGTGAATAAAACAGAAAAGCAGATAGTTTTGTTTTTAAGTGGTGAAAGCTTGAGTATTGTTGACCTTCAAGAGAACTTGTACACAAGACATTGAAAGATAAAATACAAGTGAAACTAGAAAGAGAGATGAGAAATGGCACGTCAGCCTTTATTATGAGAGGATTTGAATGCAGGTGTAGTGAAGCCATACTGTAGATGGAGGCGGCTCTGGTGAGACTTCCTTTCCCATAGAAAGGATGTACTTGCTGCTGATGGACTGCAACACAGTTTACTTGACTGGTTCTTGGCGTTGCCTTTCTCTCCTTGGCTTGATTTAGCAGCTATGACTGGTTCTGGGCTGTCCAGTCAACAGGATCATCTAGTCCAGTCCTCTCAAAATTCTATAGGTTTGTGAGATTTACGCTCATTTCTCTGAATCCCAGTGAATGTAGACCTAATCGTCCTGATCTTTCCTCAAACTCCAGTCTGGTATCTCATGTTTAGCCCTCTGTTCATGCAGGAACACCTTTGTTCAGATAAGGAGATAAAAACTATGCTGATGAAGTGAAACAAAGGCCCTGCGCAGGTGCAGTAATGTGTCAAAGGCAGCATACCACTTGCCTTTCCAAATATTTGCTGCACCTGATGTCTGCTTTCAGTGATTGGGTACAAAAGACACACGTTTTCAGTGCACCTCCCCCTTTGCAGTCTATCCACCATTCAATCTGACTTTCTAATTTTGGGAGCGGCTAACCTTGCATTTATTCACATCACACTGAATCTGTTGTGTGTTTGCCCACTTGCAGAATTGGTCTGAATTGTATTGCATCCTCACAGTACACACTTTTTCCTGAGCACCCCCACCCCCAGCTTTCTTTCCTCATCCAAATGATTGATAGACAATGAGAATAGTTGGGCTCCGTCACTGATCCCTGCGGCGCCTCATCAATCATTGCTTGCCATCTGGAAGAAAGATCCATTTGTTCCCACTCTGTTTCCTGTCAACCAGTTCTCCGTCTGTGCCAGTATTTCAGTCCCAGATCCCATGTGCTACACTCTTGTGCACTAACCCCGAATGTGGGACCTTACCAAAAGCTTTCAGAAAGTACAAATCCACCACTCGCTTATCTATTCTACTAGTTGCATCCTAAAAAAACTTCATTAGATTTGTTATGCAGGATTTCATGCTGTCTTTATCCAGTACCATTAATGCTATCCAACTGTTCCATTATTGCATCTTTTATGCTTGGCAAGGATTTTTCACACTGCTGGTGTTGCAATAGCTGGTCTTTGTTTTTTTTCCCCCTTCTCTCCATTTTTTTTAAATGGTGCGTTTGCATTTGCTGACTCCTCCCCCTACCAATTCTCCAGTGTTTAAGAATTTTGCAAGATGACCACTACTTCTAAGGTCACTTCCCTTGACGTTTTAGGAAGTAACTTATCATATGCTAAAAACATATCAGCCTTTTAATGCCTTTAGTTTCCTTGGCCTCATTTCTGTACTAATACTGGTTTCTATTCAGTTCCTCTCCCTCAGCTCACCTTTAGCTTCCTAATGTGTCTGGGAGATTATTTGTCCCCCTCTTGTGAAGACAGAACTAAATTTTGTGTTCAATTGTTCTATCATTTTTGGTTTTCAATTATGATTTCTCACTTCTGACTGTAGGCATCACACATTTGTCTTCACTAATCTATTGTTCATATTTTATAGAAGCTTATGTATTTAAATCTTCCGTTCCTTCCACCACTACCCCAAGTAATCATTTTGTTCTCCTTTGGTAGATTCCAAACTGCTTCCAATTCCAATCTGCTGTTTTCTCAAGTAGTTATATAGAAATTCATGTGTCCTTTTGTTTTATCACTATCCCTCATTTCCTTTGTAAGGCACATTTTTGAGCCCTTTTTTTGTAAAACAAAACACTTTTTTCTGCCTGATGAGAATAAATAATCATTGTAATTCATTTGATCTTCAGATATTATTGTCTATCCACTATCAGCCCACTTAGTAAAGTTCCCCAATTTATCATTGCCAACATGCACCTCTTACCCTAGCTTTTATTCATTCAGAACCCTAAAATTTGATTGAGCTACTTCGTTTTATTGAATAATGCTGTCATGCTTTTCCCAAAGAGAACAAGAACAAAATTGTAAAAGCCTGCCCTTTTGTTGGTTCCTCAGTATTTTGATCTCAAAAAAAAATCACTTCCACACTCCAAGACTGACTATTACTCCACATTAAGAATAATTTGGCGATGCCAACCATGAATGGATTGTAGTCACCTGTGATAATGGTGGTGAATCTTTGGGATTAACGACTCGAGTCTGTGAATGATCAGTCACCAGATCATTCAAACAGAGATCAATAGTCTTTTGGATATTAAGGGAGCCAGGGAATGTGGGAACAATGCAGAAAAGTGGCATGGATGTTAAAAGTCAACCATGACACCAAACAGTGGGCATGGCCAAAGGGCATATTTGAAAATGACTAATCATGAGATGCCCTGTCTGTTGTTGTCTTGCAATTGAGTTATTCTGACTCGTGTTTTACTAAGGCAATCAAATACTGTGGCTGCACAAATCTGATGTGTTGCACCAGTTTCAGATGGAAAAGAGAGAGGAGGGAATTGGCAGTATTTTCAGACGTTGCTTCAGATTCCTAACTTCTGCTTTGGGCTTTCTGAGTCATTAAGAGTGGGAAGGGAATAAGTAGGAAGCAGGAAGTTATTTATATAAGGCTTTTCATTTCTCTTGCAGAATGTTCTGAAGTGCTTGATGGCCATTTCAGTAGATTTTATTTTAAGTAATATCAATCTTGAAGAGTAGGAATGTTATGAAGCAACTTGTGCACTGCCAATTCTCACAAACAGCAATAATGTCGTGACCAAATAATCTGTGTTACATTGAGTGAATGATAAATATTAACCAGTGTACCAGAAATAAATTCCTTGGTCATCTTCAAAATATGGTGAAGTGGGAACTTTTCCACCTGTCTTAGAAAAGATGGGATCTTGATTTCAGGTTTCATCTAGAAAAACTTATTAAGACCATAAGAGATAGGAGCAGAAGTAGGCCATTTGGCTCATTGAGTCTGCTCCGCCATTCAATCACGGCTGATCTAATTCTTCCAGTCATCCCCACTCCCCTGCCTTCTCCCCATACCCTTTGATGCCCTGGCTAATCAAGACCCTATCTATCTCTTCCTTAAATACACCCAATAACTTGGCCTCCACAACCGCTCATGGCAACAGATTCCACAGATTTACCACCCTCTGACTAAGGTAATTTCTCCGCATTTCTGTTCTGAATGGACGTTCTTCAATCCTGAAGTCATTCCCTCTTGTACTAGACTCCCCTACCATGGGAAATAACTTTGCCATATCTAATCTGCTCAGGCCTTTTAACATTCGGAATGTTTCTATGAGATTCCTTCCTCATTCTCCTGAACTCCAGGGAATACAGCCCAAGAGCTGCCAGATGTTCCTCGTACGGTAACCCTTTCATTCCTGGAATCATTCTTGTCAATCTTCTCTGAACCCTCTGCAATGTCAGTATATCCTTTCTAAAATAAGGAGCCCAGAACTGCACACAATACTCCCAAGTGTGGTCTCACGAGTGCCTTAGAGCCTCAACATCACATCCCTGCTCTTATTTTCTATACCTCTAGAAATGAATGCCAACATTGCATTTGCCACCTTCACCACCGACTCAACCTGGAGGTTAATCTTTAGGGTATCCTGTACGAGGACTCCCAAGTCCCTTTGCATCTCTGCATTTTGAATTCTCTCCCCCATCTAAATAATAGTCTGCCCGTTTATTTCTTACACCAAAGTGCATGACCGTACACTTTCCAACATTGTATTTAATCTGCCACTTCTTTGCCCATTCCCCTAAACTATCTAAATCTCTGTGCAGGCTCTCTGTTTCCTCAACACTACCCACTCCTCCACCTATCTTTGTATCATCAGCAAATTCAGCCACAAATCCATTAATCCCGAAGTCCAAATCATTGACACACATCATAAAAAGCAGCGGTCCCAACACCGACCCCTGTGGAACTCCACTGGTAACCGGCAGCCAGCCAGAATACGATCCCTTTGTTCCCACTCACTGCTTTCTGCCGATCAGCCAATGCCCCACCCACACTAGTAACTTCTCTGTAATTCCATGGGCTCTTATCTTGCTAAGCAGCCTCATGTGCAGCACCTTGTCAAAGGCCTTCTGAAAATCCAAGTACAGCACATCTACTGCATCTCCTTTGTCTACCCTGCTTGCAATTTCCTCAAAAAATTGCAGTAGGTTTGTCAGGCAGGATTTTCCTTTCAGGAAACCATGCTGGCTTTGGCCTATCGTGTCATGTGCCTCCAGGTATTCCGTAATCTCATCCCTAACAATCAATTCCAACAACTTCCCAACCACTGCTGTCAGGCTAACAGGTCTATAGTTACCTTTCTGCTGCTTCCCATCCTTCTTAAATAGCGGAATAACATTTGCAATTTTCCAGTCATCCAGTACAATGCCAAAATCTATCGATTCTTGAAAGATCATCCAATCTCTCCAGCTACTTCCTTCAGAACCCGAGGGTGCATTCCATCAGGTTCAGGAGATTTATCCACCGTCAGACCATTAAGCTTCCTGAGCACCTTCTCAGTCGTAATTTTCACTGCACATATTTTCACTTCCCTGACTCTCTTGAATGTTCGGTATACTACAACAATAATGTCTCATTCCAACAAGTTTAGAGCGGAGATTCAAATCTTCCCATATATGAAGAACTGCAACCTCCCTCAAAGAGTAAGAATTTCCATCAATGACAAAAGGGAAATAATGTAGGGCCATGGTCTGGGTGCAGTTCGATGGGACTTGGAGAATAATAGTTCAACACACACTAAATGGGCTGAAGGGCCTGTTTCTGTACTATAGTGCTCTACGACTATCATCAATCAGCTGCTGAAATCCCTTACTGCTGCAACTGCATTATAAGCTCATCCTGCTGGTACACACTAGTCACAAACCTGATTGATGTCAGCTACCTTTCCAACCTTCAGCCACCCAAACTCTCAACAAATTTCACTGCCATGGTTTCCTCTCTGTTTCTCATTTTCTCCCTCAAAGAGATGAGCAGTCTCACCTAAATTCCACTTGGGATTGGAACACAAATTTTTGGTGGAAACTACAGTGTGGTATAGGCAGAGAATAAGAACAGCTTGTTGTTGAGCCCACTAAGGGATTGGCTGTGCTGGATTGGGTGTTGTGCAATGATCTGGAGGTGATAGGAGAGCTTAAGGTTAAGGAACCCTTGGGGTACAGTGATCGAGTTCACTTTGAAATTTGAGAAGGAGGAACTAAATTCCAATGTGTCGGTATTTCAGTGGAATAAAGGAAATTACAATGGCATGAGAGGGGAACTAGTTAAGGTTGACTGGAAAGAGACAACAGCAAGAAGGACAGCAGAGAGTTTCTGCAAAAAATGAGGGAAGTGCAAGACAGATATATTCCAAATAAGAAGAAATTTTCAAATGGAATAAGGACACTATCATTGCTGACAAGTTAAGTCAGAGTCAAAGTAAAAGCAAAAGAGAGGGCATACAAGGAAGCCAAAGCTAGTGGGAAGATGGACAATTGGGAAACTTTTTTAAACTTTCAGAAGGAAACTAAGAAGGTCATTAGGAAGGAAAAGATAAATTATGAACGGAAGCTGAGGAATAATATCAAAGACGACAATAAAAGCTTTAAGTATATAAAGGGTAAAAGAGTTGAGGGTAGATGTAGGACCAATAGAAAATGATGCTGGAGATATTGTAATGAGAGACGCAGAGATGGCAGAGAACTGTATCCAAGAGCTGATTGTGAATCCAAAGATAATATGGTGTACACAAGAAATGCTCAGCAGGGCGGGTAGCATATGTAAAGAGCGAAATCTTACTTTCAAGTGTTTCTTGTTGATGGCCTTTCATCACAGTCTTTTGAATTGTGTCCTGATGGTGCATGAGCTCCCATAACAGCTAATGCTTTTTTCTCATAGTGCCTCTGAAACTGTCATCAAAATGCATGGTGCCCAGCTGACACAAAACTACCTGGAGAAGCACGGGTTTGAATGTCCCATATTGGTGCCCAAGATAGATGGACTTGGAATCGCTCTTCCTTCAAGCACCTTTTCTGTCAGGGACGTGCAAGAATATGTGGGTAAGGGGGTGGCTGCTCAGTTCATTAATCATACACCACAAGTGAAGTTCAGCAGTGCTACATGCTTGTAGTTTGACCATTTGAAGGTTGGAAGTGGGGAATACGTGAAACATCTTAAAATCTACTTTCTTAGTGAAGTAGGGCCCATCAGATTTTTTTGTCATCCATAGCTCTTTGTCCATTTTCTCCGTTCAAGCATATTTTTTGGGCAGTCCGTTCCCAATATGGCCAGTTTGTGTTTGAACAAACTTATTATCCTATCCTGTTTTTCCATTCACCTTGAATGTGTGCCATACAATCATAAGACATAGGAGCAGAATTAGGCAATTTGGCCCATTGAGTCTGCTCCTCCAACCCATCATGGTTGGTTTACTTTTCCTTTCAACCTTATTCTGCGTCTCCCTGTAATCTTTGACGCCCTTACTCAAAAGTTCAAAGGTCCAATTTAATGTCATGTATACAATGTACATCCTGAAATGGTTTTTCTTCACAAACATTCACGAAAACAGAAAAGAATGAACAACAGTTAAACTTAAGAACCTCAAAGTCTCCCCCAGCTCCCCTCCCTCCCGCGCGTACGTGGCAGCGAGCAATAATCCCCCTCCCCCACTGGCAAAAGCAAGCATGCATTGGCACCACCACAGAGCACTCAGCGTGAGCAAAGCAATAGCAAAGACACAGACTTGCAGTTACCCCAAAGACTTCGTGTTTCACCCAGTATTCGACATACCACAGGTTATCTCTCGCTCCCTGATAAGGGAGAAAGAGGTGTCTCCATTTTCCCAGCGAGTGGGGAGACATAACAAACAACTCACTGGTTTATGATGTTAAGAGTCAGTTACATCACTTTTTTTTCGAGCTCTGTGCCTGAAGATCTCAAAGATCCCAGGTCTTTGGGCCCACAGCAGTAGATTTTCCAACTCCCCTGATGACACATGGGTCTCCTGCCATGATATCGACTCTCGATCCACCTGTCTTGAGAGCCCCGAGATCTTAGGCTTCCAAATCCAAGCCGGACTCTCAGGCAGAATCCTTGACGTTGCTAACAATGGCCAGGCCTGAAACCCGAAGAACGGGTCCCATTCCCGCAAAGAACCGAAGTCAGCGTGTAAATCCAGGTCAGGGTCTTCAAAAGAACCCTGAAAGGAAAAAATAAAGATATTAAAGATAGAAATAGAACTGTTTCTGAAGATGCAAGCAAAGGAGTTGCCGTTTAGCGCCATCTTAACTTCACTCCGCCTCCTCCAATGTAATCATCAACCTATCAATTTGCTTTAAATATACCCAATAACTTCACCTCCATGATGCCTGTGGCAATAAATTCCTCAGATTCACTACCCTCTGGCTAAAGAAATTCTTCATCCCTGTTGAAAAGGAACATCGTTTTATTCTGAGGCTGTGCCTTCTGGTCCTAGACTCTCAACTTTTTCCATTCCACTCTATCTAGGCCTTTCAATATTCATTCTGATACTGGAAACTTTCAACCAATTCTCCCTTTTCTGTTTTATCCACGTCTTTTGAATACTGAACATGTCTGTCTAATAATCTTCTAAGCTCTTCCAGCCTCTCCTCATAACTATAATCTGTTTTACATGATAGGCTTGTTGTTCAACTGTTTCATACCATAGTTAATTCTTGTTTGTGTGACATGACTTCCTGAATATAATTTTTTAAAAATCTTTTCAAGGTGGTGAGAAAGTGATCGATGTGATTGATGTGGCCCGGCAAGCTGATTGTAAGATGAAATTGCAAGACTTTGTAGAATATTTCACTGCTATCCATCGTACCAAAGTATTAAATGTTATTAGCCTGGAATTTTCTGATACAAAGTAAGTACCTTGTATCTCAATATTAGGAAATATGTTGGCATTTACAATGTGAGATGCCTTTATAATGTGTGACCGTGTAGTTGTTAAATGTGCCAATAGATGGTTACCGGAATAGAGAAATGAGCTTCATTTCTGATGAATCAATTTCAGATGCCCCCTGAGGCTTTGGCCCTACTCTGGGCATTTGAATCTAAGGATTCCGTTTGGTTCAAAATGCTGGTGCTGTTGCTTGCTTTTTTGTTTTATGATTTGTATTTTTTTTTGCTTTCTCAACTGGCACTGGGGGGGGTTGGTCTTATTTTTTCTAATTCGGTTCTTTTGTGTTCCTTGCTTTGCGACTGCCTGTAAACAAACAAATCTCAAGGTGTATAATTTATACATTCTTTGATAATAGATGCACTTAGAAAGTTGAAATGAATGCAGAATGAATTGCGGATCATAGCACAATGACACAGTAAGATCCCACCAGTCAGAGAAGGATTAATGAATCAGTGTGAGGAATGAAGCCTCTGTTGAGCTTGTTGCCTTGCTGGTACAGGAACAGCTTCTTCTCCTTTGTCATTAGATTTCTGAACAGACAGAGTCCATGGACACTACCTCAATATTTTTGCTCTCTTTTAACACTATTCATTTAATTTTATATAATATAATGGATTGCAGTTATAGGGGACACATCGGGACCAGTTCATTTTAGCCCATTAAGTGGCTGCCCCAATTATCCAAAGTTTTATGGGAGTAGACAAACTACTGTTCAACTGAGTAACATATTATGTATTTAAATGAAATACAGAACTAATTAGAACTCTCAGTACTACTACAATACTGTAAAACTATGTTATTTCCTAGAAGATATCAACAGAGGAATTCATCCAGAGTACAGTGGTGCATTCTTTTGATTGAGTGTAAGTGAACAAATCAGCACTGACACTGAATGCTGTTGTGGTTGGAGTGTATGTGAGGGTGACTAGGTTACTCTGTTACGGAACCAACAAGCTACAAAGGGTCCTGAGTGTTCCTTTCTCCAGGTATAGAGGCTGGAATCTAACAGTGGGCAGAACATTCAACTGTCTGTGGTCCTTCAGGCTTCACCGTGGCAGAGACTGGATCCCACAGAAGATCACTGGGCATGTCAGAACCCAAAGAATTATAGCGTAGGGGTTATCTTAATCTACAAAGAAGTTTGCTTTTATTTTGTCAGTTGTTGATGTGAGATGGAAAATTTCTGTTGAATTGCAGGATAAGGCATTGTTTGCTATTAGACTGATGTTAACTTCTGACAGTGAGTGATTTGTTACCCTACTGCTCATTTACTCTCTGGTGTGTATGCAGGATGTCAGATTTGGTGAGGGTTCCCGATATTGTTCAGAAGCTTTCGTGGGTGGAGAATTACTGGCCTGAAGATTCCATCTTTCCTAAGCCCTGCGTTCAGAAATACTGCCTGATGGGAATGGAGGATAGTTATACCGACTTCCACATCGACTTTGGGGGCACCTCTGTGTGGTACCATGTACTGTGGGTAAGAGGCTCTCTAGCTTGGACTATCTGTGAAATAAATAATGTTGCTACACCCAGCATCCCTTCCCTACCATTCCACTGTCTATGTCACCTTGTCCTCATTATCATCTTCCGACCTCACTCATTGTTCTTTCTTCCCCAGCCCTCTCACAGGCTTCAAAGTCACAATACGATTGTCTTCTACCCACCCCCCACCCCCAGCAACGTGTATGTAATTCTGTAACATTCTATCTCCTCCATTCCTAGACCATCTTGTCAACCTGCCTTTTGTCTCTTCACCTGATCACCCTCTGTACCCTGATATCAGCAATAGAAATGCCTGTACACAGTGCACCTCTTACAAAATCTTTTATAGCTCTTTATGGGGTACTTCATGCTAGTGTTGGCTCTGCAGGACGTTAAACTGGTGCATGTAAGCTCAATGGGGAGGAAGGTAACCCTATGGAACCTCAGCAATTCAGAGTGTTTCATTTTTTATATACTAAGGTATACATGCATTCTTAAAGCACTTGCTTAACTTGGAAATGTTGAAATTTCTGAAAAAAAATAGAGAAACCACCATTCAGACCAAGTTCTCTTCTCACTGCTGCCAATAAAAAAGAGGTACAAGAGCCTTGGGTCCCACACCACCAGGTCAGGAATAGTTATTACCCTTCAATCATCAGGCTCCTGAACCAGTGTGGATAACTTCACTCACCACCACTCCAAACTGATTCCACAACCTATAGACTCACTTTCAAGGATTCTACAACTCGTGTTCTCAGTGTTATGTATGTATTTATTAATTTATTATTTTGTTTTTACTTTACTTGTATTTGCACAATTTGGTGTCTTTGAACATTGGTTGTTTGTCCCTCTTGATGCACCTTTTGATTGATTCTGTTGTGTCTCTTCGTAGTTACTGTGAATGCTTGCAAGAAAGTGAATCTTAAGGTTGTATGTGGTGACATCAGATGCCTTAAATAATATGGTGACATGTATGTACTTAGATAATAAGTAAATATTACTTTTGAGTGGAGATTTGGAATAGGTTTCCTAACTAGGAGATAGTGTTGGTGTCATTACACTCACTGGAGTCATCAGCTCACTATATATGTTTTACTGGAGAGAAACAGCCGTTGCTTTGGGTGCTCACCTCTATTCATAATAGAGTACTCAACTTCGATAGTCAAAGCTTATGGCCCGAATTGAAGGAACTGCTTTGCTCAAACAAATGAAATCTATGATCATGGGGAGATACCTGATGATTTAAATAAATCAGTGTTCATCACACTTCCAAAGAAAGAGGGAGCAACAGAATGTGAGTTACATCGTACAATAAGTCTGATGAGCCACGTGGCAAAAATTATTCTCAGAGTAATCATGATGAGAGCAAGACGCTGTATAAAACCAGAAATCAGTAAAGAACAATGCGGCTTTGTGGAAAACACTGGAACCAGAAATGCAATTTTCGTGCTACGGATGATCTGTGAATGAGCCATCCAGGTACAAAAAGACATCTACCTATGTTTCATTGACTATACAAAAGCTTTTGACACTGTCAGACAGTAAGATCTTCTGGAAATGCTTCAAGATCTTGACATAGATGGGAAAGATATATGTTTCTTAAGAAACTTGTACTGGGACCAGACAGCATCCATCAGAATAGAAGGAGAAGTGAGTGAGTATGTAAATATCATGAGAGGAGTCAGGCAAGGTTGTGTCTTTTTGCCAGACTTATTCAACCTGTATAGTGAAAATATCTTGAGAAGTATCAAAGACATCAAAGGATTCACAATTGGAGGCCATAATATAAATAACATCAGATATACTGATGACATCGTACTAATAGCTGTCTCAGAAACAAAACTTCAAGAACTACTCACTATAGTGGCAGCAGAAAGTAATCACAGAGGCCTCTCAATCAACACCAAGACAGAAAGCATGGTCATCTCCAGAAAGACAAACATCCCACAATGTGCGATCAAGATCGGAAATACAAATATCAAACAAGTCAACAAATTTAAGTACCTTGGCAGCCTCATAACAAGTAATGGCAGGTACGACACAGATATCATATACAGAATAGCAATGGCGAAAGAAGCTTTCCAAAAAATGAAGACCATATTAACAGACAGAAAGATGAGCACGTACACTAAAAACAGAATACTGCAGTGCTACATTTATTCTATGCTGACTTATGGAAGTGAATGCTGGACCATTTCTCCAGCAATGGAAAAGAGACTAGAAGCAGCTGAATTATGGTTCTACAGGAGAATGTTAAAAATATCATGGACCACACACACATCAAGTGAAGAAGTTTTCAGAAGAGCCCAAGCAGTTCGATCACTCATACCAACAATAAGAGAAAGACAACTCGGATTCCTAGGACACGTCATGTGGAAAGATGAACTAACAAAACTCATACTCTCTGGAAAGATTGATGAGAGTAAACCTAGAGGAAGACCTCGGCTTATGTACATCAAAAGCATAGCCAGGTGGCTACATATCGAGGAAACGGAAGTCATCCAAAAAACGAAGGATAGATCTATATGGAAAACCATGGTCACCAAAGTCCGCATCGGATATGGTACCTAGACAGACAGACAGCTTTGCTCACCTTTTTTCTTTCACAAGATACTGAATGGTAATGTTAGTACCCCATAGCAGCACACACACAAATTCGTGCTGACTTTGAAAATTTGGAACGTTATAAAAGGTCAACAGATAAAATGCTGGAAAAGTTCAGCAGGTCAGGTAACATCTATAGAGAGGAATAAGCAGTTGATGTTTTGGGCCTAGACCCTTTATAAGGAAGAGGGCAGAAGCCAGAGTAAGAAGGTTGGAGAGCAAAAGCTGGCTGATGATCGGTGAGACCAGGTGAAGGGGGGGGGGGGGAGAGATTAAATTATAGGAGGAAAAGGTAAAAGGCCGAAGAAGGAGGAATCTTGTAGGGCAAGAGAATGGACCGGAGGAGAGGTGAAGGAGCAGGGGCACTAGAGGGAGGTGATCGGCAGGAGAGGAGCAGAGAAGGGGGTAAGGGGGGAATCAGAATGGGGAATGGAAAAAGAGGGGAGAGAAATTATTGGAGGTTAGAGAAATCAGTGTTCATGGTGTCAGGTTGGAGGCTACCGGGGTGGAATATGAGGTGTTAGCATGATAAAAGGTGAAGATTTTCCACAAATATTCCAGTTCACATGAGAGAGATTCCAGTTGTAGAGCACTAGCAGCAAGTTGGTGTCAACAATTGTTTGATGGGGTCATTGTAGTGGTGATGGGGTACTACCGTGTGGGACAATTTGAGTAACTCTTCTTATTTAAAGATTTGTATTAAAGCACAAAAAAATCTCTTCCATGCAGGGTGAAAAACACTTCTACTTGATAAGGCCTACCAATGCCAATCTTGCACTTTATGAAAGTTGGAGCAGTTCTGTCAACCAGAGTGAGACTTTCTTTGGAGACCAAGTGGACCGATGCTACAAATGTGTACTGCAACAGGGGCAGACACTTCTCATTCCCACAGGTATGGTGTAAAGATAACACAAGATTTCCATCTGGTCCCATACTTTGTTACATTTGGCAGTACATAGCTTACCTGTTTACCTGAGAACAAGAGCAGGCTATTTAATTTTTTGTGTCTACCATTCAATAAGATCATTGCAGATTTTTAACCCAATTCAACCCAAGATATTTCAGACTTCAAAATTAAAAGAATTTTCTCAAAGATTTAAAGTTTGGCTTTATTTGTCACATGCACATCAAAATGTACAGTGAAATGTGTCGTTTGCGTCAACGGCCAACAAGGTGTGCTAGAGGCATATCGCAAGTGTATCGCACTGTGGGCACCAACATAGTGTGCCCACAACTCATTAATCCTAATCTGTACATCTTTGGAATGTGGGAGAAAGCCATAGGAAACTCAACTAGTTACCAGGAGAATATACAAATCTCCTTACAGACAGTGGCGGGAATTGAACCCTGATCTGCTGGCGCTGTAAAGCGATGTGCTAACCACTGCACTATCATGTTACTCCTAAGTTGACATCAGCTTCTGTTTGCTATCTATTTGTAAGAATTTTCCCTAACTTGGCACTGAAAGGTGTGGCTTTGGAGTGAATGGAAGAGTCTACATTCCGATTGGTGAAAAACTGGAAACAGTGGAGTGGCATATAGAGATTTGTATATCAATAATTCAGTTTGAAGTCAATTCTGCTTGTATTTCACCACTGAGCAAGTGGTCTGTTCCAATTTTTTTTTTGGTCTTGCAAATGGATATTTGCCAATGCTGAAAATCATTTGCTGTAATTTTACCCCATTATTGCCCCATTCTTCAGGCTATTAGAGTCATAGAATGGTAAGGAGACCGAAGGTGCTTGCTCTATTGCTAGCCACTGAGTGCAAGGAAGATGTTATCTTTTCCTGCAGTCATCCAAGTTTTTCTGCTTTCAAAATTTTCCAAGGCTGTGCCTCTGCAGTGCATTGAAGTGCCTGTTGTGAATGGTCTGAGGCAGGGATCATTGCTGCCTTGTTGACCACGAGTTTAATGCTGGGTTTAAGGTTGTGGTAGTCAAATGTATTCCTTTAGCCTAAGGCTTTGCTGGCACACTGTACGTGGGGGTGATGTATCTATTTGAGGAAAAGTGACTTGACATTTGGAAAGGGTGTGCTCCCCACTCTTTCCAAAGGATGGTTAGGATCATAGTTTCATATGGCAGAAGTAGAATAGTAATGAATTTCTGAGACAGCTGAATTAATGAAGGATTCTCTATAGCCATTCTTGACACAATCCCTCTATTACCAATTTGCACACTCCTCTAGGATCCTGATCTCAGCCAACTCAAGTAACTCCTGCATTGATTGTACCCTTCCTTTTCATCTCTGGGACATGCCTTCTCCACATACCACTTCTACAACATGTTAATTTCTGTAAGCGTCTCAGCTGAGTCGTTTGCAAAGTGGCAGATGGATAAAGGTGAAAGATTCTGCTGATGCTGCGAATCTGGAATAACACACAAAATGCAGCAGGTCAAGGTGGCATCTGTGGAGAGGAATAAACAAATGGTGCTTTGGGCTGAGACCCTTCGTTGAGACTATCAGGATAAAGGCAGTGTCCATCACTTAAAGCATTAATACACACTTTACAAGTTTGCCTTGAGTCACAAGAACAAGAGCAATAATGGGGAACCACAGGGCATAATTTTTATCTTCCTGATCTGTTGCACTGTTTGCACATTAACTTTATGGTTTGTGTACAAGGATAATAGAGCTCCTCTATACAAATACTTTCCATATGTTTTCAGCAATAAAGTCCACTTTTACTTTTGATAACCCCACCCACTTTGGGCATTATCCTGTGACTCAGCTGGCTTTAGTTTGCTTGCACAGCTCACCCAGATGTCTTGCTTTTAAGGCTGGATCCACGCTGTCCTAACATCCAAGGATTGTATGGCTTTCGGTGGAAACTTTCTGCATAACCTCAACATTGGAACACAACTCAGGTTAGTTGCCACTTTCAATGTCTTGTTCTATTCCAGAGCTGCCTCCTCTCTCCTACATCCAATGCCATATCAGATCAACTGATTAGAGCCATGGAACACTAAGGCATAGAAACAGGCCCTTTGGCCCATCTACTCCATGCTAACTTATTTTTCTGCCCAATCTCATCAACCTGCACCTGGACCTTGGCCCTCTTTGCTCTTCACATTGTGCATCTATCCATAGAACATTGCACAGGAACTGGTCCTTCAGCCCACACTGTTATCTGGTGCTGCAATTGTACATGAATGGAGGGATATGGACTTGTGTAGGTAAAACAGACTAGTTTAATAGGCTTTTAACTACTAGTTCAATTAGTTTGCTATAGCATCACTGGCCAAAGGCCCTGTTCTTCTGCTGTACTGTTCTTTTTCTGTGATAGATCTTTTCATGTTTCAGTAGTTCCATTTTAATATCAGAGAATATAAACAATGTACAGCCTGAAATTCTTGCTGTTCACTGACATCCATGAAAACAGAAGGGCACCTCAAAGAATGAATGATGTTAAAAACATTAGAACCCCAAAGCCCCCCACTACTTACACCTCTCATGCACAATCATCCCCCCACGTACTACAGCAAAAAGCACTAAAACCCACCAAGCAAGCGATAGCAAAGCCCCCAAGAGAGGCCATGATCTGCAGTACAACAAAAGCTATTCAATCATCTGACAATTTGACCTACCACCGATTTGTTCTCTCTCTCTCCCTAATAAAGGGGCAGAGAGGTGTCACACAGTGAGCAACTCGTTCATTGTGATGTTAAGGACTGCCGCATTGCTTTTTTTCCCCCTGAGATCTCCTACTCGAGAATTGGCAGCAAACTTTCCCCACCAGCGAGAGAGCAGTTCGCTGAGTACACAGCCCTCTGACAGCTGATCCGCTGTTCCCGATATTCTGTTTTCTCCCGTGGCGTTTCATTTGGTGACACCAGCGTAGAATCGGCTCATCCACAGGATCACAAAGCCTCAATATCCCGAAGGCGTGCTTGTCTTCTAGGCTGCACCCTTAGGATATTGAAAAACGGCCGGTCGGTCCCAGATGCCATAAAGAACCGCAGTTTGAGTGCAGCTGCAGGTCAAGGGCACTGACAGAACCCCATCTACCTTGAAAAGGGGAAAAAAAAGACATCTAACAGTAGAAGTTAAGCTGTTTCCGCAGATGAGCTTGAAGAAGCTGCTCTCTAGCACCATTGTAGCTGTGCGTCCCAGATGAGTTGTTCTTTATCAAAATTGAAACACTGGTGGGGAGTGCTGGATATAGCCGAGTCCATCATAGAAAAAGCCTTTCCACAGTTGAACACCTCTACAAGGAGCACTGTCGCAAGAAAACAGCATCCATCATCAAGGATCCATCAGAGAGAAGTACAGGTGCCATTGGTCCATACCGCCAGGTTCAGGAATAGTTATTACCCTTCACCCATCAGGCTCCTGAATGAGCATGGATAACTTCACTCACCTCAATACTGAACTGAACATAACTTATGGTCTCACTTTCAAGGACTGTCAGGATTCTCAGTATTATTTATTTACCTATTATTGATTTTTTTTGTATTTGTGCAGTTTGTCATCCTTTGCACTTTGGTGCTTGTCCGTCTTTGTGTGTAGTATTTCTTTGTTCTCCTGTGAATACCTGCAGGAAATCAATTTCAGGGTGACATACATATTTTGATAATAAATTTACTTTGAGTTTGAAGTTTGATGGAAGGTTCTCTGGGTACATTTCCTATTTACTTTCTGTTTCCAGTCTCATCAGCCTGTTGAAAATTGTCACACACTTTGATCTTCCAGTTATCATATCTTGCCCACTTTGTACGATGTAGTGCTGTGCTAATCCTTCGCTGCAGCTCAAAGCTCAGAGTGCATTTTGTGTGGTCCTATTGTTGGACAGTATACAGGTTCCTCGAGAGCAGTGCTTGCGTCTTTCAGTTATTTTCATTTCAGTGTATGTCCTGTTTCCTTGCTGCCAGTGCAGTGGCTCTTCAGACGACAAGTTTGCTGTTGCAAAGTAAAATGCACGGTGATTTCATGTGAACATTCGTCTTTGTGCTGATTGGAGTTTTATTATTCTATCTATTCTATCTCTCCCCTGTGTTTTATTGCAATTTTGAATTACTTCTCTGAGCACTGGTGTGTAACATCCTTTAATTTATCTGTAGCTCTTAACAGTTCTACTTACCTTATAACTGTTGTGTGAAATTTATCATGTCCTCATTACTTGCGGAGGCACCTTGGTGACCTGCACGTAGTTAAGGATTATTTTCGCTGTGTCGTGGAGTCGAGTTGTTCTGCATTCTCCCTCCTGTGGTTTTCCCCAGGAACTTGTGCTTTCCAAAATCCATCCAAGATTTTGTACAGTTGAATGTGGAACATCATCTGTAGTGTCAATGTCCTGGTGGGGCTGTTTATAAATTTGAGATCTTTGATTATAATCTTGCATGGCATCAGTGCTTTTAAAAAACAGTCAATGTTATTTCCCAATGCAAAGTTAATACCAGTTGGTATTATGGTGACAGTTTACAACAGATTTTAAATTATATTACCTGTACTAGGTTAAACTTTAGACCATAAGACATATGAGCAGAATTAGGCCATTTGGCCCATCAAGACCACTACCCACTCTGCAAAGTGCCTTTTCCAAAAGCTCTGTTCTGGAACACATTAAAGGGCTATTAAAACAAAATCCTCATGCCATCTTAAAAGTTTCTTCCCCAGGCAGGTAACCTGATCAACCATTCTAATTAGCTGCCTTCATTTATTACCCCCATCACTGTACTGCACTGTAAACACTTTAAACAAGTTTTTATAATGCTGTTTACATTATAAATACATACTGGTATTTATGTGTTTATGCACATTTTATAGCATCTCTGTACTTAACCTCTAATTTTATTTTCTATGTTATTTTTTATATAAGAATAATACCACATCAAATTCCTAATACATGTAAATGCATAAGGCAAGTAAAGTAAATTCTCGATGACCGAGTCTGCTCCACCATTCGATCACAGCTGATCTGTTTTCCCCATCGGCCCCTTTCTTCTGCGTAAACATATCCAAGTGAGACCCAAAGGAGAAGCTATATTACTGTCAGCGTCAATTCCCCCTCTAAATTGAAATTGGTGGTTAGCGTTCAAGACGGTGATATTTTGACAGTAAGGGAATTGAGAGGAATGACAATGGGAGAGGAAGATGCAACCGAGCTAAAACATGAGCCATGGTCTTGGAGAACAGTGGAGCAGCTGTGATGTTTCTGATGTTCGTGTTCACCCTCCTGAAGGTGTTATTGGTTTTTCTGAAGCTGTTGTTGCTAAGGTTCTGCTAATAATGCGAAAAGCATGTTTTCCCTTTTGGACTGATCAGATAAATCTAATGTTTTTTTTATCAATAATGCCATTCCAATGTACTTCATAAAACATGTACTTTTGTTGAACTGTCACTTAGCTATGAATGGTCTGGTCTGTACATTGTTAAGAACAGTTGTGTCTGCTGGATCTGCTGTGCAAATGCCTTGGCATTTTAAATCGTAGGCTCTTAATCTTGAACTTGGCTGTCAAACAGTCACCTATTAAATAACAAAAAATGAATAAACAATGTAAATCAATAAACAACTAATAAAAGTTGGAAAAGGGCATTTTTATATAGTAGAAAAGGTGAGGAGAAGAGAGAAAAGGGAATATCCTATGGGGAGACAAAGACTAAGTGGTTGCGGCTTTGGATGAGGGAGAGTAGTTGGACTTGTTAATCATAGCTGATTCAGAGTTGTAAATGGAAGACAGTGGGAGCAACAGAGGAGAG
Source organism: Mobula hypostoma (assembly GCF_963921235.1). Classification (NCBI taxonomy): domain Eukaryota; kingdom Metazoa; phylum Chordata; class Chondrichthyes; order Myliobatiformes; family Myliobatidae; genus Mobula; species Mobula hypostoma. The sequence continues at coordinate 55,291,131 of NC_086105.1, read as the reverse complement.
AAAGAAGTGCTTGAACTGATGTGAAATTTCACAATTGATGGAAATGCCAACAGTTCAGGACAAAGTAAAATCTGTGGAGAGAGAAAGGTTGAACACAGCTGTGACTATCATGAAAACCAGCCTTGCCTTCATTGACACATCTGCTGCCTCAGGAATGCAGGCACTGTAATCAAGGACCTTTTCCATCCCAGTCATCTCTTCCTCTTCCATTAGGCAGAAGGTACTAAATAAAGCTTGAGAGCACGTACCACTGAGCTCAAGGACAACTTCTATCCCACTTTATAAAACTCTTAAACAATAAAGCTGAAGTCTTGACCTCTTAGTCTCCTATGTCGTGGCCCTTGGCTGTGACTGTCACCACTACACTTTCTGTGTAACTGTAACACTAAATCCATATTCTGTTACTCTTTTCCTTTCGTTCTTCCTTGATGTACTTGTGTCTAGAATAATCTGGATGGACGGAATGCAAACTAAAATTTTTTACTGTGACAGTAATAAAACGAATTCTCACTCATCTCCCTTTTTACACTTTTGGTGTGATTACTCCACCTGCATCATTATTTGTGATGTTCATCTCTGTTCTACAGCCTTCCCCTTCCCCTTCTCTGCATGTTATTAAACTATTCCTAGTTCTGAAAGTTAATCAGTTTGAAATGTTGACTATTTCTGTCTCCAGTATTTCCTGTTGTTTCAGATTTTCAACCTTTGCCTTTTGAGCTTGTACCTTTGTTCTAGCCACCAATCCTCATTCCCACCACACACATTCCTCCCTGCCCAGCCACGTACAGACACTCCTGACTGTAATTCTCCCTGAAGACTGGTTGTTTTGACACTTGGTTGACGTTGCATGATGAGATGGACACTTTCTGCAATTCTGCAGTGAGGAGCAACTGCTTTTTAAAGTTCAAAACAAATTTATTATTAAAGTACATACATCTCACCATATATAACCTGAGATTCATTTTCTTGTGGGCGTTCAAGTAAATACAAAGAATCACAATTGAGTCAATGAAAAACTACATACAGCAAGATGGACGGTGTGCAAAAGACAACAAATTGCCGATACAAGAGAACAAAACAAAATAAATAATAATCAGTAAGAATATAATATGAAAGTCCTTAAAAATCAATATCAATGGATACTTTCAAGATTAATGCATTGATGTCAGTCTATCACGGAACCTTCAAACTCCTCCCAGCATAAATACACTCGAGCATTCATAGCAGCATTCTGGTTCTGTGGTATTTGAATGGGCTGATGTACAAGCTTGTTCTTCCACTTTATCCATTCCAGAGCGACCTGCAGTGATCTGTACAATAGAATAATATTTCTCACTCTTACTTTTTAATTCTAGGATATATGAGATGGAGAAGCGATTAAAGACTCCAGAGCTTTTCAAGTTTCCGTACTTTGAGGCGATGTGTTGGTATGTGGCAAATAGCCTTCGAGAAACTCTAAAAGGTAGGGGAAGCAAATGGGAATCGAGCGGTTGCATGTTCTGTTTAGTCTGGTGACACAACAACTGATAAGATACTTGTAGTCTGTTCTAATTGTGAAATCACGAGAAGCCTTTATTTCTACTCCACAGTAATAGCATCATTTCCAACAAAGCCGGGTGAATTTTAGATGGGCCAATCAACTGTTAAAAATGATGACAACCAAAATTCTTTCTCATGTTCCTGTTTGTTCATTATGTTTGATGAATAGGGCAGTGTGGAGGAGTGCATAGAGGTGATGATAGGGCTAATTGCCACTGGTATTCGTATGGAACCTTACCACATTAAATTGTGAAATACTTGCATGATAAAGAGCTTGAAGGTTTCGTGGGATCTGAAGTTTTAGAAATAGGGTCAAAGATTCAGTAGTAAAAAGAAATGCTAAACATAAATTCATTGCTTAGGTCACAGCACTGTTGACCCTAATTTTGCTAATTTGGCAAGAATTGGAAAGTCTCAAGAGATATTCACTAAGACAGTACTGTTGATTGAGGGTGGGATTTCTCCAGTTATTGCATTTATAGAACCTGGGTTATCTTTTGTTAGAATAAATAGATTAAACAACCTGAGGGATTTACAATTGTAAGGATTTAATCCTTAATATTTGTATAAACTCTGTAATTTATATTGAATCTTCGCTTCAAATTTTCCTTTGTTTAACCATGATTGACTTCAGTGGACTTTGTGAATTAAAGTTGAATTACAGTTTTGTTTCTTTGCTCAGAAATGAGGGAAGACGGCTGCCAGCCACAAGAGTACCTAGTGCAAGGAGTCAAGTCGCTCATCCCTTCACTTAAATGCTGGATTCAGAAGGAGGTAATAGCTTTTATAAACACATTTTCAATCTTTTGATTCTTCAGGGATGAGATTTTCAATAGACTGTTTCCATATAAATTCCCATGTAAATTTGCCTTGATGACTCCCATGTAAAGACTTGAGCTTCATCAGGTATTAGAAGGCTGATTGAAATAAAAACTAGTAGGATGAAGCTGGCTGTGAAGTTCCGTGGAGATGTTGTAGTGCTAGGTCTCATCAAACAGAAGGTGTGCCAGTTTAATGCTGTATTTCACAATCAGCTTTATTATCACTATCACTGACCAATTTCCCCCGGGATCAATAAAGTATGACTATGACATACCGTGAAATTTGTTGTTTTGCGGCAGCCGTAAAGTACGAGATATTCAGTAAAATTACTATAAGTTAAAATAGTGGAGAAGAAGCTGTTGTTAAAATACTGAGTGTGGGTCTTCAGGCTCCTGTACCATCTCTTTCCTGATGTAGTAATGAGAATAGAGTGGGTCCCCAATGGTTGGAGCCTTTAATGATGGATATACTTTCTTGAAGGCATCCTTGATGGAGCGGAGGGTCGTGTCCACGATGGGGCTGGCTGAGTCTATAATCCGCTGCAGCCTCTTGCAATCCTTTGCATTAGAGGCTTCGTATGCTTCAAAGGAGGCACCTCCAACATAACAGCATTTCCTTGGTTCTGCACTGTGTATTCAAATATGGGATTCTAGTCTGGTTTGAGTTGATCAATAGAATACAGAATGACTAAATGAGAACTCTGTGTGTAGTCTCAAATTGCTTTCCCTCATTAACTGAAAACTATAATTTAATTGAGTTTAATGTATTTAACATAGGATAACTTTTCTCTATCGACCCTTATCAGCAGATCCTTCCAGTTTGGTAGGCATTTAAAAGTGGGTGTCACAGGGATCAGGATTTGGCCCTCAGTTATCACAATTTGCATGAATAATGAGTGCGTTACTGTCTTTATCCCATTTAGTTGTGGAAATGGCTGGGAAAATAAACTATGACGATGGAAAGAATTTGAAATATTATTAACAATAAGTGTGCATGAAGGTGAAGAATTTTTAAAAAGTGCTTTATGAACATAGTCAATACTGAGTTTTAAATCTTTTGTGCGCTGCTTCATGACATGCAGGACTAAGGCTTGTTGGCCTTCATTTTAAAGGGTTGAAATGCAAGACCAAGCCCTGCTGTGATTGTAGCAACACACATCAAAGTTGCTGGTGAACGCAGCAGGCCAAGCAGCATCTATAGGAAGAGGCGCAGTCGACGTTTCAGGCCGAGACCCTTCGTCAGGACTAACTGAAGGAAGAGTGAGTCCTTCAGTTAGTCCTGACGAAGGGTCTCGGCCTGAAACGTCGACTGCGCCTCTTCCTATAGATGCTGCTTGGCCTGCTGCGTTCACCAGCAACTTTGATGTGTGTTGCTTGAATTTCCAGCATCTGCAGAATTCCTGTTGCCTGCTGTGATTGTATAGTCTTTGTACCCATGCAAGGATATACTTGGAATCGGAGCAGTGGAGATCTTCTCGATTGATCTCTGGGAATGGGGGTTTGTCCTGTAGGAAAAAAAAATTCCGTAGTCCTCATTTCAGGATCATTTGCTGGGTGTGAGCACTTATGGTAAGGCCAGTACTTACACTCTATGGCTAAATTGCCTTGGGGAAGGTGGTGACCTACCACCTTGATGTACCACTGTTCTTCTAGTGAAGGTTATTGAGCAATGCTGTTAGGTGAGGAGCTCAGTGGCAATGAAATAATGCTGACATGTTTTCAAGTTTGGTATCTGACTTGGTGAGAATCCTATAGATATTTATTTACCATATACCTGTTGCCCCTTGACCTCATTGATAGTGGAGGTGGCTGGTTTGGGGGTGTTGATAGCATAATCCAGTCTTTTTTATAGGTTGCCAAGGTGCATCAGTGAAAAATGATTGATGGTATATCACAAGGACTGGTGTGAGAACCCCTTTCAGTGATAAATATTAAAGACTTGTGTGTAAATGTAGGAGGTACAGATATCAAGTTTACGAATGGCAGAAGTTGGTGGTGCTGTAGATAATCAGGAAGGTACTTATGGCTACAGCAGGATTTGGATCAGATGGAATGTTGGACAGGGTAATTGGCAGCTGGAATTTAATCCCAACAAGTGCAAGGTTTTACATTTTGGCAAGTCACATCAAGGTAGGACTAGTAAAAAATATAGATAATAAAGAATAAGGCACTGAACAATGTTGATGAGCAGAGGGACCTTGTGGTTCAAGTCCCTAGTTCCCTGAAAGAGGTGAAATAAATCAAAAGGGCAGTGAAGAAGGTAAGAGGCTCTTCTGCCTTCATAGGTTGGGGCATTGAAGTTGGGAAGTTGTGTTGCAACTTTGCAAAATACTGATTGCCACACTATAGGAAGGATATAATTGTGTTGGAGAGAATGCAGAGGAGGTTCATCAGGATAGTGCTGGATTTGAGGACTTTAGCAATGTGAACAGAATAGATAGGCTGGACTTGTCTTCCCTGAATCAGAATAGACTGCCTCTCCTGACTGAAGAACAACCTTTGTAGGTAAGGTAGAGAGCCACAGATGTAAAATCTTCTCCACCATAATAGGGGTATCAGAAACAAAAGAACATAGATTAAGATGAAGGAAAGCACTTTCAAAGGAGAGCTGAAAGATGGTTTCTGTTGTTGATAATCTGGAATTTGCTTCTGGAGATGGTGCTGGAACCAGATATGAATACTATGTTTAAAAGGCATTTAGATACAAAAGGACGTGCACTTAAACAGGCAGAATATAGAAAGATACGATCCCAGTGATAGCAGACAGGATTTGTGTAGTTAGGCATAAAGATCAGCATAAGAGTGCTGTGATCTTTGATGCTATGAATGTTTAGTATAGTTGATGGTGTGCTGTCAAGCAGATGGTTTTGAATGAAGCTCAAACAAGAATTTTCATGTTATGCAAGACAACACTATGTTGAGGATATTCTACGCAATTCTGATATTTGCCCTATCAATATCAAAATGGCTTTGGGAACTAGAGAACAGCGTCATTAGTCCAGCTCCTCTAGCCACACTATTTATGACTTTTCCAGCTATATTTTTTGTGACTGATAACTTGGATGGTTGATGGTGAGGGACTTGACATTCAGTGACGTTGTTAGTTAATAGGTGACATTGAAGGGAGTCATTTCTTGGCATGTGTTATACGAATGCAAGTTGCCATCTACCAGAGTGCCAGAGTGTTGACAAGATCTTGCTGCAGGCAGACATGGAAAGTCATTTCTTTTTGTGTGGAATCAAATGTAGTGCACTCAGTTGGGAACCTCTCCAGTTGCACGTTAGCGTAGCAGTTATGCATTGCTTTACAGCATCAGTGACCTGGGTTCAGTTCCTGCCGCTGTATGTAAGGAAGTTGTATATTTTTCTGTGATCACGTGGTTTCCTTGGAGTGCTCCAGTTTCCTCCCACATCCCAAAGCTGTATGAGTTATTAGGTTAATTGGTCACATAGGTGTAATTGGGCAGTGTGGGCTCATTGAGCTGGAAAGGCCTGTTACCATGCTGTCGTCGTCGTCGTCGTCATCACCATCAGGTGCCATGCCTAGTTTGAGCTTTAACTGCCATGGCCCAACACACTCCTGTTTTGGGTCAAGTGGATCAATTCATTAGTATTCATTTCCAGTTCTCTGGCTGCTGTCTCCATCATCATTTGTCTTTGCCTTCCTTTTGCTTTCTTCACTTTAATCTTTCCCATAATTACCATGCATTCTAACTCATCTTTCCTAATCACATGTCCAATTAAGTTACGTTGCCTTTTCATGATCTCATGTATTATTTCTCTTTTTGTGTTTGCTCTGTTCATGACATCCTCGTTAGATATTCGTTTCGTCCATGACATTCTTTGCATCCTCCTCAAAAACCACATCTCTGCTGCTACAATTCGTTTCCTCATGTTACTAGATATTGTCCAACATTCTGAGCCATATAACTTAACTGGATAAACGTAACATTTCAGTACTCTGAACCAGGTTGTCATGCCTAGTTTAGTATTGGTCAGTATACTCTTCATTCTCATAAACGTGTCTTTTGCCATCCCTGTTCTTCTTTTAATATCCAAGTTGCACCTGCCATCTGATGTCACCCAGTTTCCCAAGTAGCAAAAGTTCTGTACTTGTTTTATGTCTTCCCCGTTTATTGTCAGCCAGCAGATAGGATTCTCCTTCTTTCTGGATCTCACCATACGTTCTGTCTTTTTGCAATTGGTTGATAGACCCATTTTTGCACTTTCTTCAACAATTATATCAATTAAGTTTTGTAGTTCTTCCTCCATACCTGTAATTAACACAGTGTCATCTGTATCTCTAAATTAAAAAAAATGTCCAACCTTCAAGTGGAAAGGAGGTCAATAAGAAAGCACCTGAGGGAGCAAAATACTACAGTTTCTGAAAATCTGAAACAGAGAGCTGGAAATGATCAGCACGTAAGGCAGCCTGTGTGGGGAGGGAAATGGTATCACCACACAAGGTCATTGACTCTTTATCAGCAAGTGGTTTGGCTTGCCAACTGCCCTGAGAAACACCAGCCGTAATGTTCTACGGCTGGAATGTTTGACCACGCTTACTTGATGTTACACCTGACCAAGTGCCAAAGTCAAGGGCAGTTACTCTCACTTGGCCTTTGGCACTGAGTCTGTTAATTAGCTCACTGAGGCTATGTTGGGTCTGGAGCAAAGACTTGAGTAGGCTTGGACCATACTCATTCATGTTTCAATGGGTAATGTGTGGCTTACAGCGTACTGAGGGAATGGTAGAGTACATAGAGAGAAGTAGTTACTTCCTGCTGGGCAGACTAGAACCACAGATTCTTCTCAGGATAAGGGATTGCCATTTGAGGATTCAGCAAAAACTTTTTACAATAGATTGCAAACTTTTGGGATCTACTGTCAAGAGCGATGAACACTAACTTGCTGACTGCCTTTAATACTGGGGAGGAAATCGAGCATGAGAATCATTGCAGTTATAAAAATGTGAGATGTAGAAGCTTTAGAGAGGGTGAAGAGAAGATTTACCAGGATGCTGCCTGTTGTAATATACAAGCCATGATCTGAAAAGGGCTACTGAATACGCTGAGGGCCCATTTGTTATGTTCACATAAGTTTAAAAAAAAGGCAATGTAATTGCTTTTTAGCTATCATTGTGCTTTCAGTCTTTCTGTCATAAGCATTGCATTACTGTATTGAATTTGGTTCTTAAATTTCTAATTATTGTTTTGATTCCAGGGATTTATTGGCCGCACTTCTGAGCTTCCTGATCAAATCAGACCAGGGCATCTTATTAAGGAACTCAGCAAGGAAGTTCGCCTTGTGGAGGTAAAAAGAGCAGTTATTTGTTGGTGCACTGATACCATCAGCAGCAAGGTCACAAGTGCAGTGAACCTTTTTGGGGAGAAAGATTGGTTCCTTATACTATTTTAAAATGTTGTCATTTATTCTCATTCAGGTATCATAACCCATTAAAACACATGGGTAGCCCTGTGAATCATCTAATCAATTCCATTTTGTTCCATTTGCCTAAAGGTAGAGATACATTTGTTGATTAAATTGTCTAGATTTTGCCTCATTTGCATTCAATGATCAGATATCCTGTTGCCTTTGCTTTCTTGGAGCATGAACATGTGGGCTGATAATGCACAGACCCCTGCTGGTGAGGGCTTACCAGTGTTATCAGGTTATGTTGGGAGGCTGCAATAAGCACACCCGTGAAACTTGGAAACGCTGCCATCTATTGAAACTCTAGCTTTTGAAATCAAACCATTCAAAACCATTGTCATAAAAATATCATTTGCATTTGGGGAAAAAAAACACCTTAACGACACAGAGCATTTTTTTATAATTAGAAATATAGATCATTTCAGTACAGGTCAGTACAGGCCCTTTGGCCCACAATGTTGCACCAACCTTTAACCCTACCCTACAATCAGTCTAATCCCATCTATTTTTCTATAATCCATGTGCCTATCTAAGAGCTTCTTAAATGCCCCTAACTTACCTTCCTCTACCATGACCCTCGCAGTGTGTATCATGCACCTATTGCTCTTTATGTAAAGGAATCACCTCTGACATCCCACTTAAACTTATCTCCAATCACCTTAAAATTATGTCTGCCCAATCTATGCCTCTTATCACCCTTGCACCCCTCTGTCAAGTCATTCTCTTTCACTCCAGAGAGATGAGCCCTAGCCTGCTCAACTAATCCTCATAGGAGATGCTCTGTAATCCAGGCAGCATCCTGGTAACTCTCCCCTTCACTATCCATCGTATAATGAGGTGACCATAATATGTTATTTTGAACAACAATGACATGAGATTCTGCAGATGCTGGAAATCTTGAGCAACAAACCTAGAATGCTGGAGAAACTTAGCAAGTCAGGCAGCAGCTATGGAGGGGAATAAACATTTGACATTTTGGGCTGAGACCCTTCATCAGGATGAGAAAGGAAGGGGACAGAAGCCAGAATAAGAAAGTGGGGGAAGAGGATGGAGTACAAGCTGTCAGGAATAGGTGAGACCAGGAGAGGGGGATGGTGGGTGGGGGGGAAGGGGAAGAAGTGAGAAGCTGGGAGGTGATAGGTGGAAGAGGTAAAGGACTGAAGAAGAAGGAATCTAATTGGAGACTGTAATAAAGGGAAGGAGAAAGGAAACGAGAGAGGTGATGGGCATGTAAGGAGAAGAGAAGGGGTGAGAGGGTAACCAGAATGAGCAACTGGAGAAAGATAGAACGGGAGGGAAAAAAGATTGGTGGGAAGTAATCACTGGAAGTTAGAAAAAAATTATGTTAATGCCATCAGGTTGGAGGCTACCCAGATGGAATTAACCCAGGTTTGGCCTGATGGTGGCACTGGAGGGGGCCATGGACAGACATGTTGGTATGGGAGTGGGGGGGGGGGTCAAGTTGAAATAGGTAGCCACCAGGAGATCACCATGAGTGATTGCTTTATACAGTGCAAAATTTAAGTTGCATTTTTAAAAAAAAAACAACAAAACAGAACTACATTGCCACTATGCTTGATTGCTGGCCTGGCCTTGCCTGTGTTGACTGCAGTACTTTGCCAAAATGAAATCCAGCCTTGCTGTCCTACAATATGTAGATTGGCCTGCGATCTGAAACTGCGTTGGGCATCATTGGCTCCCTTCTCGCTTACCCTGTGTACCTCGGATTTTAGATACAACACAGAAATTCATCTGCAGAAATGACTCAGCAATAGTTGGGTGTATAAAGGGAAGATGGGAGGGTGAATACAAGGCCCCGGTGGAGGAATTTGTCAAATGTTGCAAACTGAATCGTCTGCCGCCCAACAACAGTAAGACAAAGGAGGTGGTGATGGATTTGGGAAGATCAAGCCTGTTACTGTTGATGGTGAGGACATGAATGTGGTGAGGACTGTTGTGGCGTGGATGAAATCATCGGAGAGACAGAGTCACCCGTAGATACAAAGCAGCTTCTTTATTCGACACAACAAGGCACAGCAGGCATCTACGGACGGAGATGCTTTCGGTAGGAAGGTCTGCTAGCTCAATGTGGGCTCGATATTTATATGCTAAACACAAAGGCAATCGCTACTTAAAAAGTTATAGACAATGCATAGACTATGCTTCCTTTTGAAGCTACATACAAAACATCACACCTTCTGACTTCATCCTTTCCTTCCGTCACCAATATGTCTGGGTTGGTATCCACAGCCTTTAGTTAAATCCTCAATACATTTATTTGGCATTTTACGTGCTAATATAGAAGACAATTAATATTTATAATGTATAGATAATACTGTCTTCGAAATTACAGCATCAGGTCAAACTATGGTGCCAGAAGCATCTGGTATTTACACCTTTTCAGGAAGCGCTTTGTTGTGGACTCAATCCACAGTACTTTGTCAAGTAGTCAAATAGAAATCTGGTGGCCAAAGTCATTTAAGTGTAAACAAATCATCTACCCAAAAAAAAATTCACTGTAGCAAGGACCTACAAGTACATGTGGGTGCATCTGGATGACAGACTGAAATGGAACACCACCACAGAGGCTATGTACAAGAAGGGCCAGAGTTACCTCTAGTTCCTGAGGAGACTGAGTATGCAGGTCTCTCCTTCACATGTTCTACCAGTCTGTTGTCGCCAGTGCAATCTTGTATGCGGTGGTGTGTGGGGCAATGGCATCAACACAGGTGATGCCAACAGGCTCTGAAACGCTGCCTCTGTTATAGGAGTCAAACTGGACACACTGGAGGTTGTGGCAGATTGAAGGACCCTATGGAAAATCCTGGCAATTCTGTACAATGTTTCTCACCCCCTGCATGCCACCTTGGCTGAACGGAGGAACACTTCCAATAATAGACTAAGACAACTGTGCTGCTCCAAAGAGTGCTATATGAGGTCATTATTACCCTTGGCCATTAGGTTCTATGACGAGTCAACCTGTAGCTAGGGAAGTGATCTTGTAAATCTTGTACATCTTATTTTTAAGCTAACTTATTTTTATTCTTTCTTGCTTCTCTTCTAATATTTGTATATATGTGCACTTGTAATGCTACTGTGACACAGTAATTTCGTTTGGGATTAATAAAGTATCTATCATTAAGTGTTCACGGGTATTAGAGTTAGATCGACATGTTTTTTCTGTTGACCACTATGTACAGTCAAAAGTTTGGTTCATTCTGGTCACATGTGTCTGGTTCATCAGGAATGGTCAACAGATGGAGATCAAGCTCTGAATCAGTATTTGGCTGATGTTGAGCCTCAATACATCCACACATGAGAGTGAAGTCCCACTGTCATTTAGTATGAAACTTCCCCTGTGTACTTGCAGGAGATGAACATGGGAAATAAACCCGTGAAATCTCAGGGAACGGCGCCTGCAGCGCCGGTCGCACGCATCCCTCAGGACAAGAGTTCCTCCTTCAGTGTTAGCCCTAGTAAGAGGAAATACAGGAGACTGAGAGATCCTTCAAACAAGACACACTCAAACCTGGATATTCTGGAGCTTTACACCCGTCAGGTACTGAAGAAGATGGAAATGGCTCAGTGGAATGAGGTAGGTGCAATTACCTGTATGCTTGAATACTTGGGGGAGGTGTAGTGGCAAAATATTCTTCTCATGTTCCTGTGAATGTGTTAACAGGATAATATGTCTGGCTCCACACTGAGAGTCAAAATCAATGGTTCTTCGCCACCATCTTCAACTTCAGCTGAGAAGGTCCGCAGTGAGAATAACTTGCCGCTGGTGCTATCAAGAGGAAGGATCATCAGGTGTGTGCTGTCATTTTGAATTTTTGAAAGTCTTGGAGGCAGCATTGGAGAAAGCCAGGAGTTTTTGTTCTTCATTCCCCACTCTTTGTGGATTCACTGATCATTGGCTGCTCTTAGCTAAGAGGCTAAAAACAGATCACTTCAGAGAGTTGTAGTTCTTCAAAGCACAGAGTACTACATAGTGCATTGTACTCTGCCAACTATAATCTAAAACCTATCCCACTGCAATCTTTCCCTGAGCCCTTTATCTTATTCTTCTTCAGGGAGATGTTGGTGATAGAACATTACAGTACAGCCCCTTCAGCCCACAATGTTGTGCTGACCTTTTAACCTACTCCAAGATTAATTTAGCCCTTCCTTCATACATAACCCTCCAATTTTCTTTCATCCATGTACCTATCTAAAAATCTTAAATGTCCTTAATATCGGTCTCTACCACCATCCTTGATGTTCCATGCACTTGCCACTCTTGTGTTTTTAAAAAAAGAAAAGCCTACCTCTGACATCCCCGCCACCCCCCCACCCCAATGCTTTCCTCCATTTTAAAAGTATGTCCTCTCATATTAGCTATTTCCATCCTGGGAAAATGTCTCTGACTGTCCACGCTATTTATGCCTCTTGTCCTCTTATACACCTCGCATGGATGATAAGGTGGAAACGAGGAGAAACGGACTTCTGTTTTACGAGCTCATGGTGCACTTTGGGGCCAGAGAAAAAGCTCAGTGGAAATTCAAGGACTCAATGGAACAGGGAGCTGGAAGCTAAAGGTCTTCCTTGCAGACCAAACTCTGGCCTGCTGGTCTACGTCTGGTTTTACCAGTAACCACATTGTGAGCACCACATTACAGGGTATTAAATTTGGGTGATGAAATTTATGAATGGGAAGTGTGTATTGATGGACGTGGAAAAATGAATTTGGAAGATGTAGAGGGGATGGTTTCTTTGGAAAGCTGACGGGACAGTGTGTCTGGTGGTAGTGTCTCATTAATGCTGAGGCTTTGTAAGGCATTGGTCAGATCATATCTGGAACAGTGTGAGCAGTTTAGTGCTCCTTAGGATGTGCTTACATTACGGAGGATCCACATGAGGTTCATGAGAATGATCCTGGGAATCAAAGGGTTAATGTATGAGGCCTGGTTGGCTCTGGCCCTGTACTCACTGGAGTTTAGAAGAATGAGGGGAATCTCATTGAAATCTATCAAATAGTGAAAGGCCTTGATAAAGTGGACATGGAGAGGATGTTTCCTATAGTGAGGGAGTCTAGGACCAGAGGATTCAGCCTCAGTATAGAGAGGTGTCCTTTTTGAATAGAAGGTGAATCCACAGAAGGCTGTGGAAGCCAAGTCATTGGGTGTATTTGTTTAATAAGGAAGTCAAAGGTTATGGGGAGAAGGCAGGAGAATGGGGTTGAGAGGAATAATAAAACAGCTATGATGGGCTATGATGGGTAGAGCAGACTCGATGGGCTGAATGGCCTAATTCTGCTGTATGGATCTGCTATTACAGTTTTATGGTTAAAGGTAGCAGACATTACATTGAAAGATTCACCGAAAGTGGAGGCTGTTTTGGTGGAAGGTGGGAAGAAAGAGAACCTAGTCATTGCTGTGCTTGGAAGTAATGAGGCAGGAAATGGACTGAGTGTGGTTAGCCCTGGTGAAAGTTGGAGGGCATGCTTTTTAAAAAAAAAGTGCTATGTAAAATGCATGGAAAACGTTGCCATCACAATAGATACAGAAATAGAGAAACTGGAAATTAGAATGAAATCTTCTTGGGTAACTGTGGGAGAAGATGGCCTTTAATGGATATTAGATTCTAACATGCCTCCTCAGCTGGAGATAAGAGAAGTCTGAAAAAGAAAGGCAAAATCAGAGATAAACCAGCTAAGAGTGAGAGCAGAGTGGTAACTGGCAAGAGTAGGTGGTGGAAGTTTAATTTTGTATGAGGGCAGGAAGTAACCAGTGAGACATTGTTGTACTGGGGGGAGAAAAGGCAAGGGAGAGAATACTGGGAATGACTGAAACAAGGACTGTTGCATGCAACCCACCCTGAGAGTCGACAGGTTCTCATCTACCTTGTGTTCTGGGTAATCTTTGATGAAAATGGGTGAAGCTGCTCAAAAAGGGGGTTGTATTCAGCTGGGCAAAGCAGAGTGATAGAGGATGGGCTCCGATTGGGCGTCCATTCAGTGTGAAGGGCTCCAGGGATAGGGTTGCAAAGGGATCCAAGTCCAGAGTGAACATGAATGATTTGGGACCCATCAGTGTGGTATTGGGTCAGTTTGGGAAGAGGCTGGACAAGAGAAGAAAGAATAGAGTGAAGATGTAAAGAAAGCTTCTGTGGGACTAGAATGGGCTGAAACAGTGAATTGACCAAAACTATCTTTGTTGATTTTGGGATGGAGATAGCAGAATACTTTTTTGGACACTGAGGTTGAAGGCTGTGGAGAGATTTCTCAATAAAATCAGATCAACGGCTATCCTTCTGTTTTACGTGCACAAATTACCTGCTAGTTAGTATAACTAGTTAGTTACTTGTTATATTGTATCCGATGTACCTGATGTAACAGCCCCCACCCCAGTTATACTTGTAGCAGATAGGGGAACACTTCATTGAGCACCTTCACTCTGTACACTGCAAAAACCAGGCTTTCTCAGTGGCGACCCATTCCCATACTGACGTGCCTGTACCGATAACATGAGCACCTAACTTCAAGTAATTACTTCCCTCTACCCCTCTCTTTTCCCATTCTTCTGGTTGCTCTGTCCCACCCTCATGACGTGCCTATCTCCTCCTCCTGATTTCCCTCTTCTTCCCCTGTCTTCCTTGGTTCATTCTCCTCTCCTATTAGATTCCAGACACAGAGGTTAGTAGGTTAATTGGTCATATGGGTGTAATTGGACAGCACGGGCTCATTGGGCTGGAGGGGCCTGTTACTGTGCTGTATCTCCAAAGAGAAAATAAATTTTTAAAATTATGACTGTACGTTGCATAAACTGACTTGTTTGCCAGAATTTTTATTTTTCTTTATCCCCTTCATGCAGCACTTGCGCTGCCTCCACATGAATCTGTCGATCTTCTAGCAATACATCAATTTGCTCTTTTGCCAGCTGTGCCTGATCTTGCAACTGGGACTGCAAGGCTTCAACCTGTATTGCAGCTTCTTCCCTTTTTTTTTTCCTTTCCAGTTTTGGTGAAGGGTCTCAGCGGAAATGTTGACTGTTTATTCCCATCCATAGATGCATGCTGACCTGCTGAATTCCTTTGGCACTTGGTGTTTGTTGCTCTAGTTTAATTCCTTTTTCAACCTATGCAGCATCCTCTTACCGCCTGCTCTGCGGTGTTACATTTCCTCCATTTTACCATTCTGTTTTTTATTTTCTCTGGGATAAAGTGTTTCATCAAAAGTCCCAATTACCATTTTCACCAACTATCTTTTATCTACAAAACAGGGTAAGCCTATGACTAACCATATGTTTGCAAATCCTTGCAAGTTTCATCTTAATTTATGGATTCTAGGAATTTGCATGTAACTGAGATTAATGATTTTCCTCAAGTAAATGAAAATTCAAAAACAACTGCAGATGTTGGAAAACTAAAATAAAAACAGAAAATGCTGGAAACACTCAGCAGATCAGGTCGCATCTGTGTGAAGAGAAACAGAGCTAACATTTCAGAATCAGAATGCAAAACACAAGTCCATGCACTGTGTTGTAATTCATGAAATCTCTGTTGCAATTCATTGAAACTTTTTTTTAAATCCCCAGTCATGACAGGAGCAGAGTGATGGAGCCTGAACAATGCAGTACAAGCAGTGAAGATGAAGAGGACGAACAATCAGATGAGCAGGGCAGTGTGCTCCATGAATCAGAGAACTTGGAGTGGGAGGATGAGAAACCACAAACGCCACTCAACAGTAAGTCTGCACACTTAGCCTCTCCCCATTAATTTACATGTGTGTGGGTGTGTGTATGCACCTGTATGTATGTATGATTTACTTTTTAGCAGGTTTGGCACAACACTGTGGGCCAAAGTGCCTGATACTGCGCAGTACTGATCTTGGGCCTTCTCTGGGTACGTTTGTCCCTCCTGAAGTTGGTGTTTGGTGTACCTCAGCTATTGATATGAGAACAGTGGAGAACAATGGTGTATTTACCATCTAATCCACGTAGACATTTGCTCCTGTGCAACATAGAATCCTTGTTAATCCAGTTCGGCCACTCAGTCAGATCACACGTAATGTGGTGCGTAATGGCCAATTTAAACTGCCAGCTCCAACATTCGTACCTAACAGCAATAAATGTGCTGATCAAATTGTTGGAGCTATGTGCTGACGAGTCACCAAATCCTGTTAGATTTTCATGATTGCAAGAACCTCGAGTCTTCACAACTTGTAAATGATTTTGACAAAGTGTCTACTGAGGACCTAAAGGTGGGGAGTGGACTCAGATGTGAAGAGAACAATAGGAGACTACAAAGGGATGGGGATTGCCCAAGTGCAGGAAAGATTTACCAGGGTGATGCTTGGACTTGGATCCTGAGTTACAAGGAGTGGTTGCATAGACCAGAACATTATTCCATGGAGCATGCCAGACTGAGGGGTACCCTGACAGAGGTATATAAAATCATGAGGACCATGGACAGGGTGAAAGCACGGGGCTGCTTACCTGAGGCAGGGCGCTAAAAACAGAGTTTAAGAACAGAGGTGAAAGATTTAAAAGGAACGTCGGGGACAGCTTCTTCACACCAAGGGTGGTGTACATTTGAAATGACCTGGCAGCAGTAGCAGCTGAGGTGGGCACATTTGCAACATTTAGAATCCATTTAGATAAGTACATAGATGGGAGAGGTTGAGAGGGCTTTGAGCCAAATGCAGGCAGGTCGGACAAGCTCACTGGGCAACATAGTCAGCATGGATGAGTCAGTCTAAAGGTTCTGTTTCTATGCTGTCAGACTGGCTCTATAAGTGGGTGAGCAACGAAAAACCTAACATACTATCTCAACAATGAGAGACTGCAGAAGGACCTTGCTATCCTAAAATAGATATGCAAAAGGTTGGTATGCAAGAACAGCAAGTAATTAAGAAAGTGAATTGTGTTATTACTACTTGTAACAGGAAGTGAATACATAATTTGAGACATGGTTCAGTTAAATAGGACATGAGTGAGATCCTATCTTGAGTGCTATGCATAGCGTTGACCTCTTTATATAACAAAGGATATAAATGTTTTGGAAGCTGTTCAGGGAAGGTTTGGATAGACTGAAATGAATGTATTGTCTTGTATTCATGAGGCAATGGTTCTATCCATTGAAGTTTGGCAGAGTGAAAGGGGCTGAATTTAAATACAGACCCTGAGGGGCCTTGACATGGGAGTTGGAGAGGGTGCTTCCACTCATGTAAGCGTAAAAATTGAGAAAATGTTTAAAAACAGTGGGTGCTGAAGCAAATGCTTTTTCTCTGGGGACAGTGAGTCGCTGGAATTCATTCTCAGGGAAGCAGACAACAGAGACTTTAAATATTTGTAAGACAGATATTTTCTTGGTGAACAGTGGGGTTAAAGAGTAGATGGAATGAAGGAGTGGAGGATACAATTAGCCCTGCTGTGACCTTATTCAATGATGGAACATATTAGAGGTGCTAAGTAGCTTTTCTCCTCCTTCTCCTAATGTGTAAGTTACTACAGTTACCCTGTATCTTATTTTACAGAGTTCTTTGAAGAAGTGAAAATTGAAATTGAGGATGGGATGTCCGAGTCATCTGAGCATTATACCTCTGATGTGAAAGAAGAATGCAGCATACAGGTACTTGCTGTTTGTCTCCTGAATGCTGCTTTCTGTGTAGGAAATGTCCACAAGGCAGGTGTTCGTACCCCGGGGAAACTTGCAGTTGAAATCCCCTACTTCCCTAATTCTATTCTTCTTTCATCTTACTCTATTTTTTTGCTGTCTTTTGGGATAATCCCAGTACTTTTCTTTTGTATTCATAAACTCTACCCATACAGCCTTGTTCAAACATCTTCCCTCATGACTGAGTCTCTTGGGTTAATAATACATTATCTCCTCTCTTATCTCTGCACCTACTGTATCATGCCTGGTTCCCAGTCTTGCACTCTCAACTACATCTTTGAGATTGTGACAATATCATATCCTGAAGAGTTGGTCAATTCTGTACGTATATCTGCCTTGCCATTTAAGCTCCGTGCATTAATATACGTGGATGCAGTGAGGCCTTCTAATCCTCCCATATGCCTTATCAATGCCATGCCTGTTCTGCCCGCTGGACTGACATTTTTTTTTCCCTGTATTTGTTTGAACCCTGCCCCCAACTTAACTTGGTCCCATTCTTTGGTCAAATTAGTTAAAGCCTCCACAAATGCACAAACAAATCTTTCAGCAAGGATATGGAATCATTCTGGTTAGGTGCAACCTAACCTGCTGGTATATGGCCTGCCCCTAGAAGCATTCCCAGACATCCAAATGTCTAAACTCCTTCTCCTCAAATCTCACGTTCATCTGACTGAATCTCCTTTTATATTCAGTAGTACATGATTCTACTGGAAGTTACTCAGAGATTGGGAATCTCGGTTGGTGTGGATGAGATGGGCTGAAAGGCCTGGTTCTGTGCTCTATGATTCTGACTATATGATACAGAAGCTCCTGTCTGCTCCTGTTACAACGTTGTTCCCCTGTCATTACAGCTACCTCAGTATTTTTACCCACTAGAGTGTCACAAACATGGCCTTTACTGCTTCCCATTTCACCAACAGTACCCAAATGTTGAGCAGGAGCTGGCCACGGGACTCCTGTACGATCTACCTTGCCTACTACTCATCCCGGAAGTCGCTCTGTAGTTTTTCTGTGTTGAGGTGTGACCAGCTTGTTGCATATGATATCCACAAAAGCTTCAAGAAAGTGGATGCTTCTTAGATCTATAAAATGCAATCCATGTTGAATGAATGATAAATGAAGATGTGACTGCTTTGAACAAGCCAACAAGTATTTCAGGTACAGTGCCTTCAGTATAAGCACAGCAGGTTTCTACAAACTATTTCAACAAAGAAGCATCACCTTTAAATCCTATTCCCCAACAACGATAAGCCTGCGCTTACCATGAGGGGTTTGTTAGACTGTGCTCAGGCGAGAGAACCATGACTGTGGTCTGTCAGACTCGGCCCTGAAGGCAACTCAGCACAATTTGCCTTCAACACTGATGCAATTTTTTTCTTACAGAGAGTGAGCTCTTGGCATGAAGACTTTCACCAGTCAGGTGATAGCAAGAAAAATAGCCTGGCAAACAATTCCGTGACTGAGAAGTCCCACCAAGTTCCAGATAAGCCTAGAACAAGCCTGAAGCGTTGCAAGAAGGACAACATGCTTGAGAGGTAAATCAGGGACGGAGGATTTCAGTTGCCCGGAATCACTGGGGGAAAAAATGGGGATAAGTAAGCTTTGATTAGAGGCTTGAGGGAAGATTTGATATAAATGTTCAATGTGTACACCCATATAAATGCTAGTGAAGGCGACAACATGCTTGATGGGTGGTCTCAAGCGTGAGTCAAAGCACAGAGGCAGAGGCAGACATGGGAGGACTTGAAGTTCAGTAAATTCCAAAGATATTTAAGTACGTGAAGAGGGAAAGGACAATGAAGGAAGGAGAAAGGCCTATAGGGGATCGAAAAGAAAACCTGTGTGGCAGGAAAGGATGTGGGTAAGGTTGGTCATGAATACTTAACGATTCTCTTCATGGACAAAAGGGGGAGTGATGCCAGTTAGGGAATGTGTGTGTTAGTTGAATGGGATAAGATATTAATGGGTTTAGATAGTGCAAAAGTGACATATTACCTGACTCAGGCAGTTTACATCACCAGTTAATTAAAGGAAGAGAGGAAACAGCAGATACTCTTACTACAATTTTCAGTCCTTCCTGGCCAGACATTAAGGACCTGTAAGGTTGTAACGTAGCTTAAAAAGGGAACAAACTGAGGAATGAGGGCCTTTGTGTTGAGCAATTCATTGGCATTAATTTAAGGGGAAAGTTATAAATTTTCTGTTAGAAAGTATGGTTAATCAGGGAAAATTGATGAGAATTTAAGGAAAGATGCTGTCTCTCTAAGTTGACCAAACTTTTTGAAAAGGTCACAGAGTGGTCCATGAGGTCAGTGCTTTTATGTAGTCTGCCTGAATTTTGACAAGATCCCCCATGACAGTCGAGTGAAAAGTTTAAAAGCTAGATGAGAACGGCAAGTTGGACCAAAAGTTGGCTCAGTGGTAGGAAGCAAAAGGTTGATTGCAGTTCTGTAGCTGGAAGACAGTTACTGGTGGAGTTCTGTAATCTCAACCGTTGTTTGCTTTTCACCATATCGTTGATGATTCTTGTTTAAATGTGGTGGCCAGTTATGTATAAAGTAAAAGTAGCCGCTGTAAGGAAGAGAGGTTGCAGTTGCTGGAAGATGTATTTTGCCTTTCCTTTAGAAAAGTGACATCCAAATAAGCATGGATAAAATTATTAAAAGTAGAGAAACTGTTTGCAGTAGCTTTAATGTTGATGGTGTCTGGGCAAGATGAATAAATGCAGCAGAGGAGAAAAACAACAAGACTGAAACTGAGGTACACAAAGTACAGTTACTGAACAATGAAACAAAATAGGCAGGTAATGTGCAGGAGGTCGGGGAGCATCCCTTTGGAGAGGAACTTAGCTACTGTTACAGAAGGAAGACCTAGACCTGGCCAGTTCTATCACATGTAGTGAAAACTGATTGTCTAAAACTTTTTAGTGAAACATGAAGACTGCAGCATGCATTGGAAGTGGGGTGGAGTATTAACTTGACAGGCAACTAGAAGCTCAAGGTCGCCCTGGTAGACTGAGAAGAATTTTTACAGAACAGTCCCCCTGACTGTTTTGGGTCTCCAGGACAGGGGAGATCCACTGTCACTCTGACCTCTGTTTTTGGCCTCCTATCAAGCTCAGTCAGAGCTTCAGAAACAAAATAGCCAGTCCTTCTGGCAAGATCAGGGAAATGCCACTGTCAAGTAGCCCAGAAAATCTCTTGTATTATGCAGTGAATTGATGCTGATGGGATAGCTGAAAGTTTTGGCGTCTTTCAAGGCAAATAAATCACCAGCATAGATGAAGTGGTCCCCTAGATCTTTCTTTTAAAAGATAAAAAGGCAAGGAAAGAAATCGTTGAGGCTCCAGCCACAATTTTTCAACAGCAAATGACAAAAAAAAAAGCTGCAATACTGAAAATCTGAAATAAAAACAAAATGCTGGAAACATTCAGCTCCTGTGGAAAAGAAACAAAATTAATGTTTCCGTTTCTGTTTTCTATAAGGCAGCTTTCAATAGACACTAACGCACACCTCTTCTTTATCTGATATTTTAATGTACGCCTCTTTTAGGGCATGCACCTTGTCAGATGCCTTTTGGAAACCCTAAACGTGCCACGTTTACAGCTTGCCCTTGATCACCTCTCCATATCACATCCTCAAAGAATTCAAACTAACTTGTCAAACATGATTTGCTTTGCATAAAACCATGTTGACTAGGTCTAATTATATTCGGCTTTCCTAAATGATTAGCTATTTCCTCTTTGATTACTGATACCAACAACCTGCCAACAATAACGGTTAAATTAACTGGCCTATATTTCCTAAACTTCTGCCTTCCCTTTTGAAGAAGGGGGTAGCATTTGTTGTTTTTCAATCTAATGTTACTCTCCAGGAGTTTTGTAAGTTTTGGAACATTCAACCAACTTCACTATGTCTGCAGCCATTTCCTTTAAAAGCTTTGGGTACAAGCCATTGGGTCTTGGAAATTTGTCTGCCATTAAGTCCCATGTGTTCCCCTAATATTTATTCCTTGTGATTTTCACAAGTCCCTCCCTGTTATTTGAAATTAGCCAATGTGTTACCTTGGATATATGTTTGCTGCATCCTACATGGTTTTAAAAAAAGAGCAACTTAAAATTGCTTTTACAGACCTGCCATCCTTTGTTTTCTGCTACTAATTCACCACCTCATCCTCTAGAGGTGCCTCTCTCATGTTAGCTAGCTTCTTCCTATTTATCTACGCATGGATATTTTTACTGTTTGTTTTGATACTCTGTGGGAGTTTTCTCTCAAAATGTTCTCGCTTATGAACGTTTTGGTGCTTAACTGCTGTTTCTTAAGAACTTCCCATCCCTCTGGCCCACCACGAGCTCTTGTCAATCCATTGGTTTGACATTGGTCTCTGTTGACCTCAATCTTGCCTCTTTTTCATGGGATCCCTCTTTTAATTGGGATAATTCCTGCTGTGCATATGGACTAGCTGTTCGATATTTGCCGCTGTTCATCTACTGATTCTCTCTGAACTCATTCTCCAGTCCATCTTGGACAACTCAACCATCATATCATTATAATTGGCACTATTTAAAGTTGCAAATAATGGCTTGGATCCCATAGTATTTACTCTCAAACTGCACTTGGAATTCTACTGCCTGGGTTTATTAATCCTTCCTCACTCCACGTGACCAAATCTAAAATGGCCAGCTCCTGGGTAAGTGGAGTGACATACTGCTTAAGAAGTGGTCAGTGATGCACTGCGTATCAACTTCATCTGCAATATAGTTTTATCCAGTCAATATGTAAACTAAAATCTCTCATCAATATCCGTTCCCTTCAAACATGTCCTAGATCTTTCCCGTATTATGCTGCACTTTATCGAGAGATCACACCTTGAGGGGTGGCCTATCCCCTGCTGCTCATGAGTTGAACCCACACCAGCACTGCATTACTGTCCACTGTCTGTCTCATGACTCAGCACTACTCTTGATACCTTCCTCGAAAAACAGCACTCCCCTGTGGAAAGTGGGATTTGGATTCCAGGTCCTTTACACACATGGTCTAAGTGGCTTTCTGTGTTGTAAATTTTCTACGATTCTAGGTTGAAGTAACTGACTGATTGTAGATTGTGTTTGATCATGTATTTAAAATGTTAAGTAAGCTGCTTTTATACTGTAAATAATTATGTCAGCTTTTTAAATTGGGATGAAACAAGCTTCCCAGGTGTGAGGAATGGAACTTTAAAATGTGCTGGCATATAAACAACACAAATATTTAACAAATAGTTTGCTTCTAAATTACATTCCTTAAGGAAATTCCAGTTTAACTGGCTTACAGACAGGAGGCTCTCCTCTAATCCAATTCTACTTAATATTGCTGTGTGTGATGAGAAATAGTGAGAACCTTAGAATAACAAGAGCTTGGATAAGATTTTGATAACAAAAAGCATCAAATGATTTTTTAATTGAGATTAGATCTTGTGGGCAAAATGGGAGAGATAGTAACACAAAATAATAAAACACGTTCTGAAAAAACTGGGGAAACAATGGCCTTGAAACTGAAAAAAATTCTAACTTTCCAAAAAAATATATAAAGGGTTAGTGGGACCAAAGGCTGAAAATCTCACTGGCCATATAGGTTTAAAGACATTATTGCAGTGACAGTCAGTGCTTTGGTTTTGTTCTTCAAGAACAGGTGTTCCCTATCTGGGGTTCACGGACCCCTCTGCTTATGCTAGGGCTCCATGGCAGAAAAAAGGTTGAAACCCTGTTTCTAGAACTTTCTGGAATTCCCCCCCCCCCCCCACTCCACCTGTGTCCTGTGAATTGGTCATTGACTGACTTCTAAACTAATTAGAATCCTCTCTGGAGATTTCAGGTGATGGGAAGCTTAATAAATGAAAAAGAATGGAGAGATTTTTCAAAACTCTATAGGGTTTCAAGAAATCAAGAAGCAACAAATGTGACCCTATCGTACAAGAAGGGAAAAAGAGAAAAAACAGGAGGCTGTAGACCTGTTAGCCTAACGTCTATTGACAAAATGCTGGAGTCTATAATCAAGGAAAAAATATCTCCTCATTCAGTGAATTAAATCAAGTCAACATTGTTTCATGGTAAATGGAGTGTTCAACAAATTCTCTAGAGCTCTTTGTCAATGTAATAAACAGTTGATGGGAACCTTAAAATGTAGTTAACTTGAATTTTCAGATGGCATTTGACAGGTGCCTCATCCAGCTGGCTGTCAACCCCGTTCTCCTGCCCTCTCCCTATAACCTTTCATGCCCTGAATAATCATGAACCCATCAACCTCCACTTTAAATATACTCAATGCCTTGGCTTCCACAGAACTCTTCAAATTCACCACCCTTCTGGCTAAAAGAAACCACTCCTCAACATTGTTCTAAATGGATGTCCCTCTTTCCTCAGGCTGTATCCCCTGGTCCTAAACTCACCCCCACACCCCCCCCACCCCAATTGGAAACATTCTCTCCACATCCACCTTATCTAGACCATTAACTGAAAGGCGTTCATTGGGATTGAAGACTGATTATTACACAGAAGACAGAATAAATTTGTCTTTTTCAGGTGGAAAGGATATAATTAGTGAAGTGCTCGGAAGATTCTTGGCTCTGAACTATTTATGATTTCTATTGGTGAGCTAGAAGATGGAGCAAAGTGTAAAGTACCCAAGTTTGCAGGTGATATGAAATATAGGTGGGAGGGCATGTTTCAATAAGGGGATTAGGATTCAGTGAAAGTGTACAGAGACGTTGAGTAAGTGGTTGAAAACTTACAAATGAATTTAATACGGAAAGGTGGGAGGTTATGTCCTTCATTTAGATAAGTTTGAATTATTAATGAAGAATGGTTGCACATGAGTAAAGTACAAAGGAATCTTGTGCAAGTATCACTAAAGGAGGTGCAGCTAAATAGTTAGGAAGGTAGATGTTATATTTAGATGAGTTAGATATGGCCCTTGTGGCTACAGGGGTCAGGGGGTATGGAGGGAAGGCTGGGTTCTGAGTTGGATGATCAGCCATGATCATAATAAATGGCGGTGCAGGCTCGAAGGGCCGAATGGCCTACTCCACCTATTTTCTATGTTTCTATTTGCAGGAGGGTTGGAATTTAGAATAGAGAAGGAAAGTTACAATTATGCGAAGTACTGCTGAGACCACAGCTGGAGTAATGCGCAGGTTTGGTTCCTTGTTTAAGAAAGGATATACCAACATTGGAGGCAGTGTGAAAGAGATTCACCAGGATAGTTACTGAGATGAGAGGTTTGGCCTTTCACAACTGGCTAAAGAAATTGGATCAATATTCTTTGGCACTTAAGAGAATGAGGGGCAAACTTATTTAAAGATCCAGGATCCATACGGAGTCAGGGCAGGGTAGATGTTTCCACTAATGGAAGAAACTCATAATAAGGGGTAAAGTTGCAAAGTGGGGTGGGGGTTAGTCATTTAAAACTGAGCTTCTTGTAAAGACTCATAAATCTCTGGCATTCTCTGCCCCAGAGGAGGTCAGGCCATTAGGAGTATTTAAAAAGGAGGCAGGTACATTTTGTTTTTGAAAGATCAGGAAATTGGAGATCATGGGAAGCTAGCAGTAGGGCCTCGGGGGTAGAATAGCCATCAGGCTTATTGGTTCAACTGGCCATTTCCTTTTCACTTGTGTTATTATGCTCTTCCGTTCAAAACCTAATATTAGGGACGCTGTAGCAGGGCACTTGGAGATTGAGTAAAGTAAAAGGTTCAATAATTCCATTTAATATCAGAGAATGTATACAATATACAAACTGAAATTCTTACTCTTCAGAGACATCCACAAAAGCAGTAGAGTACCCCAAAGAATGTTTGACAGTACAATGTTAGAGCCCCAAAGCCCCCTCTTTCCCCCTCTCATACACACAAGCAGCAGCAAAGCACCAACTCTCCCACCCCCACTTATTTCAGCAGAAAGTATCAGCACCCACCACCCACCACAAAAGCAATGGCAAATCCCCCGAAGGGAGACCATGGTCTGCAGTCCAACAAAAATGAATTGTTCACTTGACAATTCAACATGCCACAGGCTCTCTCTTTCCCTGATAAAGGGACAAAGAGATCAGCAACATGGGAGATCAACAAAGCAGCTCGCTGATTTCTATCTTGCAGTCTGTTGTGTTGCTTTTATTCTGAGTTCTCTGACTCGAAAGTTGGCAGCAAATGCTCCCCAACCATCAGGGAGAGAAAGAGAGAGACTGCCCAAGTATAGAGGCCTCCACCAGCCGATCCACTGTTCATGATATTCCATTTCTCCCATGAAGTCTCAGTCAGAAATGGCACAGCCACAGGGCCTCACCCCAAAGATGCACGTCTCCAGGCCGCATCCTTGGATATTGAAAAATGGCTGATCAGTGAGCCCCAGGAGCAGGAACCATCACCATTAAAATCCACAGTTTGAGTGCAGCTGTAGATCACAGACTCTTACAGAACCCCATCTACTTTGAAAGGAGAAAAGAGGGAAGAAATTAAGCTGTTTTCACAGATGAACTTGAAGAAGCCACCCTCGGGGGATAAGAAAGAGGAACAGATTTTGAGTTGTACCTAGTGTGACAGATTACATGAAACCTGTTGATAGTGTATTTGGATTTTCAAAAGTGTTTGATAGATTATCAGATAAGTGATTACATATAACTGAGGTGCTTTTGGATCAGGCTAACAGTCTCAACATGGATTGGGGGCCAGTTATCAGATGCATTTGAGTAGGAATAATTAGCTTGGCATTGTTTGACTGATGGTATTTAGAAAGATCAGTATCAGGGCCTCTATTATTGACACTCTTTAATGTCCATGTCTCTGGTGAGGGGGTAGAACCAGGTTATTGAAGATGCAAAGTTAGAACATGGGAAACAGCACCTCATTTGGCAACACACATCAAAGTTGCTGGTGAACGCAGCAGGCCAAACACCATCTGTAGGAAGAGGTACAGTCGACGTTTCAGGCCGAGACCCTTCGTCAGGACTAACTGAAGGAAGAGTGAGTAAGGGATTTGAAAGCTGGAGGGGGAGGGGGAGATGCAAAATGATAGGAGAAGACAGGAGGGGGAGGGATGGAGCCAAGAGCTGGACAGGTGATAGGCAGAAGGGGATACGAGAGGATCATGGGACAGGAGGTCCGGGAAGAAAGACAAGGGGGGGGGGTGACCCAGAGGATGGGCAAGAGGTATATTCAGAGGGACAGAGGGAGAAAAAGGAGAATGAGAGAAAGAATGTGTGCATAAAAATAAGTAACAGATGGGGTACGAGGGGGAGGTGGGGCCTTAGCGGAAGTTAGAGAAGTCGATGTTCATGCCATCAGGTTGGAGGCTACCCAGACGGAATATAAGGTGTTGTTCCTCCAACCTGAGTGTGGCTTCATCTTTACAGTAGAGGAGGCCGTGGATAGACATGTCAGAATGGGAATGGGATGTGGAATTAAAATGTGTGGCCACTGGGAGATCCTGCTTTCTCTGGCGGACAGAGCGTAGATGTTCAGCAAAGCGGTCTCCCAGTCTGCGTCGGGTCTCGCCAATATATAGAAGGCCACATCGGGAGCACCGGACGCAGTATATCACCCCAGTCGACTCACAGGTGAAGTGTTGCCTCACCTGGAAGGACTGTTTGGGGCCCTGAATGGTGGTGAAGGAGGAAGTGTAAGGGCATGTGTAGCACTTGTCCCTCACTTGGCATGGTGTTCAACATTGTGGAATGTGGAAATTTAATAGACATGAGATTCAAAGGAATAGAAAGATGTGTTGTTAAGATTTTAGATTTAGAGAGTCATAGTTGTAGAAAGTACAGCACAGAAACAGGCCCTTTGGGCCATCTAATACATGCCAAAACCATTTAAACTGCCTACTCCCTTTGACCTGCACCGGAGACTATATCTACTCATGCCACTGCTATCCATGTACATATCCAAACTTCGCTTAAACGTTGAAATCAAGCTTGTGTGCATCACTTATGCTAGCATCTCATTCCACACTCTCACGACCCTTTGAGTGAAGAAGTTTCCCCTCATGTTCCCCTTAAACTTTCCACCTTTCACCCTTAACCCATGGCCTCTGGCTGTAGTCCCACCCAACCTCAGAGGAAAAGACCAGCTTGAATTTACTCTAGCTATACCCCTCATAATTTGGGCCAAACCAGTCCGCAGAATCTTATTACACCCATGTGACCCAATAACCTACGAACCCGTATGTCTTTGGAATGTGGGAGGAAACCAAAGCACCAGAGGAAACCCACGCTGATCATGGGAAGAATGTATAAACTCCTGACAGGCGGCAGCAGAATTGAACCTGGTCAATGCCACTGTAATAGTGTTGTGCTGATGACTACCGTGCCACACCTAATAGTGTCAAAACCCATGATTCAACTGAGTACCTCAGACCTTCGGTATAACACTCTCCCAAATGAGCTATTTTGGTTGCCAAAAATTTAAGTTCAGACTGAGACAGAGGGAGAAGGTTTATGAAACCAAATTACCCATCTTTTGGGACAAATGTTCCAATTTTCTGCTGTTTCCAAATTGCTCTTTGCACAGTCTTATTTGTCAGCCATTATCTCAACGAGGTAATAAATGTGGTGTAGAAGTTGGTACTGGTGTACATAAAATGAGTGAAACACTTTAGGATCAGTTTATATAGTTCAGAGGCACTTGACCTCAAAGGATGAATTAAACAGAGGACATGAAGCCAAGTCTGAGAATGACAGACATCCCACCCTGCAAAAACTCATTTCAGGGAGGTAGCACCATCAATTTGCAGGAGACTCCTGGGAGAGGTGGGATGTCTGCAATAGAGTAGCTCCTTAGCAGCTAGCCAGCTAGTTTAAATAATGTTGGCCATGCTAATGAATGAATGACACCTGTTAAACTCACCTCAACATGTCTTTTACAGTCTTAACCCACCATGGGCAATAGAAAAGTCATTGTTGCAAACAGTGCAGCGAGCAACACTGTCATTATTTTGACCCCTATTAGGCAGGGGTACACTTTAGTGTAGTCTGGGGTGATGTACGTTTTATTTTTTTTGGAACACTCTGCAATGGCGCGCTCTCGCTCGCGCGCTCTCAAGCCCTTTCGCGTGCCTTCTCCCTCGCTCTCCCTCTCTCACTTTCGATCTCGCTCGCACGTTCTTGCTTGCTTTCTCGCGCGCGCTCTCTCTCGTGGTCACTCTCGCGCTCTCTCTTGCTTTTCTCCCGCTCGCTCTCAAAAAAAATTGATTTCCGTGATATTGTATATAATTTGCGGGCATCAGGGAGCCACTATTAATATGCGGGAGACTCCCGGAAGTTCCAGGAGAGGTGGAATGTCTGGAATGGTAAAAGTGCTTAAAGTTGGTGTATAGTGTCTTGTTTAGAAGTTGATGTATGTTTGTAATTAAGACATTGAAAATGACAGGCTAATTGTAATTAAACAGCTTCACCTGGAAGGGGATGGGAGTCTGCTGAACAAGGGTGCATAATGAAATTAAAACTAGACACTTACGAATGAAAACATTTCAGAGATCTACGAAAATCTGAAGTTCATCCCTCTTTCCAATTACAAAAGTTAGGAGTATTGAGGTAAACTTGAAACGAGCAAGATAAAGTTTGAGATGAGGAGTTCAGATCATTTAGAACAAAGGCAAAGAAGTAGATTTGAGAGAGAAACTGATTGTGGCCTAATTCGCAGAATCCTAGATTGATCCTACATAAATGGAAGCCCTTTTGGTCCTGTCTGTGCAATAAGAATCTGTCAGGAATCCCATGATATTGTTTGCAAAAGGTAAAAGAACTCACATCATGGGGAGGGTAATCAGCTAACAGAAAGTCAAATCAGGATACATTAATCACTTGCAGGTTGCCAAGCTATAACTACTGGAGTGTGATTTCATCTGTTGATGAGCTGTGTTAATGACATAAATGAAGGGACCAAATGTAGCAATCATTATTGACCATACATGGGTGAGGGAGGTATGTAATTTGTAGGGAGAGTGTGCAAAAATTTAGCTGGTGAAGTATAATTTTGGGAGAAGCGGAGTTTGTATTTTGGTTCAGAGACTATACAGAGGTCTGTTGTACATTGGGATGTGGCTATCCCTGAACATAAAACAACTTGTTAACATGTAGGTACAGCAAACGATTAGGGAGGCAAATGGATCATTGACCAACGTTGAAATAAATTATAAAATTAAAGGAGTCTTGATACATTGATGCGGACATACCTCAAGCAATGTGTACGCATTGGTCTGTTTATGTTATAGTGGTACAGGACATTGGTGAGACCACACCTGGAGTATTGTGTACGGTTTTAGTTACTCTGTTCTAGGAAAGATTTCATTAGGATAGACAGAGTCCAAGGAAGATTTACTACAATGTTGCCAGAACCTGATATACAGGGAGAGTTTGGGCAGTCTGACCTTGGAGCTAGGAGTTTGAGGGATGATGTTGGAGATGTTTGATTCATGAGCGGTGTGGATCGGGTGAATAGTCTTTTTTTTCTCAGGGAAAAGGAATCAAAAACTAGAGGGCATACATTTAAGGTAGGGGTAAGATTTAAGGGGGACTTGAGCAACTTTATGCAGAGGTTAATGTGACTATAGAATGTGCTGCTAGAGGAAATGCAGGTATAAGAACTTTGAAAGATTCATGTATAGGTAAGGTTTAGAGGGATCTGGGCCTTACGTGGGCAAATAAGCCTAGCTTAGATGGCCATCTTGGTCAGTGTGGATTAGTTGGGCTGAAAAGTCTGTTTCCATGCTGTATTTAGGTTAGATTAGATTAGATTCAACTTTATTGTCATTGTGCCGAGTACAGATACAAAGCCAATGTAATGCATTTATCATCTGACCAGAAATGCGAAGAGTAGTGTTACTTACAATAACTGCGAATTTTAAAAAGTGCTACAGCACACAAATATAAAAGTACTGAGACAGTACAATATGGGTGCAATACTGCTCAGTACTGTGGTGTGAGGTTCAGCAGGGTCACAGCCTCAGGGAAGAAGCTCTTCCTGTGCCTGCTGGTGCGGGAGCAGAGGCTCCTGTAGCGCCTAGCAGATGGGAGGAGAGTAAAAAGTCCATGGTTAGGGTGAGATGCATCCCTGATGATGCTTTTTGTCCTGCCCAGTATATATTTACTTTAAGTAAGTGAAGTATATATTTACTTTATTTAATAATTTCCTTTAATAAGGAGATTGATTCCTGAAGTGAAGGGGTTATCTTGCATTGAATGATTGCGCAGATTGGGCTGAGTTTAAGAAAATGGGGATTGAATGCAGGATTCTGTGTGTGGGGTGGCGGTGGGAGGTGGTGTAAGTGCTGAGGGGATGTTTATATCACAAATTTGAAGTTGATGAAATTGAAGTATTTAAAATGACAGGCAGAGTCCATCTAAATAGTTTTATAAGACCATTGGATGTAGGAGCAGAATTAGGCCATTCGGCCCATGAGGAAACTGCTGAATGAACAAGGTTGTATGATCAATTAAAATGAGCCATTATGATCAAAGGCGAAGGGATACAATTTCAGAATAAAAGATCACCCATCGGAATGGAAACAAGGAATTTCTGTACTGGGGTAGACACTCACCAGCGCAGAACTGTGGATGGTGTATCACTGAAGGTTGAGAGAGATGAGTTTTTGATATTTTGGTAGAGTATTGCAAGAGGGTTATAGAAAAAGAAGTGCTGAGACTTAAGGTCAGATCAATAGTGAACTTGATAACTGGTAGGGCAGGCCAGGAGACCCCTGCTTCTGCTGAGATTCCTTACGTTCTTATAGCCCTGTGAATAGTTCTCGAACTATCCAGTTATATCTTTATCCAGTTTTCTTGTTACTGAATCTGCTTCCACCACCACAAAAAATCCTGGTCTTCCTCTCACTCTTAAGTCTGTGTTCTCTGGTACTAATCCCTATGAATCAGGAAACTGCTGTCCTTGTTTCAGTCTGTCAAAACTTTTTCTTTGATATTGAAATCATTGAGTTAACTGAACTCTCACTGTGGAGAATAATGCTTTCTATGTAGGCTCTTCATATAACTGAAATCCTTGCTCATCTCTGGTATCCATTCTAGTTGCTCCATACTTTCTTGGCAGAGCATCTTTCTCAAAGTGAAGTACCCAGAAAGTAACACAATCCAACATTGAAAGATTAAGTATATCTTCCGAACTTTGTTCTTTATGCTTGAACTGATACAAGTACTTAATGACATTCTCTATTTACCTTGCATACCTCTGTTCCTTTATCCTCCTGTTTAATTTCTATTATTGCTTCATTTTCCATTCTTTGTTAAACTGCATCTGCCATGTGTCTGCCCATTTCTCTAGTTAAGGTACTGGTGAAATCTGTTACCATCTTCACTGTTTAAAATATTTCCAAGTTCTTAGCCATAGTGGATGATAGAACAGACTTAAAGAATAAATAGCCTGTCCCGTCATTCAGTATTCCAGAGTAGAATAGTACAGAGGTCAGATAGATTGTGTGGGGCTTAATCCAAATCAATGCATTGAGTCAGTGAATCTCCTGCCATTTTATAGTAAATCTCCAGTGCTTATAACAACAGTGACTCCATTGGTGTAGTTGGGGTATGTTGAGCAGACTCTGGTATTAGAGCACAGATGGGTTAATGGATGATTGGGAAGAGAAAACATTACCTACGCCCAACCATTTTGCTTGCTGCATTTCAGGGTACAGCCACCATCTCCAGGCACTACCGAGGCCATACAGGGCATGCTGTCAATGGCAGTCCTGCAGTACTCAGACCTTCGCAGCAGCCCAAGAAAGAATAGGGACAGCCTGGATAAAAGGAACCTTTCCAAGTCACATCAAGGCATAAGAACTAATAGGAGGGAGAAAGGCGCACTGAGCCCATGTTCCAGGGCATCAGACTGTGGTGGGTATTTCAGTGTGTTTGTGTGTGTACTCAGGGCTACAAAACAAAATAGGATCTCCTACTTTGCAGGTGGGGTAAGGACTTGAAATAATGTGGTTCCTGATAACTGATCCATCATCTTAGCACCAGCAGTGGTGGGTTGGGTGTGCTGGCAGCACAGATAGGTTTGGAACAGGGAGAACTAGCTGAGGAGGGGAGGGGGTCTTGGGGAAGGGCTGGGGGGTTGAAGTGCGTAGTACTGATTGGGGAGGGGGAGGAAGCACAAGGGAACAACGCTAGAATGCTTAGTTGATTGTTCTGCCCTGTCATTCAGAGATCACGGATAATTTACACTGTAATTCCAATGAAATGTCCCAATGAAAATCTTTCAATTTCCCCCGGTATCAATACATTTTTTTTTAATATGGGGGAGTGTTTCATTAGCATAAACAGAATTTTTTTTTTCACCACCACTTAAATGAATGAACTGTTCATTTTTAAGTTTGAAATCCTGTTTCACAGAGTCATACATCTCAGGGATGGGTCCATTCTGCCCACCTTCTCCATGCCAGCTGTGATGACTATCCACACCAATCCCATTTGCTGTATTGGGCTTGTACCCTCATTGCCCTTCCTATCTTGGGTCTCTGTCTGAACAACTTTTAAACTTGGACGACTTCTGGGACCATTTACAAGAAAAAAAATGTGAAATATGCCCCTAGCCATCAAATATTCAAGCTAAGTGGGTCATCTTCAAAAAAAAACAATTATATACAGTACAATTAGTGTAATATGTTAGCCTTGGTGTCATTTGACTGAATCTACCTTGCACCAATTCCATTTTATTAAAATTAACTCCAATTACTTTGTCCAATACTCTGGATAAAACTTTGGTAGAACCTCTCAGCTACCATAGGTTCCATTCCTTTGTAACCCCTCTTCACACGGATGCGGACTTTCCATTAGTCTTTTCCATTGTTCATTGATCTTCATGATTTCCAACTTGAACTTCTAAACCCTTCTTATCTTAGAATCTCTCTATTTGGGAAATGCTCCCTCTTTCTTGTGTGAAAAGTGGTTGACCTCTACTTCAGGTTTGTGCTTTCCCCAGAAATGGAAATGACTTCTCTGCCAGAACTGTTAAAAGCATTGATAACTTAAAACCTCTCAATCAATTTCATTGGTTTCTATTTCCACAAATCTTTTCCTCTATCATAGTAACTCTTATAATTTCATCTCTCCTCATTTTATTGGGTCTTGTCTAAAGCATCTGGAAGTCCTTATAAATCCCAGAATCCTCTCCCCATGTTACTGCCTCAGAGTTTATTTGCACTTTAGGACATGACTCCCCTACCACTATTGGTTGCCTGTGACTAGTTCATGATTATCCAAGCTCTCAGTTTACAGGCCTCAATAACAATTTTGTCATATTATAGACTC
This sequence comes from Mobula hypostoma, assembly GCF_963921235.1. Lineage (NCBI taxonomy): Eukaryota > Metazoa > Chordata > Chondrichthyes > Myliobatiformes > Myliobatidae > Mobula > Mobula hypostoma. The sequence continues at coordinate 55,257,397 of NC_086105.1, read as the reverse complement.
ATAACAAATAGAACTCCTGCCAAACACAGGAGTGATGAATGAATGAGGTGGTGAAAGTTAGGATGCTGAGAACAGAATTTTGTATGGCCTGGTTTAGAGGTAATATGTAAGACTGAAATTCTAGACCAGCAGTTCAATTTCCAAGTTGAGAGACTTTTATGACTTTAATGTCTTAACCATATACGTATATGTTCCTGTTTGGATTTCACCTCAAGATGCTAAAACTCTGATTCTCAATCCTGTTCCATTGTTGAATGAGATAATTGATGTGAGGACTTAACTATCTATCACATCTTGGCTTCAAATCCCTCCATGTTTGTGGAAAGAGGAAAAAAAAATTGATATCAAATTCAAAGTTATTACTGAGCTAGCATGGCTCTGTGGAAGAAGCCGTACCTTGGTTCTCTCCTGAATGGTTTGGATTCGATGTTAAGCTCTTGTCTTAAACCCCACTCGCTGTACAGTGATAATTCATTCTGGGGTCTCATCCTGGTTTTCTGTTTTCTTCCATTGGAAAAAAAAATCAAGGAAACGAGTTACCATGAAAATATTTTGCATTCAACAACGCTTGTGATGACTCACTCAACTTCAAACAGAAAGTACTGAAATGAAACAGCCCAGCCAATCAGAAGCCTGCACCAAGACCTGGGCAGCCAAAGCAAAATTTCCTTCTTTACACTTAATGCTATCAATCTTTTCACTACTTTTTTCATACCATACAGTAATGTTTTAATGGCTTGAATCAATCTGTTTACACCTTGACAATTTTAATGAACTTCACTTTCACTCAGTTTCCTATGTGATGTCATATACAGTATGTTGACATCAGAGTATTATATAGACACCTTGCTGTCTGCCAGGTTGTGTAGCAATGCACTGGCCATTCAGTACGATGGGCTTCAACCTCCACCCACCTTTTATCAAATCCAGTTCGAAATATGTGACTTCTGTTGCTCAATTATTTCCAATGAAACAGCTGAAATTCTTTCCTGTGAGTGAGGGGGTTGGTGATTGTTGTTGTGGCTGTTTTTTGCAGTGGGAGAAGGGGTATTTTGGGGTCTATGAATGTTGTCTCTTATCTTTTTCATGCTGGGGGGGGAGTTGATGTTTTTTCTTTCATCAACACCCATGGTCTTCCTGTATTTCATGGCTATCTGGAGAAGACAAATACAGTTGCATTGTACATGCATTCTTTGGCAATAAAATGAACCTTTGAACCTCTTGCAGTTGTTGGGAATCTGCAGAGCGTTACGCTGAGTGCTCTAACCTGTTCTGAGATTGAGTTTCTTCATGAACTCTCCACCGGATTTATAGTGACTTACTTTCATGGACCCCTGTACTGATGTCATTTGCGAAGAGAAACATCTTCTGTGCTTTGACATTGTGGCGCAAAGTGTTGGATCTGACTGACTGTACCTGCTGTTGCCAAGGTCTCTTTCTGTCTCATTTGGCCCACTATACCCAGCAGGGTTGAGAATTCTTTAAAAGGATCCACCGGCGACGTGTCCGGACAGAGAGGGAGCACGACCGTCGCAAATTGAGGTGGGAGTTGACTTTGCTGTTTCCCTGAGCCCAGTGGATATTTGGGAATGAAGTATCCAGATCAGTGGGCCCAGTTTGACATTCTAGACACGTGCGCCAGTTCAGCTATAGGTCAGGGTACAGTGCAGGTGAGCAGGGATCTAAAGTTACAACAGATACATGCTGCTGGTCTATGGTGTATCATTATACACAAACAGTATTGCTGGTCTTGGGAATGTCATTACAACAGGTACAGTACAGATAGGCATGGATCTAGAATTAGTACAGGTGTGCTGTAATGGGCTTAAGTCTGTCCTTATAACAGGTTTAGTAATGGTAGGTGTGGATCTGTCATGGCAGGTGCAGTAATAGTGGACGTGGATCTATCATTTTGACAGGCACAGTAACTGTGGCCGCAGGTCCGTCACTGTACTAGAGACAGTACTGTCAACAGGTCCATAGTTTTAAAAGGCTCATTTAAGAGGTGGGACAGGCCTGTTTCCCAGATTTTAGATGTTGATGGATGAAGGATTTCAGGTAGAGCTGACATTATGAAATGCAATGTTTGATCAGGAAAGAAGTGTGTTAAGTTTCCTGAATTCGGAATTGAGAGGATGGTGTGACCAGCTGGCCTTTCAAAGGAAACACTTGGCATTGGTGTTTCCAGTAGCTTGGGAATGTTGACTTTATTTGTCCCTTAATGTACAGTTTAATGTCTACTGCTTGAAATTTGACTGGACTATTTCAAATGAAGACCTTTTCTGACTTGCCAGTCAGAGGAAAATTGAAGTGAATTTTCTTTTTTATCTTAAAAAAAAAAGCACGGGAGATGTTGAAAAGCAAAATACCACAGGTACTCTACTTGTGTTGTTGTTTACATCAAAACCTGAAAACACGACTTGCCCTTGAACAGAAGATCCTACAAAAAGTAGTGGATACGGTCCTGTCCATCATGGGTAAAGCCCTCCCCACCATTGAGCACATCTACACGAAATGCTATCGCGGGAAAGCGGCATCCATCATCAAGGACCCCCACCACACAGAACATGCTCTCTTCTCGCTGGTGTCATCAGGAAGAAGGTACAGGAACCTCAGACTCACACCACTGGTTCAGGAACAGTTATTACCCCTCAACCATCGGGCTCTTGAACCAAAGGGGATAACTTCACTCAACTTCACTTGTCCCGTCATAGAAATTTTCTCACAACCTATGGACTCACTCAAGGAAACTTCATCTCATTTTCTTGATATTTATTGCTTATTTATTGTTATTTATTTCTTTTTCTAGTTGCACAGTTTGCTGTCTTATGCACACCCAATTTGGTGCAGTCTTTCATTGATTCAGTTACGGATTTATTGAGCAAGTCTGCAGGAAAATAATTTGCAGTGTTGTATATGGTGACATATAGGTACTTTGATAAATTTATTTTGAACTTTTCTTCTCTCGCCCTTCCTTCCTGTTTGCAATCGAGAGATAGCGTGGGCCCAGGCCCTTCAGCCATGATGTTCCAGCTGACCTATCAAGCACCTTGTTGCACTAATCCTGCTTTATTCTTCTCGTGTTCCTGGTAGTTCCTCCCAGATTCCACCACTCACCTACTCTACAGATTCAAATTCATTTATTTATCGCACGTACTCTACATCGAAACATACTTTGAAATATTTGTTTGCATTAACAACCAACACAACCTAAGATGTTCTGGTGGCATCCTGCAAGGGGCAATTTGCAGCAGCTAATTAATCTGGCAAACTGCACGTCTTTGAGATGCAGGAGGGAGGAAACTGCAGGAAATGGTACACAGTCACAGGGAGAGTGTACAAACTCCATCCAGACAACACCCAAGGTCAGCGTTAGACCTGAATCATTGCAGCTCTGAGGCAGTGGCTGTACTAACCATGCCACAGCGCACCCATCCTGAGAAGAAAATAGTTTCATTTGGACGTTGCTAATGTTATTTCTATTGCACATTTTGCAGTAGCTTTTTAATCCTTTCATAATGTACAGACCTGTTGGCTGCACAACATTTTGTCTAACCAAACTTAGCACCTCTACGTTTCAGTTCACTTGTTTAGAAAGCAGATTTCTAGCATGTTTGTTTCAAGTTTTAACTCCAATCAGTGTTTTAAGTTATTTATTGGAAAATGGAGGAAAAGGCGTACTCCTCGGAAGTCGTGTTTTAATGTAGCAGTGGACTGGAAGCATCTTCAGGTACTGATACACAAACCTCTACACAAACCGATACAAAAACCAGCTGCTCTGTTTAGCCAGCTCATGAAAAACAAGCACACACATTCCGCTGTGAGGTGAAGTTTCTTTTCTTATTTATGTCACTCATAACTTTGTGTACTTCTGTCAGGTCTTCTCTACTCGAAGAGAAACAATCCCAGCCTATCAAGTCCCTCTTCATATCTGAAATGTTCCATCTCAAGCAATATCCTCGTAAACCTCTTCAGACTCACCAGTGTGATCACACCTTTTCTAGTGTTGTGAACAAAATTGTATACAGTTTACTAGCAGTGACCTAACTAGTTGTACCAAAACCAATGTGCTGTCATATTCTGTACCCTGGTTAATGAAGACAAGTATCTCTTCATCACCTTCTCTACCTGTGCTGCAAGTTTCAGGGATTGTTGGAATTGTACACCAAGGTCCCTCTGTTCCTCAACATACCCTACTATTCCGGTCAATGTCCTATCCCTAAAACCTCATGCTTGTTGGGATTAAATTCCATCTGCCATTGATCTGCGCAATTTGCAAACTGAGCAATATCATTCGATACCTAAACACTATGCTCCTCACTATCTACATCACCAATTATTGTTATCTGCAAACATACTAATCAAACTGTTCAATATTTTATAGATATAAAAAATCAAATATTTACAGCACCATTTTTTTCCTCTCCATGCCTTGTAGCGCATTGGGTGGCAACCTTGCTGTTTTTTTTACAGGACCGAATTGCTAGCTCAATGCTCAACCCAGCACGGATGGAAAATGTGCAAGGAGCCAGGTGTATTCGAAGTCTGGTGCAGATGCCACTATACCACCAGCTGGCTTACAGCACCAGTGCCTAGGCTATATCATTGTCCATGGGCTTCAATTATGAGAGCAACCCTCCTCCACCATTCTCTGCCTCTTATTGCCAAGCCAATTTTGGATCCAATGAGCCAACTTACCTTGAAAATTAGTTTCTATAAATGTATCTAGTATCTGGAGCTCTCTCCCTTCCTGCGTACTGTATTTATGACTGTTATTCAATCAAGTTACTGATCATCTTCCACTTTTTTTATCTGTAATTTTATCCAAAGTTAGTTTTGACCATTTTATGGTAGTCAGTCTTAACTTCTTCCCGTTCCACGTAGACTCTGGCAAGATAAAGAATATTAAAGTTTTCAGGTTCTTTTCAAACACAGCATTGAATTTTATTATTAGTCTGACAAAGGTTCCCTTGCTGATGGATAAAGGTCCCCAGCTCATTATGCACTATAAAATCCAGAAGATAATCTTAAATCCTCTGAGTAAATTCACTATCTTTCTGAATTGAGCTATTTTGATCTTTCAATGTATGAAAATTATGGACTGCAGTTTAAGTAATTCTGCCCTTCTCTGGAAAGACTTCTAGTCTCTGAACCAAATCTTTCTATCACTTCTTTGATCTGTTAAGGGGCTTGTGGATACTTCCAATAAATAATTTTGTCTTCAACCTTCAGCAAGAGGTGAGTCCTAGCTGGAGGGATGTAGAAGGGAGATCTGAAGAGAAGCAACATTGTGAAGGAAGAAAGGGTATGGACACAGAAGAATGGCATAGAGAGGAACAGGAGAGGAGAATAGAATTTATTTTGTATATCAATAAAATATGGATTTTGTTCTGAAACTGTTTGGGCACAATGATAATAACTAAAGTAAATTTGAATTCGCTTTAAATTGCAGGCCATGTTTTCATTTCTTTGGTTACCTTTGCACCAAGTTACAATGGTTGGTCTCACAGTCCTTTTGATCCTGTCACTGGTTGTTATTGAGTGATGAATGTATGTTTTCACAGCTGGGTCAGTGAAGCAGGAAGCCGCTGAGTGCAGCACTGTGTTGCCAACTGCTGAACGGAGGGGCACAATGGGGGCATCGGCCAGACTATCTGAAGCGGTAGGACTAAGTTCCCTATATACCTGGCATGCACTTTCACTTGGTCAGGGAAAATCTGCTTGCATTTATCTCTTTGGGGAGGTCATGTTTTATGGCTTTAATTGGTTTACTTTTAATTAAACACATCCATATGCTCTATATGAACTGAATGTAAAGACAATCGACCATGTTAGACCATAAGGCATGGGAGCAGAATTAGGTCATTAGGCCTATCGAGTCTGTTCTGCCATTCCGTCATTTATTATTTCTCTTAACCCTATCCTGCCGTCTCCCAGGAACCTATGGTGTTCTTGCTGATCAAGAACCTGTCACCCTCCATTTTAAATTGTCCCAATGACTTGGCCTCCACAGCTATCTGTGGTAATGAATTCCACAATTCACCACCCTCTGGCTTCCTTGTCTCTGTTCTAAAGGGAAGTCCTTCAATTCTGGGGCTGTGTCCTCTGGTCATGGACTTCCTCACCATAGGAAACATCCAATTTACTATCTCGGCCTTTCAATTCTCAATAGTTTTCAATGAGATTTCTCTGCCCCGCCCCCCCACTCCAGCAAGTACAGGCTCAGAGTCATCAAATGTTCCTCATACACTAACCCTTTTACTCCTGGCACCACCCTTGTGAACCATCTCTGGACTCTCTCAAGTGCAAATACATCCTTTTATGGATATGAGACCTAAAACTGCTCGCAATACTCCCAAGTATGGTCTGACCAATGTCCCTTTGCCTGATTGTTTCAGTTCCTACTATGGATGTTTGCTGTAAATTGCTGAACCATTGAAACTTTCAGCTTAAACAAGATGTGTAGTTGCACTGTCTTGGTGTGTTGGGTGGCAAAGTGTTATGCAGAAGGGGATTCCTTCCCTAGGTTTGATCTCTAGCTGCTGGCTGGAGCTGTGTTTTGTTCTGTGGTCCCTGCCAAGCAAGGCAGGGCATGGTCTGACCCTCAAAAATTCAGTCAGTTGCCTGCATTGTCCAGAGGATGGTCAGGTCAAGTGTAATGTGGCTGCCATTGTGTTAGGCACATAGAGCAGAGGAATTTGGGGAGGTAAGGATCGCATGGGAATTACTCAAGTAAACAAACCTACCTCTAATTTTTATTCAAGGTATTGAAGAATGAGCCAAAACATCTCAGAAAAGAATGCTCTTTATTGGTGAGACAAAACATCCAGGAGAACAAGATGTTAGTGGAACAAATGGTAGACAGCGAAGGTCAGATTGCCTCTGACTCATTGACTGCAGTGTACAGGTCAACCGCTGACTGTGACCTGCGAACAAGTCCCGTTCACAACAGTGACAGTCCGGATCGGACCCACCCTGGAATATCAACGTCACCACCTCTGCATCCATCTAGCAAACGGACCATTCCCAATCCACCGCCTGTGAGCAACCAGGCAACAAAAGGTCAGTGGCCAGATATCACCGTAAAACATTGGTGACCTTGATCAGAGGAAGGCCATCATCAAGTTGGTGCGGGAGGTTGGGGTGCATTCCCACTAGGAGAGATGTTCAGCATGAGTATAATGGCACTGATAATCAGAGGGGGGAGAAATCAAGAATGCCCACTTAGCTCATGAGAGACTGTCTCACTGAAATACGAGGGTCCCAGATCAAAGAGATGGATAGGAAGAGCATCATTGATCAGGAAACACTGGGACGTCCTCAATGGGAGAGTATTATCAAGTGTATGAATGCTACTTTGTTAAAGTTTTTGCGTAAACTAATGTTATTAACCGTTTGGCAGGAAAGCGTCCAAAGAAAGGGATGGCAACTGCAAAGCAGCGACTGGGAAAGATTCTGAAGCTGAACCGAAGTGGCCGCCTCTTCCTTTAGAAATAAGACTTTCCAGACTAACTTTGGGCCAAAAAGGGTGATGGTGCTGCAGCATGGATGGCCCTACCTCATGACCCTTGGATATGCACTGTCGAAGCAATAATGGCAAAAGTCAGAGCTGGGGAGAGAAAGGACTGACGTGGGGAAGCTCTGAAACTTGTTCAGGGTTAGCAAACATTTTTAAAGGATGGTATTCTGCTTTTTCTGAAGATACTTTCTGTTGTAATTTATCTTCCAAATTATTTGATGCATTTTAATTTAACAGCATTGTTTTTTTAAAAAAAGAGAAAACTATTTATTGAGGAATTGATTCATTTCAACAAAATAATTTAGATATAAAATATTGAACCATATTTCCAACTGAGAGATCCTTGCCTTTTAATTGTTTGCATTCTGAAATCAAATCACTGCAAGCTTTTTCTTATTCCACATCAAAGAGGGTAAGGGAGTGGCTGATGAAATTGAACTAAAGTGCGTGCAAATTGGTTCGCTTTGGGAGCTTAAACAAGAACAGGACATTGGAGATTCAGTGAATGGAGAGGCAAGACCTCATCCTGAAGAAGATGGCAGAGTTTGTCATCGAAACATTGGTTATAATCGATGCCTGAATCAGGCTGGAAGCCCGAAAAGAGTCAAGCTGGGTTGCCATTTTACAGTTTATGCAAAACAATGGTTAAGCAACACTTTGCAGTATTGTGTGCAGTTCTGGTCACAATGTTGCTGGGACTGTTGGGCTTGAGTTCTAAAGAAAGATCCGATAGATTGGGGACAGTTTTCCCTCGAGTGAAGTAAGCTGAGGGGTGACCTTAGAGATCTATAAAATCAAATTGTGCATAGAAAAGATGAAAAGTTACAATATTTTTCCCCAGGGTAGAGAAGTCTAAATCTAGGGGACATAGGTTTAATGTGAGAGGGGAAAGATTTCCACACAGGGTAGTGGGTATATGGAACAAGCTGACAGAGACAGGTCTAGTAGAGATGGGTACAATTGCCATTTAGGATAGGTAAAGTCAAGTTTATTGTCATATACACAAGTACACGTGTGCACAGGTATAATGAATGAGAAAGTTTAGGATACATGGAGGAATATGGACCAAAAACAGGAAAATTGGATTAGCAATAGATGGCTATCTTGGTCAGTTCAAACAATTTGGGCTGAAGGGCCTGTTTCTGCAATACATAACTCATTGATTCTATAAATTGTTGTGGCTGTAGTGATCTGGTGATTTTGAGACTGAATGAACTACTGGAAAGAAATTATATTTTGATCGCTTTGCCACTTTTCAGATCACAAAGCACATTATGTATTGACAGACCCACCTCCCCCACCATTTGGTTGTGAAGGAGAGCAGCTTCGTGCTCTTTCACTCAGTTTCTGCAACATCCAACCTTTTTTCTTTTGGAAAGATAAAATTCTCCAGGCTTAAGCATCTGTTGGGCTAGAATTAGAAGTCCTTATTTACAGTATATACAGCAGTTAAACTTGTACAAAGGCACTTAGATATAGCAGCAAAATCCACCGAGCTATATTTAACACACCCAGGCCTCGTTTGACAGATGACTATCTACACTCTAATTACAACTTCATTTAGTACAACTTCTTCACAGTAAGTTTCTTGTCTGAGGAAACTCCAGTCAAGCACATTAAAGTATGGATGTTGTGACATGTGATACAGTCACTGGAGAGATGCTGAAGCTGGTGATATAAAGGTCTTTATTTATCACAACAAGCAAGCATTCTCCTGGAGATGCTCAAACTCAAAGTATGTTACATTTTCATACCCTACATCCAGGTAACAGCAGTTTCAATCGTTGCAATGACATTGTTTACTTCCAGTATTTTGGGTTGACACTGCTTCCTTTGAACAGTAGGAAACAGCATTGAATGTTCAAGCACCTTTGCTGGTACGGAATAATTCACACAGATGGTCTGAAAGAAATCTTATACATGCAAGTTTAATGTTGTGAGGCTGACTCTGAGTACTCAAAGATCCCAACTATTGACTGATCAGCAATATCTGTGACCATGTTTGATGTGCTAAGTTACAACATCAGTCTGGACTATCAGTTTAACTAAGTCACAATGGTGCAAAAAATAACTTGGCCCATATTGCCTGGTTTGTTGCAGGCCAATTAACATTATCCCATTGTCTTACATTTGGCTGATGCATATGAGAACATCTCCTAGTCACTTTACTTTGCAAATCATACCTCTTAGTCACCAGCCTCCAGATTCTGCTCTGTAGCCGGTGCTGTTTGCAAAGCTGTTCATTTAACTCACTAAACTGATTACTGTTTAAAACACTAGCTCTTGTTCGAATCATATCTGCAATATTTATATAATTACATATCTGCAGATAATGCAATCTGGAACAGAAAAACAAACCACTGGAGGAACATTAGTGGGGCCAGAGGGATGGTCTGCATTTTGGGTGGTGACCCTGTGTCAGGACACTTCCCTCATCACTGTCCAGGGACCTAAACGGGCCCCTCCAGATGAGGCAGAGGTTCATGTGCATTTAGAACAGTGGAGCACAGGAACACTCCTTTCAGCCCATGGTGTTGTGCTGAACTATAATTAATTATGCAGATACATGGTCCATATCCTTCCATTCTCTACACATTCATGTTCCTATCTGAGCCACTTGAATGCCTCTTATCATATTTGCCACCACTAGCACCCCTTTTAGTGCATTCCAGTCACCCACCACTCTTGAGTGTAAAAAAATGTCTTGCCCCACACATCTCCTTTGAACTTGCCTTGAATGCATGCCATCTAGCATTAGACATTTTGACCCTGGGGAATAAGGTACTAGCTGTCTATCTATGCCTCTCAATTTTATAAGCTTCTGTTAGGTCTCCCCTCAGCCACTGATGCTCTAGAAAGTAACACCTCTCACTTGTTCAGATTAAACTCCATCTGCCATTTCTCTGCCCTTGTCTGCAATTGATCTGTACCCTGTTATATCCTTCGCAACCTTCTATGCTATTGACAAGGCCAACAATCTTTGTATCAGTCATAAGCTTACTAACCCACCAATCTTGTGTGTTCATTCAAGTCCATATATAAAACACACACAGTGACCACTTTATTCTGCCTGTACACCTCATTAATGCAAACATCAGCCAATCATGTGGCAGCAAATTAGTGCAGAAAACCATGCAGACACAGTCAAGAGTTTCAGGCATTGGTCAGACCAAACATCAGGATGGGGAAGAAAAGTGATCTTTGTGACTTTGACCATGGAATGATTGTTGGTGCCAGATGGGGCGATTTGAGTATCTCAGAAACTGCTGACCTCCTGGAATGTCACGCACAACACTGAAATCTGATAGCCGAGAGGAAGAAACTGTTCCTGAATTGTTGAGTGTGGGTTTTCAGGCGCTTGTATCTCCTTACCAAATCTTCCCCTAATACGCTGGAATCTGTTTCTGCACTGGGACTGAGGCCCTGTGGGTTATGGTTCTATCATTGTATGTACGGCATTCTTTAAATATGGTCAGAGTTTCTGCCTCTCAGACAGTGAGGTTCACAACCCGACTGCCTTCTAGGTGAATTTTTTTTTTGCTTTTTAAAAATTTTTTATTTATTTTTTGCTCAGCATAACAAAACTTTCAATTTACAGATACATTTACATTTCTTCCCCTCACGGATATCAGCTATCAGAACACTTCCATCAAAATACAGACATCACCCCAACATCCTATACAAAAGCCCTTATTAGTATAGCAGACAGGTTTACATCTACATACTGCAGAAAAGGTTGCCATGTTTTATGAAAGCTATTTGTTTTTGAGTGTACCATACATGTCAAGAAGTCCAAAGGAATGTATTCCATGATTAATTTATGCCAACCAAAAAGTCCAGGGCCTTATCGGATATCCAACAAGGTTAAAAGTAAAAAGGTGAGTTTATATTTCTTTGTTTACCCTCTATTCCTTCCACTACTCACTTTAAACCTGCACACCACCTTCTGCCTTAAAAATCATTTCCCTGATCCCTGATAAGAGAAATAGAACCCATCTAATCTTCCACCAACCCTCATAATGTTAGTTGACTTAATCTGATTGGCTCTGTGGCTGACAAATCAAAATCAAGTTTATTAGCATGCTCCAAAATGTTATTTTGTGGCAGCATTACAGTGCAATGTATACAAAAGTACTATAGTTATAAATAAATAAACAAAAAGAGGAATAGTGAAGTAGTGTTCATGGACCGTTCAGAAATCCGAGTGTGGAGGGGAAGAAGCTGTTCCTAAATCTTTGAGTGTGGGTCTCTCAGCTCCTACACTTCCTCCCTGGTTGTAGTAATGAGAAGAGGGTGGATGGTGAGGGGCCTTAACAATAAATGCCTTCTTGAAGCACTGCTTTTTGAAGATGATGGTGGTGAGACTGTATAGCGATTGGTCAGGCAAGGCGTTGATTCATTGAGTTTGGAAGAATGAAGGATGACGTTGAAGCAGGCAAGACTGGTAGAGGCTGTGGAGATTAGAATCAGGAAATCACGTTAAAGCATCTTTGCTTAAGGGGTGATGAATGGATGATAGGGATGTAGAGCTTCGCATTCAAAACAGAGGGCGGTAGATTTCTGGATATTAGAAGGATAAAGCGATACGAGGATAGAGTAGATAACTGATTAGCCCTGATCTAGTTGAATGGCAGAGTAGACTGGAGGGGACAAATGATCTATTCGGGGCTTGATTCAATCAAATGTGAAATATGAAATTAGTGTTACTGAATGAACTCCGGTGTTTACAAACAAAGCACGTGTACAGGAGGAGTGATGCATACGAAAAGATACCCAGTATCCTACCACACTGGAATTTGGTGACTCACTATCCAGTGCAAGGGATCAGCGCACACAATCCCGATTCTAGGATCTGGGTCCACCATGGATTTGATTACATTGGCTCCGTGATCTGGGATCCAGATCCCAGACGCAGGATCAGGAACTCTGGCCATTCCGGGATTCAGCGATATAGCAATGTAATCCTTCTGGGATACAGTCACCGCAGGATCCGGGTGTTCAGCGACTCCGGGAACCTGATGCTCTGCAATATGGTGACTCCGGGATCCGGCGGATGTAATGACACAGGGATAGAGAGATTCCGGGATCCGGTGAGTAGGACGGATCGGGATCGGGGTGTCAGCAGCACCTCTCGCGAGAGCAAGGCCCGGCCACAGCGGTGTCGACGGAATGAAGCGGTGCGGGCCGGTGGCGCTCGGCCGCTGGGCCCCCTTTGTCCGGGAGCCGGGCCGTGCCCTGGTGCTGTGCCCTGGCCTGGAGTATCTAGAACGGGCGGCCCACCTACTTCAGGTGCAACGCGACTTCTCGGGGGCGCTGGCGGCCTGTGAGAGTGGACTGGATTGGCTGGGCCCGGAGCAAGACCAGCCCGGCAGGTAGCGGTGGGGGAAGAGGAGATGTGGGTAGTGGAGGAGAAAGCATTAACTGGAAGGGAATAAGAGAAGGGGAAGGGAGATGTAAGAATTGAGGTGGAGGAGGGGAGGGAGGGAGGGAGGGAAGAAAACTGGTTGGAGGGGAGGTGGAGAGGGGAGCGAACCAACACTCCCTCACTCTTTCAATCCTCTCTCTTTCTCCCTCCCCTTCTCCCCTCCCTTTCTCATTCCCTCCTTCACCCATTCCCTCCTATCCTCACCCACTCCCTCCCTTCCTCAACTCCTACCTCCCTCATCCCTTCTCTCCCTCTTTCTCCCTCCCTCCTTCCCTCACTCTCCCTCCCTCCTTCCCTCACTCTCCCTCCCCCTCCTTCCCTCACTCTCCCTCCCCTCCTTCCCTCTCCCTCCCCTCCTTCCCTCTCCCTCCCCCTCCTTCCCCCTCTCTCTCCCTCCCCCTCCTTCCCCCTCTCTCTCCCTCCCCCTCCTTCCCCCTCTCTCTCCCTCCCCCTCCTTCCCCCTCTCTCTCCCTCCCCCTCCTTCCCCCTCTCTCTCCCTCCCCCTCCTTCCCCCTCTCTCTCCCTCCCCCTCCTTCCCCCTCTCTCTCCCTCCCCCTCCTTCCCCCTCTCTCTCCCTCCCCCTCCTTCCCCCTCTCTCCCCCTCCCTCTCTCTCCCTCCCCCTCTCTCTCCCTCCCCCTCGCTCTCCTTCTCTTCCCCTCCCCTCCTCCTCCCCTCCCCCACTCTTCTCCCCCCCTCCACTCCTCTCCTCCCCTCCTCTCCACTCCTCTCCTCCCCTCCTCTCCTCCCTCCCCACTCGCTCTTTCCCTCACTCTTCCTCTCCTTCCTCCCCAATCCTCACCCTCTTTCCCCGTTCACTTGCAGCTGCAGCACAGCCCGAGCCGCTGATATCAGGTGCTCGCTGTGTGCGATGGGGCTGCAGGCACTGGCAGAGCAGCGGCAGTGGCGCCGGGCCTGGGACTGGCTGCTGCAGCGATACGGCAGCCCCGAGCGGGTCCCTGCTTGGCTCCTCCAGATGTGGTGAGTGTCCGCACACCCTCACTGCCTTCCCCTGCAATACATCTCACGGAAGTCAGTGACAGAAAGAAATCTGTTTGGATTTGAAGTGTTGGATGAGGCAGCGTATATTGAGAGCAAAAGGGTAACTAGGGGAAGGATAAGTTTTCTTAAAGTTCGGTTTGGTCTCCTATGTGTGGAGCTACAGGAGTGGGCTTAAGATCTTGTTTGTATTTTCAAGCATTTGGTGAAGAGAATGGTGAGTTCCTGAAAACACATCAACATTACAAAAGATCAAGTGCTGGCAGTCTAACAACTGTACAGTGCTTTGCTGAGGACAAATTCAGAGTATTATGTCCATTTCTGGTCACCCAGCTACAGGAAGGGTATTGTGAAGCTGGAGAGGGTGCAGAGAATGTTCAAGTTTAGTCATCACATGAACGTCACAGTGTACAGTGAAATGTGTTGTTTCTGTTCACAACCTATAAGCTAAGGATGTGCTGGAGGCGTCCAGCAAGTGTTGCCGCACATTCCAGTGCCAACATAGCATGCCCACAATGCCCAGTAAAACACAACATGAAAACAAGCCCTGCTCCTCTCTCTGTCCCACCCACACACATACACAGTCCTGTAACCCCAAGACAGGCCACCTCCGGTCTCCGTCTTTGGACTCTCAAACATTGGACCGTCGGCTTTCCCAGTGGACCTGCAGAGATTGCAGACTTGCCGATCCAGCCATTAGGCCTTGACTTCCGGACTTTTAGTCGACAATTCTGATGGAGATTCACAAGGATGTTACTGGGACTGGAGGACTTGAGTGACAAGGATATGCTGGAACTTAAACGCAAACAACAGGAATTCTGCAGATGCTGGAAATTCAAGCAACACACATCAAAGTTGCTGGTGAACGCAGCAGGCCAGGCAGCATCTATAGGAAGAGGCGCAGTCGACGTTTCAGGCCGAGACCCTTCGTCAGGACTAACTGAAGGAAGAGTGAGTAAGGGATTTGAAAGCTGGAGGGGGAGGGGGAGATGCAAAATGATAGGAGAAGACAGGAGGGGGAGGGATAGAGCCGGGAGCTGGACAGGTGATAGGCAAAAGGGGATACGAGAGGATCATGGGACAGGAGGTCTGGGAAGAAAGACAAGGGGGGGGTGACCCAGAGGATGGGCAAGAGGTATATTCAGAGGGACAGAGGGAGAAAAAGGAGAGTGAGAGAAAGAATGTGTGCATAAAAATGAGTAACAGGTGGGGTACGAGGGGGAGGTGGGGCCTTAGCGGAAGTTAGAGAAGTCAATGTTCATGCCATCAGGTTGGAGGCTACCCAGACGGAATATAAGGTGTTGTTCCTCCAACCTGAGTGTGGCTTCATCTTTACAGTAGAGGAGGCCGTGGATAGACATGTCAGAATGGGAATGGGATGTGGAATTAAAATGTGTGGCCACTGGGAGATCCTGCTTTCTCTGGTGGACAGAGCGTAGATGTTCAGCAAACTGGGAGACCTCCTGTCCCATGATCCTCTCGTATCCCCTTTTGCCTATCACCTGTCCAGCTCCCAGCTCTATCCCTCCCCCTCCTGTCTTCTCCTATCATTTTGCATCTCCCCCTCCCTTTCAAATCCCTTACTCACTCTTCCTTCAGTTAGTCCTGACGAAGGGTCTCGGCCTGAAACGTCGACTGCGCCTCTTCCTATAGATGCTGCTTGGCCTGCTGCGTTCACCAGCAACTTTGATGTATGCTGGAACTTGTTCACTTGGAGCATAGGAGGCTGAGGGTGAACTGAAAGTCATGAGGGCTGTAGATAAAGTAAATGGCTGCAGTCTTTTTACCCTAAAGTAGGGGTATGTAAAGCTAGATTTATGGCGAGGGGGGATAAGGTTTAAAAGAGGTCAGGGGAAAGTGAGTGTATGGAACGGGCTGCCATTGGAACTGGTAGAAGCAGATACAATTACAACATTTTTACAAGGTATTTGGACCATTGTGTGATTGGGAAAACTATAGAGGAATATGGAAAAGCAAATGGGAGCTAGCTCAGGTAGGTAGATACCTTTGGTCAGCATGGGCTACTTGGGGTGCAGAACCTGTTTCTGTGCTGTATAACTGTGAGGCACTCTGAAACTTCAGCCAGTACCTGAGCCTGCGGCACCCCCTCCCCTCGCTCCCCATGGAATGCTGAATACTTACACGAGTCCCGGTGCAGGCTCTGGGGCCGACCGTCAACAATTCCCCTCCCTGTCGGTGTTCGTTGTTTGCGTTTTATTTCTTGTTTTCATTCTCACTTCTTTTTCTCGCCACACAGTCATTTTTGGTGCTCTGACTCTATGTCAGTAAATCTGTCCATCGTGTTCCCCCCCTCACATCTCCAGTCATGCATCCTCTTTGGTATTCCCACCCCCACCAATTCTCCTGCCATCCAGCCACATAGCAGCAAATCTTTGCGATGTGGGAGGAAACCAGAGCACCTGGGGGCAATCCATGTGGGTACAGGGAGAGAGTTCAAACTCCACACTGACAGCACCAGGGGTCGGGGATTAAACCCAGATCCGTGGGGCAGTGAAGCAGCGGCTCTACTACCTGCACTACTGCATAGCCCACGACATAATCGCTGCTGTTTGTTATCTTTTATGGAATACTTAATGCCCCTAAAGATGCATGGAGCTGATGAAATTCTTTTGTGATAGCATCATTCTCTACAGCAAGGCTGGAGAGCCAGGCCTGGTACAGCAGGCGGTCTGCAGCTGGCTGAGGGACAGAGCCAGTGGCCGCGCCCCAGGCGGCGTGGCTGTGGTGCTGGAGCTGTACGTCCTGCATGTGCTGCTGCCGCTTGGTCTCTACGCAGAGGCAGAGAAGGAGATCACGGACACAGCAGTGTTGACGGAGCAGCAGAAGCAATTGGCACTGGAGCTGGTTTCGCAAAGGAGGTCCAGGGTGCTGGAGCAGGAGCCGGTGGACGGCAGGAGCCAGGATCCAGCAGAATGCAACAAGCAGAGGTGCTCAGGTAACCATCAGTATCAGCCTGATTCAGAACCATTTACAAACAGCGATGAGGAGCCAGAACGTAGTGAATCTGTGGAATTCATTGCCACAGTTGTGGAGGCCAAGTCATTGATATATTTAAAGTGGAGGTTGATGAACTCTTGTTAAGACATACGAACAGAATTAGGCCATTCGGTTCATCGAGTCTGGTCCACCAATCGACCATTACTGATTTATTTTTCCTTTCTTAAAGGTGTTGAGAGTTACAGGAGGAAGATGAGAATGGGTTTGAGAGGAAGCGAAATTAGTAATGAGTGAGTGACTCGATGGGCCGAGTGGCCTGGTTCTGCTCCCATGTTAACATACGCTGAAATGTGTCATTTGCTTTAACAAACATCCCACAAATGTCACCACACATTCTGATGCCAACGTAGCATGCCCGCATAGTTCAGCAGAACAATAGCAATACAAGCCCATTTTCTCCCTCCCCCACACGTCACCAGCTCCAGGACAGCCTTTCTCTCGGCTTCCAACCTCCAGTCCCTGTTCCAGACTCACTTGCAACTTCCAGAGCCCCCGACCCAGGGGCCATAACCACATAGACTAGTTGGAATGAATGATCCCTTACTACCTGCAGGGCTTGTGTAACACCAAATTCAAAGACACAGATTCAAATTCCGATGTACAGCACTTATAAAAAGTATTCACTGTCCCTTGGGAGTTTTCATCTTTTATTGTTTTACAACATTGGATCACAGTGGATTCAATTTGGCTTTGTTTTACACTGATCAACAGAAAAAAAAACTCATGTCAAAATGAAAACAGATCTGTACAAAGGGATCTAAATTAATTACAAATATAAAACACAATTGATTGCATAAGTATTCACCCCCTTCAAGACACTATTTAGTAGATGCACCTTTGGAGCAATTACAGCTTTGACTCTGTGTGGCTAGGCCTCTATCAGCTTTGCACATCTGGAACTGCAATTTTTCCCCATTCTTCTTTATGAAACTGCTCAAGCATTGCATGGGGATCAAGAGTGAACAGCCCTTTTCAAGTTAGCCACAAATTCTCAATTGGATCGAGATCTGGAGTGTGATTTGGCCATTCCAAGACATTAACTTTGTTGTTTTTAAGCCATTCTGGTGTAGCTCTGGCTTTATGTTTGGGGTCACAGTCTTGCTGGAAAACAAATCTTCTTCCAAGTCGCAGTTCTCACACAGACTGTAGGAATTCTGCAGATGCTGGAAATTCAAGCAACATACATCAAAGTTGCTGGTGAACGCAGCAGGCCAGGCAGCATCTATAGGAAGAGGCGCAGTCGACGTTTCAGGCCGAGACCCTTCGTCAGGACTAGACGAAGGGTCTCGGCCTGAAACGTCGACTGCGCCTCTTCCTATAGATGCTGCCTGGCCTGCTGCGTTCACCAGCAACTTTGATGTATGTTGTCACACAGACTGTGTCAGGTTTTCATCCTGTATTTTGCTGCATCATTTGACCCTCTACCTTCACAAGCCTTCCAGAGCTTGCTGCAGTGAAACATCCCTGCAGTATGACGCAGCCACCACCGGTAGGGATGGTGTTTTTTTTTTAATGATGTGCAGTGTTTGGCTTATGCTTATCTAATGCCCAAAAAACTCAATTTTAATTTTATCAGACCATATAAACTTTTTCCAGCTGACTTCAGAGTCTACCACATGCCTTCTGGCAAACTATTCAAGATTTCATGTGAGTTTTTTTCAACAGTGGCTTTCTGCTTGCCACTGTCCTACAAAGCTGGGACTGGTAAAGCACCTGGGCAATGGTTGTTGTATGCACCGTCTCTCCCATCTCAGCCACTAAAACAGGGGTAGGCAACCTGTGGCCCACGAGCAAATACTGGGATACTATGCTTATCTGGCCCGCGAGCGATTTTTCCTTATTCTGAGTGTTTGACGCGACCACGCTGATGGATATGCATGGCACCTTGTTACACTGGTATACTGTATACGAATGACGGGAAGGCAGACTACCTTATTAATATGTATTAGATACTCTCTGTGCACGCGCAGGTTTTCAGATGGGATCGTTTAAATTTGTAAACAGAGACAGCCTCACTGTGTTTTAACAAGAAATCCACACTAAATATCCAGATGTTTACATGTGCTATGATACTTGTTGAATAACTCGGGTTTCAAAATAAAATCGATGAAAAAAAATTCCAATGGCAATGAATGCAAAACGCAGGAAGGTAGACACTGAGTGCCGAAATTTCCAAGACACTTGGACACTAGGTTACTTCTTCATTGAGCAAGCTGGGAAACCAGTTTGTCTCATTTGCCTAGAAAATATTGCTGTGACAAATATCAGGCGACATTATGAGACCCGCCATAGTGGAAATTTTAACAAGTTTACTGGGCAAGCAAGGAAAGATGAAGTTGAGCGAATGAAGGCTAGTTTCGGAAAACAAACGTCATTTTTTGCCAAAGAGAGCAGTGAAAATGCAGGAAATACCCGTGCCAGCTACGAAGTCTCAAAACGTATTGTCTCAAAAAGTGGACACTGCATCAGAAATTTTTCAAATGGAATTGATTGAGATGCAGTGTGACAACATATTGAGATCAAAATTTCATTCTGAAGATGTGTCAGTGCTTGACTTCTATGGAAAATATATTCATCCAAGTGGGAAGTATCCTAACTTTGTGGGCCATGAAAATAAAATGGCATCATTGTTTGGCAGCACTTATCTGTGTGAGCAATTATTTTCAAAAATGAAGCACACAAAGAACCATTTGAGAACAAGACTGACTGATGCCCATCTGGATAATGTCTTGCTCTTGGCATCAACAAGTCTGACGCCCAATATTGAGAAGCTTTCAAGCAACAAACAGCATCAAGTTTCACATTGATTTATCCACTGTTTGCATTAAAATTTTTCTTTTTTATTATACTTAATTTACCACCATTCAATGCATCATGTTCATAGGTTTGATGTTTAAAGATTCTTTGTGTCTTTTTAATAGATTCAAAAGATGCCTTGATTGAAATAAATTGCAACTAAACTGAGTTCTTTGTTTACTAATTGGCATCCTTGGTTAAGCACAAATGATTTTCTAGCATGCGTTATTCATTAATTTGAGGCAAAACATAACTAGATGTATTTAAATGGATAATTCCCATATTTCAAATTTTTTATGGCATTTACCTGGCCAACTGTCCACTCATTAATATGTGATCTGGCCCACAGAGGCAAAAAGGTTGCCGACCCCTGCACTAAAGCTTGTAACTCCTCCAGAGTTGTCATAGGTCTCTTAGTGGCCTCCCTCACTAGTCCCCTTCTTACACCGTCTCTCAATTTTTTGAGGATGGCCTGCTCTAGCAGATTTACAGCTGTGTGATATTCTTTCCATTTCTTGATGATTGACTTAACTGTTCTTCAAGGGGCATTCAGTGACTTGGAAATTTTCTTCTATCCATCTCCTGACTTGTGTTTCAATATCCTTTTCGCAGACTTGTTTGGAGTGTTCTTTTGTCTTCATGGTGTAGTTTGTGCCAGGATACTGACTAACCAGCAGTTGGACATTCCAAATACAGGTGTATTTCTAGTGCAATCAATTGAAACAACTTGACTGCACACAGGTCTCCAAAAACAAATCTCTATTTAACTAATTATGTGACTTCTCAAAGCAATTGGCTGTACCAGTGATGATTTGATGTGTCAAATTAAAGGGGGTGAATACTATTTTGTGTTTTATATGTGTAATTAATTTAAATCACCTTGTAGAGATCTGTTTTCACTTTGACATGAAAGAGTCTTTTTCTGATTATCAGTATCAAAAGAACCAAAATTAAATCCACTGTAATTCAATGTTGTAAAACAATAAAACATGAAACTTTTCAAAGGGGTGAATACTTTTTATTGGCACTGTATTTATCATGTGTACATGTGTATATACAGAGAAATACAGCATTTGCGTTAACACGAAGAGCAAAACCACATAACACACAACAAGCAACAAAACAACAACAGCAGAACAACCTCTGATTTTGGACCAGAATGCTAGAAATTGGCAGCCTCTGTGGGGAGGGAAACAGTTCAGTGGTCTTGAGCAGCCCCTGTATATTCTGACTGTATTTCTGTTCTTGCAGTTTCTTGCTGTTGACCTTTCCTGATTTGTTGGGTTTCTGTCTAATCTTTTGCCCTCATGTTATTGCAACTGCTGACCGACAAGAGGCCCTGTATCCCTTTCCTACTGTCTTCCACACCGTCTGATTCCTGGTGAGCTGTCAGCAAGCTGTTAAACTGTAAAGGCTGTGAAAATGGTGCACACACTTCATACAGCCTTTGCTATGCTTCGGGTGCATTGGGGAGACATGGGTCATACACCGCTCTGTCTTTGTTGGATTCTAACCTGCATTAAAAACATGCTCTCATAAAGCTGCTGTGGTGTAGATTTGGAGAGCAGTTCCTCTGTTTTTTTGTGTGTGTGGCTTGGTATTGAGCTTGGAACAGGTAATGAGTACCTTTTACTCTAAAAGTCAGTCCTTTTGCTCTAAACTTGTCTTTGTTGCCAAGCCTATCCTCGGACCTTCCATCTTAGTCCACTAAATCCTTATCTCTGGCATTTTGCATCTAGGATTATTGCAATGCTGTCTTCTCTGCTGTCCTGTCTTATATCATAGACCCTTCAGCCCACAATGTTGTGCTGATCCTTTAACCTTCTCCAGGATCATTCTAACCCTTTCTGTCCGTATAGCCCTCAATTTTACTTTCATCCATGTGCCTATCTAAGAGTCTCTTCAATGTCCTTAATGTCTCTGCCTCTACCATCACCCCTGGCGCATGTTCCACAGATCTATCACTCTCTGTGTAAAAAGCATATCCCGATACTTTCCTCGAAAAACCTGAAAATTATGCCCCCTTGTATTAGTTATTTCCACCCTGCGGAAAAACTCTGGCTATCCATTCAATGTATGCCTCTGTTAAGTCACCTCTCCTCTTCCTCTCCAGTGAAAAGCCCTGGCTTACTCACCCTATTCTCATAAAAAATGCTTCCTAATTCAGGCATCATCCTGATAAATCCCCTCTGTACCCTCTCTAAAGCTTCCACATCCTTCCTATAATGAGGTGATCAGAACTGAACATAATGCTCCAAGTGTAGTCTATAGTTTTGTAGAGCTGCAACATTACCTTGCAGCTACTGAACTCAATCTCCTGACTACTGAAGGCCAGAATACCATAAGCCTTCTTAACCACCCTATCAACTTGCATGGCAACTGCAAGGATTCTATGGACATGGACCCCAAGATCCCTCTGTTCTCACACACTGCCATTAATCCCATACTTCGTTTGACCTTCAAAAGTGTTTCACTTCATACTTTTCCAGATTGATCTCCATCTGCCGCGTCTCAGACCAGCTGTGTACCCTGTCAACTATCAATGTCCCATTGTAACCTACGACAACCTTCTACGCTATCTGCAACACCACTGACTTTCACGTCATCTGCAAACTTACTAATCCACCTGTACACTTTCTCATGAAACTAATTTATAAAAGCTAGATCAAGGAGGAACTCAGTGGGTGATAGATTCTTGGCCTGAATCATTGACTGTTTACTCCTCTCAATAGATGTCGGGTTCCTCCTGCATTTTGTGTGTTTTGCTCTGGATCTCTGGCTGTCTGCAGATTCACTTGTGTTGATGTTGAGGATAATCATACAATGTTTATATTGCCTCCTCTCTCTCTCTCTGCAGCACACTACACACCACGCCACACGTTCAAGTTCATTAAGCAAGTGTTAGGGTTGTGTGGACGAAGTCTACATTTGGTATCTCTGCGCAAGCTGCTGCTGGCGGTGTTTGTGGCCTATCTACTGATGGTCAGGCTGGATCCTGGTGAGTGGCACATCTCCCTCATGTGCACCTGTTAGTCACTACAGCACCTCACAAATCCATGCCCAGTCCACCATCACCTGCAGGCTCCCTTCCAAGCTGCCCACCATCCTGACCGGGGTGATACATTGACAGTATTCCATTGTCACTGGGATTCCCTTCTTTCCAGCATTGCAGGAGCACCACCTTCAGGATGACTGCTGCAATTCATTCAGTTCAGTAACCCTGCAGCTCCTTGCTGTGGCTAACTTGGGACGGACAGTAAATGCTGGCCCTGCTGGCGACACCCAGCTCCCAAAACTTGAATCACACGAAGGAAGTGTTCCCAGAGCCATCTGCTATTACATCGAGCTGCTCCAGGGACGGGTTGCAGTAGTATGGCACTGCCCAGTGCTCACTGAAGCGACATGATCATGATCATGTGTATCATGATCTATACACATCATGATAGATCAGATGTGTATATTTTGAGTTTTTCAGGTCATATCAATCAATTCCATAACACCAGTAACACGAAGGCTGATTCAGTGTTTGGCTGTTCTCTTGGGTATGACTGGCTGAAGTAATCCCAAGAGTGATCAGCGCTTGGTTATGGATGGTGTATAGAAAAGAGTGGGTGTGGGCTGACTGTGAACGAGGAGTGAGCAGTATGTAGGTGGACAGCTGACATGAGATGAGTTAATGAGTATCTCTGTTTTTATTTTGGATTTCCAGCATCTGCGGAGTGTTGATTCTCAAGGACATTTCTGTGTTTTTTTTCTTCAGCTTCCCCAGCAACCTTATCCTGTTTAACCAGCCTCCGGCACTTTGTCAAGGCAACGTGGGACGCTATGTTTTCCCTTTACCACAAGGCAAGGATTGGTGTGTGACGGTGGTTGCCCATCCTCTGGTTGGTTAAGCTCCATGGTGTAGCGCATGTGAGGAAGTCCGGCAGCCAGGGTTTCACTGCAACTCTAGTGAAACTCATCCTGATCAGCATTATCGGATCTGCGGTCTGTGGCCTCTGCACAGCAGATACAAACCTCAACATTCTCTGCTGTGATCCCTTTAAGCCATCCTCTGTATTGAAGGGGTTAAATATGTCGCTGGGTTGCTGTTATTATCAGGCCTCTACTGATCAGTGTATTGAGGAGGTAAACATGTGGGGTCAAAGTGGGGAGCAAACCCCAATCCCTTCGTGGCCTTGCCTGTTCCACTGGTCAATTCCACCGCCCGCCAACTGTTCCCCTTAACCTCTGTGATGTATCCTTTCTTCCTTATTCCTCACAACCTCATCTAAATAACTGGTGGCATTGAGACACTTGTATTTGCTTATATTTCTGTAACTTTCTCTTCAATGTCACTCCTGGCAAATCCAAAACCCAAAATTACCATTCTCTGTTTAGAAATCATTAAGTCCTGATATTTTTAATGATAGCAAATGGTATTTGAATTTCAAACCTGAGGATCTCAGACCACCAATTCTATATTTGGAATATAAAATTCTATTGTTAAAAACTCATGGGGAGGTATAAAAATTCCTTCACTGGGCCCTGGACCAACTTGGAAAGGATGCTATTGGAAGCATCATGAAATATTAAAGAATAATAAATTCGAGGGATGGAATATATTCTAAAATCCTAGCCCTCAATATTTTCATCTCTCGTTTATTTATCCAATCATGGCTGGAACATTCAATCCAGGGATCGATCCTGAGGTCAAGATATTTCTCAATGTTACTTGGATTAATAAATGAATCTTCTCCTCCATTGAAAATCCAATTATAGGTAGCATTAAAAGGGAGGGTATTATTTTTACACTCCATATATCATAGTCAGCAGTCTTGTCGAGATTAACTTCAAGACTTGTATTCTTACAGACGTTCTCCTGGACCTTGAGGATATTGACCACATCCTTGTGAGAGCTGCTCACAAGGACAACATCAACAAAGGCTAAAGCTGTACATGACATATTGTCAGCAGTGTTGTTGCATGAATGAAATCGCCAGAGAGAGTTACTGGTAGATACAAAGCAGCTTCTTTATTCGACAAAACCAGGTACAGCAGGCATCATATGGAGATGCTTTCGATAGAAAGGTCTGCTGGCCCAACGTGGGGCTTGTTATTTATTTGCTAAGCACAAGGCAATTCCATATCTACAAAGTATAGACAATGCTTTCTTTTGAAGCTACATACAAACTTCACACCTTCTGATTCGCATCCATCCCACAGACGTCAGCAGCATCTGGACTGGGATCCACAGCTTTTAGGAATGCATTGTCCCACACTGACTCCACAATACATTATCGACGAACAGAAAACTGGTAGCCAAAGCCATTTACTAAATGTAAATGACCTGAACTCAAAATTACTCTTAACAGTCCCTCCTCTTGGAAAAAAAATAAATTTGTACCAGGAAAGGCCGACCTAGGAGGATCTACTCAAATAGGGCAGCAAAAAAGCCCTGCCTCGAAATTCCTCTCTCCCCCCCCCCCAATTTTGTGTGCGGAGATCTACTTTAGCATCCCCTAATCACTACCTACCAACTGTTAAGCAGAGAGGTTGTTCCAGAAATTTGAACAAGTCGTTAGAAATGCGGCTTCTGCAAGGACCTCTCCCTAGTGGCACCCCCTTCCGAAATGTCCAGTCAATCACTGGCGCAACTGCTGCAAGGGCCCAGCCCCTCAGACTGGAGGTTGCTGCCTTCAGATGCTGTGTGCAGTCTGAAATGCCATCGAAGTTGTGGAACTTGCTGTCTCTACTTTAACTTTAAAAAATCCTTCCCCATCTATTTTCTAATATCTTTTCTATTCTATGCTATTAAACTAATCATCTACCTTCAGCAGCCAGCCTTCATTACAAAGTACCATCATCATCACACTTTAGCATGCCATTCACGGTTTCCGTCTCGCTCTCTGCTGCTTCTGTCACGCTGTTGGAGTCTTCTGCCTTTGCATTTTCTCTGGGTATGTTTTCATCAGCTGTGGTCTGGCTGTGTTCCTCTCTTAGGATCTCTGTAATTACACTTGATCCACCGCTCTGTCTGTGGGAGCAACAAGAGGGTGAGTCATATGCTTTAACTTGAATCCAGTGTTTCCACTGGCTGTCTCGCCGACTCTGCACACAGACACAAGTATCATGGGTTAAGAGTACCACCTGTGGCTCTGTCCAGCTGGGGGCAAGCCCTGGCCTTTCCGGCAGCACCCTCACTATAACTTGGTCACCGGGCTGTGGAAGGACTATCTCCCTTCCCTCTGGCGCTCTCTGATCAGCGATTCGCTGCTGTTGCATCGCAAGGTCCTTCAACACTTTAAGTTGATTACAAAGGTCTTTCACATACTGTGTCATTCTATCCCTGTAGGCCCCAGGCTCTCTGCAACCTGTAATTATTCCATGATATAGCTTCAGTAGTATCTGCCTAATACATGGTGGGACCACCACATCTCTTTCCTACCTGTGTGCCCAGCTCCCATCTGGTCCCTGCTTTGCTCCTTTCTCCGCCCCCTCACCTTCTCTTCTGCCCCCACCTCTTCATATAATTTTACCAAACTGGCTTCTGTCATTCCTTCCTGAGCACTTGCAATTTTAATTGCGTCTTGTTCCTCCGCTGCCTTATTCGCAGTAATGTCTGGCCTCGGAGGGACTGGAAAAGCTTTATGTTCTGGAGACAGGCCATTCAGGACTGTTGCAGGGCCCGCCACTAAGGGATGCAATCTCAGTTTGGTCTTAAGGGTGGTATAGCCTGTTATTAATGGATATGATCCACTGGGCTTCTTTACTGGCCATATAGCCGAGTTAGTAGTTGCCACAGTCACTCTGAGTATCTCCAGGTGTTTTAGTTCTTTTACTTTACCCTGAACAGCGGTCAGTGTGTCAGTTTTTATAGGGTACTACTTATGGGGTTTATACAGACCCCCCTCTATTTTAACTGAGTTTATCTTTACTCAGTCACAATCTTGCTTGTGTATACCCCTCACTGCTGGGAACTGCTGACAAAGTAACTCATAGATGCAATCCTGGCTCCAGTCTCTGATGATCGGGGCGACTGTTGGACTATGCTAGCCAGACTGTGTGTTCTATTGGTTGTACATGTTTGCTGCCCTGACTTGTCCATGTTATTTCTCCTTTTTCTGAATCTATAACAGCTCCTGCTTCCTTTAGGATGTCTATTCCAGGGATGGTGCCCTCATTATTTGGACATACCCAGAAATACACTGGAAGCTACACTCCCCTGTTTTCTAGTATTTACATAGAAACATAGAAAATAGGTGCAGGAGTAGGCCATTCGGCCCTTCGAGCCTGCACTGCCATTTATTATGATCATGGCTGATCATCCAACACAGAACCCCGCCCCAGCCTTCCCTCCATACCCCCTGACCCCCGTAGCCACAAGGGCCATATCTAACTCCCTCTTAAATATAGCCAATGAACTGGCCTCAACTGTTTCCTGTGGCAGAGAATTCCACAGATTCACCACTCTCTATGTGAAGAAGTTTTTCCTAATCTCGGTCCTAAAAGGCTTCCCCTTTATCCTCAAACTGTGACCCCTCATTCTGGACTTCCCCAACATCGGGAACAATCTTCCTGCATCTAGCCTGTCCAATCCCTTTAGGATTTTACACGTTTCAATCAGATCCCCCCTCAATCTTCTAAATTCCAACGAGTACAAGCCCAGTTCATCTAGTCTTTCTTCATATGAAAGTCCTGCCATCCCAGGAATCAATCTGGTGAACCTTCTTTGTACTCCCTCTATGGCAAGGATGTCTTTCCTCAGATTAGGGGACCAAAACTGCACACAATACTCCAGGTGTGGTCTCACCAAGGCCTTGTACAACTGCAGTAGTACCTCCCTGCTCCTGTACTCGAATCCTCTCGCTATAAATGCCAGCATACCATTCGCCTTTTTCACCGCCTGCTGTACCTGCATGCCCACTTTCAATGACTGGTGTGTAATGACACCCAGGTCTCGTTGCACCTCCCCTTTTCCTAATTGTGACTCGCTTCTTTCTGCTTTCACTGTTTTCCCTCCTACACCCCGAATATAAATGGCCTGTCTGGTTGTTGGCAAGGGTAGGTCAGTTATTGATATCAATGCCCCTGTGTCCATTAGCATATTGCATTGCTGTCCTCCTAACAATGTTGTTGCGTACATCCGCGGGTCACCAGCGCTGGCAGTGGGGCCCGCCGCCACATCTTTTTCTTTACTAGCTCTATGATCTGATCAACAGTCAGACTGGGCACCGATGGGTTGAGAGATTGTGTATCTGCTGTGACGTTCACCTGTTTTTCTTTCCTTTTTCTTGGACACTGCCTCCAACCATGTCCCAATAACTCCTTTACCCTCCCACGTCTATTCCAGCAGTTCTTTGCTTTGTGCCCTCATCGCTGGCAAGCAAAACAAACTCTCTGGTACATCATAGCAGCTGCTTCCACTATAGCCACTTTACGATCTCTCTTGCACTTTCTTCGGTCTATCTCACTGGCCCACGGACAGAGTAGGTCGACCCCACCGTTAAGCACTCAAAAATTGACCTAGGCTTAGTTGGCTTAAAGTTATGAGGGAGAGGAAGTATGATGTACCCAATCTTAAATCTTCATTTAACTATTGCTGCACATACCATAGGCCTTATTTCTCAAACAATACCATAGCATTTTTATCTCGGTATTTTTCCCAACCGTGTGTTCTGAGAAAGTAAAATGGAAATGAGCTCAATAAACTCCTCACATGTTTTAGGTGAAAGATATGAAGGGGTGCCTGATCCTGCATTTCCAAATTTCTGTATGTGTGCCTTCAAAAATAGGTCAAACTCACTTATTACCTCTAGAATGCCCATGTAGTTGCCGTTATCAGGCCTGCCAAATATATCACTGGAGCCTCGGATAGCCAGTCCCCTCTCGACCAAAAATTTCACAACCGCCACCAGTCTTCTCAATACGTCGGTGCAGTAGACACACTCTGACTCGAACTGTTTTTGCAGTTCTGTATCTATTCTTCTGTTGTCAGGTGCTAGTGTAAGGTAGGTCAGTATCGTTTTCCTGTGGTGTTTGCTATTTTCATGCTCTCCTATGCGCTCAGCAGCATGTTTCCAGTCGCTAAAGCCAGGTTTGAAGATGGACTGAGTTACCATCACTGAAGATGCGACATGCAAAACAAAACATAGCCAGTGGAAGGGGTATATAAGAGCCATTGCCTTGATATGTACTCACCATTTATGAGCCTGAGTTTGAAGTGAAATTTGGAGAAAAAACGTCTCTGCTGTTTGTATACTCATTCCGAAGCTTTGATATCCACATCCGTATTCCGGCAGGACTCCAGCCCTTTCTTAGCCCAGTACGCTCAGACTGAATCATCTAACATTTCCTTTCCCCAGTGAGCAGGATCAGTGCTGTAAGGATCCTCAGTAGCGGTAACGTTAACATTAATGGTGGCCCGACTTGGTTGTTCGGAGGCGTCTGTGGTCAGGAATCCCAAAGTCATGCTCTCTGCCTCTTCGAGGTTAGCTGCTGACTGTGGCAAGGACGGTGGTCCTGTGCTAACGCAGGTGCTGTGTTGAACAAGTCTCTATTTGTCCACCGGTCCCAGACTGTGACGAGAGCGATGGTACTGCTGCATCATCGAGAACAGGTTTAAAAAATTCTGTCAATTTCAATGTCTTCTTTAATGCTTCTTTCTTACGGTCCTTGTTTCCTTGTATATGTT
Source organism: Mobula hypostoma (assembly GCF_963921235.1). NCBI lineage: Eukaryota > Metazoa > Chordata > Chondrichthyes > Myliobatiformes > Myliobatidae > Mobula > Mobula hypostoma. Next base: position 55,227,969 of record NC_086105.1, on the reverse strand, counting down.
TTCTTTTCTGTGCTCCACTCTCGTATTTTTTTTTTGTCCGCCATGATGATAGCTACCTATTTTGGGCCCTTCTGCAGCTTTGGCCCCTGGGCTGCAGCCCAGCCTAGCCCTGCCTAAAGTCCGGCCCTGGGCTTATGAATGGTCGTATTCATTGTCAAGGGCTAGCTCGGATCATCAGGGTTTTCAACCCGACATTGCTTGGTCTCAATAGGTGCCATCCTGACACATATATCTGGGTAAAGCTTTTCCCTGAAGTAACTCCACACTAATTCCCACACTGTGGTGTGTCCATCGTCACCGATGAAGACCTCAACACCATTAGTCACTTTGAGACTGGAGGTGTGTCCGAAGATGACTGGTCAGGCCAATTCAGGCATGAAATGTCCTGGCACATGTTGGGCAGACACATGTAGACACTGCAGTTGCGCTGGTGGGTCTGGACTTGTGCTTCAGCAATGCGCCTTGCCTCGTCAGCTTGACAGCCCTTGTGGATGAGGCCGCGCCAGGTAGGGCAGTCTTGTGCCAGCGTTTCGCAGCAGGTCGTGTCTATGTCAAGTGACTTCAGGGAGGCCTTTATTGTGTCTTTGTAACGTTTCTTCTGCCCTCCACGCAAGCGTCTTCCAGCAGAGAGTTCCCCAAAAAGGAGTTGCTTGGGTATGCGCTCGGCCCACTGGGTCCGTGCTCTCATCAGCAGTGTGTGAACTGATGGTAGACTTGCTTTAGAGAGAACTTCAGTGTCTGGTACTTTATCTTGCCATCTGATGCCTAATATTCTGTGAAGACAAGTCATGTGGAAATGTTTGAGCTGTCTTGCATGCCTTCGACACACAATCCATGTTTCCAAACAATCCAAAGATTGTTGGAACCTGCATACAAGTTTGTGATGAGGTTTACAAAACGAGTGCGACACCCCACCCCACCCAAATCTGGTCTAACAACAAGCAAATGGCCAAGGGAGTCAAATGCTTTTGCAAGATCAACGAACACTACTGTTAGCTAGAACCCATCAGTTCTCTTGCCAGACCTTTTTTTTTATTAGCATTACAGTGAAGGCTATACATCTCAACTTTAGCTTCCTTGTTTCAAGCTTGTATGGCCTTTCCCTTTTTGTCTACAAAAATATTAGTAACATTTCCTAAAATCCTAAAACTGAAAATCATTATTAATAATATCTAATGATGGATTATCTAATATGGTCAAAGCTGCTGAAGTATGTCTCTATCTGTATATAGATTCTGTCTGGTTGGTAATAGATGCACTGACTATGACTGAATTTAACCTCATGTTCATCTTGCCTATTAGTATTTAAATACTTATCTCTCAATTGGACAAACTCTAGTTTCCTTTAATATGAAATCTGTTTATTGGTCTTGGAGCCTTATCACACTGTCAAGGAAAACATAAATGTTTTTCTTGCCAATGTATTATTTTTGCTCCAAGGCCAATAGTCTATATTGATTGAGGTCTACCTTTCCTAACCGGTTTCTGTGCAACTAGAAGACTTGGAGGTACATTGGCTCTTCTCATCAAGTTGTGCAGAGCTGGGTGCATGTAGAACTTGTGCTGGCCTAGACCAATCTTTGAGTTGAAGGATGCATCACATTCATTGCATTTGAATGACCTGGAATTCTGATGCACAAAATCAGCACATCCCTCATCAGAGTCTGGTCTGCTCACATACAAGACTTTGGGTTTGGACTGTGTGAGGGAGATATGCCATTAAAAGATCCACTCCAGTTGATATAGTCCAGTGAAACTGACCATGGTGATGAATACAGCCTTCCTCGCTGTAGCAAAGGCCACCCAATAATCTCCCTCACTACAGCAGGGGTTTTCAACTTTTTTTATACTATGGAGCCTTATTATTAACCAAGGGATCTGTGGACTCCAGGATGGGAACCTGTGCGCTACAGCATCACTGGGCTGGTGCTCCAGTAACTGGCACAGTACGGCCATCAGCAGTCATTGCCAATCTTCAATAAATAAACTGGACTTCCATTTACAATAGAACACACCATGACTGGACCTTGGGGCAGGAGTCTCTAATCATACAGTTGTCGTCAGACATAACAACGTGGATTGAGTTACAGGTTCCAATCACACTGTAAATTTGCTTAATCAGAAAAGTTGACAATAAAGATAAACTGGAAATGTATTGATTCTTGTTGGTTTGGAAAAGGTTCCCAATGGGTAACAATTTGTTTTAGTCTTTACCAGCCCCGGGAATCCCTCAGGGCAGTGTCCTCGGCTGATCTTCAACTGCTTCATCAATGACTTTCCTTCCATTGTAAGATCAGAAGTGGAGTAAAACCAGAATGCTCAATTCCATTGTCTTCTCGCAAGTGAAACAGCCCATATCTGCATGCAGCCATGCCTTGTTAATATACAGCATAGGCTGATAAACAGATACAATATTTTTCATGTAATGTGGCCAGGAAATAATCTCCAACGTAGTTATAACACATACAATGAGCAAATCTCCCACCATCAATAGGCGAGGAAGGAGTCTCCATGAATTAGAAATACAGCTGAATCAGACACAACCTAGAGTGACTACAAGAACAGGTCAGATGCAATTTTCCATTGCAACTAGCTGGCCTTCTGCCTTACCATCGACAAGGCAGTTGTGAGGAGTATGATGGAATAATCTCCCCTTTCCCAGATGAATGCAAGTCCCAACAGTTTTCCAGAGGCTCAGTGCCATTTAAGACCAAAAAAGGCCCATTTATGTGACATTCACTCCCTCCACCACCAACACACAATGGCAGCAGTGTTAACCATTTAGAAAATGAATTAGAAACATAGAAAATAGGTGCAGGAGTAGGCCATTCGGCCCTTCGAGCCTGCACCGCCATTTATTATGATCATGGCTGATCATCCAACTCAGAACCCCGTCCCAGCCTTCCCTCCATACCCCCTGACCCCCGTAGCCACAAGGGCCATATCTAACTCCCTCTTAAATATAGCCAATGAACTGTATTCTAACTACCATTATAGTTACCCAGGCTACTCCAAGGGCACCTCACAAACCCATGTGAGATTCATGCTGTACCACTAAGGAAGAGGTCAGCAAGTTCATGTAGTAATCGGTTTACTATTGATAAGTTGTACACCACCATGACTTGCACAGCAAAGGAACTGGCTTTTCAGCCCATAGCAACTTCTGACTATGATCCTAATCCCATCGGCCTGTACATGGTCTGTATCCCTCCATTCCCTGCCAGTTCACATGTCTGTCTAAATATCTCTTAAACATTGCTACTGTATCTGCTTTCACCATTTCCCATGGCAACATGTTCTGGGCACCCATCATTTTCTGTGTTAAAGAAGTTGCCTTTTAAATCTCCTTTAATCTCACCCCCTCCCCCACCACCGCCACATTAAAAGTTAATGCCTTTTAGCACTAAAGATTTTCATCCTGTGAAAAAGGGACACCAACTTTCTACTCTATGCTTGTCATAAGGTTTTATACTTCTATCAGATTGCCCCTCTGACACTCCAGAGAAAATAATCCAGGTTTATCCAACATCTTATTGCTAATATTCTCTAGCCCAGGCAACATCCTGGGGTACATTCTCTTCTGCACCCTCTCCACAGATTCCACATCCTTCCTGTAATACAGTGCCCAGAACTGCACATAGTACTCCAAATGTGGCCAAACCGGTTTTGTATAGCTGCAATGTGACTTCCTAACTTAACTAATCAACAAGTTGATTGATGCTGTACACCACTTTTGCTTCTCTATCTACTTGTGTTGCCACTTTAAGAGTGTTAGAGACTTGTATTCTAATATTCCTATCTATGTCAATGCTTCCTAAGGGTCCTACCATTTACTGGGAACTTTACCTTTATAATTGACCTCCCAAAGTGGACACTTCACACTTGTCTGGATTGAACTCCCTTCTTTCATCTCTCTGCCCTCTCCCCAATTCCACCTAGTTTATATTATGCTGAATCTGTTGACAACCTTCCTCATTTTCCACAATTCCTCCAATTTTTGTGCATCTGACAGTTACTAATTAACCCTACAGTGTTGTCCAAAATTTTCCCAGCAATTGTCCTTGCGGAACATCACTGGTTGTAGACCTCTGGTCAGAATAACACTCTTCTTCAGCCAAACTAATTTTGAATGCAATCTTCCAAGTCTCCATGAATCCCATGTGGCTTAATCTTCTGAATCAGCATACTATGAAGGACCTTGTCAAAAGCTTTACTAAGATCATGTGGCTAACATTAACTGCCTTCCCTACCTTCATCAATCACCTTAGTCACCTCAAAAAACTCAATCGTTAGTAAGATATGATCTACATAAAGCTATGCTCACTTTCCCTGATAGGTTTGTGCTCTTCCTGATGTAAGTAGATCCTACCAATAAGAATCTGCTTCCATAATTTCCCTACCACTGATCTAAGATTCTGATTTTCTGCTGCTCTGCATAAAAAAGGAACATTAGCCATTCTCCAGTCCTCTGGGACCCCACCTGTGACTAAAAAGGATACAAAGATTTCCATCAAGGCTTCAGTAATCTTCTCAATAACCTGGAATTGATCTCAACAGGAGCCATCCTCCCTAATGCTCTTCAAAAGACCCAACACCTCTGCCTTGATATCAACATGCCCCAGAATATCTGCATACCCGCTTCCTGATCTCACTATCCTCCACATCCGTCTTGCTGAGTATCAGTGCAAAATATCTTACCCATTTCCTCTAGTCCCAGTTATAAACACCCTGTCCTGTGACCGGTAAATACCTCGCCAGTTATTTATTAAAGCTGAGTCTAAATCCTCAAACTCTCCATCTGAAATTGGGGTGTTTTTACCTCAAATGTGCAGGTGTTTGAGGTGACACCATCTCTTCCTGAGGGCAATTAGGAAGGTGACACCTTTAGCAGTTAAGCAGTCATGTGCTAAATAAATTAAAAAGGTATTCACAGTGTGCAAGTAGCATTGCTCACAGATTAAACAACAATTGATATTATTTCACAGATGGCAAATGATAAACATGTCATAGACTATAAAGGCTCATGAATTCCATAAGGTAGACCTACCACTGTTTGGTGATTGCCCATGGCAGGTGTATCATGCTGAGATTGCACAGTTAGTGATGTCACCGCAACCTAGTTTCATGGGGTAGATATTTTTGCTCACCATATGTGTATATTACACAGGTAGATATTTAACTGCTCATAGGTTGCATGAATTGGTGAAGCCTTGTTCTCGGACAGTGCAGAGTACATTTGTAAATCCTTATAGATTGGCCAAGAGAGTAGTTTCACTGCTCTAAGTCTGCAAAAAATAAGGACACCACTGAGGAACGTGTACATAGCAGATGTTAACTGTTGAGAAACGCATGGGTAGTAACGTCATACATATAAACTGCACATGAGGAGTATTTTACTGCACAGATTGCACAGAGTAGAAATGTCACTTCACATATTGCACAGAGGCACACAGGGTAAGGATGTCATTGCTGACAGATGGCACTGGTAAATTTACAATCTTCAACAGATTGTATACACTTAAATACATCACTTTTTAATAAGGTGTAAATATATATCAGCTCAGACCACACGTCACAGAGGTTACCCTTCACAAACTATAGATAAGATGTCATCACTTTTCTTTTAACCAATTGCACAGAATCATTGACTTCATTCCTCACATTGACATAATTCCCCTGGTCCTACAGTGTGAGTGCATGTCTTTGACTGTGTGTGCTGTAGGGGTACAACTTTCAATACACCACTGCTGGGTGTTGACTGCCCACAATAAAGTTGATTTTGTTTGTTCACCATTCTTGTTACCTGCCTTAACCAATGTGAAAGAACTATAGACAGTACATCACGGAGTAATTCAATAGTTCCATTTAAAGTCAGAGGATGTATACAATATACAACCTGAAATTCTTATTCTTTGCAGACATCACGAAAACAGAAGTGCCCCAAAGAATGAGCAACTGAGTGTTTTGCCGATAGAACTGCCGCTCACTGGATGGTTGTTTTTAAATTTGTTCTACCACTCTCTGTAAACTAGAGACTGTTGTACATGAAATTCCCAGGAGATCAGTATTTCCTGAGATACTCTAACCACCCCCTCTGGCACCAACAATGATTTCACAGTCAAAGTCATTTAGATCACATTTCTCCCCCATTCCAATGTCTAGTCTGAAGAACAACTGAACCTTTTGACCATGTCTGCATACTTTCAGGCCCTGAGTTGCTGTGATGTGATTGGCTGATTAAATGTTTGCACTAATAACAGGTTTACAAGTATACCTAATAAAATGCCCACTGAATATATATTATAAGGTTCGGCCATCGTCATCGATGAAGACCTCGACACTCAACCTGGCACAGATGGCAAGCGTGCCCGGGAGCAGCTCAACTAGATTCGAACTTGGGAACCTTCACTCCCAGAGTCCGGCACTGATATCACTGCGCCACCAGCCGGCAGATGGTGTTGAGACTGGCGCTTGATTTGGATTTAAGTGAGGGAGAGTTGCGCAGCGTCAGCCTCACTCTCTCTTCCCAATTCCCATCTGGATCCAGTGGCAAGACAAGAATCGAGATGGCTGGAGATGGGACTAGGCGCAGTGGATGACCAGGACGTCTTCTGTGTCTTGTCCTGCTCTATACATTCCACGACGCTTGCAGAGACCGCCTTCTTGACCGTTGGACCTTCCATTGGTCTCGTCCGCTCAATCCGCCGGAGTCTGTCTTCACATGCTGGGATAGACAACTCCCTATCTCACCGAGGGTTTGAGACCCATCGGCTACCCTCACCTGGTTTAGCCGGCTTGTCGAAGCCGTTGCCCGGAGTGCGGCCGCTGTCGCATGCAAACAGCTACGGGGAGCCACAGGTGAGAGCTGAGCGCCAGGTGGGGACCAAAGGTGGACAAACTGCCCTGAGAAGGACGTGACATGTCCCCCCCACCAGAGGTGCTACCCCTCCCTGACACCCCATACACTCCTAATACATATTATATATACTGAGGTGGAGTGAGACTAGAAAAAGAGGTCATAGTTTAAGGGGGAAAGGTGAAATATTTAAGGGGATCATCTCCACTCAGAGGATCATGAGAGTGTGGATCATGAGAGCTACCAGTGGAAGTCATGGCTGTGGGTTCAGTTTCAATATTTAAGAGAAGTTTTGATAAGAACATGGATGGGAGGGGTGTGGAGGGCTATGGTCCAGATGTGGGTCGATAGGACTAGACAGAATAACATGGACTAGATGGGCCAAAGGGTGCAGTAATGCTCTATGACTCTGCTGGTGGCCCTGTGTCTGGCTCTGGGGCTCAACAGGGAAGGGTAAAGTCAGGCAATGTGGTGATTAAAGGAGATTCTCTGGCTGCAAAAGAGACACCAGGATGGTGTGTTGCCTTCTGGGTGCTCAGGTCCATGGTGTGTTGGAGTGGCTGCAGGATATTCTCAAGGGGGAGGGAGAACAGCTAGGGGGAGTGGTGCATATTGGCACCAATAATAGGCAAAAAAAAGGGAAGAGTTAGGAAAGAGTCTGAAGAGAAGGACCCCCTGTCCCATGGAACAGTGCAGGTAGGAATGGGGTGATAGCACAGATGAATGAGTGGCTGCAGAGGTGGTCCAGGAGACAGGGTTTCAAATTCTTGGATCATTGGACCCTTTTCTGGGGAAGAGGTGGCCTGTACAAGAGGGACGTGTTGCACTTGAACTGGAGGGGAGCCAATAACCTGGCTGTGAGATTTGCTAATGCTATTCAGGAGAGTTTAAATTAGTTTTGCAGGGGACTGGTTTGATTAATAGGACTGGATGTTACAATCCCTAAAGTTTCTGCACTGCACTCGACTTGAGTGGAAGTAGTTCTTAAAGATGACCATTAGATGATGTTACTATCATTACGACACATCTTCAGTTGTGTACCTCGACATCACTGGGTATTTCGGCCTTTTATCACAAGACACCCTCAGCTGAGGCAGGCCCACCACAGGCTGATCAGACCTGGCTGTGTGTCACATGGTTAGTCTCTAGATGGTCACTTGGCAGCCCAGACAATGCCCCTTCTTTTCAGCCACAGCCAGTGACTGCTCATTTCGGCGGCATTAGCAAGTGCTTTAATTGCCTTCCTATGGGCCTGCCCTCTGACTCCTACTTCTCTTAGCAGCCTTACGGTGGAACTGGCTACAAAGCCCCTGCACCCCACCTCAACTGGGCACACTTTTACATTCCAGCCTCGCTCCTCTGCTTCAACTGTGAGGTTGGCATATTGCAGCCTTTTCCGTTCGTAAGCCTCATCCACAGCATCCTCCCTGGGGACTGTCAGCTCAATGATAAAGATGCACCGACAGGAGTTGGACCAAAGGACCAGGTCAGGCCATAGGTTGGTCATTGCAATTTCAGATGGGAAGGTCAGTTTCTAGCCTAAATCAACACGCATTTCCCAGTCCCTGGCTGCACTCAGTGGGCATGAGTCGTGAGGCAAGGGGTTAGCCCCCGGTTTCTCTCCTTCCCGGATGAAGGATGGTAGTTGTGGGACCGTTGTCTAGGCATTGAGAGGCCTGGCATTGGTAGTTAGTCTCTTACACTCCAGTTCAGCTGCCAAACATCTCAGCACTTGGTTGTATCACCAGGTGTATCCACCTTGTATTAGGCTGGTCTTGCAACTAACCACGATGTGCTTGAGGGATGCCGGAACTGCTCACAGAGGACAGTCTGGATCCTCTCCCAGCCAAAGATTTAGGTTTGTAGGAGAGGGCAGGACATCATATGTTGCTGTGATGATGAAGCTCAGTCTGTTTGACTCCATGCTCCACAGCTCACTCCATGTGATTTTCCTCCTCTCAACACCCTTCCACCTCATCCAGCAGCCTTGCTTGGCTTGGGATTTTGCTTTGGTGGTGCACCTCCTCCACCACCAGGTGCTGGCGTTCAGTTGTAGTAGCCTTTTGCCAGGTAGGTTTCATCACTCCAAGGCCAAAGCCTCCTCTGCCCTGTTGGACATAGCCCACTATGGACATAGCCCACCCGGAGGGCGGCTTCTGCGTCCAGTACTGCTGCGGCCGGGGTCCATTTCTTCCCTGTTACTAGAGCAGGAGCAACACCTCTTACAATTGGGTCCCGAGATTTTTGAGTGTCATTTCCAGCCTGGCTTTGGCACATTTGCATTCCTCCACCAGGCTAGAAATTGGCAGAGAAAGGGCTCCGTTCCTGTGAAGTCCTATGCTGCTAAGGCATCTTGGTAGCCCAAGCCACTTCCTCACATGTGAATTCACCAGACTCTCCAGTCGATTTGCATGAGACAAAGTGATGAGTCTGTGGTGGCCAATGCTATCATGTTTGCTGTTGGGTGCTGGGGCAGCAGGCTGAGGGTAGCAGACACCAACAGAATCAAAAGACTCATTCGTAAGGCCAGTGATGTTGTGGGGATGGAACTGGACTCTCTCATGGTGGTGTCTGAAAAGAGGATGCTGTCCAACTTGCATGCCATCTCAGACAATGTCTCCCATCCACTACATAATGGACTGGTTGGGCACAGGAGTACATTCAGCCAGAGACTCATTCCACCGAGATGCAACACTGAGCGTCATAAGAAGTCATTCCTGCCTGTGGCCATCAAATTTTACAACTCCTCCCTTGGAGGGTCAGACACCCTGAGCCAATAGGCTGGTCCTAGACTTATTTCCTGGCACAATTTACATAATACTATTTAATTATTCATGGTGCAACTGTAAGGAAAACCAGTTTCCCTCCGGATCAATAAAGTATGACTATGACTATGACTATGACTATGACTATGACTATGACTATGACCTCATAGATGGTAATTGGCCACATAAGTCGGGGCAACAGTCTGAAAGCACCAAAGCTTCAGCCTCCCTGGGAGAGCCGTGTTGCTGATTAGCTTGAGTACACTGATTGTATCCTGCCTTAGTTGTTCCACCCGCACTGTGTCTCTGAGGTCTGTGTTGTACCAACGTCAGAGGCTTTTGATGGGCTTCTCCAAATTTTGACAGTTGGTATTGGCTCAGCGTTGATATTAAACATTATGTCGGTGAGCCGGCCTTTGACAATTGAGATACTGCGAGACTTACTGGATTTGATCTCCATTCGTACCCATTTGATGTTTCACTGGAGTTTATCCAGCAGGCATTTGGTGCATGCTTTTGTTGTTGTTATTGTGGTCATGTCATCCATGTACGCCCTGATTGGAGGAAGACGCAGCCCATTCTTCAAGCGTTTCCCTCCGACCACCCATTGTGTTGCTTGGATAATGAGGTCCATTGCCATGAGAAATGCCAGAGGAGAGATGGTACAGCCCACCATTATGCCTATCTCAAAGTGCTGCCGTGTGGTGGTGTTATCTTGTGTTGTGACACAGAACTGCAGATCCTGGAGGTACACGTTGACCAGCTTTGTGAAGCCCTCTGGAACCTGGAAAAAGCTGAAAGCTGCCCACAGAGTCTCATGAGACACTGACTCAAAAGCATTGGCAAGATCTAGGAAGACCACATGCAGGTCTTCCTTTTCTTTCTTGGCAGTTTGTATCTGGTGCCAGATGACATTTGCATGTTCCAGACATCCTGGGAAACCATGTATTCCTGCTTTCTGCACTGATATGTCAATGAAGTTGTTGCTCTGCAAAAAGGCTGAGAGTCTTTGAGCCACAACACCAAAGAAGATCTTTCCTTCCACATTCAGGAGACTGATCTGCCAGAACTGACTAATTGTTGAGGAATTCTTCTCTTTGGAAATTAGTATCCCTCTCACCCTTCGCCATGCCTTAGGTATAATTCCTTTCCCCCATGCCACCTTCATTAGATTGCAGAGGTATTTCAGGACGCCGGGGGTGTCCTTATAGAGCCTGTATGGGATGCCATTGGACCCTGGAGCTGATGCTGATCTTGCTCGTTTAACTTTACTTTCCACCTCCTTCCATGTAGGGGGCCTTACATCCATCTGGTGCTCAGGTGGGTGGATTGGTGGCATGTCATTCGGAATGGTGACTGGCTCATGCTTCTGGTTATCAGAGTGGGTCTTCCTCAGGTGCTCCTCCAGTTCCTTCACAGGTACTCTAGGAGTCCAAAAGGAGTTCAGTTTCCGTGTGTCACATTGATGAAGGTAGAGCAGTGGTTGTAGTATATATGGATTTCAGTAAGGCAATTGATAAGGTTCCCCATGCAAGGCTCATTCAGAAAGTAATGAGGCATGAGATCCAAGGAGAACTTTCTTTGTGGATCCAGAAATGGCTTGCTTACAAAGGGTGGTTGTAGATGGTTCGTTTTCTGAATGGATGATGGTGACAAATGGTGTTCTGCAGGGATCTGTTCTGGAACCCATCCTCTCTGTGATTTTTATAAATGACCTGGATGAGGAAGTAGAAGGTGGGTTAGTAAATTTGCTGATGACACAAAAGTTGGGGGTATTGTGGATAGTCCGGAGGGTTGTCAGAGGTTACAGCGGGACATTGATAGGATGCAGAACTAGGCTAAGAAGTGGCAGATGGAGTTCAACCCAGATAAGTGTGAAGTGGTTTATTACTGTAGGTGAAATTTGAAGACAGAATATAATATTAATGGTAAGACTCTGGCAGTGTGGAGGATTAGTGAGATCTTAGATTCTGTGTCCATAGGATATTCAAAGCTACTGTGCAGGTTGACAGTGTTGTCAAGAAGGCATATGGTGTGATGGCCTTCATCAAATGTGGGATTGAGTTCAAGAGCTGGGAGGTAATGTTAAAGCTATATGAGAGCTTAGTTAGACCCCACTTGGAGTAATGTGATCAGTTCTGGTCACCTCACTACAGGAAGGATGTGGATACTATAGAGAGAGTGCAGAGGAGATTTACAAAGATGTTGCCTGGATTGGAGAGCATGCCTTATGAGAATGGGTTGAGTGTACTTGGCCTTTTCTCCTTGGAGCAACGGAGGATGAAAGGTGACCTGATAGAGGTGTATAAGATGATGAGAGGCATTTTGATCATGTGGATAGCCAGTGGCTTTTCCCAGGGCTGAAATGGCTAACACAAGGGGGCATAGTTTTAAAGTGCTTGGAACAGCTACAAGGGGATGTCAGAGGTAAATTTTTCACATGGAGAGTGGTGGATGCGTGGAATGCACTGCCAGTGATGGTGGTAGGGGCGGATACAATAGGGTCTTTTAAGAGACTCTTAAATGGGTACATGGAGCTTAGTAAAATAGAGGGCTATGCAGTAGGGAAATTCTAGGCAGTTTCTAGAGTAGGTTACATGGTCGGCACAACATTGTGGGCTGAAGGGCCTGTGATATGCTGTAGATTTCTATTTCCGATGTGTCACCAGCAAGGAGGCATTACATACATCAAAAATAAAACGATAGCTAGGGATTGGGTGGAGGCACTCAAGGATAAAGGGTTGTAAATTTGCTTGGGTGCAGAGAATGTGAGTGAGGTATTTAATGAGTACTTTGCTTCAGTATTTACCAAGGAAAAGGAGATGGAGGACCAGGAGATCAGTGCTGAGTGTATAAATACGTTAGGGAGTTTAAAGGTCAAGGAAGAGGAAGTGTTGGGCCTCCTAAGGAGAATTGTGGTGAATAAGTCCCCAGAACCTGATGGGAAATACCCCCGGGTTATTGAAGAAGCAAGAAATGAAATTGCTGAGCCCTTGACCAGTACCTTTGTGTCATCTCTAGCCACAGCTGAGATCACGCAGACTGGTGAGCAGCTAAGAAGGGAATAAGGGAAAATCCTGGGAGCTATAGACCTGTGAGTCTCACATCAGTTGTAGGGAAATTGCTGGAGAAAATTTTGGAAATCCATGGCCTAATTAGGGAGAGCCAGCATGGCTTTGCTTGTTGCAGTGTTTGAGTTTGCAGTTGCAGTAATTGAAGCACATGATTCTCATTTTGGGCTGGCTACATAAACAGCTCCTTGGTTCAGCTTCAGTTACTGGACTGTTCCCTTCCCTTCCCTTTCCCTTCCTTCTGTAGCCTTTCACCTGTGTTCTCACCTATTCTCACCAGTCAAGTTCTTCTGCCGGAGCAAGACCAGAGCCTTGCTGTGTCTAGATAAGGAACTGTCTTTCGTTGTTTGGAACTGTCTCTGTATCCAAAGCTTTGCTAGGTAGGTCCAGCCGTTTGCCGCTACCTTGAGTTGGGAACTGTCTCTGTGTCCATGCCTTCGCTAGGTAGGTCCGGCCGTTTGCCGCTATCTTGAGTTGGGAACTGCCTCTGTGTCCATGCCTTCACTAGGTAGGTCCGGCCGTTTGCCGCTACCTTGTGTTGGGAACCGTCTCTGTGTCCACATCTTCGCTAGGTAGGTCTGGCCATTTGCCACTACCTAGTGTTGGGAACTATCTTTGTGTCCACGCCTTCGCTAGTTAGGTCCGGCCGTTTGCCGCTACCTTGTGTTGGGTACCGTCTCTGTGTCCACGTCTTCGCTAGGTAGGTCTGGCCATTTGCTGCTACCTTGTGTTGGAAACCCTCTCTTTGTGCCCTCAGCTCCACTGGGTAGGGCCAGCTGTTTGCCGCTACCTTGAGTGGAGATCTGTCTCTCAGTGTTCTCTGTATGAGTTCCGGCCCTACGCCCTGTTTCCAAGGAGGGGTTCCGGCTCTGTGTTCCATGTTCCTGTCTCTCAAGACCAAGGCTCTGTGTTCTGTGTTCCTGTTCTCCCTCAACCAAGGCTCTGCATTTCTGTTCTCCCTCAACCAAGTCAAGGCTTCATATTCTCATCCTGTCCATGTGCCTCACCCAGCCCAGGAGTACCTCGCCCAGCCCGGTGCTGGGGTTACCTCATCCTGTCCAGGAGTCTCACATCCAGTCCTGTTGCCAGTCCTCGTCCTGTAGCCGCATCTTGTCCTCGCCTGGATCCGGGGTCCGAGCCCGAATCAAGACCGGGTTCCAGGTCCCTGTCCAGTCTCTGGCCCAGAGTCTTTGTCCAGGTTCCAAGTTCCTATTTCCTCGTCCAGGTCTCGCTTTCCTAGTCTAGTCCTAGCCCAGGCCCTGTATCCTAGCCTTGTCCAGGGCCTGTGTCTTGTCCAGCATCGTTTCTTCCCCACTTCCCTTGCTTACCTGACACACCTAGTCCTGTTCCTAGTACTTCAGTGTCTGTGTCTTGCATTTGGGTCTGCTCCCAGCGCCCCCGCTATGACAGGCAGGTCTTACCAACTTGATAGAGTTTTTTGACAAGGTGACGAGAGAGATGGATAAGGGTAGGGTAGTGGACGTTGTCTACTTGGATTTTATAAGGCATTTAAAGTTCTTCATAGGAGGCTAATCTAGAAGATTAAGATGCATGGGATCTGCAATGAATTGGCAGTTTAGATTCAGAACAGGCTGGCGCATAGAGGACAGAGGGTATGGTTGAAGGGACGCATTCAAGCTGGAGGTCTGTAATTAGTGGAACCCTGCAGGGATCTGTGTTGGGACCTCTGCTGTTTGTGATGTGTATAAATAACCTGGATGAAAATGTAGGTGGGTAGGTGGGTGGTTAGTAAATTTGCAGATGATACCGAGAATGGTAGAGCTGTGGATAGGGTAGAAGACTAGCAAAGAATACAGTGGGATATGGATCAGTTGCAGATATGGGCAGAGAAATGGCAGATGGTGTTTAACCCAGATAAATGTGAGGTGTTGCACCTTGGTGGGGCAAATGCAAGGAAACAGTCCACTGTTAAAGGCTGGTCCCTTAACAGTGATTCTGAGCAGAGAGGTCTTAGGATCCAAGTTCATAGCTCTTTGGAAGTGACTACACAAGTTAGTAAGGTGGTTAAGAAGACTTTTGAAATGCTTGCTTTTATTGGTCGAGGCATTGAGTTCAAAAGTCAGGAGGTTATGTTGCACATCTGGAGAATTGTATACAGGTCCAGTTGCCCTGCTATAGGAAGGATGTTGAGGTTTTGGAGAAGGTGCAGCAAAGGTTTAGAGGGCATGTGCTATCACAAGAGATTGGATAAACTTGGGTTGATTTTTCTGTAGCACTGGAGGCTGAGGAGAGACCTGATAGAGGTTTACAAGGTAATGAGAGGCATAGATAGAGTGGACGGTGAGTATCTGTTTCCCAGGGTTGAAATATCTAATACCAGAGGGCAGACATTGAAGGTGAGAGGGGATAAGTTCAAGGGGATGTGACAGGTAAGGTTTTTTTACTCAGAGAGTCACAAATGCCTGGAACGCGCTGCCAGGTATGGTGGTAGAAACAAGTACATTACAGTCTTTAAGGGACGTTTGGTTAGGCACATAGATGTAAGGAGGATGGAGGGATATGGACATGGTGTAGGTAGGAGGGATTAGTGTTTGGGTGTTTTTGATTTGCTTTTTAGCTGGTTTGACTCAACTGTGGGCCAAGTGGCCTGTTCTGTGCTGTACTCTTCTATGTTCTAGTAGAAACGACTCCTTACAGACTGCACACAGTGGATGATGGCTGCTTGCACGGGCTAATTATATACTTGCAAAGAGATACAGAGGTTACATGAATTACTTTGCATAATGTACAAAGCTGAACTAACAACTCACTGTTTGCACAAGGCAGAAATACCACACAAATACACACACCCACACTCTCATACACACACACACACACACGGACGGATAGGGCTGATACTACGTTGTTTTACAGCATGATAGGTATCTGAGCAAAGGTTTTAAGAGAGCAGGGACATCCCTGTTCTCATATAAGGGTTCATTTACTATTAATAGATTGTTTAAGGGTCCATGTGAGCAATAGGTGCAAGGGCTGGTGAGTCAGCACACCTGGAGGTCAGGGTCCCATCATCGGCAAGTCCGGGGGCAGGGGGTGGGCGCGGGTAGTCAATACTGAAGATTAAAGCCTGAAAGTTGATCGGAAGTCTGCAAGTTGAAGCCCGATGGCCAAAGCCTGGAGAATGGAGACTGGAGACCCAAAGGCATGTCCTAGGGCTGGAGAGAGGGGAGAGGGGTTGGGAGTTGTTGTTTTGTTGCTTCTGGTGTTCTGTGTTGTTCTGGGTATGCTGTGTTGGCACCAGAATGTGTGGCAACACCTGGGGGCTGCCCCCATCACATCGTTAGGTTGTGTTGGATGTTAGTGTAAGCAACACCTTTCACTGTACGTGTGCTTCCATCTATACGTGATATGCAAATCTGAATATTTCAGTGTTCGCACTCTGCAAATGTGGAGTTATCACAGCTTGCTCATTGAACAGGAATGGGATATTATTGCACCGAGCAATCCTTATCAGCTCAGGCTCCACAGGGTGGCGATCTCACTGCTGAACGTTGCTGGGGTAGCTGTATTACTGCTCTCAGACTACAGGTCAATACTTTGCTTCCCGGAATGCACCAGATAAATGTATTTAGGTTACCGAGTGGGTCCATCACCACTGACCGATCGTTCAGAGTGCTTACATCCCTTGTCACTGATTGGACCAAGTAGAGATATCGCTGCTCAGAGATCGAACAGAATAGATTTATAGTTTTTTTTTACTTCAGATGTTGGGAATCCAAAATCAAACCGGGAATACTGGAAACACTTTCTTCTTCAGCCTTTTACCTCTTTCACCCATCACCACCCAGCTTCTCACTTCATTCCCCCTCCCCACCCACCTACCTTCCCCATCGCCTGGCCTCACCTGTCACCTACCAGCTTGTCCTCCTTCCCCTCCTCCCACATTCTGGCGTCTTCGCCCTTCCTTTCCAGTCCTGATGAAGGGTCTCGGCCCGAAACGCCAACTCTGTATTCATTTCCATAGATGCTGCCTGACTTGCTGAGTTCCCAGTATAGTGTGTGTGTTCTGCTAGAAATGTTCATCAGGTGTGGCTGTATCTGTGGGAAGAGAAACGGTTAAAATTTCCAATTGGAGAATGACTTGCTGAGTATTTCCAGCACTTTCTGGTTTTGCTTTTGATTTATAAATGTTATCACTCTTCATTTTGCAGGAGGAAGAGGTACCACAGTTCCTAGATACAGTATTTTATGTGATGGCTGCACAGGTTTGCACAGATGTGACCACACAGGTTTGCAATACCATTAGCAAGAGATGGGTGTACCAGAGGTCCTTGTTTGCACTGGCTATGTATTTCACGCTCAGATTTCTGCTATCAGTTTGCTCAAGTTGATATCTTACTGCTTATAAATTGCACAAAGACGTCAGAGGCGTCGCTGTGCAGATTGTGAAGATACAGTATACCTGTGCCCAGAGACGGCCCAAGTTACAATTCTCCCTCCTCTGGGATTGCACAGGCTGGATACTTTGTTGTTTTGCAGAACGCACAGACCAAGATATCGAAGGATTGATGGGGTACAGAACTCTCTAAAGTGCATCATGGATCACAGATCATGAGGAAAGTGATATCATGACAGAACGGAGGGTTACCAGTACTCACAGAAGGTAGAGGGTAGTTCTGGTCCAGTCTGGATACAGTATTGCTCACAGTTTGCATGATGTAACAGTTGTATACAGGCCCTCAAACCGTAGTTAGAACAGAGCATACAATCAATCAAGAAATTAGGTACAAACAACAAGGAGGGATTTTAATTTGTATATCGACTGTGTGAAGGCCAATGCTCATGTGGAGGATGCAACATAAGGTTTGTGTGTTCTGAGGCCACTCTCAGCACCTCCATTTTCTGTCTGGGTAGCCTCCAACCTGACAACATGAACATCAGTTTCTCTAACTTCCAGTAATTTCCTCCCCCTAACCCTTCTCTGTTCTTCCATTCCCCAATGAGGCTCCCCGTTACCCCTTCTCTTTTCCTCAGCTACCTCTCTCTGATGCCACTCCTCTTTCCCTTTCTCCGATAATCCATCATCCTCTTCTATCAGATTCCTTCTTCAGGCACTTACCTGTACCACCTATCATCTACCAGCTTTGTACACTTTCCCCCTCGGCTGGCTTCACCCATCATCTGCCAGTTCGCACTCTCCCACCCACCCACCCACCCACCTTCCCACTCAGCTGGCTTCACCCATCACCTGCCAGTTCGTACTCCCCCACCCACCCACCTTCCCCCTCAGCTGGCTTCACCCATCACCTGCCAGTTTCGTACTCCCCCACCCCCCCACCCACCTTCCCCCTCAGCTGGCTTCACCCATCACCTGCCAGTTCGTACTCCCCCACCCACCCACCTTCCCCCTCAGCTGGCTTCACCTATCATCTGCCAGTTCGTACTCCCCCACCCACCCACCCACCTTCCCCCTCGGCTGGCTTCACCTATCACCTGCCAGTTCGTACTCCCCCACCCACCCACCTTCCCCCTCAGCTGGCTTCACCTATCATCTGCCAGTTCGTACTCCCCCACCCACCCACCCACCTTCCCCCTCGGCTGGCTTCACCTATCACCTGCCAGTTCGTACTCCCCCACCCACCCACCCACCTTCCCCCTCAGCTGGCTTCACCTATCACCTGCCAGTTCGTACTCCCCCACCCACCCACCCACCTTCCCCCTCAGCTGGCTTCACCCATCATCTGCCAGCTTCGTACTCCCCCACCCCCCCACCCACCTTCCCCCTCAGCTGGCTTCACCCATCATCTGCCAGCTTCGTACTCCCCCACCCCCCCACCCACCTTCCCCCTCAGCTGGCTTCACCCATCACCTGCCAGTTCGTACTCCCCCACCCACCCACCTTCCCCCTCAGTTGGCTTCACCCATCATCTGCCAGCTTCGTACTCCCCCACCCCCCCACCCACCTTCCCCCTCAGCTGGCTTCACCCATCACCTGCCAGTTCGTACTCCCCCACCCACCCACCTTCCCCCTCAGCTGGCTTCACCTATCATCTGCCAGTTCGTACTCCCCCACCCACCCACCCACCTTCCCCCTCGGCTGGCTTCACCTATCACCTGCCAGTTCGTACTCCCCCACCCACCCACCTTCCCCCTCAGCTGGCTTCACCTATCATCTGCCAGTTCGTACTCCCCCACCCACCCACCCACCTTCCCCCTCGGCTGGCTTCACCTATCACCTGCCAGTTCGTACTCCCCCACCCACCCACCCACCTTCCCCCTCAGCTGGCTTCACCTATCACCTGCCAGTTCGTACTCCCCCACCCACCCACCCACCTTCCCCCTCAGCTGGCTTCACCCATCATCTGCCAGCTTCGTACTCCCCCACCCCCCCACCCACCTTCCCCCTCAGCTGGCTTCACCCATCATCTGCCAGCTTCGTACTCCCCCACCCCCCCACCCACCTTCCCCCTCAGCTGGCTTCACCCATCATCTGCCAGCTTCGTACTCCCCCACCCCCCCTTCCCCCTCAGCTGGCTTCACCTATCATCTGCCAGTTCGTACTCCCCCACCCACCCACCCACCTTCCCCCTCAGCTGGCTTCACCTATCATCTGCCAGTTCGTACTCCCCCACCCCCCCACCCACCTTCCCCCTCAGCTGGCTTCACCCATCACCTGCCAGTTCGTACTCCCCCACCCACCCACCTTCCCCCTCAGCTGGCTTCACCTATCATCTGCCAGTTCGTACTCCCCCACCCACCCCTCTTCCCCCTCAGCTGGCTTCACCTATCATCTGCCAGTTCGTACTCCCCCACCCCCCCACCCACCTTCCCCCTCAGCTGGCTTCACCCATCACCTGCCAGTTCGTACTCCCCCACCCACCCACCTTCCCCCTCAGCTGGCTTCACCCATCATCTGCCAGTTCGTACTCCCCCACCCACCCACCTTCCCCCTCAGCTGGCTTCACCTATCATCTGCCAGTTCGTACTCCCCCACCCCCCCACCTTCCCCCTCAGCTGGCTTCACCTATCATCTGCCAGTTCGTACTCCCCCACCCACCCCTCTTCCCCCTCAGCTGGCTTCACCTATCATCTGCCAGTTCGTACTCCCCCACCCCCCCACCCACCTTCCCCCTCAGCTGGCTTCACCCATCACCTGCCAGTTCGTACTCCCCCACCCACCCACCTTCCCCCTCAGCTGGCTTCACCTATCATCTGCCAGTTCGTACTCCCCCACCCACCCACCTTCCCCCTCAGCTGGCATCACCTATCACCTCCTTCCCCTGCCCCACTTTCTTATTCTGGCTTCTTCCCCCTTCCTCTCCAGAGATGCTGGCTGACCTGCTGAGTGAGTTCATCCAGCATTTTGCATGCATTGCTCTGGATTTCCAACATCTGAACTCTTCAGTTTGATGTGGGAACTGGTTACTTTTCCGTCCAGCGCAATGAGAAAGGGTTAATTGATATAAGAAGAGATCATGCTGCAGATATTCGGCATCGTGGGCAATATAATGAGTAAGCATTTCGATCAAGCATTCTTCCTCAGGTAACAAGCATACCTGACGTAACCAGCTGTGAAGCTGCTGGCAGCTGGAGGGAGTTTCACTTCAGACACCTGTCGCCCAACCTGGAAAGGTAAGAGAACGTTTGTTTTTCAGTTACGGAGAGGGGGTGGTGGAAGAGAGCAGGGGAGTGTCTGTGGTGAAGTGTAGACCAGAGCGATTCAGGTGTCACAAGTCCTCTTTGTACAGTCTCAGGGAGGGCAGTGAGTGCTTGTCTGCCTGGGGGAGGTGTAAGTAGAGGGAAGTGCCTGAGAACACAGGAGAGAAGAAAAGCGTTGCTGGATTGTGAAATACAGAACACAACTGTTGCTGGAAATCTGAAATAAAGAGGAAGGCTGGAAATACCCAGCAAGGCAGGCATCATCTATGGAGAGTGAGCCCTATTGTGTTGAGCTCCGAGGGTTAGAGCATATCTAGACCTAAGAGGAGGTGCTGTTCCTCAGATTTACATTGAGCTATTATTAAGGAATGAAGTGTGGAAGGCTTGGACATTTGTAGTGAAGGAGAGCCAGTTGGAACCAGTTGTGTGTACAAAGGGACTGGATCAGAAGAGAAAGAAAAGTCACAGTGGAATGATTTAATCATGTGGTTGTTATTGTGTCCTTAGCAACTAGTGATCGCAATACGGAAAATTGGGAGTGTTTTATTCAATCTGAAACCAATTGTCTTCCATTTGAATTAATAAAACTACAAAGGCATGAGTTATCTGGCAAACTGCACTGGACGCAAGTAACAACTGGCTAGTATTTAAAGAATTAATACAGAGGTTATAAGTCATGTTCTTTAAGGCAAAAAAACCTCAGGAGGAAGAGTGGACCAGCTGTGGCTGTCAGATGTTAAGGTATTTAGAGATGGTATTTAGTAGCAGTTAGCTTAATGCTATTACAACACCAGTGACCCTAGTTCAATTTCAGCCTCTGTCTGTAAGGAGTTTGCATGTTTTCCCCGTGACCACGTGAGTTTCCTCCAGGTGCTCAGGGTTCCTCCCACAGTCCAAAAATGTATTGTATGGGTTAGTAGATTGGGCATGTGTTGAAATGTCTAATACCAGAGGGCATGTATTCACGGTAAGAGGGGTAAGTTCAAAAGAGATGTGTGGGGCAAGTTTGTTACACAGAGAATAGTGAGTACTTGGGACGTGCTGTCAGGGGGTGCTGATATGGGTATAACTGGGTGGCATGGGCTTGTTGGGCCAGAGGGACCTGATACTGTGCTGTATCTCTAAGTGAAATAAAACACCACTAAATTAAAAAAATAATAATAAAACAAACTATTTAAGGCATGTGGTGTTGTCAAAAAGCAATGATCGTGATTTTGGAATTCGACAGAGTTTGGAGGTAAGGAAAAGGAAATAATGAGAGGAAGCAAGTGGGAAATATCAGAAGATGGTAGGAGCATCTCTCAGAGATGCTCTATTCTTATTATACTCTATTCTTGGTTGGTGCAACTGTAACGAAACCCAATTTCCCTCGGGATCAATAAGGTATGACTATGACTAAAACAAATTGGTTTTATTTGTTTAATTAGAAATTAATGAGATGGAGCTAAATGCTCAGGATGCACCAACCTTCGTTCCAGGGTTTTGAAAGAGCTGGCTTATAGAGATAATGGATGCTCTAGGTGCATTTTCCAAAAATTCCAGGGATTCTAAAAGGCTGGAAAATAACAAACACTTCGGAGGGGAGGATCGAATTTCCTGGTGAAGTGAAGCTAGGTGGCAGTGTTGTTTATAAGGAGGATACATGGAAAAGCAAAAGTGCCTTTTGGACAAGAGCCCCTGAGACCTCACCTACATCAAGCAATTAGGGAGGCAACTAACAAGTTGCCTTTGTTGCACGGGGTTTTGAGTAGAGAAATGGAGACATCTTGTTCTGATTATAGAAAGCTATGGGATAGGATACAGCTGGAATATTGTCTACGAGTCTGCTTTCTCTACCTAAGAAAGCCCACCAACACCTCTACTTCCTCAGGAACCTAAAAGAAATTTGGCATGTCTCTGTGGACCCTCACCAATTTTTATCCATGCACCATAGGAAGCATTCTGTCTGAATGCATAACGGCTTGGTGTGGCAGCTGCTCTGCAGGTGGCCGCAAGTAATTGCAGAGAGTTGTGGACACAGTTCAGCACCCGACAGGAAGTAGACTCCCCTCTGTGGACTCTGTCTTTACTTCTTACTGCCTCAGTAAAACAGCCAGCATAATTAAAGACCCTGCGTTCTTTCCTCTCCACTCTTTCAATGGGCAGAAGGTACAAAAGTCTGAAAGCACGTACCATGAGGCTCAAAAGGAGCTTCTAGGCATTGCACTGTTATACGACTCTTGTATGATCAGATTGACTCTTGACCTCAGACTCACTGAGCACATCTACATGAAATGCTGTTGTAGGAAAACAGCATCCATCATCAGAGATCCTCACCACCCAGGCCATGTTCTTTTCAGCTGCTGCCATCAGGTAGAAGGTACAAGAGCCTCAGGACTTGAACCACCAGGTTCAAGACCAGTTACTACCCCTCAACCATCAGGCTCTTGAACAAAGGGGGTAACTACACTCACTTGCCCATCCATTGAGATGTTCCCACAGCCAATGAACTCACTTTAAGGACTCTTTATCTTGTTATCTCATGTTCTCGTTACTTATTGCTATTTATTTATATTTACATTTGCACAGTTTGTTGTCTTCTGCACTCTGGTTGATCTTTCACTGATCCTCTTAGAGTTACTGTTTTGTAGATTTGCTCAGTATGCACACAAGAAGATGAATCTCAGAGTCGTGTATGGTGACATATATGTGTGCTTTGATAATAAAATTTACTTCGTACTTTAGCTCGTTATGATCTTCCACTTTGTTGCTTAACTTTTACATTTTATTCTGAATTGTTATTGTTTTACCTTGTTCTACCTCAATGTACTGTGTAATGATCTGATCTGTATGTACAGTATGCATGACAAGTTTTCATTGTATCTCGATACGTGTGACAATAATAAACCAATAAGAAGAATGTATTGTGTTTGAGGTTTAACGGCAAATGTCATAGCGAGTCATAGAGCACGGAAGCAAGCCCTCCAACTCACTTATGCCGACAGTGTTGTCCAGTGAGCATGTTCCACCCGCCTGCGTTTGGCTCACAGCCCTCTAAAACTCTCCAAGCCATGTACTAATCTGGATGGCTTTTAAGTGTCCCCTCTCGGCCACTATTTCTGGCAGCTCATTCCATACGCACCACCGTTTCCATGAAGAAGCTGCCCCCGATGCCCCTTTTAAACCCCTCGCCTCTGATCTTAAACCAATGTCCTCTTGTTTCAAGCATCCCCTGCAAGACTACATGCTTTCACCATATCTATGCACTTCATGATCTTATATACTCTCTCAAGCCACCCCCAAATCTCCTACGTTGCAGGAAATAAAGTCCTATTTTATGTAACCTCTCCTTGTTACTCAGGCCCCCAAGTCCAGACAATGCCCTGGTAAATCATTTCTGCTTTTTCAATGTTTACAAGGGTGATCCTTGGTATACAGGTTTTAGATTCAGACTGGGCTCTTTTGAATCTAAAAGAAAGAGGGGCGATGTCCATTTCACAGGGTACACATGGAATTGATGCTTCCCCTGTCTGGGATCTCTAGAACTGGAGGGGAGGGGCGCTCAGAGTATCAAACTAGAGTCTCGGCCATTCAGTACAGAGACAGACTGAGATATAAATGACCTGGATGAAAGCTTGTAGTCAGTTTGTAGATGATGCAAAGGTTGGTGGTGTTGTGGGTAGCCTAGAAGACTGGCAAAGGATACAACAGGATATAGATCACATGCAGATATGGGCAGAGAAATGTCAGATGAAGTTTAACCCAGCCAAACATGAAGTGTTGCAATTTGGGAGATCAAATGTAAAGAGACAAAATGCTGTTAATGGCAGCAGTGTTGATCCTTGGGCCCAAGTCCATAGCTCCATGGCAGTCCCTATGTGATTCAATTGTCCGTTCATCCCTCCCCACTGATCTCCCTCCTGGCACTTATCCCTGCCAATGGGACAAATGCTACACCTACCTATTCAGCTCCTCCCTCAGTACCACTCAGGGTGCCAATCTCTCCTTCCAGCTGAGGCAACACTTCACCTGCAAGCCCGTCAGGGTCACCTGCTGTATCCCGTGCTTCCCATGCAGGCTGCTGTACATCGGTGAGACCTGAAGCAGATTGGGAGCGACTTCACTCCGTCCGTCACAAAAGGCATGATTTCCCAGTGGCCACCCATTTCAACTTCCCATTCCCTTTCTGACATGACTCTTTTGCCGCGATGATTCCACTCGCAGGTTGGAGGAGCAACACCTTATATTCCATCTTGAAAGCTTCCATCCTGACTGCTTATCTCCCCCGCCACCTTTTCTCTCTTTCCATTCCCCATTCCAGCTCACCTCCTACTCCTTCCCATCTCCTCAGCTGCCTCTCCTTCTTCCCTTTCTCCCACGGTCCACTCTCCTCTCCCAACAGATTCCTTCTTCTCCAGTCCATTTCCTCTTCCACCTATCACCTCCCCTGAACAGAGCAGCTTCTACAGGGCCAACCAAAGATATTATTGCCTTTTTTAAATGTACTGTATTTTTTACGATCACAAGACCTTGCTGGATATTAAGACCAATCTGCGAGTTGTTCATTGGAGAAACTGAAGGAGCTGGACTTGGTGCAGCTCGTGATGCTGCCGCGTCAGAGAGTTGGAGTCGGCGTGCGAAGAAGGGGTGCAGAGTAACACTGAGTGATTGTCGTAGTTGCTTTTCTCATGATCACAAGAGCCTTTTGGACATCGGTTATGTGTATGCTGCAAGTCTGATTCACTGGTTTACTGATGAACGGTGGGGGAGCTGCTTGGCCTTGGTCGTAGGGAGCACAAGGCCTCAGGCTGCATTGTCACCTGTTCGCAGCTGCCCAGGAGCAATACGCACCAGCGGAGTGCCAGAGGCAGTACGGTGCAGCGTCCATGCTGGAGTCGGTGCTGCACTCCAGTGTTCGCTCGGCAGGAAGCTCAACTGCAGACTGCTGCAACACTCATGGACCCAGGGACTTGGACTGTCTTTTTTTAGTATGACTGCATTTTACTGCTTGACACGTTATATGTGCCATACATGCCTTGTGCTGTGTGTGACTGTTTTGTGTTCACAGGCTTTTACGTATGGTTGAATGCCACCTAAACTTGAACTCAAAATTATAAGATCATGAGAGGCACAGACAGGCAACATCTTTTTCCCCAGTGTTGAAATGTCTAATACAAGAGGGCATGAGCTTCAGGTAAGAGGAGGTAATGTGTGGGGCAAGTTTATTACACAGAGAATAGTGGGTGCTTGGGACGTTCTGTCAAGGGTGCTGGTGGAGGCAGATATGATGGAGGTGTTCTGCAGACTCTTAGGTAGAAACATAGAAACATAGAAAATAGTTGCAGGAGTAGGCCATTCGGCCCTTCAAGCCTGCACCGCCATTTATTATGATCATGGCTGATCATCCAACTCAGAACCCCGCACCAGCCTTCCCTCCATACCCCCTGATCCCCGTAGCCACAAGGGCCATATCTAACTCCCTCTTAAATATAGCCAATGAACTGGCCTCAACTGTTTCCTGTGGCAGAGAATTCCACAGATTCACCACTCTCTGTGTGAAGAAGTTTTTCCTAATCTCGGTCCTAAAAGGCTTCCCCTTTATCCTCAAACAGTGACCCCTCGTTCTGGACTTCCCCAACATCGGGAACAATCTTCCTGCATCTAGCCTGTCCAATCCATTTAGGATTTTATACGTTTCAATCAGATCCCCCCTCAATCTTCTAAATTCCAACGAGTACAAGCCCAGTTCATCCAGTCTTTCTTCATATGAAAGTCCTGCCATCCCAGGAATCAATCTGGTGAACCTTCTTTGTACTCCCTCTATGGCAAGGATGTCTTTCCTCAGATTAGGGGACCAAAACTGCACACAATACTCCAGGTGTGGTCTCACCAAGGCCTTGTACAACTGCAGTAGTACCTCCCTGCTCCTGTACTCGAATCCTCTCGCTATAAATGCCAGCATACCATTCGCCTTTTTCACCGCCTGCTGTACCTGCATGCCCACTTTCAATGACTGGTGTATAATGACACCCAGGTCTCGTTGCACCTCCCCTTATCCTAATCGGCCACCATTCAGATAATAATCTGTTTTCCTATTTTTGCCACCAAAGTGGATAACTTCACATTTATCCACATTAAATTGCATCTGCCATGAATTTGCCCACTCACCCAACCTATCCAAGTCACTCTGCATCCTCTTAGCATCCTCCTCACAGCTAACACTGCCGCCCAGCTTCGTGTCATCCGCAAACTTGGAGATGCTGCATTTAATTCCCTCATCCAAGTCATTAATATATATTGTAAACAACTGGGGTCCCAGCACTGAGCCTTGCGGTACCCCACTAGTCACTGCCTGCCATTCTGAAAAGGTCCCATTTATTCCCACTCTTTGCTTCCTGTCTGCTAAGCAATTCTCTATCCACATCAATACCTTACCCCCAGTACCGTGTGCTTTAAGTTTGCACACTAATCTCCTGTGTGGGACCTTGTCAAAAGCCTTTTGAAAATCCAAATACACCACATCCACTGGTTCTCCCCTATCCACTCTACTAGTTACATCCTCAAAAAATTCTATGAGATTCGTCAGACATGATTTTCCTTTCACAAATCCATGCTGACTTTGTCCGATCATTTCACCGCTTTCCAAATGTGCTGTTATCACATCTTTGATAACTGACTCCAGCAGTTTCCCCACCACCGACGTTAGGCTAACCGGTCTATAATTCCCTGGTTTCTCTCTCCCTCCTTTTTTAAAAAGTGGGGTTACATTAGCCACCCTCCAATCCACAGGAACTAGTCCAGAATCTAACGAGTTTTGAAAAATTATCACTAATGCATCCACTATTTCTTGGGCCACTTCCTTAAGCACTCTGGGATGCAGACCATCTGGCCCTGGGGATTTATCTGCCTTCAATCCCTTCAATTTACCTAACACCACTTCCCTACTAACATGTATTTCGCTCAGTTCCTCCATCTCACTGGACCCTCTGTCCCCTACTATTTCTGGAAGATTATTTATGTCCTCCTTAGTGAAGACAGAACCAAAGTAATTATTCAATTGGTCTGCCATGTCCTTGCTCCCCATAATCAATTCACCTGTTTCTGTCTGTCGGGGACCTACATTTGTCTTTACCAGTCTTTTCCTTTTTACACATCTATAAAAGCTTTTACAGTCAGTTTTTATGTTCTCTGCCAGTTTTCTCTCATAATCTTTTTTCCCCTTCCTAATTAAGCCCTTTGTCCTCCTCTGCTGAACTCTGAATTTCTCCCAGTCCTCAGGTGAGCCACTTTTTCTGGCTAATTTGTATGTAAATATAGAAATATAGGCATGTAAATATATAGAATGGAGTTATATGGACATTATGTGGGCAGAAGGGAGAAGTTTATTTGGTGTTTGATTAGCACGAAATTGTGGGATGAAGGGTCTGATCCTGTCTGTACTGTTCTATGTTTAAATATCTTCACCAAGTGGTGGTAAATCGTTTGAATTCTCAATCAAGTGAGCTGTGGAGGCTCAATATAATAAAGAAAGGGATTAATAGACTGTTTGATATAAGGAAATCAAGGGATATTGAGTTAAGGTAGTGTGTAGTAAGTACAAGATGTACTGCAGCACCTTCCAGACCCACAACCTCTACCATCTAGAAGGACAAGAACAACAAATATCTGCAAACCCCACCACTTGGAAACCCCCCTCCAAGTCGCTCACCATCCTGACTTGGAAACCTATCGCCGTTCCTTCACTGATGCTGGGTCAAAATCACGGACAGCACTGTGGGTGTACCTACACCTCAGGGACTGCAGCGGTTCAAGAAGGCAGCTCATCACAACCTTCGCAAGGGCAACTAGGGATGGGCAATAAATGCTGGCATAGCTGCCGACGCCCACATCCCATAAATGAATATATATTTTTTTAAATGGTGCTGAGGTTAGGAAAGTGGCACATTTTCAGGTACAGGGGTCAGAATGTGTTAACTAAGGAGCATGCACTCGAAGGTGAGAGGTGGTAAGTTCAAAGGAGACGTGCAGGCAAGTTTTTTTTACACAGAGAATG
Source organism: Mobula hypostoma (assembly GCF_963921235.1). Lineage (NCBI taxonomy): Eukaryota > Metazoa > Chordata > Chondrichthyes > Myliobatiformes > Myliobatidae > Mobula > Mobula hypostoma. The sequence goes on along the minus strand of NC_086105.1, from coordinate 55,199,628 downwards.
GTGGGTGCCTGGAATGCACTGTCGGGGGTGGTGGTGGAGGCAAATATCACAGATGTGTTTAAGTGGCTCTCAGATAAGCAGAATGTGCAGAGAATGAAGGAATATGGACACTGGGACGGCAGAAAGGATTAGTTTGGTTAGGCACTTGTTTCATTAGTTTGCCACAACATTGTGGGCTGAAGGGCCTGTTCAATGCTTAATGTTGTATGTTTAACACATAGAACAGTTCTGCACAGAAACAAGCCCTTTTACCCTTAAAGTCTGCCTGGAACACAATGCTGAATTAATCTAATTTTCCTCTGCCTGTACGTGATCCACGTAGCTCGAACCATGCGTCCATTTAACAGCCTCTTAAACACCTCTGTTGCATTTACCTCCATCTCACCCTGGCAACACTTTCCACCACTATCTGTGGAAAAAAACTTCCCCTGCACATCTCCTTTACAATTCCCCTCTTATCTTAAATACATGTTCTCTATTACTTGACATTTATACACTGAGAAGAAGATTCTAACCTTCATCCTGCCTCTCCACAGCCTCTGCTGCTTTAGGGAAAACAACCCATTTGTCCAACCTCCCCTTATAGCATACACCCTCCAATCCAGGCAGCATCCTGGTTAACCTCTTCTGCACCCTCTCCAAAGCCTGGACACCCTCCTGTAATGGGGAAACCAGAACTGCATGCAATGATCCAAGTGTGGCCTAACCAAAGTTTTTTATAGCTGCAATATGACATGCATTCTCTTATACTCAATGCGTCAACCAATGAAGGCAATCATGCCATTAGAATTCTCTGCTCCCCTATCTACTTGCATGGACAATTTCAGGAAGCTATAGACTCCAAGATCCCACAGTACATTGATGCTGTTAAGGGTCCTGCCTTTATTGGTATACTTTCCCCTTACATTTGAACTTCCAACATCTCATACTTGGTGGGATGGACTCCATTTCTCTATCCATTATCTGTCACTGATCTAAATTCTGGTCTGTATCCTTTGACAGCTCTCTCCTTTGTCACAACACCACCAATTTTTATGTTATCTGCAAAATTTACAAACCCACCCAGCTATATTTTCATCTATGTTGTTTATATATATCACAAATAACAGAGGACCCAAACTGATTCCAATGAAATACCACTGGTCACAAATCTCTGGGCAGAACAACATATCTCTATCACTACCTTCTGTCTGCTGTGGGTAAGAGTCTGAATCCAATCTACCAAGCCACCATGGATCCTGTGCATCTTAACCTTCTGTATCAGCCTACTGTGAGGGGCTTTGTCAAATGCCTGACTAAAAAATCCATGTAGACAACATCCACTACTCTACCCTCATCAATCACCTTTGTTACCTCTCAAAATGAAGTTATCAAGGAGTGACCTTCCCATGTTGACTTTCCAGAGTCAGGCCATGTTTTTCCACATGCACTTAAGTCCAATGCTGAAGAATCCTGTCGATTAGAATCCTCTCCTATAGATTCCCTGCCGTAATGTGAGGCTCAGCATCCTATAATTTCCTGGATTACCCCTGTTTCCCTTTTTGAACAAAGCAATAATGTTGGCTACCTTCCAGGCCTCTGGGATCTCACCTTGTCAGAGAAAATTACTGTTGCTGATTAGACTTAAACAAAGACACAGGCCTTGGTATTTGGTTTAATTACTTTATTAAGTGATCACCGAGAGCCAGCTATGACTCTGACAAAGCGAGCACAAGCAAGGTCTTTTATACATTAAAATACACGTAGTTCAGCAGTCTTGAGGGGTCAAGATTTCATGTTTAGACCTAATTGACAAGGTTCAGGATGCTTCCATATCTTACACAAAATTAGACATAGGGTCCCCATGTACACAATCAGTTCCCTGTTAATTAGAAGAAACCAAGCTGTTAGTCCTGTAGCCTTGAAGGCTGAAGGATCCTCTCCATTAATTATAAGAAACCAAGCAGTTGGTCATGTAATCTTGAAGGTCAATGGTTCCTCCCCATAGATTATAAGAAACCAAGTTGTTAGTCATGTAGCCTTGAGGACTAAGGACTTCTTACACTCAACATTCGTGCGTTATCAGCAGGACTTATGACATCTGCGCATTATCAGTTCTTAGTTTCTAACAGGACTTATTGCTACTTAGTACGAGTAGACAGACACTATCTGCTTCTTACCCTGCTACTCTCATCATTTGGTTAATCCTTAATTCTCAGGCTGAATTTTCTTCCACACACCCGTGGCTAGTGAAGAAACAAACAACTTCATCAAGAGCTGAGCAGTCTCCTCTCTTGCCTTCTCGATAACCATCAGGGTCTGGAGACTACCCACTTCAATGCTGTTCCAAAGACTCAGCACCACCTCCTTCCTGATTTCAACATGCCCTAGCACATTAGTATGCCTCACACTGCTCCCACTATCCTCGAGGTCCTTCTCCTTGGCGAATACTGTTCATTAGTGTGTAGAATTGTTATTTTCCTTCCTTGTATTTTTATTTGATCACCTATATTCATGGAATTGTTCAGTGAATTTTCCAGCAACTATGGTAAAATTACTTCTATATTTTTCTTGAAGCTTCTTAGTTTTGCGTAGCAGGTGTCAACGCCACATGAATCTGGCTTTAATAAATTAATTGTTATCACTGTAATTTTTGTTATCTGTAGTCTGAGTATGAGCTGACCATGACTGCTTTTATTCTTTTGTCTTGTTTTGTTTGCTCCTTGTTCTTCTAACACTTAATAAAGTTGCTTAGCAGCAAGTTTTATGCCTCATTCTTTACTTTTGAAGAACCTTTGGATTTCAAAAGCAGCAGGATCCAACAATACTGACACAAAGTACTCTCTTAGTACCCAGCCCACATCCTCTAATTCCAAGTATAAGTTCCCTCCTTTAGCCTATGGTGATCCTAACGTCTCCCTAGTTTATCCCCTTTTTTAATATAAGTAAAAGGTGTCTTGGGATTCTCTTTAATCCTGCTTGTCAGGAATATTATATGGCTCCTTTTGGCCTTCCAAATCCCCTGCTTGGGCTCTTTCCTGCTACCTCAATATTCTCTAAGGACCCTGTCTGATTTTAACTTCCTAAACTTTACATATATTTCCTTTTTCTATTTGACTAAGTCCATAACCTCTCTTGTCATCCAAGATTTTCTTACTTTGCCATTCTTGTCCTTCCTCCTGGAACTTGTCAATCCTGAACTTTGATCATCTGGTATTTATTTAAACAACTCCCACATGTTGGATGTGTTCTTGGCTGATAACTACTGCTGTTAATTAACTTTGCCTATTTCCTGGTCAATAAGGTGGTGATTTGCCCTCCCCCTGCTTACTGGGGAGATGGGTTTGCATGGCTGAGTCACTGGGTACATTGGGTTACGGTCCGGAATGAACCGTTTCTATGGGAGTGTCACTGTACAGGAGAGATGGAGGAGGTGTCATTTGATGGGATAACATTAGAGGGAGAGTCGTTGTAGAATGGAGTTTTGATGGATAATAGCAATCCTCCCATCTTAGTATCTCCTGCTCAGGGTGAGTGTGTGAGTATGCTATGTTGGCATTGGAAGCACAGTGACAGTGGAAGGCTACTTCCAGTACCTTCTCATTGTGTTGGTTGGTCACAAAAACAGCCCACTTCACTATATGTTTCAATGTACATATGACAAAGAAAGCCAATGTTTAGCATTTTTAATCTTTATCTTGTGTGTGTGTGTTTGTATATAAACTAGCCGAGTGTGTTTTGATGTACGTGTAACAAATAAAGCTAAATTTTATCATTTTTCATCTCTAGTTTGTGTGTGTACCTGTATGTGTTATACCAGTTGTATGCGTATACTGTTTATTTGTGTATGTATGCCTACCAGCTGTCTATGTGTATACCAATTTTGTGTATATATACACAGTATGTGTGTGTGTGTATATATATATACACACACTGTACCAGCTTTATGTGTGTGTAAGTATAAGCGAGTGGGGGGCGTTGGGGAAACCAGTTCGAGGCCGCCGTGTGTCCGGCCAGCCTTTTGTGCCCCTCCACGGCTCAGTGCTCGCTGCCGGCCCGGTGTTAACATTAAAGCCGCCCCCGCCCGGCAGCGCCTCTCTGAGTGGAGCCGCCCCCTTTCCTGCCGCTCGCCGGCCACTGTGGGGAATTCACGTCAAAGGTTGGCTGGCGATCCATGAGCAACGATGAGATCAACAGGCCGCCAGCTTCCTCTTCCCGGAAGGAGGGCCGCGCTCCAGGGATGTGATTGGCAGCGGCCGGCCGGAGCGCCGCTACTTCCCCCTGCTCGGCGCTGAGGCTTCCCGGAACCCGGCTGGGGGCTGCGGGTCGGCCCGGGGCCGCTTCCCCCTCGCAACGGCCCACAGGCAGGAGGCCAGCGCGGACCATGTCGGAAGCGGCGGCGGCAGCCAGTGCAGGCATGTCCGAGGCCTTCGCCCAACCTCACATCAAGGTAAACACAGAGATTGTGGCCGGCTCCGCGCCGAAGGAGAGCCCGGTGTGTGGGGCCTTCGGGCCGGGGACGGAGGGGGGGGGGTCGGGTTGGAGAGCCGGTGTGTAGTAGGTGCCCTTGGGCCGGGGGAATAGCCCGGTGTGTGGGGCCCTCGGGCCGAGGGGCGGGGTGGGGAGAGCCGGTGTGTGGGGCTCGGCTGGTGCCATCACAGCGGAGAGTGCGGAGGGAGGAGAGGGACCCGGCCGAGCCGGATCAGGAGGCTGGAAAGTTGGACCATCAACCAGCCCTCCTCCACCCCCTGTAAAATAAAACTCCGGCTTCCAGGAAAGGAGCTCGGGGCTTTGGTCTGCGTCCAAATGTAGAAAGAGCCAGGGGCTGAGGCGCAAGGTTTTAACCCTTTGCTGGCAGCCTTTGTGCCGACTTGTAGAAGTAAATACTGCACTGGGTTTGCACCCCGGCTTCCATCCACCCTGCCTGCGTTCACTTCCCCGCAGAGACACTTGATTGAAATTAGATCCGATCCCCTGGTTGAGGGAGCCCTGGGGCACTTCTCGGGTCGCGGTCTCACAGTGACGCAGGTCCTTCTAACCTGGGGAATTCGAATCCGTGCACTAGTGCCACATATACTGTGAACAGCTTTTGTTGTGCGTGCCATCCGGACGGATCATTCCATTACATCGAAGCAGTGAAATTAGTTTTAGTTACAGAGAAAGTGCGGGTAGGTATCTGCCGCAGACCTGGGACTTCATGCCAGCGAGATTTGACATGCAGTGGCTGCATACTACTTTAACCTGCCTTAAAACCCATCCAACCAGCCCATCATTGTAACAACTCCCAGTGGAATGAACTAATCAGACTCCTGTACTTCCAGTGCTCATGTTACAAACGCAAGAATCTGAATCAGGTTTAATAGCATATGCCGTGAAATTTGTTGTCTTTGAGGCAGCAGTACAATGCAATACATGATAGAAGGAAAAAAACTATAAATTAAGCTCTGGAGGACTGTGCTGCTGGTTCTGCAGATGCTAGAAATCCAGAGTAAAACACACAAAATGCTGTAGGAGCTCTGCAGGTCAGGCAGCATCTATGGGAACGGTATAAGAGACAAGGTTTTGGGCGGAGGCCCTTCATCAGGACTGGAAAGGAAGGCGGTAGAAGCCAGAATAAGAAGTTGGGGGAGGGGAAGGAGTTCAGGCTAAAAGGTGAGTGGTGAGACCAGGTGAGGGGGAAGGTGGGAGAGGTGGAAGAGGTAAAGGGCTAAAGAAGGAGAGTGGACCATGGGAGAAAGAGAAGGAAAAGGGACTCCGGAGGGAGGTGATAGGTATGGAGAAGACAAGGTGTGAGAAGGGATCTGGAATAAGGAATGGAAAAAGAGAGAAGGGGTGGGCAAGAAATTACTGGAAGTTGGAGAAATCATGTTTATGTCATCAGGTTGAAGGCCCCTGAGAAGGAATATGAGGTGTTGCTTCTCCAATGTGAGAGTAGAATGTCTGAATGGGAATGGGCAGTAGAATTAAAACTGTTGGCCACTGGAAAATCCTGCCTATTGTGGATGGAGTGAAGGTGATCTTGTAGTTGGCTGGTAGGGGACAAGCTGCAGTTTTTAAATAGTCTCATTACTGAGAGCATCTACCAACTATTTGACGGCAGGACATTGTCTTGAAGCTGACCTCACGCCGGGTGTTCCACAACAGAGTGATTAGTGATAGGCAGGCAGGCTGAAGTTGGGTGGAGATGGAAATGCACAAACTTCTGGAAAGGAAAGATTAATTGCCTTACAGAACTGAATTTCAGTGATGTCACATCATCAACAAGTTGAGTTTTTGTTACAAGCATAAATACAGTGGTGCTAGAAAGTTTGTGAACCCTGCAGAATTTTCTCTATTTCTGCATAAGTATGACCTAAAATGTGATCAGATCGTCATGCAAGTCCTAGATAAAGAGAACCCAATTAAATAAACAACACAAAAGCATTATACTTGTTCATTTATTTACTGAGAAAAAAATGATCCAATACTGTATTACATGTATTTGTTGGAAAAAGTATGTGAACCTTTGCTTTCAGTAACTGGTGTGACCCCCTCCTGCCCCCCCCACCCCGTACAGCAATAACTTCAACCAAACGTTTCCGGTAACTGTTGTTCAGTCGTGCACATTGGCTTAGAGGAATTTTAGGACATACCCCCTTACAAAACAGCTTCAACTCTGGGATGTTGGTGGGCTTCCTTGCATGAACTGTTGCTTCAGGTCCTTCCACAACATTTCTATAGGTCAGGGCTTTGACTCGGCCATTCCAAAACACAGTTTTAGTCTTTTTAAACCATTCTGTTGTTGATTTACTTGTCCTTTGGATCATTGTTTTGTTGCATTATCCAACTTCAACTAAGCTTCAGGTAATGGACTGCTACCCTGACTTTCTGCTGCAAAATGTCTTGATACAGTTTTGAATTTGTTGCTCCCTTAACGATTGTAAGCTGTCCAGGTCCTGAGGTAGCAAAGCAGCCCCAAACCACAATGCTCCTTCCACCATGCTTCACATTTGGGATGAGGTTTTGGTGTTGGTGTGCAGTGCCCTTTTTCCTCCAAACATAGCAATGTGCATTTCTGCCAATGTTCAACTTTTGTCTCATTTGTCCACAGAACGTTGTCCCAGAGCATTGTAGAACATCCAGGTGGTCTTTTGCAAACTTGAGACCTGCAGCAATTTATTTTTGGAGAGCAGTGGTGTCCTTCCATGAATACCATTCTTGTTCAGTGTTTTTGTTTTTCTATAGTGGACACGTGAACAGAGACTTTAACAAATTCTAGAGATTTCTGCAGGTCTTAAGTTGTTACCCTTGGGTTCTTTTTCACCTCCTTCAATATTACACGTTATGCTCTTATGATCTTTAAGGTCCTTTGAAAGTTGTTTTGATCAAGGCATGGTGCACATAAACAGATCTTTCTTAAGAAGAGTAGGCTCTGTCAGTAACCTGACTTTGTGTGTCTTTTTTATAGGGCAGGGCACCTCTACAACCCACACCTCCAATCTCATCTCACTGATGGGAACACCTGACTCCAAATAGCTTTTGTAGAAGGCATTACCCCAGAGGTTCACATCATTTTTCCAGCAAATACATGTAATATTGGATCATTTTTTTTCTCAATAAATAAATGAACAAGTATAATGTTCTTCTGTTATTTACTTAATTGGATTCTCTTTATCTAATTTTAGGACTTGTGTGAAAATCTGATCACATTTTAAGTCATATTTATGCAGAAATAGGGAAAATTCTACAGGGTTCACAAACTTTCTAGCACTACTGTATTGAGGTACAGGTACAATGGAAAAACTTGCGGTGGTGTCACAGACAACATGTTGAACTTGAGTTATACATAAATTTTACATACATTATGCCAGAGGGTGAAGAACAAGACAGTGTAAAACAGCACATGAGCACAAAAGTGTTATTAGAAACAAGACCATTGTAGTGCAAGAGGTGGTCTGTAGTGTTCCATTGCTGAGATAAGGCTTAGGGGTATGTAGGTTGGTTTAAGATCTTGGTGGTTATAGGGTTGTCACTGAATAGCAGATGGGGTATCCTAATCCATTGCTGGAGGAAGGAGGGAAGAGAAAGCTGACTGGAATTTCTTGGAGAGGTTAAAAGTGAAATCTGGTGATCCCACCATAAATTCTGGAAACTATGTCCAGTCATCTCAATAGTGAATCGGGGGCAATGGTTATGTCTACATTTGAGATGCTACCGATGTTGGAGGTGATGTTACTTTTTTTTAAAAGCAAGCTGACAAAATTCTAAGAAGCTGTTGAGAAGAATAAAGAATTGGTTTATTATTGTCACATGTACCAAGGTACAGTGAAAATCTTTCATTTTGCATGCCAAGCAGAGAGATAATTTCATCAGTGCATTGAGGTAGTACAAGGGAAAGCACTAAAAAGTGTTACAGTTACAGAGAGTGTGCTGACAGTAATGTGCAAGGACATGATGAGATAGATTGCGGGGTCAGGAGTCCATCTTATTGTACTAGGAGACCGTTCAATAGTGGGTTAGAAGCTGTCCTGAGCCTAGTGGTGTGCTTTTGCATCTGCTGCCTGATGTGAGGGGTGGGGGAGAGAAGAGAGAACATCTGGGGTAGGAGGGGGTCTTTGATTATGCTGTCTGCTTTTCTAAGGCAGTGTGAAGTGCAGACAGATTCCATGGAGGGGAGGCTGGAAAGCCATAAAAAAGTATCAAATGGAATACAGCATCAATATTCTAACTAGTTTAGTTGGGCTGGGGAACGATATGAGGTAAGTGTGATTATGACTGCTAAATGGAGAACAGATTTTACAACTGACAACCTGGGCTGTTTTAATGTACTGTTTTAATTCTTGTATCTTTGGGCTAAGAACTCTTTATTGTGGGGGATTTCAGCAAAGCATATCTGCTCGCTGTGGTTTAAAGATGCATTGTGTCCTGACAAACATTAATCTCTACACTCTGCAGGAACCAAACCACTGGATTAACTCCACAGGTCGGGATACACAATGTACAATATGGCAGTCAGATCTGAGAAAATTGCACCAGTGATGAATTTCAAAGAGAAAATTTGAGGTCCCTCAAGATTAAGCCACTGATACTGCACCTCAGTGTTATGCAGTGACAGGCACGTCCCAACTTTTACTGTGTCTCAGTGTTTTACACTGACGGAACCATTCCCACCAGTACTGTACCCTGGTGTTATACACTGACAGACCCATCCCCACAAGTACTGTAGCCCAGTGTTAAAACGGTGACAGATCTGGCGCAATGGTATTATACCCTGGTGTTTGTTCTACAGTGCCAGACCCATCCCCACTGGTACTGCAGCCCAGTGTTTTACACTGATAGACCCATCCCCACCAGTACTGTACCCCAATGATATACAGTGACAGACCCATCCCCACCAGTACTGTACCCCAATGATATACAGTGACAGACCCATCCCCACCAGTACTGTACCCCAATGATATACAGTGACAGACCCATCTCCACCAGTACTGTACCCCAATGATATACAATGACAGACCCATCCCCACCAGTACTGTACCCCAATGATATACAGTGACAGACCCATCCCCACCAGTACTGTACCCCAATGATATACAATGACAGACCCATCCCCACCAGTACTGTACCCCAATGATATACAGTGACAGACCCATCCCCACCAGTACCGTACCCCAATGATATACAGTGACAGACCCATCCCCACCAGTACTGTACCCCAATGATATACAGTGACAGACCCATCCCCACCAGTACTGTACCCCAATGATATACAGTGACAGACCCATCCCCACCAGTACTGTACCCCAATGATATACAGTGACAGACCCATCCACACCAATACTGTACCCCAGTGTTATACAGTGACAGACCTGTCCCCTCTGGTACTGTACCCTGGTGTTATACAGTGACACTCATCCACACTACTGTAGCCCGGTGTTATATACTGACAGATCTGGCCTAGTGGTACTGTACCCTGTTGTTTGTTCTACAGTGCCAGACGCACCCCCATTGGTACTGTAGCCCAGTGTTTTACACTGACAGACCCATCCTTGCCCATCCTCTGGGTTCCCCCCCTCCCCCTTTTCTTTCTCCCTGGGCCTCCTGTCCCAAGATCCTCTCATATCCCTTTTGCCAATCAACTGTCCAGCTCTTAGCTCCATCCCTCCCCCTCCTGTCTTCTCCTATCATTTCGGATCTCCCCCTCCCCCTCTCAATCTCTTACTAGCTCTTCTTTCGGTTAGTCCTGATGAAGGGTCTCGGCCCAAAACGTTGACTGTACCTCTTCCTAGAGATGCTGCCTGGCCTGTTGTGTTCACCAGCAACTTTGATGTGTGTTGCTTGAATTTCCAGCATTTGCAGAATCCCTCGTGTTTGCGTTTTTAAGTACTGTACCCTGATGTTATACAGTGTCAAACCCATCCCCCCAGTACTGTACCCCAGTGTTTTACACTGACGGACCCATCCCCACCAGTAAGGTACCCTGGTGTTATATAATGACAGACCCATTCCCCCCATACTGTACCCCGGTGTTGTATAGTGACACACTCTTCTCCACCAGTATTGTACCCAAGTGTTATATAGTGACAGACCCATTCTCACCATTACTTTACCCTCCTGTTAGACAGTGACTGACCAGTCCCCACAAGTACTAGACTCCGGTGTTATACTGGAACAGACCTGTCTCCATTGGTACTGCACCCTGGTTTTATACAATGACAGAGCCATCCCGCACCGGCACTGTATGCTGGTGTTATACAGGAATAGACATGTCTCCACCGGTATCATTCCCTGTTATATCAAGGGAAGCATGTCCACTAATATTATGCCACTGTATTTTGCTAGTGTCCATGATGTTAAGTGTAACTGGTGGTGAGGTTCCTTTTACCTAAGCTTCGGTAATTGACGCAGTTCAATTTGTTTCTCACAGCAGGAGCGAAACGCATACACCCCGCCCGTCAGCCCCGTGCCACCGTTTCCCAGCTCCATTCACGGGGCTGCTTCCGAGGGTAGACACATGGCAGATGGATCACATACTCTTCCCACCCACCTTCGTAAGTAGACCTGGCAATCTGGCGTGTGCATAAAGACTATTCCACTTGTGTGGGCTTTGACACTGAATACTTCATCCAATTTCTCACCTTGCTGCTTAGACTCAAATCCAAAGCCATTCTTTTTCCCTATTTTGCATTTCTTCTCTTTCCTACCCATTCCTTTATCCTATCCTTCTACCCCTTCTCATACCCTTCTAGTCAGTCTTTTATCCCTTTCTGCCCCTCTGTCCTCCCTTTGTACCTCTCTAGCTTCCCTGGGCCCTGTAATGTGCAGCTCCAACCTCCTTTCCCTCTCTCTGTACATCCTTCCTGTTCCAACCCTCCAAGCTGAACCTTCACTCCCATTTCTTGCTTTTCCATCCTGCCTTCCTGACCTTCCACTCTCCCTTGCTGCATCTCTACTCACCCTTCTTCCTGGTAACTATATTTCTGGCCTCCTTCGCACTATCCTCTCCTCTTCCCATATGCGCCTCTTCCTCCACATGTCTCTTCTTCCCTTTGTAACGCCTCTCCTGCCCAAATTGGCATTCATTTCCATCTTTGATTCTGATCCCTTTTCCCTCGCCTCCCTGATTTGCCTCTCTACTTGCCACATCACGCTGCATTGACACCTCACTCGAAGGAAGATGGTTGTATCTGTTGGGCATTAATAAGATCAGTGCCATGACTGCTGAGTCCCTCGAGCAGTGTCCTGGGCTCAAGCATTTTCAGCTGCCTCGTTGTACGTTCAGCCACGGGGATGTCTGCCGATTGCACAAAATTCAATTGCATTCACCTCAGCTCGCTCCCATTCAATTCCTTACCATTTCACAAATGCTACACTTCCAATTGAATTACCTTTCAATTTTCCCCACTGGACGTTCCGTCAGCCATTCAAATGACTAGTCTATGCCTCACTCAGTTCTCCTTCACCACCATCTAACATGGTATTGTTAGCAAACGTGGATGAATTACAAATGATCACCTATTCCCAAATATTGACATTGACTATGAACAGCAATTGTTCCAAGATCAATGTTCGGTTACAGGTACCAACCAGAGAATTATCTATTCTTGTTCTTTCTGCCCGTTAACCAATCTTCAGTTCACCTGAGTATATTACTCCAATCCAAGTACATTAAACTGTCCTCTGTGGCACCTTTATCAGTACCTTCTGAGCATCCAAAGAGAACACAGACCACTGCAGCACAGTACAGGCCCTTCAGCCCATGATGTTGTGTTGACCTTTAAACCTACTCTAAGATCAATCTAACCTTTCCCTCTCAGTTAGCTCTCCAATTTTCTATCATCCATTCTCTTATCTAAGAATCTGTTAAATGTCATTAATGTAATTATCTATACCACTGTCCCTGAGAGGGCATTCCATGCACTCGCCACTCTCTGTGTAAAAAAACTTGCCTCTGACATCTCTCCTATACTTCCCTCCGATCACCTACAATTATGCCCCGGCGTATCAGCCATTTCCACCCTGGGAAAAAGCCTGGCTACTCACTGCACACCTCTTATCTTGTATGCTCTTTCAAGAAATTTCTCACATCTACTGGTTCTCCTTATCTGTTCAGCTTGCTACAACCTCAAAACTCTAACAAATTTGCAACATAGAATTGCTCTTTCAGAAATCTATGTCATCTCTGCTCAATCCTGTTTGCGTTTTCAAAGAAGCTTACCTTTCCTCATGAGATATCAGCAATTTCTGAATTACTGATACAGACAAACTGATTTCAAGTCCCCTATTTCTCCCTTCCTCCTCAAATAGTATCATAAGATGTGGGAGTAGAATCAAGTCATTCAGCCCTTCGAGTCTGCTCCACCGTTCCATCATGGGTGATTTATTATCCCTCTCAACCCCATTCTCATGTCTGCCCATAACATTTGATATCCTTTCTTATCAATAACTGCTTTAAATATATCCAATGACTTGGCTTCCATAGCTGTGGCAATCAATTCTACAGGTTCACAGTATCATTACATTTTCAATCTTCTACTCAGCGGAAACCATTCTAGAACTCATGGATTTTGAAACCGGTACATCCAGTCTCTCTTTTGACACTTAAAATTCGTCAAGTCTTGGGCTTAAAGTCCCTTTTATTCCTCTGGTACTAATTTCACACTACTGCTAACTTCCTTCTCTCCTCATTCATTCTGGACCTATTTCTCTTCACTATACCTTAAAGTTCTTCTTGGTCTTATTCTGGAAAACAAGCACAGAATGTCTAACTTCTTAGCCATTTTCTTATTCCCCACTATAATCTCTCCTGCCACAGTCTGTAAGGGCTTGCATTAACTTTATTTAATCTCTTCCTATTCTCCATTTTCCACTTTCCATATTGATGCCTTGGTCTTCCTTTGCTGAATGGTGAAGTTTCCCGGTCCTGGATCTGGCTGCTTGTTTTGGTGTGTACATCTGCTCCACCCGAACCATTTATGCTTTGGGATCTTCTGAGTTAAGATCCTTTTCACATCCATCATCAAGGACCCCCGCCATGCTCTCTTCTCACTATTACCATCCGGCAGGATCCTTGGGTTCTACACCACCAGTTCAGGAGCAGTTAATAATATGCTACAACCATCAGGCTCCTGATCTGGTGTGGATAACTTCACTCACATGACTCTGAACCGATTCGACAACCTATAGACTCATTTGCAAGGACTTTCTACAACTTACATTCTCATTTTTGTTTTATTGACACAGTTTGTCATCTTTTGCACATTGGTTGTTTGTCAGTCTTTGTTTATGTATAGTTTTTCATAAATTCTATTGTATTTTCCTGTAAACGTCTGCAAGAAAATTAATCTCAAGGTCATATATGGTGACATATAATTGCAGTGGTAATAAATTTATTTTGATTTAGCTTTCTTAATTTCATTCTTTTAAGCCAAGCTTGCTGCCTGTTCTACGCTTATCTATCATTTCTAAATGTGAAGAATCCTATAATATTTAATTTCCAGTTTCTAACTGTGCTTCATTAATGGTTATTACCTATTTACTTCTAGTTGAGTTAATAGCTCATTGATCTTGGCACGAATCACTGTGTCTTCAGTTTTTATCCCTGCTCTAAATCTGATTGTAGAATCATAAAGTTATACAGCATAGGGGAAAGGCCCTTCAGCCCATCTCATCCATGCTGATCAAGTTATTTATCTGAGCCAGTCCCATTTACCTGCATTTGATCAATCTCCCTTTAAATTAATCCTAACCAGGAACCTGTCCAAATGTGTTTCTAACATTCTAATTGTATCTGCCTCTACCACTTCCTAGTTTTTTTAGGAACATGTTTCTTCCCCTGTGCCATCAGATTTCTGAACGGTCCATGAACACCACTTCATTTTTAGCTTTCTTTTTGCACTATGTTTGAACATTCTAAACATTTTTACTGCAGCTTATAGTAATTTTTTATGTATTGCACTGTACTGCTGCCACAAACCAATAAATTTCACAACATGTGTCAGTGATAACAAATATGATTCTGATTTTTCTGGCAGCTCATTCCATGTACCCAGCACACTCTTAAAACTGCTCTCCATGGTTTTAGATTCCCCTAACCTGGGAAAAAGACTGTAACCATTTGTCTTATCTTTACCCCTCACGATCTTATGATTGTAGATATTTCCTGGTATTTGCATGTCTTGTGCTTTCCCCTGACGCACAGTCTGGTTACCGTTACCCATTCCCCTGCCTGCACCATTGCTTCGTCCTTGCTCTGTAACTTTCTAAATTGCCAACGTACCCCCTGACACCCTGGAGCTGGTCCGCCATCTACAAAGTACACAAGGCACAGGTTGGGTAGTACTAGCATACTCGCTGCATACTTTGGGTGGTGAATTGCTACTCCGTGTAATGAGTCTTGGGCACATGTATATAGCTAAGATGCCCAAGACTTTTGCACAGTACTGTATCCGTGGAACAGAGAGCAAGTTTGTAAATCTGGCCGGAGCAAAGGGTGTTGGGAATGGTGAGGGTGGAGCACTGTGGGACAGGTGGCAGAGAAGAAGTGCCAGGGCTGGGGGTGTAGCACAGGTGCAGACACACCCAGCCCTAAGACACCAGGCAAAGTCATTTGATTCCAAACAATTGGTTTATTGATCATTGCAGAATGTGTCTCTCCCCTCCCCCTTTCCCGACCATGACTCCCTTCTCCCTGCCCCCTTCCCACTCTCAGTTCACAATAGGAACCCATATCAAAATCAGATTTATCATCACTAACATATGTCATAATTTTTTTGCAGCAGTACAGTGCAATACATAAAATTACTGCTGTACTGTGCACACATCTTGGGCATCCTAGCTATATTTATGTGGCAAGACCTTTGCATAATGCTTTTCATTCTTCCCAGTTACCATGTGGGTTTCCTCTGGGTGCTCCAGTTTCCCCCTACATTCCAAAGGTATATGGGTAGTAGGTTAATCGGTCATTTGGGTGTAATTGGGCAGTGTGGACTCGTTGAGCTGGAAGGTCCTGTTACTGTGCTGTATCTCTAAATAAATCAAATAAAATCAAGTACTCTGTGCGTGGACTGTAAGAACTCTGAACATGTTTGACACCCTCCAGGACAAAGCTGCCCACATGATTGCTGCACTCTACCTCTCTAGGCAGTACCTGCAACCATCGCACCGGGGCCACTAAAGGAGCCGTAGTTACCTGTCCTGCTGATCCTTGGTACATCATCACTGCCAAAAAGAAGGATGAATTATTACAACCCCTTGCAACAGAGGCCTTCCAACCTCCCAGCAGTACTTCTGTTTTCATGTACTGCCAAAGTGAGCAACTTCAAATTGGATTCTGACTTTTTGTTTATCACTTTCTGCACCTTGGCATCCTATCCTGAGCAAATGTGGGTTCCTTACACTCCCTCTTCATCTCAGTCATTCCCAGAGATTACAGTTAGTTAATCCCTGTGCCAGTCTGCAGCTTCTCCAACTGTTGCCTCTCCTTCAGTCGCTCATCCCTATGAGACTTCGTCTAATGTGACCCCACCTTCTCTAACACTTTTTGAAGGAGGTGGAACCACTTTCACCTTTCTTCACCCCTTCTACCCTCTGCTCTTTGTCTGAAGACTGTCCTCTGTCAGGATAATAGATTCTACTTGTGGGTTGGCTGTGATGACCTTCCTCGCATCGTCAGCTGATCCTTTGGTACTGAGCCCGTACTCCCTCAGCACTGCTCACCTGAGTGGCAAGTTCATGTTATATTAGGGGGTGTGTGTGTACACGTGGGCACGTATGGTTTTTTTTTGGGGGGTTGTTGTTTGAGCAGCGGCATTGCATTGTGGTGGGTGGTGGAGTTACTGTTTGTTGGAGGATTAGAGGATGGGTCGGAGTCATGGAGGTTCAGAGGTTGGGGCTGGGATCTCTCTATGGAGAGGTTGCCCGGTCGTACAGCACAGAAATGGCCCCTTGCGCCTATAAAGCCAGAACTGCTCGTGGCACCCCGTGACACTGTAGAAGGTTGCTCTTGAGGAGTGGGGTGCCTGTATGCCGTGGGGTGGGGGCAGTGCCCGAGTGTTCTACACTTCTTGTGTTTATCGGCCGGCACTGTTTACGTCCCGCAGGACTGCAGCCTGTGTTCTGGAGCAGGCTCGACGTCGGTCAGTGGCTGAAGTGGGCGGAGCAGGAGTACTCTCTGCGCCCGATGGACTGCAACATGTTTGAGATGAACGGCAAAGCCCTGTGCTTGCTGACCAAAGAGGACTTCAGGTATCGCTGCCCGCACTCAGGTAAAATGCCGTCCTTCAACCAGACCGTATCGTTGGGGGGGGTCGGGGGGGCGGGGTGAGGGGGGAGCATACCGCCAGAAATCATGGTAGTCCCTGTGCAGGACCCACAGCTGAGGATGAAAATGAATCAGAATCGAGTTTATTACCACCAATATATGTCATGAAGTTTGTTTTGTAGCAGCACAGTGCAAAGCATGCACAAAAAAATGACACCAAGTTGGAATTAATAGTGCAAAAGAGAAGTAGCAAGATAATATTAATGGGTTAGTGTCTGTGGCTTGCGGGGTTGAAGGAATCGTGTGGAAGATGGCCTGTCCATGGGGCTGGGAGTACTTCACTCCACCCCTTCTGTTTAACTGCTTAGTCTGCGATATTCCTCCCCCCACCCCCCCGTGCAAACGTTCACCCTCCACCTGCATCACCACTCCTTTGCTTCTTGTACTTCTCCTGATTCTCCCCAGGCTTGTTTACTGGTCTCTCATTTGCTGAACTATTGCCCCTTCTGTAAATGCCCTCGCTTCCCCTCCTACCCCTTTCTGTGCCCTGCTTTCTCAATTGCTTCTCCACCCCCCCCCCACCCCCGGGCCAAATCTAGTGGTTGAAGAAGTAAATGTTGGGAGTGGGGGATGCAGTGCCAGTTAGGAGGGCTACAGAGTGCTTGGTGGTGCCGAGCTTTTCGAATGTTTCTGGAGCCACACCTATTAAACACTAGTGCTGGCTGGTGCCTTGTAGGTTGTGATGAGGTAGTGACATACACGATGCTGGAGAAACTCAGCAGGTCAGGCAGCATTCGTGGAGAGAAATAAACAGTCGACATTTTGGGTCAAGACCCTTCATCATGACTGGAAAGGAAGGGGGTAGAGGCCAGAATAAGAAGGTAGGGGGAGAGGAAGGGGGAAGTACAAGCTGGCAGGTGATAGTTGGCCACACATTTCAATTTGAATTCCTATTCTGACATTCAGGCAGGATTACCTGGTGGCTACCTATTTCAATTTGACAGCCCATTCCCATTCCAAGAAGTCCATCCATGGCCTCTTCTAACGCCATGATGATGCCACCCTCAGGTTGGAGGATCAACACCTTGTATTCCATCTGGGTATCATCCAAACTGATGGCATGAGCATCGATTTCTGTAATCCCCAGCTTCTCACTTCATCCCTCCTCTCCTGCCTATCTGTTCTTGGATATTGTCCCCACCCCTTAGTCCTTGCTTTAACCCCTGCTTCTCATCGCAGTCTTTTACCACCCCTTCTCCCCCCCCCACCTTCTGTCATCCCAACAGCCTTCTGCCTTTCTTGTTTTTATTGCCCTCAGTCCACTGTGACCTGCCCCATCGCTCCTGAATTTTGTAGCCCACCCCTTGGCTTCCCTTAACTCCTCCCCATGTGACCTTGTGCTGCTTTGTCCCTGGTGTCTCCCAGCCCAGTTCCACTTTGTTTCATGCCCCATCCTGGTCACCCCTGACCTTGGGCCTCTCCTTGTCAAAGTTCAGAGTACATTCATTACCAAAGTATGTGTACCGTATATAACCTTGAGATACATCTTCTCGCAGGCAGCCACAAAACAAAGAAACATAATAGAATCCACAAAAAACCCCACACCACAAAGACCAGCAAACATGTAATGTGCGGAAAAAAGAACAAATTGAGCAAATAATAAGTAAGGTAAACAAGTAACACACTGAACATGAACTGCAGAGTCCCTGAAGGTGAGTCCACAGTCATGGAGCCAGTTCAGCACTGAGGCGAGTGCAGCTAGTGCAGGAGGCCGATGGCTGCAGGGCATTTACTGCTCCTGAACCCGGCTGCGTGGATCCAAGACCTCCCCGATGAAGAGAGGGGGTCGGGTCAGACGTAGGCAGACAGGACAGGCTCAGGTGAGGGGTCCTGGCTGACGTGGAGTAGTGAGTTGATCACCGGTTCGTCCTTCTGCACCTCCCCCCCGTCCTCGATGCCTTAATCTTTATCATCTGACTTGGCGCTTAAATCAGATAAACATCGGTTCAGGTTCTGCTCACTGAATCCCTCAGGATACCACAAAAATGCCATATGGTTCAGACAGTTTGAAAGCACAATTCCTAAAGGGAAATTACGGGCTGTACATTGCAGTAAACAAAGTCCAGAAAAAGTAATTTAGTAGAATAGTAAATTTGTGAACTGCCCGCAAAATATCACTGTAAATCACCAGCACCACCTTGACCTAACCATCACCACCTCCTCTACCTCTGTTCCTGCCCCTCTGTAATCAGCTTCATCCTATGATCTTCTGCTCACTTACTCTTCGCCCCCATTCCCTTTGCTCCACATTGCACCCCCCACCGTCTCTGTCTTCACCCACTAACTTCTCTCTCTTCTACTTTCCTATACTGATCGATGTTTAGTTCTTCTGCCCCTTTTGCTCCTCGGGATACCTCATTTTGTTTACCCCTGTTTGTTCTATGACCACACCCCTCTTGACTCTCCACTGCCTTTGTCCGTGCACCCCCTCCCATTTGATCCAATGTTCAGCTTGCTCTTCACCCCACTTATTCTACACCACCCTCCCCATTGTTGTTCTACAGCCCTCTTCTCTCAATCCTGCTGCCCCCACCCTCCGGACAAATTTTTCCCTTTACCTCCCCCCCCCCCCCCCGCCGGTCCTCCAGCGATTCACCACCCCTTGCCCCCATTACCTTTCCAACTCCCATTGGTTCCTTGCTCTCCAATCATTTCAAATGCCAGTAATCATCTTGACTGTCCCCCAGCCCCCTTTGACCTTATTGTGAACTTATTCTGCATCTCTCGGTCTAATCACCCCTCTCTGGTCCTTGACTCACTTTTATCAGAATCTGGATTATTCTCACTGATGTGTGTCATGAAATTTGTTGTTTTGTGGCAGCAGTTCAGTGCAATAAATAATATATACTATAAATTACAATAAGTGATGTATGCTCATTGGCCACTTTATTAGGTACCCTTGTATACCTGCTTGTAAATGTAAATATCAAATCAGCCAATCTCGTGGCAGCAATTCAATGTAGAAAGCATGCCTATGTAGTCAAGAGGTTCAGTTGTTGTGAGACCAAACATCATGAGGAGGAAATGTAATCTATATGATTTTTGACCATGGTAGTTGGTGCCAGACAGGGTGGTTTGAGTATCTCAGAAATTGCTGATCTCCTGGGATTTTCAAGCACAACAGTCTCTATAGAGTTTTCAGAGAATGGTGCAAAAAAACAGAAAACATCCAGTGAGCAGCAGTTCTGAGGGTGAAAATGTCTTGTTAATGAGAGAGGTTAGGGGAGAATGGCCAGATTGGTTCAAACTGACAGGAAGGCATCAGTAATTTAAATAACCACACATTACAACAATGGTGTATAGAAGAGCGTCTCTGAACACACACGATGTCAAACCTTGAAGTGGATGAGCTACAGCAACAGAAGACGGCACCAAGTTCCACTCCTGTACCTAATAAAGGTGCTGCAGTGTACTACAATAAATTAAGCCATGCCAAAGAGAGAAAAAATAGTGAGGTAATGTTCAGGAGCTGGTTCATTGTCCGTACGGAAATCTGATGGCAAAGGGGACGTTACTTTTCCTAAGAACCTTGAGTGCATGTCTTCAGGCTCCTGTACACCATCTCTGATGGTAGCAATGAGAAGAAGGCATGTCTGGGTGATGGTGATCCTTAATGATGGATAATAATCATTGATTTCACGGTTGCTCGCTTCTTGTGCTCTCAGGAGATGTCCTCTATGAGTTACTGCATCACATTTTGAAGCAGAGGGAGTCACCTGTGTGGTACCCACCGTTCCTGCAGTGGGGGAGTACGCCACATAATCCGCCTGAGATCATCCTTCACAATCACTTGGAAAGTAAGTGTTTATGGGACACACCAGTGAACCTAGTCTCTCCTTATAAGTGAATCACCCCATCCCAATCGCATCCTTTCCTATAGTATGGTGACCAGAATGGCACACTGTACAATAGCCATAGCTCCACTCAGTGCCAGACGGACCTTGGAAACATGGGTCAGGGCAGGGTTTATTGCTGGCTCAGTTGCAGAACAGGTCACATCAGGAACATGTGACAATAGCAGCGACTCCAGGTGGGAAGCCACTTAAGCATCGCTCTGGCGTCAGGGAGGGAGAGTGGTGAGGGAGAGTCCTGCCTCAGGGAGGCTGTTCCATTGCCAGCTCTCAAAGTGATGCCACTGCCAGAGTGCTGACAGCAAGGAGTAAGGTCAAGTGGTTGAAAAGGTTAGGATAAGGAAATCAAATTGAGGATCTGAATAAAGAGTTTGAACTCTTTAAAATGGAGAGAGAGAAGGATGAAGGAGGGCAAAACAGTGAAAGTGAGATGCGTACGGGGAGAAAGAGAGGGAGGAGAAGAAAGATAGAGAGGAGGGGACAAAGAGATAGAGTGTGGGAAGACAGGAGGAGACGGAGTGTGGGAGAGAGAAAAGAGGGGACAGAAAGGTGGATGAAAGGGATACAGAAAGGAAGGAGAAAAAGGATAAAAGAGGGGGTTAGAGGGTGGGGGTAGTGAGAGGGATGGGGAGAGAGGGAGAATGGAGAGTGGGAGAGGAGGATGGAGAAGCGCAGAGAGAAAGGGAAGGTATGGGAAAGAGAAAGAAGAGAGAAGGTGTCTGGAGGGAGGAGAGAGTGGTAGAGAAAAAATCTTAGTTAATTGTCTGCAATGTATGTTCTCAGAATTATGCACAGCGAGAGGGACAGCCGTTTTAACAGATTTTTTTTGCTCTGTTTTCTTGGGTCACTGGGATTAATCCTGGGACAACAGATGTTCACATAGGATGAGTGAGGGTGGAGAGTGTTGGAATTGGGAGTGCTGGTAGCACCTGTAGTCCATGACCCAGGGGGAATATTGTTCAGTATAAAATAGATATGGAAAAGGATATCAAGGACTCCAAGGTGACAACGGGGTAAAGGCCATTCCCAGTGGGATGACAGCAGATGCAGTTCAGGTGAACTGGATTCTGAGTTTGGCTGGCTAAGCTGAAACTGAGTGATCGAGGTTTTTAAGATGGAAATATTACAGCTGCAGGCTAAGGAATGAAAGTCTTGGAGTTTCCTTGACCATCCAGAACATGAAACAGGAAACTGGTGCCTGTGGCAGAAACCAGGTTGTGAGAAACAGGCTGTACTCAGAAAGTCCTGAGGGGACATGAGAAAGGAAATGGGAGTGTACGATTTCCTGAACCTAATATTTTCACGCTTTTAATCCTGTGCGCATGACTTCCTTTTGCAGGTGCGGTGCACAGAAACTTGCGGTCATCGGAACAGGCCGGCCACCAAATGCAGCCCTCCGCGGAGCGGTTGCTCCAGTCGCCGGCGCGCAGCAACCACCGGCTCTCTCCAGAGATGGATCAGGAGAGCTCGCATAACCTCCTGCCGCCAACGGACAGGAACCAGACCCCCAGGTCTCAGGCGGAGAACACGCACAGCTCCTCGCCAGACATGGAGCAGAGACTTTCCATTTCCCCGGTCGATGAGAACCACTGCCCCTCGGGCAATGAACAGATGCTACATCCGCAGCAGGCGAATGGCTCGCCGCAAGACAACTCTCGCTACATCCAATTAATTCCCACTTCCATGATGAACCCCATTATCTTTAACAGCAGGCAGCCATTGGAGTTCAGGCCTAGACCGTCAGAGGAGAATTCACACAAGGAGAAGCCATTAAACCTTTCCCATAAGGAGGAACAACTGTACAGGAACCATCTCATGGTCCCTGTGCAAGCCCAGGAAGAGCCATTGATGCCCATAGGGAGGATTGCAGGTTGGTAATAAATAACCCTTGCAGGGGACCACCACACTGTACACTTCATATTACAGAACTGAACCTCAGCCCCTGGCTAGTGGTGATGGGTCTTGTTTCTAGATTTGCCAATTTCAGGGAATCACCTTTGCTGGCCCATTTGGATCAGAATCAGGTGTTTATCACTGACATGTCGTGAAATTTGTTGATTTGAAGCAGCAGTACAGTGCAATACATAAAATATATTATAAATTACAGTAAGGAACTTTTTTGTTTTATTGTTCATTGTTTTCTTTATCTGTTCAGAAATCTGATAGCAGAAGGGAAGAAGCTACTCCTAAAACTCTGAGTGTTTGTCCTCAGACTCCTATACCTCCACCCTGATAGTGGTAGTGAGACAAGGATATGTCCTGGGTGGTGAGGGTCCTTCATGATGGATGCCAACTTCTTGAGGCATTGCCTTTCAAAGATGTCCTCTGGTGGGGAGCCTTGTCCCTGTGGTGAAGCTGGGCTGCGTTTACGACTCTCTGCAGCTTTTTTCAAATCCTGTGCTGTGTGGCCCATCTGTACCAGACGGTGATGTAACCAGTCCGAATACCTTCCATGGTAAAAGTCATCCACCTGAAGGAATAGTTTTGGAAATGTTATCTTGATTGTGTCTGTGTTCTATCACAGCTGTCCCTCTGTTCTCCCCATCCTCTTCCCTTAGCATCAGAAACAGGCTGCTTTCTCGGTGTCCCAGTTGTGATGACAGGCCCTTGACTTGAGGAGGGAACTGTTTTGTTTTCTCTCTGCTTCTCAGCGTGCATTTCCATCATTCTGTGTTCTTGACTCGGGTTTCTAGGCTCGCGGTTTTGGGGTGTTTATTGAGTAACGTGCTCTTGTGATCGAGTAAGGTCTCTGTACAACGAGATGAGTAAGGAACAGCAATGTCCTCAGACAGAGAACCAAAGGTGCAGGAGGAGGGAGAGACAGTCAGGCAATTGGTGCCAAACTGGGAGTGAGAACTACAATCCTGGGAGGAGCTTCCTATCCTCCCAGCTTGTGCTTGAGAGAGACTGTCCCCAAAGCCAGTACCCCAGAAAGTATAAATTATTCCAGTGCAGGCTCTATGTTGGATCACTTGCGCACACACACTCTGTTTGGCTTCAGTGTCCTTAACTTGGCACTCCAGACCTGCGGTTCAAAGGACATCTTTGTCCTTAAGTTCTGCTGTTGGACAGGGTCTTGTGGTGTTCTTCTGAGTCCAGCTTAGACCGAAGACAAAGGAGCAGCATTCGGTCATGCATCCCATCGATCCTGCTTTGTCATTCCATCATGGCTGGTTTTATTTTCCATCTCAACACCATTCTCCTGCCTTCTCCCTGTAACCTTTGACACCTTTACTGATCAAGAGCCTATCAGCCTCCACTTTAAATATACCCAGTGGCTTGGCTTCCACTGCTGCTTGTGGTAATGAATGCCACAGATTCACCACCCTCTGGCTAAAGAAATCTCTTCTCATTTCTCTTCTAAAGGGATGTCCTTTTGTTCTGAAGCTGTGCCCTCTGGTCTGAGACTCCCCCACAACTGAAAACATCCTTTCCATGTCCGCTTTAGCTAGGTTTTTCAATATTGGGTGGATTTTAATGAGATTCCCTCATTTATTTAAACTCCAGTGAGTGCAGGTCCAGAGCCATCACTCATACTTTAACCCATTCATTCCCATAGTCATTCTCGTGAACGCCACTAGACCCTCTTCAATGACAGCACATTCTTTCTTAGAAACGGGGCCCCAAAACTGCTCACAGTATTCCAAATGTGGTTTGACAAATACCTTATAAAACCTTAGCATTACAACAGTGATTTTATAAATCTAGTCCTCTTGAAATGAATGTTAACATTGCATTTGCCTTTGCCTTCCTTACCACTGATTCAACCTGCAAGTTAACCTTTAGGGAATTCTCCACTAGGACACTCAAGTCCCTTAGCACCTCTGATTTCAGAATTTTCTCCTCGTTTAGGAAATGGTCTACACCTTCATTCCTTCTACTAAAGTGCATAACATTAGGAGCAACCCACTTCAAAAAAACTTTGATCTGGCATTCAGGGTGAGGGAGAGCAGGTAGTTGAGACATCACCCGCCTTACTCCAGACTGTGAGCATGTTCAGCCCATTCCCTCTGCTGAATGGTGTACATGGAGGTGGGTGTGGCCAGTGCCAGGCAAACTGTGCCCCCCCCCACCCCCTTGGCCCCATCACCGACTGTCCTTGCTCGTTTTCCTGGCCTGAACCAGAGCAGCAGCCTGCATGGGAATAGGATGTAAGAAATATTTGGCCGCACAGCCCCTCAACCCTGTTCCCCATGCAGTATAATCGTGGTTGAAGGACGTCCCTTTAGAACAGAGATAAGGAGGAATTTATTTCATCAAGAGGGTGGGGAATCTTTGAAGTTCATTGCCACAGGCGGCTCTGGACCGAATCATTGGGTATATTTAATGTGGAGGTTGTTAGGCTCTTGATTAGTAAGGGTGTCAAAGGTTATAGGGAGAAGGCAGCAGAATGGGGTTGAGAGGAAAAATAAATAAGTCATGATGGAATGGCTGGAGCAGACTCATTGGGCCAAATGGCCTAACTCTGCTCCTAATTCTGCTTCTATTTTGTCATCCAATCTTGGCCCTTGTGTTTCTGCTCTCTCCCCTTACCCTTTGACCCCCTTGCATTCTCTGCCATAAATGTGCTCAATGGCTCCCCCTCCACAGCATCTCTTGTGGTGATCTCCATGGTCACCACTCTCTGAATGGAGAAACTCCCCCTCATCTGCATTTTAAAATAGGTAACCCCTTTTTTCTGAATCTATGCCCCTGTGCTTTAAGATGCCCCCAGATGGGACATCCACTCTCTAATTCCCTCTTAGTATCTTATCTCGCAAATATGATGGCCTCTCATTCTTCTCATCGTATTGACTCAACTTCTGAACTTCTTGCATCAACTTGTTCACCCTGGGAACAACTCAGTGAACCTTCTCTGCGCTTCCTCCAGTCCAAGTACATCCTTGAAAATGCAGTCTTATTAACTCCTTGTAAAGCACGCTCCATAATCCCTTTCAATAAAGACCCACATTCCATTGCTTGCTGTGCTTGGATGCTAACTTAGACCATACGGTATAGCAGCAAAATTAGACCATTTGGTCCATCGAGTCTGCTGCACCATTTCATCATGGCTGATCCATTTTTACCTCTCAACCCCAATCTCCTGCCTTCTCCCCGTATCCTTCATGCCTTGACCAATCAAGAATCTATCAAGCTCTGCCTTAAATGTGCATAATATATTTGGTGTCCACAGCTGCCCATCCTTCACCCTTCACCCTTCCCATCCCCAAGATGCAAGCCAAGGCGTCGCTGTTCAGTGCCATCTTAACTTCATCTCTATGAGAATGGTCTCCCACCATTCTCAGTCCTGTCAGACTGACCCAGGCTATTTTGGACAATTGCAGATGGAAGGGGTATTGAATGCTGACAAAATAGGAAGATGGCTTACTTTTTCTTTTTTTTTTGTGATTCTTGTTCTTCAACGTACAAGTAGCCTCCCCATCTCATTGAGAGAGGGGTCACTGTTCTAGAAAATGGGCCGTACCCTGCAACAAAATTTGAGTCATCTGTGCAAGTGTCATCAAAACGGAGTTGGAAAAAAAATGTTGATTTACTTATTTCCTCATATTTTGTGAGAGTGAATTTTATTCTGTATATCAAGTGATTTTTGAATTCTGTAAACGTGAATTTCTGTTACCCGAATGGCCATAATGTGGAGGGTCGTCTCTAGTCATAGTAAAAGAAAACACCACAGTGAGTGTGTGTTCTGTTATATCCATCTATCTTTTTCAAATGTTATGGATTAAATATTTACTGTGTCACCAGGATGAGGTCCTGTCCTCTTCATACAGTATAGTGGAGTCTTTATTGTGTACCTGAGAGGGTGTTTACAAAGCTTTCACGGTTAGTCTTGAAGGAGATGTTCCTTGACAGTCTCTGCCTGTATTAGGAGTTCGGATCTGAGTGTGAGTTCAAAGCCAAACCATTAGTCAGAGGTAAGATCGCTTCATGGGTCAACTTAGCAAGAGATCGGGGGAAATTAGTGACCATAAGGCAAAGGAGCTGAATTAGGGTATTTGGTCCATTGAGTGCTCTGATATCCATTCATGGCTGATTTATTTTCTCTCTCAACCCCATTCTCCTGCCACCTTTGATGCCCTTACTAATCAAGAACCTATCAAACTCTGTTTTAAAAATATCCAATGACTTGACAATGGATTCCACAGATTCACCACCCTCTTCCTAAAGAAATTCCTCCTCATCTCTGTCCTGAAGGGGCGTCCTTGTATCCTAAGACTGTGCCCTCTCGTCCTAGACTCCACCACTTTTGGAAACATTCTCTCCATGTCCACTCTATCTAGGACTTTCACTATTTGATATGCTTCAATCAGTGAATGAGACTTTGGCTTTTTATAAGAAACGAGACATTCTTCAAAACAAAATACACATTTTGGGTTAGGAGCCCATTGAAGATTAGAGGTATATAGCTTATCTCTCGTTGTTAATGTTACTCTTCCCAGACTGCAGGCTCTTGTGGGATTATGTCTACCAGCTGCTGTCGGACAGCAGATATGAAGCGTTCATCCGATGGGAAGATCACGAGTCAAAGGTTTTCCGAATCGTGGACCCTAATGGCCTTGCACGTCTGTGGGGGAACCACAAGGTAGGGCACATTGGGATGTGTCTGTCAAGGGCCATCATGGCATGACTGGGTTCTCTTGGGGGATCCTTATGATAATTAAGGTCATGTGATATTGGAGCAACTAATAATAGAGATGGGCTATGACCCATTGATGTTACTGCAAGGCATGGAGATGAGGTTTGTATCTGTCAAGCATTCATGTGGTGAGGGATTCAAGTAGTGTTTTCACTCCCTGCCCTCATTTCTTTGAGTGAATTCTTTTCTCCCAGAAGAAGAAGAAGAAACTGCAATGTAGTGGGTTTAGCTCATGCAGGGCTGATAAAAGGAGAATTTACAGCTGTTACAAGGCTTCAAAGTGTACAGCAGTTTAATGTTCCAAAACTCTCTCCTAAACAGAACAGAACAAACATGACGTATGAGAAGATGTCAAGGGCTCTTCGCCATTACTACAAACTCAACATCATCAAGAAAGAGCCTGGACAGAGGCTCCTGTTCAGGTACCCAGCATTTGTGGTGGACCCACACTTTTTGGAAGATGGAATGGGTGTGTTTGTGTCTGCAAGCAAGCATGATGTGCCCCTGTGGGTAGGGAATGGGGGGTAGGACTATGGGGAGCCTGGGTGTGGTGCAGTCAGCAATGGTGGTGGTAGGTTTATGGGGAGTGTTAGGGTATGGGCAGATCCAGTGGTGAGGATTGTGGAGGGGGAATGGCAGAGGGTCATAGAACACTACAGAAGCATGCCCTTCGGCCCATCTATTCTGTGCTTAATTATTATTCTATGTCGTCTCATCAACCTGAACCTGGCCATAGTCCTCCACACCCCTCCCATTGTTGTACTTAACCAAACTTCTCTTAAATGTGGAAAACAAACCTGCATCCGCCACTTCTGGAGGTAGCTCAATCCACACACTCACCACTGTCTGAGTGAAGAAATACCCCCTCATATTCCCCTTAAATATTTCACCTTTCACCCTTAACCCATAACCTTCTGTTCAAGTTTCAGCCAATCACTGAGTAAAACCCTACCTGCCTGCACTTAACCTATTTCTACCCATCATCATTTTGTATACCTTTATAACATCTCCCTTCATTCGCTTATGGTCCAGGGGAAAAAGTCTTAAACGGGAAATGGGAGAAGAGGGAACGGAAAGTGAAGAAGAAGGAATGGGAGGAGCAGTGTGAATGGGAAAGGCTGAAATGGGAAGTGATAAAGTGGTGCAACTGGATGTCAGTTTGTCCAGGATAACAGGATTATGAGGTAATGAGAGGAGAATGAATAGGAATATAGAGAAAGTAGGATCTGTACGAAGTGTGGGTGGTGTAGGGAGTACTACATAGGAGTGGGCAAGATGGGGAGGCAGAGGGGAAGGCACATAGCTTGCTTCACCTCCACTTTTAATAAGTTTTGTCCTGTGGCCTCTCGACAGATTTATGAAAACACCGGACGAGATTGTCAACAGTCGATCAGACCGCCTGGAACACCTGGAGTGTCAGGAGATGGAGGAGCCTCTGTACCAGGACGAGGAATGTTGAATGTGGTAGCAGGGGAAACTTGGTACACTTGCTGGATATGAATTACTTGCCAAGGTGTAATGGTTGATGGACTGGCAACCCCGAGCTCTGGAGCAGAAAGTGGCTCTGTGAAGTGCTGGAGACACTTGCGGCTCACCTAGTAGTACTCCAGAATATCGCTATATCTATTCTACACTGCTGTTTCATTACTGTGACAACCTTCAACCATTTATTTGACCAGTGATTGGGAGTTGCTAAAGATACGCAGAGGTTCAGCCCAGACCCAGAAGCCTAAAAGGAGTAGAAGATGCTGCCATCTCTGATGCCCCGTCATGGGCTCTGTTCTACTTCCGGGCCAGGGGAGTGGAGCCAGACCTGACTGATAGATCTCGTGCTGGAACTCTGTCTGTGTCAGCCTGCTAGGGTGGGGGAGTGGGGTATCCTGCTGTCCAATGCACTATTTCTCTTAATAGTTATAACTTGAATTTTGAGTTTTTTTAAAAAAAAATGTAATTTCTCGCTCTTTCTCTCTGAGCTCATGCTGAGAATCCATATTTCTGACAAAAACACACTTTGTATCAACTCTTTTTAAGCAATGCTACACCTCAAATTAAAATGAAAATGGATTCGAAATATGCATGCTTGTAAGGGATTGGAGTTATGTTCACCTGGGGTGATTCTGTGAATCAAGTATCTTGCAGATGTCCTTGAAGAGCCAGCAACCACTGTGACAGTTAAAACTTGGTGCTTGACTATTAGTCATTTACAAGGTTTCATCTACCTTATGGTCTGTAAGTTGGTGTTGTCCATAAATCACAACAGGGTCACTGGCTGTTTTTATCTAACCAGGTGATGTATACCCATCCCTGCCAGCTGCCCATACACATTGCAGATTGAACTGGGCATGCTCCCTTTATCCTCGTTCCTTCACTCTGGACAGATATTTTAGCAGCACTGAAGCACAATTCACTAACTTCAAAATTCACACCCTCTGTCAGCTATTGAAATCACTTGGTGGGGGAAGGAGACTGCTGACTAGGGCTGCGTCTGTGCTGCCTTGTTAAAGTGTTCTGAATGCTCTGCAAATTTAGTGCATCTAAATGTTTATTCATTTTCCATTTCAAAGTTTTTAATTTGTTTTCATCCTTTCAGAGTGCCCAATGTTTTCCATGCCTGTTTCCACCTCTTATCCACTAGTTCCTGTTTCCCACCCATGTGAATCTGGTTCCATCATCCAATACCTAACTTAGTTCAGTTCCACTATTACCTACTAAACCCTGTCTGGCACCTCCCTCACCTTTATACTGCCTGTCTGTACTCTACACTTTGTCCTGATGCAGGGTTTAACCGGAAACATCAAATCATACCTTTTCCTCCACAAATGCTGCCTGACCCGCTGCATGCTTTTTGTTTTGTTTTAGAGTTCAGCATTTGCAGTTGCTTTTGTCTTCATCAGTTTTGTTTCTAAAACAACAGTGGATTGGATACTAATCGTGGGGGCCCTTGCCTTCTGGTACCACAAGTCAGAGATATGCATTGAGTGCAGTGATGACACTCAAATTCCACATCCAGAACAAACAGCCTATTAGATAGGTACCCCCATGTACCTGTATGTACCTTCTACAAACTGCACTGTAACTATTTACAGTACCTAGGCAACTGTGGTAGCACCTCTCAAATCTATGACCTCTGCCACAGAGAAGGACAAGGCAAGGGGATTAGGGATAGTCAGCATGGCTACTTGCATGGGAAATCATGGTCTCTCATATTTGGATTGAGTTTCTTGAAGAGGATTGATGAGGCTAGGGTGGTAGATATGTCTATGTTAACTTTAACAAACACTCTGACAAGGTCCTATATTATAGGCTGCTATGGAGGTTAGAACATGGGATTGGGGGGAGTTAGCAATTGGATACAAAATTGGCACAAAGACATGGGGTATTAAAAAGTGGAATTTGGGCAGATGGGGTGATGGGGCACTGAGTATGAGCGTCAGGATGTCATGTCACAGTTTACAAATGCTGATCAGGCCACACTTGAAGTATTGTGTGCAATTCTGGCCGCCACATTACTGGCTTTTTCAGGTGGCAGAGTTGCAGTCAACTCGGTGGAGGAGACTTTATGCAGGTGCAGGAGAGAGCGATTTCAGCTTCTCTCGGCGCAGTCATGAATCGTTAGCAAGGGCAATTAAAAATAAGGCAGGGACAAGCAGAGCAACCATTGTTGGAGTGTTAGGCTTTGGCTCATCAGGCTTCGGCAAGATAAATATCTGGTGAGTTTCTTCTTCATTCTAAATTCTTCATATGTTAGTGCATAGTTAAAGCAGTGAGAATGGCTCCAGGGGCTGTGTTGTGTTCTTTGTTTGAGATGTGCAAATTCTGGAACACCTCCAGCCTCGCAGATAACCACATCTGCACCAGGTGCTCAGAGCTGCATCTCAATAACCTACAGCTCATACAGGAAACTGAGGCGGTGACAGATAGGAGCTACAGAAGGGTAGTCACCCCCAAGTTGCAGGAGGCAGGTAACTGGGTGACTGTCAGGAGAGGAAAGGTAAATAGGCAACCAATACAGAGTACCTTTGTGGCCATTCCCCTCAATAATAAGTATACCTTTTGGGATATTGTTGAGGGGACTGACTTACTGTGGGGGGGGGGGGGGAGGAGAGCCAAAGCAACCTGTTCTCTGGCACTGAGTCTAGTACTGTGGATCAGAAGGGAAAGTGGGAGAAGACTGCAGTGGTGATAGGGGATTCCATAGTTAGAGGAGTAGACACAAGATTCTGTGGATGTAATAGAGACACCTGGATGGTGCCTCCCAGGTGCCAGGGTCAGGGACGTCTCAGCCCCACTTCCCAGCTTTTGCCTCGTAACCTTCGATGCCATGTCCAACTAAGAACCTATCAATCTCTGCCTTCAATACACCCAACAACCTGGCTTCCACACCTGTGGTAATAAATAACACAAATCTACCACCCTTTGGCTAAAGGAATTCCTCTACATCTCTGTTTTAAATGGACACCCCTCTATCCTGAGGCTGTGCCCCACTGTCCTAGACTCCCCCACCATGGGAAACATCCTTTCCACATTTACTTTGAAATGCTTCAAATGTTGAAAGGCCTAGACAATGAGATTCACCTCCCCCCAATCTTTCTAAATTCCTGTGAGTACAGACGTAGAGCCATCTAATGTTCCTCGTGTGATAACCCTTTCATTCCCGGAATCATCCTTGTGAACTTCCTTTGAACCCTTTCCAGTGCCAGCGTATTTTAGTTGAACACAAAACTGTTCACAAAGGGCAGAAGTTAGTGCTATCACTATAAATAGGAGAAGGTGCTTGGGGAAACTGAAAGGTCTGAAGGTAGATGAGTCACCTGGACCAGAGGGACGCGGAAGCTGGTGGGGTGGTAGGTGAGGACAAGAACTTGGTAGGGTGGCGGGAAGATGGGGGTAAGAGCAGGCATGCATGAAATGGAAGAAATGCGGTTGAGGGCAGCGTTGATGGTGGAGGAAGGGAAGCCCTGTTCTTTGAAAAAGGAGGACATCTCCTTCATCGTAGAATGAAAAGCCTCATCCCCGAGAGCAGATGCGGCTTTTCCATACAAAAATCACAAGTATGTAAAATAAAAAATGATGTTAAACTTAAAGATTAAATAAAAATTCATTAAATGCAAGGTTAAATAAATGGGTTTTGAGCTGGTGTTTAAAAGTGTCATCTGAGTCTGCATCCCTTATAGTTTTAAGGAATTGAATTCCGGTTTAGATGTGTAGTTTAGAAAAAAGATGACCTGCCAATGCATTTTGAGGGTGATTGTTTAAATTTCAGAGACTGACAGAAGAGGACCTGAGAGCTTGAGCATGATTATAAAATGAAAACAATTCTGTGATTTACTTTGGTCCCAGAGCATTAAGAGCTTTAAAAACAAGAAAGGGAACTTTAAAATCAATTCTAAAAGATACAGGAAGCCAATACAGACTAGCTGGTATGGGAGTGATGTTCTCTCATCCTGGTTTTGGTTAAAAGTCTAGCAGCAGCATTCTGAATGAGTTGAAGTTTGTCAAATCAAAGATTGCTTTGGAAGGCCAGTAAAAAATGCTTTTCAGTAGTTAGTCTATTTGATATAAAGGCATGAATTAGTTTTTCAGCATTATTGTGTGACAGAAATGAATGTACCTTTGCAATATTTCTTCAGTGTAGAAGTGCTGCTCAGGTCACTTTCATTATATGGGATTTTAAAATTCAAATCTGAATCATGGATAACACCCAGGTTAGCTACTTCTGATTTTATAAGAGGAGACAAGTTCCCAAGTTTATCCAGAATAAAGCATTGGTGAAACCTCATTTGAAATATTATGAGATATTTTAGGTCTTATATCCAAGAAAGGATATGCTGGCATTGGTGATGGTCTGCAGAAGATATATGAGACTGATTGAAAGATTTGAAGTAGAAGGAGTGCTTGGTGTCTTCGGATCTCCACTTGATGGAATTCAGAAGGATGACGGAGAATATCTTTGAAACCTGGATACTGAATGACCTAGATCAGGGGTTCCCAACCGTTTTCATGCCGTGAACCAATACCATTAAGTAAGGGGTACGTGAATCCTGGGTTGGGAACCCCTGACCTAGATAGAGTAAATGGAGAGGATATTTCCATTAGGAGGAGAGTCTAGGATCCGAGGGCACAGCCTCAGAATAAAGCAACGTCTCTCTGGAACAGAGATGATGAATCTCTTCATCTAAAGGATGGTGATTCTGTGGAATTTGTTGCCACAGAGGGCTCTGGAGTCCAAGGCAGAGATTTCAAAAGGTACATTTAATGTCAGAGAAATGTATACAATATACATCTTGAAATTCTTTTTCTTTGTAAACATCCACAAAAGCAGAGGAGTGCCCCAAAGGGTGAATGACAGTTAAACATCAGAACCCCAAAGCCCTCCCCCCCTCAGCTCCCCCCTCCCACGCACAAGCAGCAGCAAGGCAACCACGCCCCCCCCCCACCGAGCACTCAAGCGTGCAGCAAAGCATCAATAAAGACACAGACTTGCAGTACCCCCAAAGAATACTCGTTCACCCGGTAATTCGACATACCACAGGCTCTTTCTCTCCTTAAGAAGGAAAAAAGAGGTGTCCCCATTTCACAGAGGGGAGACGTAACAAACAAGTTGTCACTTTTTCTGAGCTCTGCGCCCAGAGAGCTCGGGTCTCTGGACACATAGCCCATGGCAGCTAACCCGCTGCTCCTGATGTTCCAAGTTCTCCTGCGACACCTCGGTCAGGGGCACCGGCCTAGAATCATCCTGTCTGCAGAGCCACAAATATCTGGCACCCTGAAGGCGCACTAGTCCTTGGGATATCAAAAGTGGCCGGTCGTGAGGCCCTGAGAGCAGGTCCCATTCCTGCAAAGAACCAAAGCCAGAGTGTAACTATGGGTCAGGGACTTCAAAACAACCTTGAAAGAGGAAAAACAAAAGATATCAAAGATAGAAATAGAGCTGTTTCTGAAAATGAAAGCGAAGGAGTTAGCTTTTAGCACCATCATCACATTTGATAGGTTCTTGATTAATAAAGGAGTTGAGAGAAAGCAGGAGTTTGGGATAGAAATAAAAATCAGCCATGATTGAATGGTAGAGCAGACCTGATGGGCCAAATGGCCTAAAGGACAGACTGGTTAATTAACCTAAAGGTCAATTTGCAGGTTGACTCTGGTGAAGAAGGCAAATGCAATGTTAGCATTCATTTCGGGAGGACTAGAATATAAAAGCAAGGATGTAATGTTGAGACTTCATAAAGCACTGGTGACACCTCACTTGGAGTGTTGTGAGCAGGTTTGGGCCTCTTAGGATGTGCTGAAACTGGAGAGGAAGTTTGTGAAAATGATTCCAGGTTTGAAGGGCTTGTCATATGAGGAGTGTTTGGTGGCTCTGGGCCTATATTCACTGGAATTCAGAAGAATGAGCGGTGACCTCACTGAAACTTGTCAAATGGGGAAAGGCTTTGATGGAGAGGATGTTTCCAGTGGTGGAAGAGTCTAAGATCAGAGGACATAGCCTCAGAATAGAGGGGTATCCTTTTAGAACAGAGATGAGTTTCTTTAGCCTGGGAGTGATGAATCAGAGGAAGTTGTAGCCATGGGCAGCTGTTGAACAATGAATAAATGATGAATGGAAGCAAGGTAATGACCCTTCATTGTCTTTAACCCCTCAAGATCGTCCAAAGATGTGAAAACTTCGTTACTCAAAACCATTACTTGCTTTTTCTTTTACTTCCTACCTCCCTGAATACTCTGTACCTGAAACATTAGGCTCCATAATCTACTCTTCGCTGGTTTCAAATCTCTAATCACCTGATATCATGTTCTCTGATGACCATTTGGGCTCACAGTTTGCCAACATAAATACTAACCTCAAACGTTTTGTTTTCTACGTCTTACCCATTCTTTGTGCATGCTTTCTAAGAAAGTGCATTGCAGAGCACTGGTTTTTTCAACATGCTTGATCAAAAACGGATGTAAGCCAGAGTAGATCACTTTAGCAATCATTCCTGGGTGAGATTACATCTTACCCAAGGGGCCTCTCACGACAAGATTGCTAATTAACCCTTGCTCATTGCTCAAAACCCAGTCTATAATAGCCTGCTCTCTAGCTGGTTCCTCGACATGTTGGTTCAAAAAACCATCCCGCATACATTCCAAGAAATCCTCTTCCTCAGCACCTTTACCAATTTGGTTCACCCAATCTACATGTAGATTGAAGTCACCCATTATAACTGCTGTTCCTTTATTGCACACATTTCTAATTTCCTCTTTAATACCATCTCCGACCTCACTACTACTGTTAGGTGGCCTGTACACAACTCCCACCAGCGTTTTCTGCCCCTTAGTGTTATGCAGCTCTACCCATATCGATTCCACATCTTCCCGGCTTATGTCCTTCCTTTCTATTGCGTTAATCTCATCTTTAACCAGCAACGCCACCCCACCTCCTTTTCTTTCATGTCTATCCCTCCTGAATATTGAATATCCCTGAACGTTGAGCTCCCATCCCTGGTCACCCTGGAGCCATGTCTCTGTGATCCCAACTATATCATAATCATTAATAACAATCTGCACTTTCAATTCATCCACCTTGTTACAAATGCTCCTTGCGTTGACACACAAAGCCTTCAGGCGCTCTTTTACAACTCTCTTAGCCCTTATACAATTATGTTGAAAAGTAGCCCTTTTTGATGCTTGCCCTGGATTTGTCAGCCTGCCACTTTTACTTTTCTCCTTTGTACTTTTTGCTTCTACCCTCACTTTACACCCCTCTGTCCCTCTGCACTGGTTCCCATCCCCCTGTTGTGAACTAACCTCCTCTCGCCTAGCCTCTTTAATTTGATTCCCACCCCCCAACCATTCTAGTTTAAAGTCACCTCAGTAGCCCTCGCTAATCTCCCTGCCAGGATATTGGTTCCCCTAGGATTCAAGTGTAACCCGTCCGTTTTGTACAGGTCACGCCTGCGCCAAAAGAGGTTCCAATGATCCAAAAACTTGAATCCCTGCCTCCTGCTCCAATCCCTCAGCCACGCATTTATCCTCCACCTCATTGCATTCCTACTCTCACTGTCGCGTGGCACAGGCAGTAATCCCGAGATTACTACCTTTGCGGTCCTTTTTCTCAACTCCCTTCCTAACTCCCTATATTCTCCTTTCAGGACCTCTTCCCTTTTCCTACCTATGTCATTGGTAGCTATATGTACCACAACCTCTGGCTCCTCACCCTCCCACTTCAGGATATCTTGAACACGATCAGAAATATCCCGGACCCTGGCACCAGGGAGGCAAACTACCATCCGGGTCTCTGAACGGCGTCCACAGAATCGCCTATCTGACCCCCTTACTATCGAGTCCCCTATCACAACTGCCCTCCTCTTCCTTTCCCTACCCTTCTGAGCTACAGGGCCGGACTCTGTGCCGGAGGCACGGCCACTGTCGCTTCCCCCGGGTAAACTGTCCCCCCCAACAGTACTCAAACAGGAGTACCTATTGTTAAGGGGCACAGCCACCGGGGTACTCTCCATTACTTGACTCTTCTCCTTGCCCCTCCTAACCGTGACCCCACTTGTCTGCCTCCCGTGGCCCCGGTGTGACCACCTGCCTATAACTCCTCTCTATCAACTCCTCACTCTCCCTGACCAGACGAAGGTCATCGAGCTGCAGCTCCAGTTCCGTAACGCAGTCCCTTAGGAGCTGCACCTCGATCCACTTGGCGCAGATGTAGACGTCCGGGAGGCTTAGAGACTCCAGGGCCTCCCACATCCGGCACTTTTTGGTGAAACTCTTTTGGTGGAAAGGTCTGGCTGGCCCAGTGATACCCAATATTTTATGTGTTAAGCATCAAAGGGCAATTCCATATTTACAATGCATTCACAATGCTTTTTCTGAAACTACACACAAACTTAAATTTGCGCCCACACCACAGACACTAAGTGAATTTTAATCAGCATTGTCTGGTCTGTGATCCAAGACTTTTGTTCATAGAACATAGAACATAGAATAGTACAGCACAGTACAGGCCCTTCAGCCCACAATGTTGTGCTGACCCTCAAACCCTGCCTCCCCTATAAGCCCCCACCTTAAATTCCAACATATACCTGTCTAGTAGTCTCTTAAACTTCACTAGTGTATCTGCCTCCAGCACTGACTCAGGCAGTGCATTCCACGCACCAACCACTCTGAGTAAAAAAACATTCCCCTAATATCCCCCTTGAACTTCCCACCCCTTACCTTAAAGCCATGTCCTCTTGTATTGAGCAGTGGTGCCCTGGGGAAGAGGCGCTGGCTATCCACTTTATCTATTCCTCTTATTATCTTGTACACCTCTATCATGCCTCCTCTCATCTTCCTTCTATCCAAAGAGTAAAGCCCTAGCTCCCTTAATCTCTGATCATAATGCATACTATCTAAACTAGGCAGCATCCTGGTAAATCTCCTCTGTACCCTTTCCAATGCTTCCACATCCTTCCTATAGTGAGGCGACCAGAACTGGACACAGTACTCCAAGTGTGGCCTAACCAGAGTTTTATAGAGCTGCATCTTTACATCGCAACTCTTAAACTCTATCCCTCGACTTATGAAAGCTAACACCCCATAAGCTTTCTTAACTACCCTATCCACCTGTGAGGCAACTTTCAGGGATCTGTGGACATGTACCCCCAGATCCCTCTGCTCCTCCACACTACCAAGTATCCTGCCATTTACTTTGTACTCTGCCTTGGAGTTTGTCCTTCCAAAGTGTACCATCTCACACTTCTCCGGGTTGAACTCCATCTGCCACTTCTCAGCCCGCTTCTGCATCCTATCAATGTCTCTCTGCAATCTTTGACAATCCTCTACACCATCTAAAACACCACCAACCTTTGTGTCGTCTGCAAACTTGCCAACCCACCCTTCTACCCCCACATCAGATCTGCATTTTAAATTTAATCTACAATGGATTGGTGGCTGAAGTTATTTGCTAGGTGTGCTAAACCCAACAATTGCTCTAACAGTCTCTGGACACAGTCCTGCGCAGCATCCACATCCTCATCAGGTGGCTGAGAAGATAGAAAAGCATTGTCTGTATGGGATAGAAGGAGGATGTGAATTTTAATGAGTTGGTAAATTCAAAAATCCCCAGCCCAGATTGGTTGATGATAAAGAAAAGCTGGATTGGTAAGCACTGAGGAGGACACAAAGAGCCTGCTGGAGGTTAGGGAAAGGTTAGGTACGGGCAAAAAGTTGGCCCTCATAGTATTATATGGGAAAATGTGAAGTTATCCACATGGAAGTTAGAATGAAAAAACAAATTATTATTTAAATGGAGTGGAGCTAGAAAATTATGCAGTATAGAGAGGGCTGGGGAATGGTAGTTCATGATATACAAAGGGTTGGTGTAGAGCTACAGGAAATAATTAAGAAGAGTAGTGGAATATTAGCATTTATTACAATGGATATGGAATATAAAAGTAAGGAAGTTTTGATGCCACTTTTCAGGGTGCTGGTGAGACCACCCCTGGAATGCTGGATGCAGTTTAGGACCCCGGGAAGTTTCACTAGAATAAAAGTGTTGATGTGTGAAGAGAAGTTGAGCAAGTTGGGTATGGTACCCTTTAGCATTTAGAACAATAAGAGATGATTTTATTGAAATATAGATATTCTGGTGGTTTTGAAAGCGTGGGTGCTGAGGAGGGTTAACTAGAGCTAGGGCTCATAGTGTCAGAAAAAATTGTGCCATTTAAGGTGGTAATGAGGAAAAATTTCACCTCTCAGAGAGAACTGTGGAGAGACTGAGGTTTGTTTGAACTACAAAGTGTCAAGAGCAGGAAAATGTTGCTGCAGCTATAAAAGGTATATGAAAGGTAGAAACAGCAGTTTGTTTGAACTACAAGGAGTCAAAGAGTAAGAGGCAAGAGCAGGAAAACGTTGCTGAAGTTAAGTTTGGATTGGTCATGGTTTTGTTGAATGGCAGGGCAGACTGGAGGGGCCGAGTGGCCTCTTGCACCTGTTTCTTATCTTCGAAAAAGCAAACCTCTCCAGTTGTCACCTGTGACAGAGTACACCAATAATCAGGTGACTTGCAAGTCCATCAGTGTTAGTAGTAGGTCAACAATGCATGATTCATTGATCTAATTACTTTAATAATTTCCCACAGCATTGCCATTTCCTGATGAACGGAAGTTCATTTAAAGTACCCTACCCTCTGCTCAAAATACACCTTCCGCAGACACTCACAATTCTGCAGGTATGAATAGATTTTGAGAGCCTGAAAACTTTGAACTTGTACAACACACAAAACACAGGAGGAACTCAGCAGGTCAGGCAGCACCTATACAGTAGGCATCATATTGAAACTCTTTTGGTGGAAAGGTCTGGCTGGCCCAATAATACCCAATATTTTATGTGTTAAACATCAAAGGGCAATTCCATATTTACAATGCATTCACAATGCTTTTCTTGAAACTACACACAAACTTAAATTTGCACCCACGCCGCAGACATTAAATGAATTTTAATCAGCATTGTCTGGTCTGTGAGTCTGTGGGAGGGAAGTCAACATTTTAGGTCAAGCCTTTCACCTGGACTGAAAGATACTGAATATCAGTACCCAAAACGTCGACTGTCTCATTTCCCTCCACAGGTGCTGCCCGACCAGCTGAGTTCCTCCACCATTTTGTGTGTTGCTCCAGACTGCAGTGTCTGCTGTTTCTTGTATCTCAAACACAAGAGATTCTGCAGGTGCTAGAAATGTTGAGGAATACACACAAAGTGCTAGGTAGCAATAAGGGGACATAGTGACAGCTCCACAGCAGCCTGGGTTTGATCATAATCTTTACGAGGCTTGCATGTTCTTTTTGTGGCTGCGTAGTTTTCCCTGGGCTCCTCTGGTTTCCTCCCACATTCTGAACAATTGCTTGTTGACTGTAAATTGTCCCTAGTATTGATGAGTGGCAGAATCTGGCAGCAGTTGATAGGGATATGGGGAGAATAAATCAAAATGGGATTAATTTAAGTGATGGGGCAGACTCAGTGGTGCAAAGAGCCTTTTTCTATGCTGCATGACCCTATAATGTGATATAGGGTGGAGTACATGCGTCTGTATCAGTGGTGCTGAGGGGGAGATGATGGAGAGATCAGAGTTCCTAGATGTAAATATCACCAACGATTTGCCCTGATCCAGTCATGTGGATACTATGAGCAAGAAGGTACACCAGCACCTCTACTTCCCCAGAAAGATAAAGAAAATTCAAATGTCACCAATGACTCTTACCAATTTTTACTGATGCACCACAGCTTGGTACAGCGATTGCTCTGCCAAAAAAACCCTAGAAATTACAGAGAGTTGTGAATGCAGTCTAGTCTATCACACAAACCTCCTCCATCTACATTTCCCACTGCCTTAATAGAACAGCCAACATAGTCAAGGACTTGTCCCACCTTGGTCATCCCCCTCCCATCGGACAGAAGAAGCAAAAGTTTGAGAACACTTACCACCAGGCTCAAAGGAAAGCTTTCTTCCCAGGTTATCAGATTCTTGAAGAGGCCTCTCATACACTAAAAGATGAACTGTTCAACTCCCAGTTTACCTTGTCATGGCACTTGCACTTTGTCTGCCTGCACTGCATGTTTTCTGTAACTGTTAGAAGCATAGAAAACCTTCAGCACAAGACAGGCCCTTCAGCCCACAAAGCTGTGCTGAACATGTCCCTACCTTAGAAATTACTTATGGTTACCCATAGCCCTCTATTTTCCTAAGCTCCAGGTATCTATCCAGGAGTCTCTTAAAAGACATTCTGTATTCTGTTCTCCCCTTTACCACTTAAATGGGATTATGAGTGGAACAATATTTTTACTTCATTTAGAGATATAGTACAGTCACGGGCTTTCTGGCCCGATGAGACCATGCCGCCCAGTTGCACCCACGTGATCAATTAACCTACTAACCAGTACATCTTTGGAATGTGGGAGGAAACCAGAGCACCTGGAGGAAATCCACACAGTCATGGGGAAAACATACAATCTCCTTGCAGACAGCTGACTGGATGGCATACAAAACAAAGCTTTTCACTGTATTTTTGTACACGTGACAATAATAAACCAATAATAATAATTAATGCTCCTCAATGGCTGTAGTGCGTATTCAATCGAAGGCTGTGAATATCACCCAACAGCTCCAATTTATGCCACAAGATAGAAACGTGTTGCACAGCTTGTGGCATTGCTAGGTATGAGCTGCACACAAAGTTCTTCATTCAGCTTCCAGTTTGATGTATTTTCACTCAGAAACAATCGTGGGTAGGATCTAATGTGGTATTACGTGCGATTTCTGCAATAGGAGCAGGCACAGTTTATCCAGTTTCCAGCCATTTAGTCTGTTTCTTTTTGTTCTTTTTTACAAAATGTGTCATCTTACAAATTTTTGCATTAAATTTCATTTACTGGTGTTCATTCTGCCATTTGCATTTTGCTGTCTTCATTGTTAGCACACCTTCAATATTTGTGTCACGTGCAGATTTGCAAAGTTTGCTCTTCTCTCTCTATTCAAACACAAACAATTACCACATAAAAGTGTTTTTGGTATTATCCGCTAACAACCTTCCACTCTGAAAACAATCATTTATTACAATCTCTCTCCTTTATGTCCTTAAGCCAATTTATTTTTATCCACACAACTCCAGCTTCGCCTTCCTTTCACGTGAGCGAATGAAGAAAAAACACAGATGCTAGAAATCTGAAGTAAAAATAGAAAATGGTGGAAACCTTAAGATCATAAGATTTACGCCTTTCAGCTCATCAGGTCTGGCCTGCCAATCCATCATGGTTGACTTATTATTCCTCTCAACCCCATTCTCCTGCCTTCTCCCTGTAACCTTTAATGCCTAAAGGAGTTTGGGGGCTTGACCCTATAGGAGTGTAAAATTATTTATATTATCAAGCCCTAATATATCTAATTTTTTTCAACCCTCAGTTATGGATCAAGCCTTTTTGATATGGAAAATGAAAGGTATAACATGTTTTCGTGACTTATTTCTGGATAACTGTTTCATGTCTTTTGAACAGTTATCTAATAAATTTAATTTGCCCAGATCCCCTTTTTTTTAGATATTTACAAATAAGAAACTTTTTAAATACCACGCTGCCTACCTTTCCGATTTCACACCCTACTGATATCATTGATAAAATTTTAGGTTTAAATCCCTTTTAGAAGGGATTAATAGCATCTATTTATGATATAATTATGAAATTACAGTCAGGTGTATCTGATAAAATTAAAAGTGAATGGGAAAGGGAACTTCAACTTTGCCTACCTATAGAGAATTGGGATAAAATTTTTCAGTTAGTTAGTTCTTCCTCCATATGTGCCAAACGTATGCTAATACAATTTAAAGTAGTGCATGCGGCCCATATGTCTAAAGATAAATTGGCCCCTTTTTATTCCCATATAAACCCTATTTGTGACAGATGTCACTCTGAGGTGGCTTCCTTAACTCATATGTTTTGGTCCTGTCCTCTTTTGGAAAAATTCTGGAAAGATATTTTTGATATTATCTCAACAGTTTTGCATTTTGACTTACAACCCCATCCTATTACGGCAATTTTTGTTTTGCCAATGATAGAACATAGATTTTTATCCTCTTCAGCCTGTCAGATGATCGCATTTGTTACTTTAATGACCAGAAGATCCATTTTATTGAACTGGAAGGAGACCACATTTCAATGGTTTTCCCAAACTATATCATGTTTAAATTTAGAAAAAATCAGAAATGACATTTTTGATCCTTCGGTTAAATTTGAAGAGACTTGGAAACCTTTTATTCAACATTTTCATATGATGTAATTTGACCTTTCCGAATCCTTCTTATTAACTTAAAATATATGAATAGAGGAGGGAAGTTGACGATATTATTGAACATATTTGACTTAAGATATTGGTCCAGCCTTGTTTTGTTCCGTTTGCTTTTTTTTTGGGTTTAGTATTTAGTTTTTTTTGCGGGGTTTTCTTTGTATTTTTTTTTCCTTTTATTTCTTTTTTCTCTATGATTAACTATATTAAGAGTTTGGAAGTCTATTACACCTGTATTATTTGAAATCTTTTTTGTACATGTTTATCAACAATAAGATGATTCCAATCTCTCTGTATCAATATTGTTATTCTGTTTATAATTTTGGAAAATTAATAAAAAGATTTAAAAAGAAAGAAAGAGGTGTAAAATTATGGGGAGGAGAGCATAGATAAGATGGATGGATGCAGCCTTTTTGCCTGGGTAAGAAAGGCTTACTCTGTGCTAGAGGGCATAGGTCTTAGGTGAAAGGGGAAAGATTTGGAAGACAATTTCAGGATGTATATTGTAAACATTTCTCTGACATTAAATGTACAGTTGAAGTCAGAAGTTTACATACACCTGAGCCAAATACATTTAAACTCAAAATACTCTGCAGATGCTGGGGTCAAAGCAACACTCACAACATGCTGGAGGAA
The DNA here is from genome assembly GCF_963921235.1 of Mobula hypostoma. Classification (NCBI taxonomy): domain Eukaryota; kingdom Metazoa; phylum Chordata; class Chondrichthyes; order Myliobatiformes; family Myliobatidae; genus Mobula; species Mobula hypostoma. The sequence goes on along the minus strand of NC_086105.1, from coordinate 55,155,925 downwards.
CTCAGCAGGTCGGGCAGCATCCGTGGAAACGACCAGTCAACGTTTCGGTCTGGAACCTTTCATCAGGACTGAAGAGGGAAGGGGCAGAGGCCCTATAAAGAAGGTGGGGGGAGGGTGGGAAGGAGAAGGCTGGTAGGTTCCAGGTGAAAAACCAGTAAGGAGAAAGATCAAGGGGTGGGGGAAGGGAAGCAGGGAGGGGATAGGCAGGAAAGGTGAAGAAGGAATAGGGGAAAACACAATGGGTAGTAGAAGGAGGCAGAACCATGAGGGAGGTAGTAGGCAGCTGGGGGAGGGGGCAGAGTGAAACTGGGATAGGGGAAGGGAGGGGGTAGGGATATACTGGAAGTTGGAGAATTCAATGTTCATACCAAGGGGCTGGAGACTACCCAGATGGTATATAAGGTGTTCCTCCTCCAACCTGAGTTTAGCCTCATTATGGCAGTAGAGGAGGCCATGTATGGACATATCCGAATGGGAATGTGAAGCAGAGTTGAAGCGGGTGGCAACTGGGAGATCCTGTCTGTTGTGGCGGACGGAATGGAGCGGAGGTGCGGAGGTGTCAAACTCAGTTTTTCACAATTCCTGACATTTAATCCTAGAAAACATTCCCTGTCTTAGGTCAGTTAGGATCACTGCTTTATTTTAAGAATGTGAAATGTCAGAATGATAGTAGAGAGAATGATATATTTCAGCTTTTATTTCTTTCATCACTTTCCCAGTGGGTCAGAAGTTTACATACACTTTGTTAGTATTTGGTAGCATTGCCTTTAAAATTGTTTAACTCGGGTCAAACATTTTGGGTAGCCTTCCACAAGCTTCTCACAGTAAGTTGCTGGAATTTTGTTCCATTCCTCCAGACAGAACTGGTGTAACTGAGTCAGGTGTGTAGGCCTCCTTGCTCGCACACGCTTTTTCAGTTCTGCCCACAAATTTTCTATCGGTTTAAGTAACATTTGGATAGGTACATGTATTGGAAAGCTTTAGAGGAATCTGGGGCAAAGACAGGCAAAGGGAATTACTCAGGGAGATACTTTGGTAGAAGGAATAAAGGTGTAGATTATTTTCTAAATGGGGAGAAAATTCAGAAGGCAGAGGTGCAAAGGATTCCCTAAAGGTTGAGTCAGTGGTAAGTAAGGCAAATGCAGTTTTAGTATTAATTTCGAGTGGACTAGAATATAAAAGCAAGGATGTAATGCTGAGGCTTTATAAGGCATTGGTCAGACCCCCCACACTTGGAATATTGTGAGCCATTTTGGGCCCCTTATCTAAGAAAAGATGTGCTGGCATTGGAGAGGGTGCCCAGGAGATTCTCGAGAATGATTTTGAGAATGAAATAGTTAATGTATGAGGAGGATTTGATGGCTCTTGGCCTGTACTTGCTGGAGTTTAGAAGGATGAGGGGAGATCTCATTCAAACCTATCGAAAATTGAAGCCTAGATAGAGTAGGTGTGGAGAGGATGTTTCATATAGTGGGAGAGTCTAGGATCGGAGGGCACAGTCTCAGAATAGAGGGATGTCTATTGAGAACAGGAAATTCCTTTAGCCAGAGGGTAGTGAATCTGTGGAATTCATTGCCACAGATGACTCTGGAAGCCAAGTCATTGGGTAAATTTAAAGTGGACATTTGTAGTATCTTGATTAGTCAGGGCATCAAAAATTATGGGGAGAAGACAGGAGAATAGGGTTGAGAGGGATAATAAGTCAGCCATGGATTGGCCAGATGGCCTAATTCTGCTCCTGTCTCTTATTATGTTCTTGTTGTGTACTATCATCTGTGTGGATGAGTTGGCTGAAGGGCCCTTTGCTCTATCATTCTCTGATTCTATGGAAAATGAAGAGATTAGGTCGATTAGGCCTATATTGCTCGAGTTTAGAAGAATAAGAGGGGTTTTGCATAGAAAAATAGCAATAGAACTGGACAGACTAGATACAGGAAGAATGTTTCTGATGGTTGGGGAGTCCAGGACCAGGGATAACAGTCTAAGAATAAGGGGTAAACAATATAAGATGGAACTTGGAGAAAATTCCTCTCCCAGATATTGATGGAACTGTGTATTTTCTACCACAGAACACCTTTGAGGGCAAATCATTTAATCTATTCTAGAAGGAGTTAGATGTTCCCAGGAGCTAGAGAAATCAAGGAGAAAACTGGAACTGAAGTTGGATGATCATCTGTGATGGTGTTGAATAATGAATCAAGCTTGAAGAGTCAACTATCCTGTTCCTACCTCTACGTGTCTGAAAGAGTAGGAGAAATGTACTGGAATTTAACTAACAAAAACAAAACTGGTACTTCAGCAGGCCTACCTATTGCCATTCCCACAATGTTGGGGTCATCTAGCAAGCTGGATGTGATCTACTGGCTATTTGTTATTCTTCCCTGATGTTAAAACATCCATAGCATTTGCTTCATCAGATTTTTCTGTTAACTGTTAACAGATTTATTTAGGTTGGGGATGGTATCTGCACAGTCTAGCACAACACACACACAATACTGGAGGAACTCAGTAGGTCAGGCAGCATCTATGGAGACAAATAAACAGTTGATATTTCAGGCTGATATCCTTCATCAGGGCTGTATAGCTCCATAGAGAACCACCAGGCTCTTAAGCCAAAGGGGATAACTTCACTCGCCCCATCATTGAAATGTTCCCACAACCAATGGACTCACTTTCAAGGACTCTTCATCTCACGTTCTCGATATTTATTGCTTATTACCTATTTATTTATGTATTCATTCATTCATTCTTAATTTTTGTATTTGCTCAGTTTGGGTGAACATCCAAGTTGGTGTTTCATTGATTCTGTTATGGTTATTATTCTATAGATTTGTTGAGTATTCCATAAGAAAATGAATCCCAGGGTTGATAATTAATTTACTTTGAACTTTGCAATGTTATCACACCACAACAAATAAACAAGAGAACAGTCCAGCTGTATTCTCTGGCTGTAAAGCATAGGCCACAATTTAAGACCTTACACCCGTAAAAGACTTTGAGTTCACTTTTGTATCAACTGCTATTTTATACTCATCTTTTGTTTTTGCCTGTGTTACTTTCATGTCCTTCCTGAATTTACTATATTCAGTCTGGTTCACACGTGAATTCCTCACCTGACATGGTTTAGGCTTGTAAAAATTTCAAAGCTTCCTTCTGTTGCTCTTCTGATGATTGAAATACCATTACTTAGCCAATACTTAGCTGGAGCGTAATGTGCTACTTTTTGTAAGGAGGATGCACCTACTAATTTTGCACATTGCCAGATGGATATCAAAGTCTAGCAAGAACAAGGAGGTGAAATAAATAAGGATTAGTTTTAAAAAGTACTGTAGTACTGGAGAGTTTGGTGAGATTAAATCCCTAGGATGGCATGATACACATCTCAGAGTTTTGAAAGAGGTGGAAATGTAGATAGCTTCTGGAACTTTTCTGTGGATTGGAGGCAAGCAAATGTGACTCCATTGTTTAAGAAAGGAAACAGATAAAATTGTTAACAAGCATCTTGTCAGCCCAACATCAGTGGGAGGAAAAATGTTAGAATTTATGGTGAAGAATGTTGTAATAGACCACCTTGAAAAGAATAATAGGATTGAGTGGAGTTGACTTGAAAGGAAAATAATATTTCACTAATCTGCTGGAGATTTCTGAGGAAGCAGCAGTGATGTGGTGTATTTTAATTTTCAAAAAGCTTTCAATAATTTCTCATGTGGGAGGTTGGTCAACCAAGTTCAAGCACATAGAATTATGGGTTATATGACTGGCATGAATTGAGAATTTGTTACTGGACTAAAGTGGAGGCTATAAATGGTTTTCTTGTGTTGGCAGGCTGTTTAATAGGTTACTGCAAGGATTAGTGCTTGGGCCCCAACTGTTTACAAGCTACATCAATGACTTGGTTGAAAGGATCACATCTCATAGTCCACAACACGCTGGAGGAACTCAGCAGGTCAGGCAGCATCCGTGGAAACGATGAGTCGACGTTTTGGACCGGAACCCTTCGTCAGGACTGAAGAGACTGGTACCAGCCTTCTACTTCCAACCCTCCCCCACCTTCTTTATAGGGCCTTTGCCCCTTCCCTCTTCAGTCCTGACGAAGGGTTCCAGCCCAAAACATTGACTCATCGTTTCCACGGATGCTGCCCGACCTGCTGAGTTCCTCCAGCGTGTTGTGAGTGTTGCTTTAATCCCAGCATCTGCAGATTATTTTGTGCTTACTTGTCATAGTCCTAAATTTGCTGATGGGTACTAAATTAGGTGGGATTGTGAGTATGGAAGAAGGTGTGGAGAAGCCTCAAGGGGGAATGGACAAGCTGAGAAAGTGGACAAGAACATAGCAGGTGGAATATAATGTGATTAACTTTGATGCTCAAAACAAAGAACAATGTATACTTTTTCAATAGTAAATATTATTTAATCACCTGATTTAAGCTAATGTTTAAAGGTACCTCAGCAGGTCAGGCAGCATCACCAGACCCTTCACCAGGACCAGGGGTTCCCAACCTAGGAGTCCACGGGCAATTTGCTTAATGGTAGTCCAAAGCATAAAAATGGTTGGGAACCCCTGGTCAGGACCATTCCTGATGAAGGATCTTGGCCCTAAACTACAACTCTTTATTCCTCTCCATAGATGTGGCCTGACCTACTGAATTCCTCCAGCATTTTTTGTGCGTTACCCTAGATTTTCAGCATCTGCAGAATCTCTTGTGTTTGAAGTTACCTGGAGTGCTTATACACATGACACTGAAGGCCAACCTGCTGTTGCAACAGACAGTTAGGAAGGCCTGTGGTGATGAGCCTTCGTTACGAGAGGATTTGATTATAGGAGTAAGGAGGTTGTAATATAATCGTCCATTGCCTTAGTTACACTACGTTAGCTGTATTGTGCATAATTTTGTTTTCCTTACTTATAGAAGAATATATTTTTCACAACATTCATGCAGAAAGATTTACTAGACTGAATCAGTGGATGACAGGTTTGCCATATGAGGAGGGAGTGAGTAGATAGACTATAGAAACATAGAAAATCTACAGCACAATACAGGTCGTTCGGCCCACAATGCTGTACCGAACATGTACTTACTTTAGAAATTACCTAGGGTTACCCATAGCCCTCTATTTTTCTAAGGTCCATGTACCTATCCAGGAGTCTGTTAAAAGATCCTATCATATCTGTCTCCACCACCGTCGCCGGCAGCCCATTCCACGCATTCACCACTCTCTGTGTAAAAAAACTTCCCTTGACATCTCCTCTGTACCTACTTCCAAGCACTCTAAAACTGTGCCCTCTTGTGTTAGCCATTTCAGCCCTAGGAAATAGCCTCTGACGATCTACATGATATACACCTGTATCAGGTCACCTCTCATCTTCTGTCACTCCAAGGAGAAAAGTCCAAGTTCACTCAACCTATTCTCATAAGGCATGCTCCCCAATCCAGGCAACATCCTTGTAAATCTCCTCTGCACCCTATCTATAGTTTCCACATCCTTCCTGTAGTGAGGTGACCAGAACGGAGTACAGTACTCCAAGTGGGGTCTGACCAAGGTGTAACATTACCTCTCGGCTCTTAAACTCAGACCCACGGTTGATGAAGACCAATGCACCATATGCCTTCTTAACCTTCTTAGCTGCAGCTTTGAGTGTCCTATGGACTTGGACTCCAAGATCCCTCTGATCCTCCACACTACCAAGATACTATTAATACTATATTAATATTAGTACCAGTAATACTATTAATACTATATTCTATACCATTACCATTAATACTATATTCTACCATCATATTTGACCTACCAAAATGAACCACCTCACACTTATCTGGGTTGAACTCTTATCTGCCACTTCTCAGCCCAGTTTTGCATCCTATCAATATCCTGCTATAACCCCTGGCAGCCTTCCACACTATCCACAACACCCCCAACATTTGTGTCATCGGCAAATTTACTACCCCTTCCCTCTACTTACTCATTCAAGTCATTTATAAAAATCATGAAGAGAAGGGGTCCCAGAACAGATCCCTGAGGCACACCACTCTATAATTACTTGGGCTATCTTTACTCCCTTTCTTGAATAAGGGAACAACATCTGCGACCCTCCAATCATCTGGAATCTCTCCCGTTCCCATTGATGATGCAAAGATCATTGCCAGAGGTCAGCAATTTCCTCCCTCGCCTCCCACAGTAGCCTGGGGTACATCTCATCCAGTCCCGGTGACTTATCCAACTTGATGCTTTCCAAAAGCTCCAGCACATCCTCTTTCTTAATGTCTATATGCTCAAGCTTTTCAGTCTGCTGTAAGTCATCCATCCCTACAATCGCCAAGATCCTTTTCCGTAGTGAATACTAAAGCAAAGTATTCATTAAGTACTTCTGCTATCTCCTCCGGTGCCATACACAATTTTCCACTCTCACACTTGATTGGTCCTATTCTCTCACGACTTATCCACTTGCTCTTCAAATACTTGTAGAATGCTTTGGGATTTTCATTAATCCTGTCCACCAAGGCCTTCTCGTGGCCCCTTCTGGGTCTCCTAATTTCATTCTTAAGCTCCTTCCTGCTAGCCTTACCATCTTCTAGATCTCTATCATTAGCTAGTTTTTGAACTTTTTGTAAGCTCGTCTTTTCTTCTTGACTAGATTTTCATCAGCCTTTTTACACCACGGTTCCTGTACCCTACCATCCTTTCCCTGTCTCATTGGAACATACCTATGCAGAATGGCATGCAAATTTTCCCTGAACATATGCCATATTTCTGCTGTATATTTCTCTGAGAACATCTGTTTCCAATTTATGCTTCTGTTCCTGCCTGATAGCTTCATATTTCCCCTTACTCCAATTAAACACTTTCCTAACTCGTCTGTTCCTATCCCTCTCCAATGCTATGATAAAGGAGATAGAATTGTGATCACTATCTCCAAAATGTTCTCCCACTGAGAGATCTGACACCTGACCAGGTCCATTTCCCAATACCAGATCAAGTACAGCCTCTCCTCTTGTAGGCTTATCTACATATTGTGTCAGGAAACCTTCCTGAACACACCTAACAAACTCTACCTCATCTAAACCCCTTGTACTAGGGAGATGCCAATCAATATTTGGGAGATTAGAATCTCCCACTACGACAACTGTTATTATTACACCTTTCTAGAATTCCCCAAGTTTAATAGAACGAGAAGTGATTTCACTGCAACTCACTAAATTCTGACAGAACTTTCCAAGCAGGATCAGGAGTGTCGAATTAAGGGCACAATCAATGAATAGGGGTAGACCATAGCACTGAGATGAGGAGACATATCTTCATGCAGTAAGTGGAATCCTCCACCATGGAGCCTCAGTCATTCAGCACACAGATCAGAAGCTGGACATTAAGGGAATTAAGGAACACGGGGATAATGCTGGAAAACATCACTGAGGGCTATAGTCCACGGTCTTGCTGAATGACAGAGCCTGTTCAATGAACCAGATGGAAGCAGAAGCACGTTTGGAGATAGAAGCCTAGAAACATGGTAGTGCCTTTTTAATTGACATTTTAGCTCCCTTAACTTTGTTAGAAAGTTCCAAAAACATTGTATTTCACAATGGTGAGTAAAAATTGTATTATTTGACTCCAATGTGTAATGCCATGCTGCTGCATAACCATGGGCATTACTGAGAAATTTGAAGCTTGTTAGGACGCAGGCACATAGCAGGGAGCTAATCAGCCAGCCCATGTAGTCACACAAGGCACCAGCTCCCTCCGGCTCTTGGGGTATCTGAAGATAAGGAGCATGCTAGGGAAGGAAGGTAGGGATTTAGTGAATGGGACCTGGAGAGGCCATTGAACAACATCACCCACAGGAGGGGAATAGAATCTCTCTAAGGCTCCCTGTGGGTGATACTTGCAGGGGGCTGCCAAGGAGTTCACTGTAAGTACAATAAGTAACCAATGTCAAGCTAAATATCAAGTTTAGTTAAAAAGTAACTCCTCACAGTTCAAGACCTTCCTTACATCTAGATCTCTTGTATTCACCTCCTTTCACATGCCGCTGGCTCAGTGGCACGGCTAGTAAAACCGCTGCCTCCGCGGTCTCTGAGGCCCAGGTTCAATCCTGACCTTGGGTGGTGTCTGCATGAAGATTACATCTTCTCACTGTGACCACGTAGGTTTTCTGCAGTTGCTGTGCTTTCCTCCCATCTTCCAAAGATATGCAGATCAGTAGGTTAATTGGCTACTGCAGATTCTATCTCATATTTAAAATTGGGGCAGCTGATGTGAAAGTGGGGAGAATATAAAAAATAGAATGGGGTTAATGGAAGTAGATGGTTAATGGTGAGCATGGACCCTGGGGGCAAGGGGCCTGTTTCTATTTCTTTCTCTCTCTCTCTCTCTCTCCCCCTCATAGAACATAGAAACAGTACAAAACAGCAACAGGCCTTTTGGCCCATGATGTGCCAAACTAATTAAATTCCTCACTGAAATAGGCCCTTAGGTCTACACAAGTCCAGATTCATGTACCCTTCTCACTTTAAATTCTTGCCCTCTGGTATTAGACAATTCAACCCTGGGGAGAAAAAATACCAGCTGTCTATCCATGCCTCTCATAATCTTATAAACCTCAGCCTCCATTGCTCCTGAGAAAACAACCCAAGTGTGTCCAACCTCTTCTCATAGGAGGTTCTCTTATCCAGACAGCATCCTGGTAAACTCCTTTTTGCACCCTTTCCAAAGCCTTCACATACTTCCAGATGTGGTTGAACCACAGTTTTATAAAGCAGCAACATAACTTCCCGAGTTGAGCTCAATGACTTGACTAATAACGACAAGCATATCATATGACTTCTTTACTACCCAATCAATTTGTCCAGCCGCTTTAAAGGAGCTATGAATGTGGACCCCAAGATCTCTCTGCACATCAATGCTGTTAAGGACCCTGCCATTAACAGTGTACTGTCTCTTTATATTTGATCTCCCAAAGTGCGATGCCTTTCACTTGGCCAGATTAAACTCCATCTAACATTTCTCCGCCCAGTTTGCAAATGATCTATCTCCTGCTGTATCCTTTGGCAATCTTCTATATTATCCTCAATACTACCAATCTTTGTATCATCTGTGAACACCATTTTTTCATCCAAGTCATTTATATATATCACAAACAGCAGAGGTCCCAGTACAGAACCCTATGGAATACCACTAGTCATGGACCCCCAGCCAGAATAAGTCCCATCAACCACTATCCTCTGTCCAAATAGCAACGTGTAAATCAATTCTGAATCCAAATGGCCAAGTCACCATAGTTCCCTCTGGATGAACCATGTTGGAACTTATCAAACATTTTAACTATAGTTCATGAGATACAACACTGGGCGGCACGGGAGGTCATTCCTGCCTGTGGCCATCGAACTTGCAGCTCCTCCCGTGGAGGGTCAGACACCCTGAGTCAATAGGCTGGTCCTGGACTTATTTTCCATCTGGCATAGTTTGCATTTTGTTGTTTGATTGTTTGTGGTTTTTGTATTGCTATATTTATGCTCTATTCTTGGTTGGTGCGGATGTAATGAAACCCAATTTCCCTTGGGATCAATAAAATATATCTATCTATCTATCTATCTATCTATGTAACCACAGCTCTACTTTCTTTGATCACCTTTGTCACCTCCTTGAAAAACTCAATCAAGTTAGTAAGACACAACTTGCCCCACACAAAGCCATTCTAACTCTCCATAATTAGGCCATGGTTTTTGTAATGATCATGAATCCCAGCCCTAGGAATCCTCCAGCAGTTTCCCTAGCTATGTCATGAGATGCTGCAGTTTATAGTTACCAGGATAATCCTCATTTCCCTTCTTAAACAACAGAACAGCATTAGCCACTCACTATTCCTCAGGGACCTCACTCGTAGCAAGACTGAACATCTTGGTAAGGCCCCAGCAGTCTTATCTCTTGCCTCTCTCAATAACCTGGGATGTATCCTACAAAGCCCTGGGGGTATCCACCTTAATGTTCTTAAAGAGATGGTGCACTATCTCTTCCGTAATCTTGAATTACCCAGCATATTAGCATGGTCCTCAATGTCCTCCATGTTCTTCTCCTTGGTAGATACTGACATTAAGTGCTCAATTAGGACTTCATCTACAACCTCTGCCTCCAGGCACATGTTTGCTCCTTTATTCTTGAGTGGTCCTACCCTCTCCCTAGTTATCCTGTTGCTCTTAGTGTAGTTGTAGAATGTCTTGGGATTCACTTTAATTCTACTGGCCAGGGACTTTCCATGCCTGTCTCTCTGAATTCAGTCCTTGAATTTTTTTGTAGCTTTTTAATTCTCAAGTGCCTGTTTGATTTTATTTCCAAAACCTTACTAAGCTTTGTCTTTCTTCTTGCTTAAATTTATCACCTTTTTCACAATCTAAGGATCTCTTATGTTGCCATCCTTATGCTTCCTTCTTAATGGAACATACCAGTTGGTAGACTGCAGTTAGTCTTTAAACAACCTTTACATGCCAAATGTGGACTTGACCAGAAACAGTTCTTCCCAATTATCTTCCTAGCTCCTGTCTAATACTGTTGTGGTTTTCCTTGCTCTTATTCATCACTATCTTAAACCTTGCAGAGTTGTGGTTACTGCTTCCTAATTTTTCTTTCACTCCTGTCATTGGACTGTCTACATATTGATTTAGGAAACCCCCTTGGATGCATCTGACAAATTCTTCCCCAACTAAACCTCTTGCACAAAGGAGCCCCAGTCTGTATTAGGGAAGTTGAAGTCAGCTATGCAATAACCCTCACACAAGGAATTCTGCAGATGCTGGAAATTCAAGCATCCTGACAAAGGGTCTCAGCCCGAAACGTTGACTGTACCTCTTCCTGATGCTACTTGGCCTGCTGCATTCACCAGCAACTTTGATGTATGCAATAACCCTGTTGTTTTTGCATGTCTCTAATTTGCTTGCATATCTGTCCCTCAATATCCCAATGGCTATCGTGGGAGGGGGAAGGGGGAAGGGGGGAGGAGGTTTCAGTGGTATAATTCCATCAGAGTGATCACACCTTTTTTATATTTGAGCTCTACCCATATAGACTCAGTAGGTGATGCCTCCATTATGTCCCCTTTGAGAGCAGCTGTGATTATGCCCTTGATTAAACTCCCCCTCCCCCTTACCTCCTTCTCTATCTTTCCTAAAAATCAAAATCTTGTATCATTATATCTTACCACTCCTCTTGCAACCAAGTCTTTGTAAGGACCACAACATCATTGTTCCTGGTAGCAGAATCTCTCAAACACACACTGAAGATGCTTTGGCTCCCACACTCTGCTTCCATCTCTCTCTTTCTTCTTCTTTCCTTGGCATGCCAATGGATCACATACAGGCAGAAGAGATTTAGTATAATTCAGCTTCAGGCATTGTGGACCAAAAAACTTGTCCCTGTGCTTTTCTGTTCTATGAGCTCCGAAAGTACAACACCTTATATTTGTCTGCATTAAATTCTATCTTCCATTTCTCAATCAATTTTTCCAGTTGGTCCAGATCCCTTGATAAGCTTTCCTTGCTTTGATAGCCTTCCTCACTGTCCACTACTCCCCCAATCTTGGTGTCACCTACAGATTTGCTGATTCAGTTTACCATGTTATCATCCAGATCGTTGATATAGAAGACAAACAACAACTCACTCAGCACCGATCCCCGTAGCACTTCACTAGTCACAGGCCTCTGGTCAGAGAAGGAACCATCTACTACCACTTATGTCTAATCTTATATTTATTAATAACGATCTTAATGACTGGTAAGCACTGTCTGTAATTATTAAGATTATTAAGGGATTGGACACGCTAGAGGCAGGAAACATGTTCCCGATGTTGGGGGAGTCCAGAACCAGAGGCCACAGTTTAAGAATAAAGGGTAGACCATTTAGAATGGAGTTGAGGGAAAACTTTTTCACACAGAGGGTTGTGGTTCTGTGGAATGCTCTGCCTCAGAAGGCAGTGGAGGCCAATTCCCTGGATTCTTTCAAAAAAAAAAGTTAGATAGAGCTCTTAAAGATAGCAGAGTGAAGGGATATGGGGAGAAGGCAGGAAAAGGGTACAGATTGTGGATGATCAGCCATGATCACAGTGAATGGCGGTGCTGGCTTGAAGGGCTGAATGGCCTACTGCACCTATTTTCTATTGTAATAGTGGTAGAGGCAAATACATTAGAGGGTCTTAAGAGCTGTTTAGATAGACACGTGTATATGAGGAAGATGGGGGGGGGAATATGGACATTGTGTAGGTAGGTGGGATTCATTTTTGGGGGTTTTAATTTACTTTTTAGCTGGTTTGGCACAACATTGTGGGCCGAAGGGCCTGATACTGTGATGTACTGTTTGATGTTCTATGTTTTTAACTTAGAGTTATGATCACTATACATAAAATGTTCTCCTACTGAAACTCTGCTTACCTGGTATTTCCCAATACAAAATCTAGTATGAATCCTTTTCTGGTTGTACTATCTACAAATTGTTTCAAGAATTTTGCCTGCATGCACCTAACTAATGATACTCCATCTTAGCCCTTGGCATTAAAGGAGTCTGAGGAAAGTATTTACCAACTTTCCAGCATCACAGCCATTCATGATGTTAGGTTTTGACTTGTGGGAAATAATCGCTGCCACAGCTGACATGTATCTGATTCTGTCTCTAATTTCACCCAGAGTTGCTTTTTCACTCTCACAATAGCCTTCTGTAGGTCTTACCTGGAGTTCTTGTAGAGCTTTTGATCACTGAGTAATGATCTGGTAGTTAGGAATCTTCTTGGAATGAGTGATCACAGTATGATTGAATTTCTCATACAAATGAAGGGTGTGATCTTATGCCTAAATAAGGGAGGAACTGGCTAGCATAGGTTATATAGACTGTATGGTGGGACAGTTGAGAACTTTCAAAGGGATTTTTCATGGTGCTCAACTAAAGTATATTCCAGTTAAAAGCAAGGACAGTAACAGTAGGGAGAACCAGCCTTGGGTAATGAAAGAAATAATACAAGATAGCAAACTAATGCTTATGCACACAAAGTTACCAAGAGAAATGGGAAACTGGAAGATTGGGAAAACGTTATAAAGCAAGAAAGAACCACTAAGCTAGCAATAAGGAAAGGGAAGATAGATTATGAAAGTAAATGAGCACAAAATATTTTAAAAAACAGATAGTAGAGTGGAAAAGGGTGGCTAAAGTGAATATAAGTCCCTTGGAAGATAAGAAAGAGGATTAATATTGGTTAATGTGGTACTGCCTGAGGCCTTGAATGACTATTTTGAATTGGTCTTCATGGTAGAGGATGTACCTAAGATGCCAAAGGGAGACGTTATGGATATGATGGGAGATGAGGGCCTCAATACAATCGCTGTCACTAAAGAGGTGGCGATGAGCAAACTAGTGGGCATGAAGACAGACAAGTCCTCTGGTCCTGATGGGAGCCATCCCAGGGTACTGAAATAAATGGTTTAAGTTAGAGTAGATGCATTGGTGATAATTTACCAAAATTATCTGGTCTCTGGTTGGGTCTCAGCAGATCGGAAGACAGTGCATGTCATGCCGCTGTATAAAAAAGGGTATGGGTAGAAGATGGGTAACTATAGGCTAGCTAGCTTAGCATCTGTAGTTTAGAAAATGCTTGAAGCTATCATTAAAGAAGAAACAGGGAGAAATCTGGATTTATGTGGTTTCATCAGGCAGACATAGCATGGGTGCAAGAAGGGCAGGTCCTCTTTGACAAACTTCCTGGAGTTTGTTGACGATATAATGAGTGCAGTGGATAGAGGGGACCAGGTATACTTGGATTTCCAAAAGGCATTCGATAAGTTGCTACATAAATGACTTATCCATAAGGATACATGGAGCTGGGAGGATTGTACTAACATGGATAAAGGATTGGTTATCCCATAGAAGGTAGAGAGCTGAGATAAATGGATATTCCTCTGATTGATTGGCAGTCAGTGTGAGTGAAGTGCCATAGGGGTCGATGCAAGTGTTCATTATATACATGAACAATTTAAAAGAGAGGACTTAGTGCAGTGTATCTAAGTTTCTGATGACACTAAACTGAGTGGAAAAGCAAACTGTGCAGAGGATGCAGAGAGTCAACAGAGAGACATAGATAGATAAAGTGAGGGGGCAAGGTTCTGGCAGATGGAGAGCTAGGTCATCCACTTTGAAAGGAAAAATGAAAGATCAGATAATTATTTAAATAGTGAAAGATCACAGCATGCTGTTGTGCAGAGGGATTTGGAAGTGCTTGTGCATGAATTACAAAATGTTGATTTGCAGGTGTAACAGGTTATCAAGAGTGCAAATGGGATGCTGGCCTTCATTGCTAGAGGGATTGAATTTAAGAGCAGGGAGCTTATGCTGCAACTATACAGTGCACTGGTGAGGTTTGTGCAGTTCTGGTCTCCTTACTTGAGTAAAGATATGCTGGCTTTGAAGGTGGTGCAAAGGTTTACCAAGTTGATTCCAGAGATGAGGAGTTTAGTCTATGAGGAGAGATTGAGTTGCCTATGTCTATACTCAATGGAATTCAGAAGAATAAGAGGGAATCTTTTAGAAAGATATAATGTTATGAAAGGGATAGATTAGATAGAGGCAGGAACATTGTTTCCATTGGTAAATGAAACTAGAACTAGGGGATACAGCCTCAAGATTTGGGAGAACAGATTCAGGACGGAGATGAGGAGAAACTGCTTTTCCCAGAGAGTAGTGAATCTATGGAATTCTCTTCCTGGGAAATCAGTAGAGGTTATCTCAAAGCTACAGGGAAGAGACAGGTGGGTGGAGTTGAGTCCATGGCCAGATCAGCCATGATCTTATCGAATGGTGGAGCAGGTTCGACGGCACAGATTGCTCCTAGTTCTTCTGTTATGATATAGATCATGTGCAGGCAGTTGTAGAGTCTTACAGCATGAAAATAAGCCCTTTCTCCATGCTGAATGTGTTGCCCCGGGAGCTGGTCCCATCTTCCTCCATTTGCTCACAGCCCTCTACACTTCTGTTCGTGTACCGTACAGTGTAAAAGTCTTAGGCACATATACATAGCTAGGATGTCGAAGACTTTTGCACAGTACTGTAATAATTTTATGTATTGCACTGTACTGTTGCGGCAAAAAAAACAAATTTCATGACATATGCGATTGATAATAAACCTGATTCTGATATGGGTCTCTATTGTGGACTGAGTGCGGGAATGGGGCAGGGAGAGGAGAATCATAGTTGTGAAAGGGAAGGGAGGGGGAGGGAACAGGAAGCAACAGAGGGGCATCCTGTAATGGTCAGTAACCCAATTGTTTGGAATCAAATGACTTTGTCTGGTGTCTCAGGGCTGGGTGTGTCTGTACCTGTGCCATCCCCTGACCTGGCACTTCTCTGTCAACCTGTCCCATGGTGCTCCACCCTCACCATTCTCAACATCCTTTGCTCCCGCCAGATTTACAGACTTGCTGTCCACTCCACATTGACAAATATAGAACTGTGCAAGAGTCTTAGGCATCCTAGCTATATGTGCCTAAGACTTTTGCACAGCACTGTATGTATCTAGGTGGCTTTTAAACATTGCTATTATGCCTGCCTTAACTACTATTTCCATCAGATCAAATAAGGTTGTAAATCTAGGCAGCTCCATCTTGGGCACTAGCCTACAAAGTACCCAGGACATCTTTAGGGAGCGGTGTCTCAGAATGGCAGCGTCCATTATTAAGGACCTCTAGCACCCAGGGCATGCCCTTTTCTCATGGTTACCATCAGGTAGGAGGTACAGAAGTCTGAAGGCACACACTCAGTGATTCAGGAACAACTTCTTCCCCTCTGCCATCATACTCCTAAATGGACATTGAGGCTTGGGTATTACCTCACTTTTTCAATACACAGTATTTCTGTTTTTGCACATTTTAAAAAATCTATTCAATATACGTAATTGATTTTCTTATTTATTCATTATTATGTTTTATTTTCTTTATTATTATTATTTTTTTCTCTGCTGGATTATGTATTGCATTGAACTTCTGCTGCTAAGTGATAATAAACTTAATACTGATCTTTGTGTGAAGAAACTGCTCCTGATGCTCCTTTTAAATCTCGTCTCTGGTCTTAAACCTATGCTCTTGATTTTAGTACCCCTTCCCTTGGAAAAAGACCCTGTCACCCTTTCTAGGTCCCTGATGATCTAATATATGGTCATCCTCTGCCACTCTCCTATGTCCAGGCAATAAAGTCCTAGTCTACACAAACTCTCCTTGTAACTCAGGACCCTAGTGCAGGATTACTTCAAGTTGGCATCATGGTCAGCACAGACATTGTGAGCTGGAGTCTGTTCCTGTGTTGTACAGTTCTATGGTCTAGAAAAGAATGCAGAACTACACTGCTCTGTGTTAATGTGATTTTCAGCCATGCAAAATTCCAGCCCTTAGTACTCTGCACAGCTGGCTGGAATCTGTAGTGTCACATTAAGATGTGGGAAAGGGTAAGGACAGCAGATTTCTTTCCCCAAGGAATATTACTAAACCAGATATAATTTCATCATAGAACAGTGGTTTCACAATCCTTATTCCTTAATATGGAATAAATAAATTAATAACAGTAATAATTCACTATTTTATGGTGCAGCTTGAATTCCTGTGTTGGATCGTTAGCCCAGGCCTTTGGAATACAAAATCCACAACCTAACTCCTCAGAATTCATTCCTCTGTTAGTGCTCTTGAGAAATACTGCAGTACAACATCTGAGATACATTGTGTTGCAATCCACCATGAACCTTTGCTTCACGACATTTTAACAGTCTGAATACATGTGATTATATTGTAAGTAATGCGATATATTCTGTGCTAAGTCCATGTATGGCTGTACTAATCAGTTACTAATTGTATTAATTTACCATGCCATTGCTGCGATAAGTGGCTCGTATCAAGAGTGGACATCCCTGAATATCAAAGCCACATATCTTTAGCTCTACAACACTGTGATTATGAGAAATTTTACTCCAAGATCAGTTTAACTCTTTCCTCCTAATAGCCCTCAATTTTCCCTTTATTTTTTTATTTAGAGATACAGAACAGAATAAAGCCTTCGAGCCACGCCACCCAGCAACCCCTGACAACCCCGATTTAACCTTAACCCAGTCATAGGGCAATTTACAATGACCAATTAATCTACCCAGTACATCTTCAAGCGTCTCTTAAATGCCTCCAATGCATCAGATTCTGTGAATATCTGAAATGTTTTACAGTTTTTTTGGTCTGGCATTTATGCATCCAGAATCTCCATGCAACTGGTAAGCATTTCTCACAATATCAGGCTATTATTAAGCAACAGCAGATCTATTCAAAGCCAATAAGCCGAAATCTCCACAGCCTTCAAGTTCAACTCATGAAAGTGCTGTTGAACCTGAAGAAATGCCATTAAGAGTATGCAGAACAAGCAAATAGATCACACTGCCTTTTCAAGATTTAGCATTGTGATTTTAGGTGGTGGTTTTGCCCAGGGTCGGATGTGTATAGAAATCTAGGCATAGACTTCATAATATTATTAAAGTATGTAAACTTAAACAGTGCATTTTATTTCTAGAATAATGAAAAGACATGTTTAGTTTATTTAATTTCTCCATAAGGGCAGCGCAGTTGCCAGCTGATTAGCAGTAGCCTCTCCTTTGCTATAGTGAATTCATAGAACACCGCAGCACAGTACAAGCCTTTGGCCGATAATATGGTGCCAACCTTCTAGCCTACTGTATGATCAATCTAGCCCTTCCCTCATATATAGTCCATAACCACCCATTTCCCTTTCATCCATGTGCTGATCTAAGAGTTCCTTAAATGCTCCTAAATGTATCAGTCTGTACCACCATGTCAGGCAGCGCATTCCAGGCATTTGCCACTCTGTGTGAGAAAAAAAACCTACCTCTGACATTTTCCCCAAACTTTTCTCCACTCATTTTCACAGGATGTTTTCAGGTATTAGCCATTATCTTCCTGGGCAAAAAGGTGCTGGCTGTCCACTCTATCTAAGCTTCTCAACAAGTTGCCTCTCATCTTCCTTCGCTCCAAACAGATAAATGCTAGCTCACTCACCTTTGAAAGTTTAGTGCCATTTGATTAATTTTTTGCTGTTTTTAACTTTAATACTATTGAGCCATAATTTGGAGAAGTGCAGTGTAAAATATTGTAATTTACAATAAAGTAGCTGCTCCAGGAGACCAGTAACAGACATGAAAAATGCTGGTGAACGCAGCAGGCCAGGCAGCATCTATAGGAAGAAGTACAGTCGACATTTCAGGCCGAGACCCTTCGTCAGGACTAACTGAAAGGAGAGATAATAAGAGATTTGAAAGTGGGAGAGGGAAGGGGAGATCTGAAATGATAGGAGAAGACAGGAGGGGGAGGGATGGAGCTAAGAGTTGGAAAGTCGATTGGCAAAAGGCATACAAGGCGGGAGAAGGGAGAGGATCATGGGACGGGAGGCCTAGGGAGAAAGAAAGGGGGAGGGGAGCCCAGTGGATGGGCATGGAGTTATAGTCAGAGAGGAGGGGAGAGGGGAGAGGGGAGGGGGGAGAGGAGGTGGGAGGGGAGGGGAGGGGAATGGATAAATAAATAAGGGGTGGGGCATTAACAGAAATTAGATAAGTCAGTGTTCATGCCATCAGGTTGGAGGCTACCCAGACGCAATGTGGCTAACCCAGTGGAACTGCCTTGGTGTAATTAGAGTAGAATGTAAAGAGGATCAATTGGTGGAAATTTACTATCAACTCTAACAGCATGGCAGATACAATTTATGGTTATAGCCGTCTAATAGTAGAAAAATGTCAGAGATTTCTGTAACAAGGAGGTAACATGGACTAGTTGAATTGCTGTTGGGAGGGTCTGATGGAGTCTTAGTTGCTCATTCAGTTTCCAGTATGCCCGATAATTCCATATTGAAACAGTTCAGCACATTTCTTGTGTAAAGACCAAGAGATAAGCATTCAAGCCTTTCTCCGTAACGAATAGTGCCAGAACAACTGATGTTAAACATAATCTGGATCTGTAATCACAAGCATAAATTCAGAAATATGCAGTTGGCTGCAAACTGGAGTGCAGTTAATAGGGAGGGAGTAGCAAAACAATGAAAGAAAGGGAATGTCCTGGGCCTGTGGTGAAGTTCCCTGCTATGGCATGCAGTTGTGTAGCAATTAGCTCATCCATTGACAAGTGGCAGTGCCATCTCCTGCTCAGCAAGCTCCCTGTGCGACAATCTAACCATGTAGGTTAGAACACATCTATAGATCTTCTGCAGTCTGCCAGGAGGGTTGCTGTCTCCAACTGAAACGACGGAAGTAATCAGCACAAATAATGGAAAGCACCCTATTCTTAGCTTTCTTCTTTACATCAATGGAATTTCTGTTTCATGGCAATTGGGTTCTGGCTGGGGATTTAAGAACAGATTCCCAAGTAGGAGAGTTTCGCCACTTCCACAGCCCAATGTTGCTGGCACACACGCTGACTAATGCTGGCAGTTCTGCACTGTAGCTTAATACCTCAGCCAGAAAGTTACAATATAAATTTGGGAACAATAAATTAATTGTAATGTAGGTGAGTTAAACGTGTTGCATTTTGGTAGGAAGAACGAAGGAGGCCACATTCTCCTTGGAAAATGAAGATGTAAATGTGTAGAGCAGCATAACATGGGAGTCAAGGGATATGGGGAGAAGGCAGGAAAAGGGTACTGATTGTGGATGATCAGCCATGATCACAGTGAATGGTGCTGCTGGCTTGAAGGGCCGAATGGCCTACTCCTGCACCTATTGTCTACGACACATAAGGCATTACAAAAACAAACAAATAGGTAATGTTGCAGCTATATAGGACCCTGGTCAGACCCTAATTGGAGTACTGTGCTCAGTTCTGGTTGCCTCACTACAGGAAGGACGTGGAAACCATAGAAAGGATGCAGAGGAGATTTACAAGGATGTTGCCTGGATTGGGGGGGGGGCATGCCTTATGAGAATAGGTTGAGTGAACTTGGTCTTTTCTCCTTGGAGCAATGGAGGATGAGAGGTGACCTTGTACAAGATAATGAGAGGCATTGATTGTGTGGATAGACAGAAGCTTTTTCCCAGGGCTGAAATGGCTAGCACAAGAGGGCACAGTTTTAAGGTGCTTGGAAGTAGGTACAGAGGAGATGTCAGGGGTAAGTTTTTTTTACAAAGAGAGTGGTCAGTGCATGGAATGGGCTGCTGGCGGCGGATACGATAAGATCTTTTAAGAGACTCCTAGATGGATACATGGAGCTTAGAAAAATAGAGGGCTATGGGTAAGCCTAGGTAGTTCTAAGGTAAGGACATGTTCGGCACAGCTTTGTGGGCCGCAAGGCCTATATTGTGCTGTAGGTTTTTTATGTTTCTAAAAACTTGGGTTTCTTTTCTGGAATTATAGACCTGGAAGCCAAAGCAGATGATACTGAGATTGGGGGTGTAGTGGACACCAAGGAAGGCTATTAAAGCTTACAGCGGCATCTGAACCGGTTGGGAAAAATGGCAGATGGAATTTAATGTGAGGTGTTACACTTTGGGAAGACCAACTTGCACAGTGAGCGGTAGGGCACTGAGGTGTGTGGTAGAATAAAGGGATCTGGGAATACCGGTCCATAAATCATTGAAAGTGGCATCACAGGTAGGGTTGTAAAGAGAATTCAGGCACATTGGCCTTCATAAAACAGAGTATTGAGTACAGGACTTAGGATGTTACATCGAATGTTGTACAAGATATTGGTGAGGCCTAATTTGGAGTACTGTGTGCAGTTCTGATCACCTATCTACAGGAAATATATCAACAAGATTGAAAGAGTACAGAGAAAATTTATAAGGATGTTGCAGGGACTTGACAGCCTGAGTTGTAGGGAAAAATTGAAAAGGTTGGGACTTTATTCCCTGGAGTAAGGGAGAATTAGGTGAGATAGAGGTATACAAATTGAGGGGTATAGATAAGGTGAATGCAAGCAGGGTTTTCCCACTAATGTTGGGCTAGACTAGAACACAACCACAAGAACACACAAACTCCTCAGCACTGGATTTCAGGATTGAACCTGGGTCGCTGAATTGTTGCATGTTGTGCTGCAGCACAGAAAACATCTTAAAGATTAATACATTAACTTCGAAGACCAGAATTAAAGGCTATTAACAAATTTGTATATTGGAAACACATTACCAATAGAGGTTGTAGGCTGTTTGTGTGACAAAAGGGGAATCTTACACCAGAGTGAATGAGTGCATCTCTTGCCTTCAGGGGTTCTGTCATAGGCACAATGTGCAGGAATGAGGACATCCTTTACCTTCAGTGACAGAATCACTGAAGGCAAAGAATGTTCTTGTTCTTCTCACACATTGCCTAATATTCTTCACACGTTGGTCATGACTAGACTGAACTCCTGCCTCAGCAAGGATCTGGACCCATTGCAATTTGCCTATTGCTACAATAGGTCAACGGCAGATGCAATCTCAATGGCTCTCCACACAGCTTTAGACCACCTGGACAACACAAACACTTACGTCAGGATGCTATTTGTCGACTATAGCTCAGCATTTAATATCGTCATTCCTACAATCCTGATTGAGAAGTTGCAGAACTTGGGCATCTGTAGCTCCCTTTGCAATTGGATCCTCGAATTCCTAACTGGAAGACCACAATCTGTGCGGATTGGTGATAACATCTCTTCCTCGCTGACGATCAACACTGGCGCACTTCAGGGGTGTGTGCTTGGCCCACTGCTCTACTCTCTATATATCCATGACTGTGTGGCTAGGCAGAGCTCAAACACCATCTATAAATTTGCTGATGATGCAACCATTGTTGGTAGAATCTCAGGTGGTGACAAGAGGGCGTACAGGAGTGAGATATGCCAACTAGTGGAGTGGTGCCACAGCAACAACCTGGCACTCAACGTCAGTAAGACAAAAGAACTGATTGTGGACTTCAGGAAGGGTAAGATGAAGGAACACATACCAATCTTCAGAGGGATCAGAAGTGAAGAGAGTGTGCAGCTTCAAGTTCCTGAGTGTCAAGATCTCTGAGGATCTAACCTGGTCCCAACATATCAGTGTAGTTATAAAGAAGGCAAGACAGCGGATATACTTTATTAGGAGTTTGAAGAGATTTGGCATGTCAACAAATACACTCAAAAACTTCTATAGTTGTACCATGGAGAGCATTCTGACAGGCTGCATCACTGTCTGGTATGGAGGGGCTACTGCACAGGACTGAAAGAAGCTGCAGAAGGTTGTAAATCTAGTCAGCTCCATCTTGGGCACTAGCCTACAAAGTACCCAGGACATCTTTAGGGAGCGGTGTCTCAGAAAGGCAGCGTCCATTATTAAGGACCCCCAGCACCCAGGGCATGCCCTTTTCTCACTGTTACCATCAAGTAGAAGGTACAGAAGCCTGAAGGCACACACTCAGCAATTCAGGAATAACTTCTTCCCCTCTGCCATCTGATTCCTAAATGGACATTGAAGCTTTAGACACTACCTCACTTTAAAAAAAAATACAGTATTTCTGGTTTTGTATGCTTTTTAAAATCTATTCAATATGTGTAATTGATTTACTTGTTTATTTATTATTATTGTTGTTTTTTCTCTGCATTGAACTACTGCTGCTAAGTTAACAAATTTCACATCACATGCCGGAGATAATAAACCTGATTCTGATATCCTGCACAATCCTTTTGCTCATGATTTCTCCTGAGCTCCAGGACTCCCAGTTGCAGTGATTTAGGAGCAAGAGGAGCTCCTTTTTTTGACAGAATTTCAAAAATTAGCAAGAAAACTGGGGCATTTCTTCTTTATCATCTGTGTATTCTTCTTCCTTCTTCTCCCTCCAGCACACTGTAGCTGGAATAGCCTCATGTTCGACTCGTGTTTACTTTTCTTCAAGTGACAGTTATCAATTTAGCAATGATGGCAGAATCAGAACTCATTTAAGAACTCATTAAGGTATATTTAAGAATACCAGTGGAAACTTGACTATCATTATGACGTGTGTGTCTGTCTTACCCCAGTCTCCATGAAGAGAGAAGGGAAGATAAAAAGATGCTTATCAGCTACCTACAGGAATATATCATTTAAGGCTGTAAGAGTACAGAGAAAATGTACAAGAATTTCCCTGCAACTCAGGACTTGAGAACCTGAATTACAGGGTAAGATTGAATAGGTTAGAAATTCATTCCCTGGAGCATGGGAGAATTAACTGAGATAGAGGTATAGATAAGGTAAATACAAGCAGGCGTTTCCCACTGAGGTTGGGTGAGACTGGAACTAGAGGTCATAGGTTAAAGTTGAAAAGTCAAATATTTAAGGGGAACCTGAGGGGGAAACATCTTCACTCAGAGGTTGATGAGAATGTGGAACGAGCTACCAGCAGAAACACAGAAAACCTACAGCACAATACAAGCCCTTCAGCCCACAATGCTGTGCCGAACGTGTACTTATATGAAGTGGTGGATGTAGATTCAATTTCAACACGAGAGAATTTTAGGTAAGTACATGGATGGGAGGGCTATGGTCCAGGTGCAGGTCGATAGGACTAGGCAGAATAATAGTTTAGTATAGACTAGATGGGCTGAAGGGTCTGTTTCAGTGCTATAGTGTTCTATGACTCAAACTTTCCAAGTATGTGACTGCATTTATTCATAACGAACTCACCTGTGCTGATGTGTGCACATTCATCTCCATACTGTGCACTGCTTTTGCCTTTTTGACCAGTGATTCGTGTATTTTCACTACTTTCAGATTTGATTTACCTTCAGGATTTCTTTAATCCTCAGAAATGAACTTGTATTAATGACCCTGTACTCATTTCTTTTTTACGGTGTTGTTTCTTCCACTTCTGAGTAACATTAGTAATCACAATGCCCTTCAGTACCTTTGTGTACATCTGATTGCGTGCTGCTTCTTTCATTGTGTGACTCAGTTTACGCAAAACACTTCAGCCATTGCCCTCAAGCTCACCATTTTATTTGAACAATTGCTCTCCCAGGTATTTATGATCATTTTGCTTTTACCTTTACTGCATCTCCTCTCCGACTCTCGCCTCATGATTTGGCTGAACTGAGCTCTGCCACCTCACTTGGGGAATGTGGTACCACAGCTGAGATGGAAGTTTACTAGAGGATGTACCATTTCAGCATCCTTGTAAAACCTTTCTGGGGTCTCTTCCATGATTCTCACTCATCTCTCATGCGAAGCTAGGTGGCTCAGAGAAATAGACATATGCTTAAATACCATTTTGCTTCATGAAATGCTCAAATAAAAATAAATCGAACTGTTCATAGTCTAACACTAGCTTTTCCAGCAAGCCATGATGCAATAGTTATCAGCTCTTCAATCTTGTACTCAGTGATGCAGGGTAGGGCCCATCCTGAATGGTCATCTCTGAGTATTTTTGCAAGTTATTCATTCCCTTTTCACAGCAATCAACATATCCCCTGTTAGGTATCACTCTGGAGTTATGACATTATGTATATTGTAATCATGGATTAACTAAAAGAACCAGTCTTCAAGAAATCAAACATGTACACAATTTAATGGGACATTCTGATATTGTCCCATTGAAACTACGTAGTGGAAGACAATAGAAGAATGTTCCTGCTATTATCACTGTTAAAGGTGTATTCCTGCCACTTTGTGCAGTGCAGAATAGCCATTGTCACTTAACCTTCTGCCTATTGTATATTCACGGAGCCATCCCTCAACACTGTGGCACAATAACGTCGTGGTTAGCAGAACACTTCACAGTATCAGCGACCCAGGTTCATTTCCCACCACTGTCTGTAAGGAGTATGTGACCGTGTGGATTTCCTCCAGATGCTAGTTTCCTTTCACAGTCCAAAGTCATATTAGTTGGTAGGTTAATTGTTCATTGTACATTGTCCTATGATTAGGGTAGAGTTAGACTGGGGGTTGCCGGGTGGTGTAGCTCTAAGGACCAGAAGGGCTTACTCCACACTGTATCTCAAGAAATTAATAGATAATAAAAAGGGTATATTTTGGGTATTTGACTTTAAGAACAGGCATTGGTTTTAAATATTCAAAGAGATTTGCTAGTTGGAATGTGGCATCATATGTAATTCTGTAAATTTACCTGACTATATTCAAAATCTTAAATTTAAGTACGTGATTACAGCAATCAAAACTGCAGTTAATTGTTTATTGTTAACTTTGTGTTAAAGTATAAAACATCATGTCATTAGAGTGAGATCTTTCCTGAAAGTTTGCTATGTGAATAAGGATTTTTATACTTCCCAGTTACAGCTTCTGTGTGACTCAGTTTTTGTTCAGTCACAATATCCTTTTTGGAAAAGTCTGGTTGTCTATTACCCATTCTGTAAAGCTGTCTTCACTGAACTGACTGCAATCCTTGCAAATCCTGGTATATTTCTCAATACCTCTGGCCTGACCTGGTTAATATGCAAAATATCTGGTGTATTACTTTCAAGCTCAGAACACCGGAATGTTGAGTGAAGCTCCTCTGGAATTGGTAACAAGGAAGGTCGATGAGTGTAGTGTTTTTAATTAATCTACATGCATTTTTCAGATGGGCTTTTCACGAGTACTCTCACAGCAGATTGGTTAAAATTAGTGTAAGACCGTAAAGTGCAGGACAGATTGGCAACTGGATCCAAAATTGGATGCAGATGGTAATTGCTGTTGGGTGTTTTTGTTACTAAGGCCGAAGGCCATTACTAGTTAGGTTCCACAGGGCTTAGCAGTTAGTCCCTTGTTTTTCATAATGTATGCTGGCTGCGAGGCTGAGTGAAGAGCAAAGCTTTAGGCAGCAGGAAGTGGCCGACTGAGTAGGGAGGAAAATTGGCAAATGGAGTTTAACCCATTGAAGTAGTGTATTTGGGGAAGAGTAAGGGGGGGCATGTGGGATAGCAGGGCTTTAGTGTACATGTCCACTGGATTTTAAAGGTTGTAAGACAGTACAATAAGGTCATTGAAAAGGCATAGGGGATGCTTTCCTTTATTTCCCGAAGCAGCAAAATTATACTAAAAAATGTACACTGATTAGGCTGCAAATTTAAGTGCTGTGCAGATCTCCAATCCATGCTCTGAATTCTCATGTGGGAAGTGATCTCATTTTATCTCGTTTCACTGTTCAATGTGCAACCATAGTGGGACAACAGACTGGTCCATTTTGGCATGTCTGACATCGATGCCGTCAATGTTACTCACTTTGCACCTAGAGTTTTCATTAGAGATTTATGGTTGATGGCCAAAGCAAAACATTTTCTGAGTAAGAATTAATGAAACCTTTTCATTCAAAGGTAATTCCCAATGCTGATCTCAAATTCAAAACATTTCCTTCTGCTCTTAGTCAATGTCAGTGATGAAAAGACAACTGTTTTTCTTCAACATCATCCATTATATCATTGAATTACTGTTCATTCTCCTTAATTTACAGCATTCCGTTTTATTGAACATGCTGCATTATTATAAACTAAAAAAAATCATCTCCAGATTTTATTTTTACACAAGTCTTTTGCCCTAATTTAAGTTGTAATCTCTTCTCACTGATCTGTGGTGCCAAGACTTTAGCAGGATCTGGCTGACACAGTATTACACTGACTGGACACTGGGCACGAATGTAAACCCTACATCAGGGACCAGTGTGAATAGTGAATCGTGCATTGAACTCTCTAGTGTGAACAATATGCAGGTAATGCTTCCAAATCACCAAGAACCCCGCTTTGGACATCCATTGTAAACCCAATATTAGCAACCACAGCAGATACTGCAGCCGGCGCCGATGCAGATTGAAAATTGGCCATCATTGTGAACCGTACACTGTGTGCCATTGCAAACTGCACACAGGCAACCATACTAAATCCCTGGGTACCAGTGTGAATACTACACTAGCAACCACTGTATATTCTACACTGTTCATGTCTATGACCCATACACATCACTGTCCTGTAAGCCAGCAACACCGTACTGTATACTGGGATCATTTTAAAAGCTAGCCTAGAATTACTATGAACAGGTATTGCAATAAATACGAATTGCTGGAACTGTAGTCTGGCACCACAATGAACATTGAACTGGCCACTAGCACAGTAAACCATACACTTGTACCACTGAACCCTAACAGCGTAGAAACTGTAACTAATTATGGAGATGCAATCAGTGATAGAAAGTCACTAACAGCACCCCCTGATGGTATATGATTCAACCTCCTCCAATTAGTAATATTCTGCAGTTTAAGCAAGCCACATGCCATGCAAGTACCATGCTAAAGGCCTTCTTCAAATGGCCTCACCACAGTCACAAACCCTGATTGTGTATGATCAGTGTTATGCTCTGCCACTGCTATGCAACCATCAAGAGCTGATACTGTGAACTCTTAGACAAGGCAGGATAATGGTGCTGACTCACAACTCCAGAGACCCAGGTTCGGTCCCAACCTCCACCACTGTGTGTGGACTTTGCATGTTCTCCCTGTGACCACACGGGTTACCTTCCATTTTCCAATGATGCAGGTTCATAGGTCAATCGGCCATTGTAAATTGGTATGCAGGTGAGTGGTTAGCTGGGGGGGGGGGAAGAGTTGGTGTGGGTTGAATCTCTGTGAGAATGAGTTAATTTGGCCCATCGTGTCTTTGCTCACTCTTTGAAAGGGGTTGTTCACCACCTTGCTCTTTCCCTATTGCCCAATAATTTATTTTTCCTACAATCAATCTGGCAACTGCATTTTGGAAGGAACACTATTCTTTGTTCCCACTTCAGACAACATTAGGAAAAGATTCCAATTTATGAGACTACAGAGCCTGGATAATAGAGACTTTCTGTTGTGACGGGGTCCTGAATTACCCCTATGAACTGTGCTTTTGAAAAGAGAGTGTTATTTAACACCTACATGCTGTTTTGAAAAGAGAGAGAGAGAGACAAAGACTAACTTTTGGACTGTCACTTTAAGGCACGAGGAACTTTTGGATTTCTGCTGAGTTGGGAGAGAGAGAGCATCGAGCAGCTTGCAAGTCGCTATGGTAACAGAGGGCGGCATTATTTGATGGACAATTGATGTTATGATTTTTCGGCAATGAGTTTATACTTCCAAGGACATTTGCCTGCTTGTACATTTCTTACACAGTCAAAGGAAAGAGGAGTTATTTGAATGACAGTTGGTACTCAGTACAGTGAGATAAATGGGAGGTCAGATGATATAGACCTCAGGTACATGTTTTGGACACTGAATGAGCTTTGTTGTGCCCAAGGAAAAAGTGGGTTTTTTGGAGGATCAATCAGTGGCTCTTGCAGTGAGAAAAGGGAGTGACCGGTGGGGAGTTGTCCATGTGTCCAGCCTTTGCCTGGGTTGATAGCTCCACCACAGAAAAATGGTCCCCTTTGTTGTGGTCACAGTTGGTGACTTATAAAGGATTTCGGAGGACAACGAGAAGATCGACGGGGTCAGCTCAACTGAAGACTCAAATCTATCACTACTCAACTCAACATCACGAACTGAACTTTACTCATTGTCGTAAGACTACCTTTTTACCCCTAGACTTGAAGAAGCTTAGTTTTTCATATATATTTCCACACTTATATACTTACTTATATCATTGCTAACCTGTTTGATTTATCTACATTTATATTACTGTATTGCGTAATTACTAATAAATATTATTAGTTAATAGCAATACCGGACTCCAAAGTGTTTTCCATCTGTGCTGGATCTTTAACCCGTCACGGGGTACGTGACACTGTCAATCTGCACACAGAGCCCATGCGTGTTGGCTGGATAAGGAATTAAAAAAAACACAGGCAAATAAAAAGCAGAGGAAAATGTTTTTTAAAATATATAAATTTGTATCATACCAAGTGTTAATAAATAACTTTAATTCCACCTTCACACGTTGCGAACGATAATTATTATCCAAGTGAGTGCAAATGATACCAAAGCACATCACAGTACGTAGCCTGTCACAGAACATCAGTGGCATATTTACAGTAAATTCAACATTGTAATCCCTGCAAACTGGAGTCTTACAGAGGGAGACTGCATGTAAAAAGTACACAACAGGGAAAATATGATGATCCATTCCTGTTTGTGCACATCTGAATGTAACATTTACTGTTTGCTGACAGTCTGCCAGTACAAAGGAAGATTTACTATCTAGATCTCTGTGGGGTTGAGATGGCTTGCCGGGTGGGGGGGGGGGGGCGGTGGAGGAGAGAGTGGGAGTGGGGATAGGGGAAGAGCGAAAAGGATGGGGAGAGAGGGAGGAGTGAGGGGAGACATAGGGGGAGGGGAGAGAGGAGAGAGAGAGAGAGGGGGAGGGGAGAGAGGAGAGAGGGGGGAGGGGAGAGAGGAAAGGGGGAGGAAAGGGTGAAGAAAGGGGGAAGGGGAGGGGGAAGGGGGAGGGGGAAAGGGGGAAAGGGGAAAAGGGGAAAGGGGAAAGGGGAAAAGGGGAAAGGGGAAGGGGGAAGGGGGAAGGGGGAAGGGGGAGGGGGGGAAGGGGGAAGGGGGAAGGGGGAAGGGGGAAGGGGGAAGGGGGAAGGGGAAGGGGAAGGGGGAAGGGGAAGGGGGAAGGGGGAAGGGGGGGGAAGGGGGAAGGGGGAAGGGGGAAGGGGGAAGGGGGAAGGGGGAAGGGGGAAGGGGGAAGGGGGAAGGGGGAAGGGGGAAGGGGGAAGGGGGAAGGGGGAAGGGGGAAGGGGGAAGGGGGAAGGGGGAAGGGGGAAGGGGAAGGGGAAGGGGGAAGGGGAAGGGGGAAGGGGGAAGGGGGAAGGGGGAAGGGGGAAGGGGGAAGGGGGAAGGGGGAAGGGGGAAGGGGGAAGGGGGAAGGGGGAAGGGGGAAGGGGGAAGGGGGAAGGGGAAGGGGGAAGGGGGAAGGGGGAAGGGGGAAGGGGGAAGGGGGAAGGGGAAGGGGGGAAGGGGGGAAGGGGGAGGAAAGGGGGGAAGGGGGAGGAAAGGGGGGAGGAGAAAACAGTGCAGAATGGAATGGGTTAAAGAGAGGATACTGTGGATTTGTGAGAGCTAGAGACTGCAGTGCAATGAGATGACAGAGACTATATTTAGGAAGAGGAGATGAATGAGACTGAGGGTGTTTAAAACATGGGATTGAAGAAAAACGGGGAGAGTACTGAGTGAGGTTGAGTGGTTTCACATTGTACATAGAGTATGGCATTGAGAAGAGGGAGACAGAGGTAGTGACAGAGACAGATAGATGGGAGGGGCAGAGGTCAGGGGCAGTCTCTAGGTGACCCCAGTACAGTGAGCATGCCTGCAGGGTAACAACAGGTTCAATGATCACAGATCCATTGACTTGTGTCTATGAACAACACCCTTCGTACTGCAACTAGATGTGAATGATATATCCACAACACTGGCTGTGGGGTTGACGGGTTAGAGTTCCACAGCTGGTTAGACTGGGATCCCCAGACCCTTTGTAGTTCTGACTTACTCAGCAACAGTTGTTGGAGCTCTCCTTACTAAGGACTCCAGTATTTATGCTGGGTAACCGACTGTCACATCCTGTGGGGAATTCTGTCCCGATGGAGTTTGATAGGGATTGGAAAGCTGAGGCAAAGAAAGGAAGAGTTACATTCTTTAAAAAAATTGTGCAATTTAAAAAATTATTTTGAAGTGTTAAAAGAGGAGTGGCACAATGGTGCATCCACTAGAGCCACTGCCCCGTAGCTCCAGAGACCTGGGTTCAATCTTGACTTTGGATGCTGTCTGTGTGGAGTTTGCATGCTCTCCCCACGCGAGTTTCTTCCAGGTACTCCAGTTTCCTCTCACAACCGAAAGACATGCAGGGTGGTAGGTTTATCGGCCATTGGAAATCACCCCAGCGTGTGGGTGAGTGGTAGAATCTAGGGGGAGTTGATGGGGATGTGGGGAGAATTAAGAGTGGGATTAATTGAACTGGATAGCTAGACCCTTACTCAATGGGCTGAAGGGCTTGTTTCTGTGCTGTACAACTCTCTAACTGCACGAGCAAGCCTGAGGCAGCAAATTAATCTCAGTGAGGGCACCGCGCAGAAAACTGAATCAACTGAATGTATTTTAAGTGTATGAAGCACCCTGTACAATCACATTTTATCACGTTCCCATTGGGAACTGATCTGATTCACAGACCGATCAGGCCTATAAATGCTCTCGCAGAGAGGCTACCAGTAGGTGGGGGCTCCTATCCAGTTCCTGGATTTCTCTTACTCTCCATCTGATTTAGACTCCAGTTTGAGTGCAGCCACAAAGTCACAGACACAGTTTTCAAACCTGACCTTCATAATTACATTCCTCAGCATTCCACAGGATTTCATTCTTAAATATATTTGCACACCTCTGTGTACTATTACACGCACACTCATCTGTACATAATACTGTGTTAAACCACAGGTTCAACACTGCTGTAACCCTGACCGCATTGTAAGATTGCTGAAATACAATGAAATAAACACACTCTCACCCAGACACACACACACATACACGCACGCACGCACGCAGATGCAGAAACCATGCACACAGTGTTCAGTTCTATTTGCAACTCTTTAGGTAATAAAGCAATCCATGTCCACATGCAGCAAGACCTGGACTATATTCAGGCACAGGCTGGTAAGTGCCGAGTACACTTTCACCTCACGTGCCAGATAATGATTACCTTTAACAAGTGAGGCCCTCCTCTTTACACCTTGTTGCATTACCATTGTCCAATCATCCACTGTCAACACCCTGGGCATCTCCAATCACCAGAAATGTAATCGGACCGCATACGTGAATATTGTGTCTCTGAGAGGCTGTGTATCCTGCTGGGAATGGTTCATTTCCTGACTCCCAAAGCCGTCTTCTCCATCTGTTAGGCACATCAGGAGTGGGATGGAATACCTTCCATCTGCTGGATGAGTGCATTTCCAAGTCGGCAACGTTCAGGATGAAACTCGTCCACCACCCTAAACATTCACTCCCTCTACCACCAATGCAATAAAGTCCAATTGCCTGTAAGTTTAAATTACTGGCTGTCCTCCACTAATTCAGGAGATGTTGAGACAAGTGCTATCAACTAAATGTACAGCAGTTCCTTACCAAGGCTTCTGTAACAGAACTTCTCACTCCTAACTGCAGAAAGGGCAGCAGAGGCATGGAAATACCATCAGCCCAGTGATGTTTCATGTCCTACAGTGGAGGAAAACTAATAGAATTGCTGAGAGGGTTGGAGCAGACACTGTGTCACTCTGCAGGTCCCCTCCAGACTTGGAGTGGTATTGCCACCATAATTCCCTCCTAATAGCACCATGGGAGTTCCTTAAACGGGAAGCAGATTCACTACACCACCTTCAGCGCAACTAGGGATGGGCAGTGACTGGTTTGTAGGAGTGATACCATAAAGCTGGAATAGTGGGCAGGAGTATGTGGCTGGTGGGTTTGCACTCAGGATCATGGTGGGAGGAATGCAGAACAGCTGGAAAAGGCTGCAGAGGGAAAGGTAATGGGTGGAGGGCAGTGGTATGTCAGAAGGGAGAAAAGTAGGACGTAGGGACAGGGTCCACTGCTTGGAGCTGAAAGGAGTGTTGCCAGGTGACTGGAGTGCGTTGGGGAAGGAAGTGTGCCTGTTTAAGGGTTGGGAGTCGCATGGGGTACAGTAACTGCCCAAAGAGGGAGATACTCCCTGACATGTAAACATTCCCCTATCCAGGTAGAGGCTGCCAAAGGACTGAAAGTCTGTCAAAGTGGTCTCATTTTTGATAAAGGGAGCAGGGTCAACAGCCAGTTACTACAGGTTAGTCAGCCTAAGACCAGTACGGAGAAATCACTTGTCAGCAGCTTTGGGCCCTTTATCTATGAAAGGATGTGCTGACATTGGACAGGGTCAGAGGAGGTTCTTGAGAATGATTCTGGGAATGAAAGGGTTACCATGAGGACTGATTGATGGCTCTGTGCCTGTCATTCCCAGAATTCAGAAGAATTGGGGGGGGGGTGGAAATCTTACAGAAACCTACTGAATGTTGTAAGGCCTCGGTAGGGTGGATGTGGAGAGGATATTTTCTACGGTGCTAGAGGGCAGAGCCTCAGAATAGAGGGACGTCCATTTGGAATGGAGATGAGGAGAAATTTCTCCAGCCAGAGAGTGGTGAATCTGTGGAACTGATTGCCACAGGCCACTGTGGAGGCCAGATCATTAGGTATATTAAAGGCAGAGGCTGATAGATTCTTGATTAGTCAGGGCATGAAGGGTTACGGAGAGAAGGCAGGGGATTGTGGCTGAGAGGAAAATGGATCAGTCATAATGAAATGGCAGAGCAGACATGATGGGCCAAACAGCCTGATTCTGCTCCTACATCTTATGGTCTATGGAAATATTCAGGGAAGATTTAGTCAAGGATAATCAACATGAAATTGTCAGCCAAGGTTGGATACGGACAAATTAGACTTTTTTGTGGAGGTATCAAGGAGTGGATCTATAGTAGCATAAGACTTCTGACAAGATCAATTCCATGGCAAGAAACTAAAAGCCCATGGGATTTAAGTGAGAGTGCCAATTGTCTCTCCTGTGCGGGAAAAAGCGAAGGGTATTGATAGGATGGATGGATGTTTACAGAGGGGTTTCAAAAGGGCTTGATGCTGGTGTTTCACAGTGCACATC
Source organism: Mobula hypostoma (assembly GCF_963921235.1). NCBI lineage: Eukaryota > Metazoa > Chordata > Chondrichthyes > Myliobatiformes > Myliobatidae > Mobula > Mobula hypostoma. The sequence goes on along the minus strand of NC_086105.1, from coordinate 55,122,325 downwards.
ATCGATAGGGAGTTAACTCTGGGAGTTATGACAAATAGATTGCAGATAATGTAAGAATTTGTGGCTAACAGTGGCCAGACAGATAATGTAACTTGCAGAAGAGCAACATCGTGCATGTGGGGAGGGCAGACACTAAAAATTGGCAGGATACTGGGAAATGTAGACCAGCAGAGGCTTTGGAGTGCATATTCCACAGGATCAGAATGTCCCAGCGTAGGTAGATAATGGTTTTTAGGACATTAGGGATACTTGCTTTTATTAGTCGAATCAGAGAATATAAGAGCAGAGGAAGCTCCAGTGGGTGATGCTTCCAATAGTGGGAGAGTCAAGCAGAGCCCGAGGACATCCTTTTAGAAGAGATGAGGAGGAATTTCTTTAGCCGGATGTGGAATTCATTACCCCAGATAGCTGTGGAGCCAAGTCCACTGGGTATACTTAAAGTGGAGGTTGATAGGTTCTTGATTAGAAAGGGCATCAAAGGTTACCGGGAGAAGGCAGGAGAATGGATTGAGAGGAATAATAAATCAGCCATGTTCAAATGGTGAGCAGACTTGGTGGGTTTTACAGTCTTATGGAGAGATCATGTGAGAAACGTATAAAATGCTAGCTAAGCCACAGTTAAAGTACTGTGTGCAGTTCTGGTCACATTAGAGAAAGGTAGCTTTTAAATTTATTTCCACACTGCTGAAGGGAGTGTCCAAATACAATATGTGATGGTGATGTGGCAATGGATTAGGATGGGTGCTGGCACACACATATGCATGCGAAGGAATAGCAGCCAGCCACGTCACTGGCGTGTGTGAAATGATGGGTATCTTTATTTTGGAGATATGGGACAGGAACAGGCCTTTCTCTCCTGTCATAAGATAGGATAGATGTTACCAGACTCTTCAACGAATCTCTCACACACTGAAACTCCCAGCCTACCTCGTTGTAGCCCTTGCACTTCAATGTCTAACTGCACTACACATTATCTGGAACTGTAACATTATATTCTGCCTTGAAGTACTAATGAAGGGAATGGTCTGTCTGGTAACGCGCAAAACAAAAGCTTTTCACCGTATATCAGTACACGTGACAATAATAAACCAAAACCAACTGGCTACGCTGCCACTTTGTTCCACCCCATCCACCTACACTGATCTAGACCGATCCAGGTGAACCTCTATTCCCCTCTCCCTGAAATGCCTATCCGGCCTCCTCTTAAATATCACTGTACCATTTCCTTCTAACACCCCCACGGTAGACAACTCCACATTTTTGAGTACTGTTGGGATTTTTAATGACTCCCCTACTAGAATGGGCTATTATGTGTTTGTTCAACTGAGATATGTGAGAGATAATGAGGAGCTTTAGGGGATGCAATGTCCAAGTGAACCGATGACAAGGTAGAGCATGTAAGTGAAAAGGTAGGAAAAAGAAATGAGCTGCTGAGTGTTTTTTAATGGTGGGAAGTCACTGGACTCCTTTAAGTGCATCACCATCTCATTCTGTTCATGCCGTGGCATTTGAATGGTTTCTGCTGTATCATGCAGAGCCCAGCTTTCCCAAAGAAAAGGTAACTGGTGCCTACAGCAACAGATGGAGGTGGGGTCACTCTGCGCTAAGCACTCTGAGCTCCAAGATCAGTGGCAGGAAGCTACAAAAGACCCTGATGATACCTCTGGTTGGACTTGGTGTCACAGGGCAGTGGCACCACTGGTCTGGAGAACTGGACAGTGAAAAGATGGAAAGCATGCCTCCATCTCAAGGTGCGGGGTATCTATTACTGCCTTGCATAAGAGAAGGATCTGCAGAACGAGCAGGGTCTATACTTACTATAGGGTTCACGTCCTGTGCTTGCCAGTTCTACAGTTCCATCAAAAGTAATTAAGTTCTTATGAATCTGTTGAAATGAGCTAGTGGCCCCATAACTCGTGCAAACCGGTTGTGTCTCCTGCCCTCTGAGCACCTCTCCACTATTGTCCAGAGTATTCGAGAGCTGGCCAGTATCTGATCGGGATCGGCTGAAGCTGCTCTCAGTTCAGGTGGGGACGTGTATGTGTGTGTGGCTGACACATTGGCATGCAGCACAACCACTATTCTGCAGTGTCCACCACAGTGGGAATCTGCTCCACCAGCCACCCACAGGACAACCTCTTGCCACCCCTTCTGACCACTGTTGATGCTGTGCCCGGGCTTTCTGCGTCTGCAGCTGCAGGTGGGCCATCTATGACCAGTTCAAGTTGTAGCTCTTGCTCAGCATGACAGCCTCCAAGTCCTTGTCTTCCTCCTTCTCGCGGAGCCGCTGTTCTTCAAGCAGCGCCACCAGTGCGTCTCGCTGCTCCACCACCTCCAGCATCTCGTTCAGGATCCGCCTCTCCTCCAACAACTCCTCGCTGTTCTTCAGATTGTCTGCCAAACACAATGGAGAATCATCAGGCACAGAGCAGCTCACTGTCCCAGCCACACCAGGGCATGGACTGTGATAAGCCACAAAACGGGACGGGTGCCAATACCCAGGACAGAGATCTTCTGAGAAGAAAAAAGGGAGAACACCACATACCCAGATAATCTGGGAACATGGATCCAGATACCCAGAGCAAGAGGATGGGAATGATCTAGGAACAGGGACAGAGTTACCCCCAAAATAAGGAACTGAAAGATGGAATACTCTGGGAAAAGGGACCTCGATACCCCAGAGCAAAGGATAGGGATTATACTCCCAACAAGACAGACATAGAAATTCCTAGAACACAGAGTGTTGAGGAGGATACTGTAGGAACATGGATCTAGATTCCTTCAGAACAAGGGACTCAGGGAAGAATACTTGGACTAAGGAGGGATACTTTGGGACCTCGATACTACAAGACAAGTGGGTGAGAGGGAAATACCATGAGAACAGGGACAACCAGAATGTGGTGGATACTGTGGGAACACGCTCCCAGATATATCTAGAATAAGCAGCGTGAAGGATTGTGAATACTATGGGAATGTGATCATGTATATTCCTAGAAGAAGGTGTTACAATATTCTGGGAAAATTAAACTAGATATTCCTAGAAAAAGGAATGGCAGAATACCTAGAGATCAAGGATCGAGATAATTTTAAAACAGGGGAGTGGGGCATTATTTTGGAACCAAGATTAGATGCAAAGGGAAGAGAGAAGAAAATACTCTGGGAATAGGGGTGAAGTCATACCATGGGCAATATCCAATGAATTAATGGAACTAGCAGTGATCATATGCTGGGACTGTAGTGAGAGGTTGGGGAGAGGCGTCCCAGGATCAGGGTGGGGAAGGGCACTGGAAGGGACAGAAGGGATGCAGGTCAGATGGGATTAGGGTCAGGAGGATTGGTATAGGGTGACAGCAGTTCAGAGGAGATGAGGGACAGAGGGAGTGAAGGAGAGGAGGAGAGAGGACAGATGGAGAGAAAGGGGGTGGCGGGGTGGAGGGTGGGAGGGAGAGGAGGCATGGAGAGGATACAGTAAGTGGAAGAAGAATAGTGAATGAGAGATGGGAGAGTGAGTGGGGAACAGGGGAGGGAGAGGGATAAAGATGAAAAAGAAAACAGAGGGAAATAGGAGTGAACAAGGGAGGTGGGTGGAAGCAAGGATGAATTGGGGTGCTGGCAGCCAAACACTGCCCTTTATGTTGTGCCTGCCTTCTTGCCATTGTTCCCTATAATTTTACCAATCCAAATGCTTGACCTCTGAGTAAAAACTCCCAAGCTGGTCCATGGGTGGTTGCACCCAGAAAAAAAGATCAGCATGATCTTATTGAATAGGAGAGAATATGCAAATGGCCAAATGGCTTCCCAAGCTACAATTTCTTATGTTGTTAAGAACCAAGCTGAAGGACTTTTGGACATTTGTTCCAGGTGATTGCCTTCTTCTCAGACAGTCCCTTGATATCAAAGATGAGTAGTTTCTACTCCAGTTCTGGGAGTTTTTTTTCTGACTGTGGGATGAACTCAGCAGGTGGGGCAGGTGGTCTTGTTGTGGGCAAGTACGCTGGAGGTGGTGCTCCCCTTCCACAGTTTGCACTTGGCCTCTGGGAATCTCCTATAGTGTGGAGAACTTGTAATGGGTGTCTGGTGTGACATTATGATCCACCTGCAGACACAAGGACTTTGGATTTTCTGGTTAGTGACCAGCCCTGCTAACTCATCAGGGCCTGTGAGGTCACTTAAACTTTAGAGTAGTCCCTGGCAGGGCATTGTACTATCTATCAGAGTCACCTTAAGGGCAATAGATGCTGGCCTTGCCAATTCTCAAAGTATGAATAAATAAAACCTCAACAACATTCACCCTCATTCTTGGAGAACACATCTCTCTACGTTTCTTCCAGCTTGGTCCCACTATGTTTGAAACCTCCCTTGGCTCAGAGACGACCAGATAACAGTCTTGGCCCTCTGCCAATGGGCCTGCAATTTGCTGCCAGTCCTTTCAGCTCCAAAGAACAGAACACATGAAGGGAAGGAACGGGTGCCACTTACCATCAATGGCCATGCGCTCCCGGAGTTCCTGCTGTAACCTGCTCTGACAATCCTCGAGCTCCAGCTCACGGGCACTGCACAGGAAACAAATACAGTTCATCATCTGGCATCTGGCCCACTGGTCCTCGTTTATTCTGACATTCAACCACACTCAGCTTCATGTGGGGCTACAGGAAACTGAGGGTAGAGCTCCCCATGGCATGGGGCTGAAGCCTTTCCTCCTGTCCTCTTTGCTACTGACAAAAGCTTCTAAACTGTTTTGGATTGCACCTGATAGACCATCTGCTCTGCTACTGGACTCCACATTGGAGATGGGGTGTGGAGGCAGGGGACACTGCACTAGGAGGGGTTGATGTACAAAGGGCTTTCTCCTGCACCATAAATTATTATACACAATTAAATAAAATTATAAAACATTAACTATAATTTCATAAATACTTACACTATTTTCCTGCAGTTCAATTACTTCATTAAAAAAAAATTGTTGAGATTGATTTGAACACTGACAGGTTGCAACAAACTTTTGGAAGAACTCCAAATGGGTCGAGTAGCACCCGTTGGGGCAAAGGAACTGTCGACTTCTAGTGTCAAAGCCTTGCATCAATACTCAGGACATTACGTGCTGTTTGCCCGCTGAGTTCCTCCAGCAGATTGTTTGTTGCTACAGATGCAGTCCTTCGTGTCTCCCTGTTTGCTATGCTGGCTGGGCTCAGTGGGTTATCAGGAGCAGAATGCCTCATTTTAAAGATGTGAGGAGTCTTGACTGTAATTCATGATCATAGCACTCTTAGGGGATTGTGTAGTACTTAAAGAGCAGAAACAGTCCAAATGTACCAACATTAAACTCCTCTCCTGCTTCTCATTCAAGAGGTAAAAGACTAAATTATGGTTCAGGATAAGTGAGAAACAAATATTGCAACTTACAAGATCATCAACTCTGACTCATAGCGTACCAGCCTGTTCTTCTCCTGCACCAATTTAAACCACTCCTGCATCAGGCGAGGGTCATCCTTTTTGCCCATTCCTGTTGGAGAGCACATCAAAGTCAAAGATCCCAACAAACAAGGTGATGCGTGAGGTAGGAGGTAATGTGCCACTCACCAATATGAAGACATCTCTGTCAAACAACCTGTTTGTAACTGCAAACACACTGGAGGAGGCCAATTCAACATGGCACTACCCCTGCACTGCATACTGTGGGATAACACACTGACTTACCCTAGCCCTAGGTCATCGGTCAGTGGCATCATCAAACTGGCAGCAGAGTGTTTGGCAATCAACTCCAAAGTAGTATAAAAATCAGCTTGGTGCACCTGGTTAACTATCAGCACCACCCTCATTTAACTTGATGTGAATGTATAAAATTCTCAAATTTCTCGACTCTTTCAGACTAGAATTCACTTCCAGGTAGGTGTTGTCCTTTATACTGATTGCCTGAATTTCTTGATTGCACTCTAAGCAGTAACTCACTCCCATATCTCTCATCCTGTGTATAAACTTCAAATATTCTTGATTAGATTCGAACCAATAATCTACCCAGTGCATCTGTTCACCTACATTAAACTCCCAAACTTTTGGCTGGACTCTAGGATGCAACTTGTTTTCCAGATATGTGTGTGTGGTTTCAGCATGTCCCATCTCATTACAATCCAGCTGCAACCAAGCTGGGCTCAGAAAGTAGGTCATAAGGTACACGCCTAGGGTTGTATTGGTTCTGGAGGCCAGGATACATACTTGAGGGGGTAGGGGTATTGCTAGGGTAGGTAGGTGGAATCACAGCGTCTAGTTCAGGGAGAAACAGGGATCAGAGTATAAAGTGTGTGTGTGTGTGTGTGTGTGTGTGTGTGTGTGTGTGTGTGTGTGTGTGTGTGTGTGTAGATGAAGGTAAGTGTTTCACTAACTGTGTGGGCCTCACAGAGAATCTCTACGACAGTAAGACCATCTTGTCCTGGTGCACCACAACACCATGCAAGTCCCCTTGCAATGCTCTAAAAAAGCATCGTGCACGGAATCAATGCACCTTGTACACCTGATGTGGAAATTAGCTCGTGGTCAGAGGAGTCACTATGATAGGAAGTGTTGGGCGGAACTTTTGGAGCAATGTAAAACTAATTGAAAGTGGTTATTGTGCATCATTCACTCATGGAAATTATCAAGTCAAAGGCACTGGGCTAAAAAAATATTTTGCAATGGATTTCCGACACTGGTACTTTAGTTATAAATCCACCAAATTTCTCAGTAAAATGGTAGCTGGCAACATGAACTAAACCTGCTCAAATCTCGTGATTTCAGTTTAGAATTTTGCCCAAGAAATCTCTCTTCAACATTCTTCCAAAAATCACTCAGCAAGATTATTCCAAGGCATTCTATATACAAGTCACCAAAATGTTTCAGTAAAAGAGACTCTTTGGCCCACTGAGTGCATGCTTTTTTGTCTCTGTTAATCCTGTTTTCAGTACTCACCCAAAGCCTTTAATGCCATAGCATTTTAAATGCTTATCTAAATGTTACGAGAGTACCTGCCTCCTCTACCCTCATAATCACTGTATGCCAGAATCCAAACATCCTCTGGGTGAAACTTCTCCTTCTCAGATCCCCTACTCTTTTACCTCATACTCATGCCCTCTGGTTACAGACACCCCTGCTAAGAAGATGTTTCTCATGACTTTCACTATCTCTGCCCCTCATGATTTTGTTTATCTCAGTGATCCTCAGCCTTCTCTGCTCCAAAGAAAACAAATGCAGCCTCTCTAGTCTCTTACAGCTGAGGCACTCCATTCAGACAACACCGTGGTGATTCTCCTCTGTTCCCCTCTCCCATGCAATCATGCCCTTCTGACAGTGGAGTGACCAAAATGGTACACAGGACTCCACCTATGGCCTATCCAATATTTTGTATTTCTATATTCTACACCCCAGCTAATGAAGGCAAACATCCCATATACCTTCTTACTCACCTTGTCTACTTGTGAGATTGCCTAAGGGGATACTTAGACGTACACCAAGGTCCCGCTTTTTTTTTATATAAAGAGTTCTGCTATTCATTGTGTTTATCTTAGTGTTTTGGTCCTACCAAAATGCATCATCTCACATTTTTCCGGATAAAATTGTCTCTGTCATTTCTCCGCATATTTTACCACTAAATCAATGTTGTTCTGAAGGGTACCTTCCCCATTATCAATTACACCAACAATATTGTCCCACTACCTACATTCACATCCAGATCATTAATGCACAGAACAAGCAGTAAGGCTTGTAGTACTGGTTCCTGTGGTACACCAATGGTCACACACTTAGTCATAGAAATCTAATTGCATTCCAGCTTGTAACTCACTTCAAGGTGTTAAGTTATTCACTATCTAAACTTCCAAAGCTGGCCTGTAATGTACTTCCAAGTACCTCAATTTAGAGGGGGTACCTGCTTTAAAGAACACAAGGTTTCTGTCCACAAGAGTGATCCTGAGCTTCAAGTTGCCTGTTTCTTTCGTTTGCCATCCCACTTTCATCTTGACCTGTTAGCCACTAGCTTCTTTTAGCTCAACTTCATCTTCCCTCTAGACTAATTTACAGTCCTCAGATCAGCAATGAATTCAACAATTTCAGCTATTCCAGTCTTGCATTTCACATTTACACTATGCAGTCCCTTATTCTTCTCTCCTCTTCTGCTGTTTCAGATTTCTTCCCTCTTCTCCTATCTACACCACCTCCAGACATATCTTCACCTCTCTCAGCAGGCACCACCACTTGTGTTGTTCAGTGTCTTCTGGTTTCTATCCTATCAGGCACCTCTCTATCTTCTAGGCAACAAAACACATTTCATTTCTAACTTGTTCCCAGTTCCAGGAACATTGGTCTTAAACACTGACTGTATTTCTCTGTTCACAGAGACTGCCTGACCTGCAGAGTGTTTCCACTGCCTTATGTTCTTCTACATATCTTAAAAACTCCAGTGACAATCTGCACATAACTCACTTTAGTGCTTCTGTTATTCTATAAATGTGCCCAAACCTGTTTATTTTATTATGGCTTTTACCTATTTATAAAAATCAAACTTAGTCCAGTTTGGTTGTTATTCTATAAATAAGAAGCCAATAGCTGTCATCCAAGCTGAAGTCTATAACTTGCTCCAATTTATTTCGGATTATCTTCAAAATCTCTCAATAAGACAATTCATTTCTCAGATTGTTATTCCACCTTTGATCTCTTGCTTGTACTTCCATCTTGATACCTATTACCTATTCCATAATTAAGCTCTCAGTTAGGTTCTGGACAGTAAACATTAAAAGACATCTATTATTCTTTAAGTACGTTTCTAATAATTTGTGGTTCGATTGTACATTCTAACTCACTCTTCAAGTATTTGTATAGGAACTTACCACATCTCATCTCCAGTCATCTATTGTTCCATAAGTAAACTCTCTGAATTAGATTTTACTTTATATCTCACTCTCAGACAGCTGATATTCCACTATTGACTAGATTTTAGCCCACAACATACTTCAGGGTAACTGCTACTCTATTATAAACTCACAAAGTATTTTGATAAATTTCCAACCCATAAATTACTCCAAGTTTTACACTCTCTACATCAACCTTCAAATCCCACTGAATATGTTGTAACCTGTAGCTCACTACGTGGGTATACATAAATATCCTACATCTGAACTTTGAAAATCTCTCAGTTTGGCTTTGGCATTGAACTTATCGCCAGGTATTTTATATTCCACCTGTAATCTCTTCGATATCTATTGATTAGATTCCAGGCTGTAACTCACCTGGACATCTGTTATTGACTATATAAACTACAAGAAATTCTAACCCGCAAGTCTCTACAAGGTCTGCTATTCTCGATAGTGCATTCTGCTGTCGGGTACGCTGTATCACATTAACAATTTCTGTCACACATTCACTATATTCTGGGACACCCCAGGCAATTCTGAGCACAAGTGTATATCCGCTATCTCAGAGACACTCACATATGAAGACATATTTTCATTCGCAATGCACACGTTCATTCACAGAACCTCAGAAGTGACCAAAACTCTAATACAATCACATTCCTGAGCCTACTCTATCCTGAACGGAGATTAAAAAAAACAAAGCAAGCAATGGTTCTTGGATGTAAATTAGAGACTGACCTTTGAACATTTTCCTTACCCCACTTGCTTATTCCTTCAATAACTTATTAGGCACAGCAATGCTTTAACCTGTAATATCTTTCTGGAGTGGGACCTAAAACGTAACTCAGATAGCCTCAGGGACTCACTGAGCACTGGAAACTGGCGTAATTGCAACAAGCAACTAAAATAAAAAGTCAGTAGATAACCAGGTGAAGTCTTGTTATAGTATTATTGCAGTGGTATATCTATAATCAAAGTTTGTACAAAGGGAAGCTTGAAATGTTGGTTTTATTGCAATAGAACAGAGAAGTCCTTAATCAGCTTGTTTCAACTGAGTCTGATTTTGACTTAATGGTTGGTCTTGTGACACTGGTTCCTTACAATGGCTTGGCTGTATTATCAGTTTGTTAAGAGGAGTTTTACAACATTGTTTTTATTGGAATGCAGTCTCTACATTACTAATTTCATACAATGGTTGATCTGTTATATTGGTTTATTACAGCATGAGGCCTTTACTGTTAATTTGTAATAATGGATCAGCTGTAATATTGGCTGAGTGTAATGTGAGATTTACATTGTTAGCTACACATAACGGTTGCTCTGTAATCTACCCTGATACATATAATGATTAATCTGCAATGCTAATTTATGATAGGAAATCTACAAAATCGGTTTCAATGGCAGGTCTGTAATATTAAATTGAAACTGATTGGTCTGTAATGTTACATTCATACCATGACTGGTTTGTTATAAAGGAAGCCGTTTGTTAGCTTATTACACTGATAAGCTTGTAATGTTAATTTGTTTAACAAAGAATGATACTTTTTGTGAGATTTAACCTAAGATTTCCCCAGACAATTTTTTTGTTATACCAAGACAGTGAAAAATTCCTCTATCAATGTACTGCCCAAAGATATTATTGCTGCTCTTCTGCTTGTGGAAAGCTGTGAGAAGGGGGAGTTGGAGGAGCAGAGTAAAGGTGAGTGGATGGAAAGAGGAGGGAAGATGGGGCCATGTTGGGCCTGACAGATGAGCATAGTATTTCCACATAACGCCTACTGATGGACAGCTTCTAGTTTATTGAGTTGGCCTCAGCTACAAAACATTCTCTAGAGAACAGTAGAAGTCAGGAAATGAAGTATTTCAGACTCTTGTAAAGCATTTAATTAATGTAAAGTTTCACTTGTATTGAATTCAAGGTTAAAAAAAACTGAAAACACTTCCCAATAACTTTGAGTGGTATGGATTTGATTGGCTGGTGTTCCTACTCTTACTGACACACTTGAAACTCACACTCGATTCATTCCCTTCTTGCAAATTCGTATCTAGGTTATAACAGTGACTGACTAACTACCATTCAGTCACACTGGTACCATAGAATACCGCCAATTCAGTTCACTGGTTTATTGGAAGGACCGATGGCAGGGGGAGCTGTGTGGCCTAGGTAATATACATAAAAGTTGCTGGTGAACGCAGCAGGCCAGGCAGCATCTCTAGGAAGAGGTACAGTCAATGTTTCGGGCCGAGACCCTTCGTCAGGACTAACTGAAGGAAGAGGAGTAAGGGATTTGAAAGTTGGAGGGGGAGGGGGAGATCCAAAATGTTGTTTGTTGGCCTAGGTAATAGTCAGGATTAGGCCTCATGCCGCGGTGTTGCCTGTTGCTACCGCCAGGAGGGGAGACACTGGAAGCGGTGTGGTGCAGCATCCATGCTGGATCGGGCGCAGGCTCCAATCATTGGTGCTGCCCTCCGGTGTTCATTCGGTGGAGGACAACTTGGATTGCGTGTGTTTATCCACATACTGCTGAGGGTTTGTTCTTGCCAACACCGTTCATACTTCACCAATCTACAGGGCATGTCACTTAAGGACTCGGGGGCTATATTATTTTTTTTTGTGTGACTGTATGTTTACTGCTATCTTATATCCGTGATATGTGCTTTGTGCTGTGTATGACTATTATGTGTTTTGCACCTTGGCCCCACAGGAACACTGTTTCATTTGGCTGTATTCATGTATGGTTGAATGATAATTAAAATTGAACTTAGCCTGAAAATCCATTAAGAAGGACAGCTTCTAATCGGTTTGGAATGAATATAGAAATCTAAAGATGCTGCTGCTTCCTACTTCTGTCCCTGAACATGTGTTTAATTAGTACTAATTAGATTTTATGGTCTTAAAAGTTCAAGGTATATTTTAAACAGCAAGTTTGTATCATCATTATTCATATCATTCCAACTTCTTTGTACTTTGATGAGACTGGGCTAGTTGAGGGAACTGTGTATTTAGTGCTTAGAACCACTGTCTGCAAACCCCTGTCTTTCTGCTTTCCCAGCCCCTGCCCCATGTTCACCAGCTGTGGTTTGCACCTGACTCCTGATTCACTCTCTCTGGCCATGTTTGACAGGTAACCCTCAGATGCCTCCACTGGCAGCTGACCAAGGCTTAGAAATACCGTGCCCCTGCAAATGGAAGGATTCTCAGCCAAGGTGGGGGGAAAGAGGAATCTCAGACCATTCAACAAAATGGATACTTGCAAAAAGCAAAGAGAAGAGCAAGGAGCAGGAATAAAGCTCAGTCAGTGAGATGAGAAGTCAGTCCGGGTGGAGACTGCTGCGGGTGAAATGGAGCGAGTTACTGCAAGCAGGCAGAAGAGGCAAAGTAGAGTCCCAGGGAACAGTAGTTATGCGCTTATCAAATCCACAACCTGATTTCATGCTTGCCATCCCTTGTCAGCCCCAACAGGTACCCACAACAAAGTGAATCCTTGGGGGTGGAGCTCAGGAAATTGCCCTTCCTCATTTGTTGCCCAACTCCTCACCTCCTTAAGAGTGGTAGTTGCTCGTGGGTCTCCTACACTGTTGCCTGGCTTTCAGACCCACTGTACCATGCTGGCTCTGCACTAACCCCATTTAAATGAACGCCACGCTGCCCCACTAACTCTCCTGTGCATCTCGGCTTCTGCTGAGTGTGTATTGACTGCAGTCACATTTGGAAATGACCCTAATCTACTCCCAAGCCACTACCCTCCGGGTAGACTGCTGACTGACTTTTCACTCAGAGTGGTTTTCCAGTTCTTTAGATTGTTATTGCTGGTGTGGGAATGGTCCACTTGAGAATATGCGGTCTGAAAGGAGGATCTTCACCACAGTGAGCATATGCATCAACATAAATTGTACCATCAAGTACTGGACGGGAAAGGGGGAGCTCAGGAAAAGATGAGGGAAGAAGTTAGCGAGGAAATGTGTGGGCCAGAGATTTTGTTAAGAGAGATTGGGAGAAAATTGGATGGGTACAGAAGCACCTAATGGGGAAAACAGGAAACGGGAAGGAGTGGCCAGGAAACAGAGTAAAAGGAGAAACAGAGAACGGGAGATGGGGAGTCTAAAGGGTCAGACCAGGAGTGTGCCTGCATGGTGTGGTCACAGGGTGGTGAAGAGTAGCAGGAGAGAGTGAGGGCATGAAGCAATGGGGTCAGGGCACCGAGGGAAGTGGGGATTAGGGGTGGCGATGGGGTTGAGTGCAGGTATCAAGGAATAGCATAACGGCACTAGTGTCGAGAGCTGGTACAGAGGATGAACCAGGTGGTAAAGTTGGGGGGTGGTGGCGAGAGATGAGATGGAGCTTAGGGCGGGCATCAAAGAATGGTGTCAGGGCACTGGTGTTGAGAGCTGTGACAGAGGATGGAAGGGTTGGGGTGGGGATTGGCGATGGTGGTGAATGGTGTCAGGGCACTGGTGTTGACAGCTGTGACAGAGGATGGAAGGGTTGGGGTGGGGATTGGGGAAGGTGGTGAGTGGTGTCAGGGCACTCGTGTTGAGAGCTGTGACAAAGGATGGAAGGGTTGGGGTGGGGATTGGGGATGGTGGTGAGTGGTGAGTGGTGAGATGGGAGGGAGGGGGCCGAGGGACAGGCGGTCCTATGTCTTGTTTCACTGAGGATCACTGTTAGTCTGGCAGAGTATTTAGATCCAATAACCTAAGTGAATCATTTCCCTTCTCTCTCTGCCCCATCAGTCTGAAGTTATGAATTCCTCGGCTTCCTGATGGGGGTCCAGCTCCCTATCTGCTCTTGCCTCAACCTCACTAAATCTCGTCCCGCAGTGGGCGCGCCGTTGTGGATTCAGATTTACAACCCGAGCGGGTGTCCAAGGGAACTGTACTGAGCCTCAGGGTTTGAGAGCCCTGCGGTGTGGTTAGAGTGACCCCCTCGGGGCTTGTTTACGTTACCTCTGTCGTGGGTGCAGCAGTGGCAGAAGGAAAGAGGTCTTCGCCGCGGAGCTCCAACAAGGGCCTCAACTTCAACCAGAGAAGTGAAAGAAAGGGAAAGCACAGGAGCAGAGTGTGAGAGGGACAGAAGTAGAGGGCAAAGAAAAGATTCTAATAATGAGAGGGCAGGAAACAAGCAGAAAGAAATGAAGGAAAATAAGAACAGAATGAGACAGTGCAAATGCCTGCAACAATCCAGGAACTAATGGCATTTTCCAGGCATGCAATCCAGGGTTAAACAATCAAAGACTACGGGTACCCTTTGATAACAAGCAGACTCCAACTTTCAAAACCTGAAGCGTAGTGTTCTCACTGAATCAAGAGTGGGGCAAGACCGAGGGAGAGAGGCAGAGCCAGGGAGCAACTCAGACAGAAACAGAGAGGCAGGGAGGAATGGGAAGCATGGCTTGAGGGAGGGAAGGCACGTGCGTGCAAGAGAGTGAGGAAGAAATAGCAGGGGGAGAGAGAGAGAGGAGGCAGTGAGTCAGTGTGAGAGAGAAGAGTAGATGAGAAGAGCGAAAAGTGAATCCAAAAAGGTGCAGGAAAGATTTGTTGCTGATGGCACTGCCCACGTATAGCTCAGAATATGGAGTGTTCTGCCTCTTTCTCTCATTGCCCTTCTGTTGTTGTGCTGTGTCATAATGGCTGGTTTATAACAGTAGTTTCTTTGGTCTTCAGCTTTTAGGGTCTGTGCTCTAGCTAAGCCGGTTTGGCAGAAGACTGCTTGAGCAGTGTAGAACCTAGCACGATGCTGAGTTAGGGAAACAAATTCCACAGTCATGGAGCATCATGCGAGTCATGAGAACATCCACCAGTGCCCATGCTTAAACCGAACCAACACCACGGGACAGTCTGCCCAACAGGGAGAAGTGTTGATACAGATCCAAGGTCAAAGGGCTATGGGTGATGGAAGAGAGGAAACAGTTAATTATTCAACAAAGAAACCATTTCAATTACATAAAGAGCATGCAATCAAACCAGCCTACATTTAAAACCAGGAGCAAACATACAGCTGGACTTTATCAGTGACTGTCCCCTCTAAGCGTAAGTCAGCCCATTAACAGTAACTGTTCCCTTTAGCAGTGAGCTATCCATTTGGCATTTAACCTGGTCAGAGGGAGCAGGGCCATCCATGAATTGTGATTCTCAAATCACACTGAGAGTGATTTCTGCTCTCATCCCTCTGACTTGTAGATTCCAACTCGAGCTGTGCATCATCACCTTTAGTAACATGTCAAAGCTTAAAGAATGAGTACGGGTTGGCTGTTGAACAGTAGGGACAATCGCAGCTGAGGACAGTTGTGGTTGCTGCCAACATCTGCGTGTGTGCCATTTTTCCACAGCCAATGATAGGGAGCAGGAAACCAAGCCAGACAGATGGTTAGGTTCATGCAAAGAGATGTACACAGTGATAGCTAACAGAGAGAAGTGAGTGTGAAACCTACAGTCCACTCACTATTGTTAATATTACTGCTCCAAAGTCTAAATATTCAGGCTCCTGTGATGAAACAGAAAAATCAGGTAAAAATAACTGCAGAGCACACCCTTTTCTTATTAAGTGCAACAACCTATCTCCAGTCTCTCTCCTCTGCCTCCCCGTCACAGTTCTCTTCATCTCTTCCTATCGCATCCTGCCTCCCCCAGTCAGAACCCCATCTCCCCATACACCCAGCTCCCCTTAAACACCCGCTGTCTCCTCGATTCATACCATCTCTGTCACATCTGCCTCTCCCCATCACACCCTACATCTCCCCACACTCTCCTCAACCTCTGCTTCTGCCCACCACACCCCCATCTTTCTTCATCACACCCTTCCTGTCTCCTTTCCCACACTCTCCTTCACTTCTCCCATTTGCCTTGTCCAACGCCATCACACTCCTCAGCCCTCCACCCCATCACATCACATCTCCCCACCCTTCACAGAACTTTAGTATGGTCCAGCACCAGAGACTTAACCCCAATAACCCTGCATCAATCTTTCAAACAGGACATTGCTTTATTTTCAAATGTCCTTTGGGAGGCTCACCCGTCCTATTAGGTGATGCAGTGGTCCTGCCCCATCCATCTGTAGCCATTAATATTTATTCTGCTCATTAGTGTCCATCTGCTTGATAACTAGAGTTCTGTTTTGCCCCATTATTGCCCACCTCGCACCATCTTATTACCTCCCCAACACTGTCAGTCTCCCTCCACTGTTCGAACGTTGGTGGTTAAAAGTTCCACCTCAATGACTACAGCTCCACAACTCGGGTTGACCAAGTGCTGCATCGGTTTCAATAAACCATCTCCCTGCACTCTAGTCCATTGCCCCATAAGATCCATTCAATCACTTAGAGATTCCTGCAACATTTCCGACACAGAAGGCCTCCCTTTCAGTGCTCCTGCTTCAGCTAATAAAGGAAAGGCCCCAGTATATCTTTTTAACCACCATAAGACATTGGAGCAGAACTAGGCCATTCGGTCCATCAAGTCTGCTCTGTCATTCCGTCATGGTTGATTTATTATCCCTCTCAACCCCATTCTCCTGCTTTCACCCCATAGCCTTTGATGCCCTCCAGAGCCATCTATGACAATGAATTCCACAGATTCACACCCTCTGGCTGAAGAAATTTCTCATCTCTGTTTTAAAGGTATGTCTTTCTATTCTGAGATGGTCCCTTTAGTTCTAGACTCCCTCATTATATGAAATATCCTCTCCAAGTCCACTCTATCAAGGTCTTTCAATAATTCGATAGGTTTCAATGAGATCCACCCATTCTTCTAAATGCAGGGCAGGTCTAAACCTATTGACCTGTCCTACTACTTTTAAGTGTTTGTTCACACACAATCTAAGATTTCTGTTTCTCTACACCATTACTCTGCTATTTTTGTGATACACTCTACAGTTAAGGCTACATCGTTAATTATGTAACAGAAAAATAAGGACCAAGTAGTGATCACTGAGCACCACACCCTCTACCTCCCACAGGGACAGCTTACAGTCTCAGATACCCATTGACTATGCTTTTGAAGTCTGTCATGAGCCTTGTGGCCCAATCAGGCTGGTGCTTATGCCAGTTTCCGTGGAGACTGAGAGTACGAGACTCCCCCCCCGGATAGGACGCCAGTCTATCACGAGGTTAACCCCCAGCATTTTTGCCAGTACCTATTCTCAGCTGGGTAGACTGGAGCATTGTGTGGTTAAGTGCCTTGCTCAAGGACACACACGCTGCCTCGGCTGAGGCTTGAACCCACAATCTTCAGATCGCTAGTCCAACGATCTAACCACTTGGCCACACGCCACACACTGTCTCTGCTTCCTGCCACTGAACTAGTTCTGAACCTACTTTGCCTTTCTCCCTTGGATCCCAAGAATGTTTGCATTTTATGACTAGTGCTAAAAGCCTTGCCAAAATCAATGTAGATTACATAAATCACATGGTGAATTTTTTGATGTAACAGTCAGGCTAATCAGACACAACTTTTACTTAACAAGTCTACACTGACTGTTCCCAATTAACCTCTGGTTCTGCAAATGCCACTTAGAATTGATTCTAATAATACACCCAAGAATTAACTGTGTTATCCTTTCTCTCATTTTTTTAAAACAATGGTACAACTTTACCAGTCTTCCAATCCTTGGTAGTCGGGAAAAATCAAAAAATGGTGATTAGAATCTCTGCATTTTCTCCCATAGTTCTTTAAATAGCCTGGGCTGTAGTTCATCAGGCTCTGTTGATTTGCCCACTTCACAAATGCTAAAGCCCTGAATTCCTTGAACCATTTTGTTAAGTGGCTTCTGTGACTGATTTACCTTTGAAAAACAGTTAATAATGCACTGTCACTCTCAATTTACTAAAATTGTGCATGCCCACAATTAGAAGCTTTACATATTTCTCTCTGTCCTTTTCCATAACTATGCCAAGTCTAACTGAATTAAGTTCACTGTTCATTCCAGTGATGTAAATCCAGCATAGCAACCTCCCACCCCATCAGCTTGGCTTGCTCCATACTAATTATAAAAATTATCTCCTTAGTGCATCGTTTGGAACTCTGACCTTCTATACCCCAGTGCATTCTAAGGTGCAAGAGGAGATACCATCGCCATTGGGTAAGAGGCACCTGACAGTGCAGGTGAGTGGGCAGTCTGAGAGGTGGGGCTACTGTCACTTACAAAGCAATGTTAATTAAAAGCCTTCTTAACTAGTCCGTACTGCCTACACCAGTCAATGTATTTTAACTTTTACCCTGTTCTCTGCACATACAGTACATATGCCCATCCTCTGAAATGCCTTTATGCTATTTGCCTCCACTGCCATAGCAGTGTATTCCCAGCACCCATCACTTTCTGTGTCAAAAAAAATTACCCACACATCTCCTTTGAACTTACCCCCTCTCACGTTAAAAGCATACCCTCTAATTTTTGACATTGCGACTCCGGGAAAAAGATAGTGGCTGTCTAATCTATCTATGCCCCTCATAATCTTACAAACTTCTTTCAGGTTCCCTCTCTGTCTCTGCTGCTTTAGAGAAAATAACCCAAGTCTGTCCAGCCTCTCTGCATATCACATGCGCTCTGATCTACGCAGCAACCTCCTCTTCATCTGCCTACCAAGACGCCTTTCCTTCTTTCTTTTCTCCCATGGTTCACTGTGCTCTCCTACTAAAATTCCTTCTTGCCAACCCTGTACCTTTCTCACTCACCTATCACCTTTGAACTAGTCTCCTCCCTCCACCCCAACCTTTTTATTCTGGTGTCTTTCCCCTTCTTTTCCAGTTCTGAAGAAGGGTGTTGGCTGGAAATGTCAACTGTTTTTTCATTTCCATAGATATTACCCGAATTGCTGAGCTCTTCCATCATTTTGTGCGTGCACCCATGGTCGAATGGCAGAGCATACTTGATGGGCTGAATGGCTTATGATCTTAAGGTGCCGGTGTTGGATGGGGGGCTGGTGTAGCGCAGTGGGGTCGGGGTATATAACAATGGGGTCTTGTGCATGTGCCTCTGACAAAACAGTGCCAGTCATGTCAAGACTGGTCATACCTCCCATCTGGTGAGACGCAACTCTTCCCTCTGTAATCACCATTGGGATCAGTTCATTACACTCTGGGACACAGAGCATTGTCTAGAAGTCCGTGTTGGCCACATCTGCAGCCTCCTGGGTTAGGGACGACTGTACTGATGAGACCAGTGCGTTGATTCTTTGCCAGAATGAGTTGCATGGTCATGAATGACTGAGATGTTAGACCAGCTCACCTTTTGTGATGAAAGCCACTCCTCTCTGGTTTGGTCCTCCAAAACGTGCAACCCACTGTTGTGTTCTTTAAGCCCTTCCCATTGTATCCCCTGCCTCTCACCTCTGCTGCCAGCTCTTGGTGAAAGGCACTACATGACTACACAACACTAGCAGTGGAAGTGGGGTCAGGAGCAGAGTGGGGAACAGGGTCTGGATGGTGGGAACAGAGATCGGGCCTATCCAGATAGCATGGAAAGCTGTTCTACAGGGGATTGGGAGCAGCCATGGACAGGAGGACATTCAACAGGCAGAGATTCAGGGAACGAAAGGTCAAGGGGAAGGTAAGCAAGGAGGAGGCAGTGGGCAAGGGTATCTGTGCCTGTACGCATGCCCGAGACCCTGCAGCTGTGTGTACAAGGGTATTGAGAGGAGCCTCTCAGCACACAGCACAGTCTGATTCCCCCATTGTACAGAGCTCCGCGCTGCTGGATTGAGGCCCTCGTGTGTTTAGCACATCCAGATTCCTCTCCTTCTGTCTCAAAAACTGAAGCAAAAACCAGCAGATGCCAGAAATATGAACTAAAAACACAAATCTCAGAAATGGAAGGTCAGGCAGGATCTGTCTCTATCAGAATTTAGGAGTCTTTGACCTAAAGCATTAACTTTCTGTCTGCACAGGTGCTGCCAACCTGCTGAATATTGCTGAGATTTTGCCTTTTTATTTTGTTTTTCTCACCCCGCTTTCACTGCTCTCCAAACTCTCTCACTGTTTCTTCCTTTTACACTGTCTTTTCCCTTCTAGATTTTTTCCCTTAGTTTCCTAGCACTCTGCAAAGTTACTTTAACCTTCCAGGCCTGGTTAAGGCATAAACTGCCTGTACCGTAAGGCCCCATTCTCCCCAGGACTGGCCCCAACATTCCAGGAACCCATAGCTTCGCATTCAGTTGCACTGTCCTCCTATTCAGTGCGACACAGGGAACTGAAGCTTCAATCTGTAATGATTTCTCTAACTTTCTGTAATTACTCACCCCCCCCGCCCTTTTTCCATTTCCCATTCTGGCTCCCTTTTTTACTCTTTCTCTTCTCACCTGCTGGTCACCACCCTCTGATACCTCTCCTCTTTCTCCTTCTTCCATCATCCACTATCCTCACCTAACAGATTCCATCTTCTTTAGCTCTTTACCTTCGCCACCTATCACCTCCCATCTTTTCACTTCATCCTTCTCCCCGACCCACCCAGCTCCCCCTCAGCTCGTCTTACCTATCACCTGTCAGCTTGTACTCCTTCCTGTCCTCCCACCTTCTTATTCTGGCTTCTTCCCTTTCCTTTCCAGTCCTGGTGAAGGGTCTCACCCCAAAACGTCAGCTCTTTATTCCTCTAGGTTGATGCTGCCTGACTTGTGGAGCTCCTCCAGCATTTTGTTTCTGTTACTCTGTATTTCCAGCATCTGCAGAATCACTTGCGTTTAGGAATCTGGAACTTATGAAATTTACTACCTTTCAGGCCCTGATTCTTAAGCCCTTTCCTATCTCTTTAAAACGAGTCTTCAGGGCATTGTCTCTGTCATTACTCATGACAATCGTACCAAAATGGACCAGAATTTCTGCTTGTTTAGCTATCCTTCCCGAAGCTTCTTCAGCCACTCAATGAAATATTTCAACCTGGTATCACATGAAAGCTCACCTTTGACTGCAGCAGTGCCCATCTGCTCCCCCTAGAAGAGAACTTCCGAGCACAATGGCTCCTTTGACCCTTCTCCTTCCCTGCACCTCTGAGCCACAGTCTGGTGGCCTTGTATCAGGTTAGACACCCAGGGGGGAACACTCTCCCCCATCGGTCCACAGAACGGTGGACGTCGAGGAGAGGGAAAGCAACCTGAAGCTTGCATGTGACAGAGGACGTGCACTCCAGCCACATTACTGTTTGTTAGTTTCCATCGCTGCATTAAACTCCTCTACCCAACAACTCACTCGCTTGCTTCGTGCTCTGCAGAAGTGAACAGTTGTGGGGGCAGTTGTCCCTGGGACTGGACTCTGCCCCATGGACTTATTACTTCCTCATTACTGTTAGGCTTCACATCTATCTTGCCAGTTAACATTCTGTCATTTCCCCCTCTCCCATTTGTCACTGCTCGCCCTTCATGGTGTGTCTTCACTCCCCACTCCTCTTTTTTCCTCTGCTATCCACATTCTCCTTCATTCCTCCCCAGTCCAGCCCCAGCCCCCAAAGACAGGAACAGGAACTTATCCACAACTATTATTTATCAGCATGGAACTGGATTCAAACCAAAGCTCTTCCTACCATTTGCTGCTTGATTACATGTTGAATAATTTTTAATCACCGGTTCCAATTTGACCAATTCCCCCTCTGTCTGTCCGAGAATGCTCACCGATATACATGAGCCTGTGCAATATCCAGGGCAAGGAGGCAGATACTCTAACCTCACCCAGCTTAAAAGAGGGTGCAGTCAAAGATGCAAGTGAAGAGAAAGCCGTTAGAGAGGAAGGTGAAGGTTAGCAAGAGTGGGGAAACAGAGCGACAGCCATACGTACCACCCAGATGCAAGTCGAGGATTTCACTGTAACTAGACTCTCCCCAATAGTCTATAATAAGATTAGAAAGAGTTACTGTACAATGCCAGGCAACACGCAGTACAAAACATGCATACACACACCCCCACACACACACAGGAGCTGCTCGAGAGGTAAGCCAGAACCCAAGCTTTCAGCAGGAGCGATGGAGCACCAGCAGGTCTGACCGCGTGGGGTGACACCATCCAGACTCAGTGCTCTGTCATCCCGTGGTAAAACTGTGTTGCCATCCTTGGATTTCTGGTGTGTTCATTTGCAGGCTTACTTTGAGTAGTAGTTTCACTGGGGTAAACCCCCAGGCTGTCAATTGCTTGCCGAATACCCGTTCACCCATCGACTTCTGAGTGAGAAATGGCTAACCTCTTGAGCAGTTTTATTAGACAGGAACTGTGCAGCCATGGAGACAGTAATCGAGTCTGACAAAGTAGGACAGGCCCAACCAGAAACCGATTGATTATCAGAAACCCAATGCTCACTGCTGAGGTAATTTCAGAGAGAGCTGGCTCAGGACAGGACGAGAGATAGCAGTAATAGACAAAACCAGCTGGAGAGATGCCTTTTAACATCCAGCAAATCTAATGGGCTGTTGATGAGTCCGAGCTTATTTTAGGGTGGAGGGAAGGGTTAGAGGAGCCAGTGCAGTAGCTGTAGAGGGCGATAGGAGAGCTCGGTGGGAGGGGGCCATTCACCAGGTTGTCCTAAACTCAGTGGGAATACCAGTCTGATGATGAGCAAAACGGCACCAATTAAAAATTTTGTAAAATGGCAAACAACAAAACTAAAACACAGCAGTTAAATGTTGCTGTTCCCCTCCCCCCTCCACGTGTAGGTGAGATACAGCTCAGGTTGAGGGTTATCAGACACCAGCTGCTCGGTAAGTCATCGTGCTGGGATCTAGGTTATCAACGGCACAGGACCCATTGGTTCTGTGTGTTTAGGAGTTCTGAAGCATGGCTGGTGACAGACTCCAAGCTGCTGAGGTAAGGACTCCAGAACCATATGTGGACAGGATCCTAGGCAATGGGACAGAGTTTGTATTAATCCTTTGGGAGGAAAAAGGAGATGGTGAGAATAGCATTCAGTCCCCATCATTATTTACTCTGAGAGGGCAATGGAACCACACTGATGAGGAGTTCTAGGAATCAGATCCAGCAATGAAATTATAGTGCTAGAATGGTGAGTGAGGGGAGGAATGTACAGTGGAATAGCTCACCTTTGCCACGTCTGTTGTTCAGACTAAGGGAGAGAATGAGAGCTGGGGCAAGGAAACCGTTAACTGCAGGTCAGCCCACAGTAGGTGAGAATGACCTCAGAAGCACGGTGACTGACCCCTGGAGGAAGTACAAAGGTCTCTGGCAGGACACTGGATGACCTTTCACACTCCCCTAGAAAGAGCAAATGACCATGGGCAGACCTGTAGGTGATCGGTGGAGTGTAGAGGTCATCCTGGTCAGCAATTGATGCTCACCCAGGAAGAAGCTGATGGTACAAGGGTTTATATTTGATTTCACTGAGTGAGCAAGTGAAGCTAGAAACGTCTGTATTTGATTCAGAGTGTAGTGACCGAGTTTAACGGGATTATTAAATCTGATGGAGAAGAATGATTTTCAGGCATTTTGAGATTAATCCCAGAATGAATGATTTGGAAAAAAACTGTGATTAGTTCCAGAGAGACCAGTTCTGGAAAGGACTACGGTTAATTCCATTGTAAGTGATCTGGGAAAGATTGTGGTTAACCAGTGATCTAGGAAAGATCATGGTTAATTCCAGAGTGAACTAGGAAAGATCGCGGTTAATCCCAGAGTGATCTCGGAAAGATTGTGGTTAATCCCAGAATGATCTCGGAAAGTTTGTGGTTAATCCCAGAGTGATCTCGGCAAGATCGTGGTTAATCCCAGAGTGATCTCGAAAAGATTGTGGTTAATCCCACAGTGATCTCGGAACATCAAGGTCGTTCTGAGTGCGGGAAGAAGTGCTGAGGAAGGAGGATTCATAAGAGGGACCAACCTTTAGCATTCGATCTCAGCAAGGAGAGAGAGGGAAGGAGCTTCCAGCTTACCTTGCCCACGACTCCTTATTGGCACTGGAAGGAACAAGTGAGCCCAGGGAGCAAAGGGCTGACCCTGGCTGGGAACAGATGAAGCAATAGGATTGGACATCCTGTATATAGCTGTTCAGTCAATGACTGGTGGAAAGGGGCCAACCTCAACATCCTGTCCTCAGATGCCAGCATTACTGGGCCTAAAGAGAAACTACTACTGGATGGTGCTGTACTCCAGCAGTACTGGCGGTGATAAACACAGGGTGGAGGTACCTGCTTCTCCACGGAGAGCTTTCTCCACAGCCACTCCTCTCTCCTCCAGCTGCCTTTGCTTCTCCTCCACCTGCTCGAGCTGTCGTTGAATGATCTGTCAGAGGAAAGGAGTTTATTTAGCTCTTTCACTGGTAATGCAGTGAATCCCCATTCCCCATAAGAACAGAAAGCTGGGCACAAGAGTCAATGGTGCCTGAAGGCAGAACCACAGCCAATCTGTTACCACCTCTACCACAACAGCAATGAGACGTAGAATCCATCACCCAGCTGGCAGTGAGCTGTAGAACCCATTACCCTTCTGGCCGTGAGATGTAGAGTCCATCACCCCCTCGGGCAGTGAGATGTAGAATTCATAATCCTCTTTGGCAGTGAGCTACAGAATTCATAACCCTCATTGGCAGTAGGCTATAAAATCCACAATCCCCTCTGGCAGTGAGCTGCAGAATCCATTACCCTCACTGGCAGTATGCTGGAGAATCCATTACCCCCTCTGACAGTGAAAAATGGAATGTGTAATGTCCTCTGGCAGTGAACATTAAAACCTATCATGCGCTCTGGCAATGAAACACAGAAGTGGTTGTTGCCTATAAAATCAAACAGAAGAGCTCATTATGCATTTTGGCAGCGACCATGAAATCCATTACCCTCTGACAGTGAACCCACGACCCTGTTACCTCCTCTGGCATTGAACAATAGAACCCGCTGTCTTGTTTGAGCAGTGGTCACCCCCCATATGACTTGGGGCCTCAGGACCTCTTACCCACCTCCAGCAGTGAACATTGGAGCTCATTACCCATTCTAGCACTGAACCATCATCCCCTCTGGCAGTGAACTGTAGAGACACTCCCTGCCAGTGGCCATTAGAACTCATTACCCAGCTGAACATTGGTCATTAGAACTGATACCCTTCGGTACAAAGTCCCATCCAACTGCCGGTCAGTGTGCTATATATCCACCATAGCTGTACGATGGCACAGATAACTCGTGGAACACATTAGCTCTGCAGGAGCTAAGACAGTGGAATAGGGAAATGTCTGCTCCTCACAGGCAGGTGCCTTAACAATTATTATCTGGACATCGCAGTGTACATAATCCAAAACACCCCGTGAGTGTACAGTAGAAACTGCTACCTATTCAGAGGATCAAACCACTGGCTTTAACACTCAAGGCAGGCTACCCGAAAACCTGTCACACCTTGGACTGGTTCACTTTAGATCCTGATACATCCCCAGGGAGGACTGGTGTGCAGGAGTACAGAAGTCATAGTGCAGTTATATAACACCACATCTGGAGTATTGTGTATGGTTAGAGAGAGGGGAGTGAGTGAGTGAGTGAGAGAGCGAGAGGAAGGAAAGAGGGAAGGGGAAGGGGGAGAAGGAGGGGGACAAGGAGGGGGAGAAGGAGGGGGAGAAGGAGGGGGAGAAGGAGGGGGAGAAGGAGGGGGAGAAGGAGGGGGAGAAGGAGGGGGAGAAGGAGGGGGAGAAGGAGGGGGAGAAGGAGGGGGAGAAGGAGGGGGAGAAGGAGGGGGAGAAGGAGGGGGAGAAGGAGGGGGAGAAGGAGGGGGAGAGGCCATGCAACTGGAAAGTATTTAGCATTCAACCACAAAAGACTAAAAAGCCCGTAAGAAGGGGGAATGTTGATTTTAAGAGAAATATGGAAAACAAACAATAGGAATTTCAATGATACATAAATAGGAAGTAGTTGGCTCAGTGCAGCATGATGAGAGGATGAAGCTGCTGAGTTAATAACAGGAAACAAAAGAAATGGTAGATATGTTAAAGGAATATTGTATCAGTTTTCATCATGGAAAACAGTGCAAATATCAGTATGGTAACGGACTAATTTCAAATAACAGGAGGAATTTGTAAAATTTCAAAGCACAAGGGATAAGGTATTAGAGAAACACATTTTAGATTTCTGCATGGACAATGAACTGCTGAACATGACCTCACTCTTTTTGCATAACTTTTTTAATTTTCAAAATATATATTTCTTATTGTAATTTATGGTATATTTTATATTTGCAGTGTACTACTGCGGCCAAACAACAAATTTCATGACATATGTCACTGACAATAAACCTGGTTTTTATTCTGACAGAAGATGGGAAACTGGAACATCTTGCTAACAGTAGGTGTTAAACTAACTTCAGTTAGTTGGCAAGATATGTGAGTCAGTAATCAAAGTGGAAATAACTAATCATTTAGGAAAGGTTAATATAATTAAACCTGGTCAAAATAGTTTCATGGAAGGTAAATCATGTATGACGATTCTGCTGCAATTCAGGGAGAGTATAAAGTGATCGGAAAATGACAGGAATCTTGTAGATGTGTGTATTTGCGTTTCCAAAGGGCGTTTGACAAAATGGCACATCATGAGCGGCATGGTAACATAGTGGTTAGCACAATGCTTTACAGTACAGGTGATCTGGGTTCAATTCCTGATGCTGCCTGAAAGGAATTTGTACTCCTCCCTGTGACCACGTGGGTTTCCTCCCACAGACCAACGATGTACGGGTTAGTAGGTTAATTGGTCATTGTAAATTGCCCTGTGACTAGGCTAGGATTAAATTGGAAGATTGCTGGGCGAAATGGCTGGAAGGGCTGGTAGGGAGCCTATTCCGTGCTGTATGTCAACAAACAAAAAAATAAATAAAAGCCCAAAGATTGGAGAAAGTGTGTTAACATGGATTGAAACCTGACTGTCACATAGAGAAATTAGGCTGCTAGGATGTAACCAGTAAAGATCCCCGAAGATCAGCTCTTGCCCCTTATTTGATTACTTTGATCTGGAGGAAGGAGTGAATGATATACAAGGTTTCCTAGTTTGCAGATGATACAGATCAAAGTGGAAGCTCAGTGTTGTGGTGAGGACATTGTGATTCTGCAACATGATATAAAGGGATTGAGTGATTTGGAAAAAATCTGGTTAAGTGGAGTTTCAAAGTGAAGAAGTATGAGATCCTGCACTTTAGTAAGAGGAACTGAAAGGCGGATCATCTGAACAAAGGGAGAGCGCAAGGGAGAGAAGTTCAGGGAGATCAGAGTGCTAATGCATAAAGCACAGAATGTTAGCAGGCAAACTGGCTTATAAGAATAGGGAAGCATTGTTACAATTGGTTCGGCCACCTGAAATAACGTGTATTGTTCTGGACCCCTTCACAACGAAAGGTTAGCAGTCCAAAGGAAATTTGCCAGTCTAATTCCTAGGATGAGAGGGTTGACATTTCAAGACGGGCTAGACAGCTTGAGTCTGTATTTCTTGGAGTTTAGAAGAATCAGCAGTGACTTTATTCAAACTTATAAGATCCAAAGGGAAGTTTGATAAAATAAATGATTTCACCAGCAGGAGGGCCATGATTAAGGTGACATCATCACAATACAAGAGCCGGCTTTTTGAAGTTGAGGTGTGTTAGAGACCATAAGACGTAGGAGCAGAATTAGGGCATTCGGCCCTTTGAGTACTCTGCCACTCCATCATGGCTGATTTATTATTCCTCTCAACCCCATTTCCTACTTTCTCCCCATAATCCTTGATGCCCTAATTAATCAAGAACATATCAACCTCTGCCTTATATATACCCAATGACTTGGCCTGCACAGCTGTCTATGGCATTGAATTCCACAGATTCACCACCCTCTGGCTAAGGAAACGTCTCTTCATCTCTGTTCTAAATGGATGTCCCTCGATTCTGAGCCTATGATCTCTGGTACTAGCCTCCCTCACTATAGGAAACATGCTCTCCACATCCACCCTATTTAGTTTCAATATTCGATAGCTTTCAAGGAGATTTGCCCTCGTTCTTCTGAACTCCAACGAGTACAGGCTCAGAGCCAAACACTCCTCATACGTTAACCCTTTCATTCCTGGGATAATTCTTGCGAACCTCATCTGGACCCTGCCCAATGCCAGCATACCTTTTCTTAAATAAAAGGATAGAAACTGCTCATAATACTCCGTGTGGTCTCACCAGTGCCTTATAAAACTCAGCATTACATCGTTGCTTTTGTATTCTAGTCCTCTTGAAATGAATGCTAACATTGCATTTGCCTTCCTTATCACCAACTCAATCTGCAAACTAACCTTTTGAGCATGCTGCACGAAGACTCCCAAGTCCCTTTGTACCTCTGATTTTTGAATCTTCTCCCCATTTAGAAAATAACCTAAGTCTTCATTCCTTCTGCCAAAGTGCATGACCATGCACTTCCTTGCACTATATTCCATCTGCCATTTCCCAGCCCCTTCTCTCCAAGTCCTTCTGTACTTGGCCACAAAGGCTTCATCTAAATCACTGACAAATAATGTGAAAAGAAGCAGTCCCAACAGTGATTCCAGTGGAACACCACTAGTCACCAGCAGCCACACAGAATAGCTCCCTTTATTCCCATTCTTTGCCTCCTGCCAGTCAGCCAATCTTCTATCCGTGCTAGTACCTTTCCTGTAATACCATGGTCTCTTATCTTGTTAAGCAGCCTCATGTGCAGCACCTTGTCAAAGGCCTTCTGAAAATCTAAACAAACAACATCCACTGACTCTCCTTCGTCTATCCTATGTTATTTCCTCAAAGAATTTCAACACGTTTGTCAAGCGACACTTCTCTTTTAGAAATCCATACTGACTTTATTATGTGCCTCCAAGTACTCCGAAACCTCATCCTTAATAACAGACTCCGGCATCTTCTCAACCACTGAAGTCAGACTAACTGGTCTATAATGTCCTTTTTTCTGCCTCCCTCTCTTCTTAAAAAGTGGAGTGATATTATTCTAGAATTGCTGTTTCCCTAGTGGGCTCAACCACAATCTGCTCTTAAAAAGCTATTTCATAGGTATTTTTCAAATTCTCTCTCTTGGGATCTAGCATTAACCCAATTTTCCCCATCTACCTTCATATTGAAAACCCCCATGATTATTGCAACATTGCTCTTTTTACATGCCTTTTCTATCTCTCAATGTAATTTGTAGCCCACATTCTGGACGCTGTTCAGAGGCATGTATATAAATCCCATCAGTGTCTTTTTATCCTTACAGGTCTTAACTCTACCCACAACGATTCTACAACTTCTGATCCTGTGTCACCTCTTTCTAAGGATTTGATTTCATTTTTTACCAACAGAGTCACCACATCACGCCTGCCTACCTGCCTGCCCTTTTGATACAACGTGTAATGTGTTAAGCTCACAACTATGATTTTCTTTCAGCTATGACTCAAGAGATGCTCACAACATATTACTTTCCAATCCCTAATTGTGCTACAAGATCATCTACCTTATTCCACATACTGCTTGCATTAAAATATGACACCTCCAGTCCTGTATTCATCACCCTTTTTGATTTTGGCCCCCCGTTACACTTTAATTCATCCCACTAACTGCAATTTTGCCCCGTTCTCAGCCTTATCACTCCGGTTCCAGTAGGATATTGGCCCCCTTGGGTTCAGGTGTAACCCATCCTTTTTGTAGGTCATATCTTCTCCAGAAGAGACCTGAATGATCCAGAAATCTGAAACTTTGTCCTGCACCAATTCCTCAGACACGCATTCATCTACTAAATCATCCTCTTCTTACCCTCGCTGGCATGTGGCGCAGGCAGCAATCCAGAGATTAGTACCCTGGAGGTCCTGTTTTTCAGCTATCTGCCTAACTCCTTATATTCTCTTTTAGGAACTCCTCCCTTTTCCCGTCAATATCATTGGTACCAACATGTACCGTGACATCCGTGTCTTTACCCTCTCCGTTTAGACCACCATGGACTCTATGCAAAACATCCCTGACCCTGCCACCTGGGAGGCAACATACCATCCGGGTGTTTCTTTGACATCCACAGAATTACTTTCTGCTCCTCTGTCTATGGAAACCCCCATCACTACTGCACTCCTCTTCTCCCCACTTCCCTTCCGAGCCACAGAGGCAGACTCAGTGCCAGAGACCCGGTCAATGCGGCTTCCCCATTAGGTTGTTTCCCCCATCAATACCCAAAGCGGTATACTTATTATTGAGGGGAACTGCCACAGGGGTACTCTGCACTGGCTACCTATTCTCTTCTCCTCTCTAGATAATCACCCAAGTACCTGCCTCTTGCAACTTAGGGGTGACTACCTCCCTGTGGTTCCTATCTATTGGTTCCTTATTTATTCAAATACGCTGAAGGTCATCAAGGTATAGCTCTAGTTCCTTAACAATAGTCTCTGTGGAGCTGCAGCTCAACACACTTCGTGAAGATGTGGTTATCAAGAAGACTGGAGGTCTCCCAGAGTTCATACATCTCACACAAAGAACATACCACTCCCTCCGGACCCATTCTCAGCACACGCGCTATGTACTAACACAAAAAAAAATAGTAGAACCTTACTTAGAACCCCAGTCTGAACTTGCCCAAGCCTGCTCTCACTTAAACTGGACCATTCTAACACTCACAAAATGCCGGAGGAACTCAGCAGGCCAGGCAGCATCTATGGAAAAGAGTACAGTTGACATTTTGGCCCGAAATGTTGACTGCACTCTTTTCTGTAGATGCTGCCTGGCCTGCTGAATTCCTCTGGCATTTTGTGAGTGGTGCTCGGATTTCCAGCACCTGTAGACTTTCTCTTGTTTGCCACTCTAATACTGCCCACTTGCACAACAGCTGCTCCGCTTACATGTCCTTTCATTTTATTGGCCTCGCACTGATTGCAGTTTGCCAAAAAACAGCTGAAAACACCCAGGTTCTTTTTAAACCTTGTGCTGCGTCACCAATGAATGACTTCTCAAGCTAATTGCAGCCCTTCAAAAAAAGCAGCAAATATGTGCGATTCTCTGTCTCCGACGGTGGTGGTGGCCAGATCACTAGATATATTTAAAGTGGAGACAGATAAATGTTTTTGAAAGGTCGAGGAATTGAAGATTATGGAGATCTGGTACTGACGAGCTGAAGATAGGATAGGTCAGTTGTGATCATATGGAATGGTGACCTACTCCTGCTGATTTTCAAGTGTTCACTGCTCCCTTAGGGCTGTGGAGCACACAGCCCATTCCCCTCTCAGGCTGCGTATTTTATAATGTTTTAGTTTATAAGAGAACCATGGTAGCACAGTGGTTAGTGCGAGGCTATTACAGCTTGGGACTCTGAGTTTTGAGTTCAATCCTGGCACCCTCTGTAAGGAGCGTCCTTCCCATGGAATGTTTGGCTTTTCTCTGGGTCCTCCAGTTTCCTCCTACAATCCAAAGACGTAACTGGTAGGTGAACTGGTCCTTGTGAAATGTCCCTGACTAGGTTAGGGTTACATAGGGGTTGTTGAGGTTGTTGGGCGGTGTGGCTCAAAGGACCAGAAGGGCCTATCCCACACTGTATATCTAAATAAATAACAAATAAATAAATAGCACATAAATTGAAACCAATCACAGTACCTACTGCCCATTAAGCCAGTGAACAATAGAACCTGCTACCATCTCAAGGTACCACCATAGATGCCACCTCAAGGCAATGTACCGTTCATTCCTCTACCACCTCGGGACTGTGTATCATGGAACTCAATTCTCCTGCCGGCCAGTGTGCCACTGAACTAGTTAACGTTTGAGTCCTCACCGTCCCCCTCCTCCTCAGAACCCCATATCCACGGAGAAAGTGGTACATGAAGTTTGTACTTCAGGCACTTGAGGTGTTTTGTGTGGATAACAGAGAAACAAGATAGAGGAAGGTGTTGGCTGGTCTGCAATGGAATCTTTTACATGAACACTAGAATGGCATGAAGGAATGGATTCTGGCTCTGTCCACTCATGTAAGGTTATTGGCTTTGCTTGATGCAAAAATGTTTCTTCTACTTTGGTCATACTAATCGGATGTGGCAACCCATCAGTTACAAACCTGCGCTCTGTGTAGCCTCTTCAACTCTTCCTGCTTGGCCTGTCTCCGGGCTGCCTTTTGGACCCTCCGAGTCAGCTTGGAGTTGAGTTCCTCCTCGGTGTAGGGTTTCTGAAAGAAGAGAGCTGAGTCCTCACTTTTGCTTAACATGAGTATCCTTCCCAGTGAGCCAAGGAACTAATACCGGAAGCGATCAAGTGTGCTCCGCATTTCTAATGGATACAGTTTCAGAGGATCACAGAGACAAAACATGCCACTGGGATCTATAGCCACTGTTAAATCATACCACTGGATCTGTTGTAGGCTAGAATACAGAAAACACAGGTACACTGGATTCATTTGAAGACACACAGACAAAGCAAACTACTAGATCCATGGTGACACAGACAAAAAAAGACTGGATCTACTTGCAGAGCCCACAGACAGAGAACATCACCGGGTGTACCGATCGAATCAACCTCACAATACCTGGAGAATACCAAATCAAGGCACAGGGAGCTCTAATTCAACACAGTGTTACCAGTCAAGCTGGGGTTAATTCATCAGTTGTTTCTCTACATTCTGGTTAGGAAACGAGGCAGAAAGACCTCTGTCATATTTTAGTCATTACTTCCTTAATGTCTTGAGACAACAGCAGTAACACACTAAAAGCTCCTTTAATCTCATACACCGCGGTAAGATTTTCCGGACAGAAGGATAACTATCAACCAATTACATGTGGATATTCAAATGCCAGTTCACCCTTCTCCTCTGCCGTGGATGATTAGGAGGACAGCAGGAGAATGTATGGTGAGAGGAAGAAGGTTGGTAAGAGATGTGCAGAGCTGATTTTGTTTGTTTGTTTTTTACACAGAATGGGGAAGGATGCCTGGAACAGGCTGCCAAAGGTGGTGGTGGTGGAAGCAGCCACAATGGTGGTATTAAGAGGTACTTAGGCACATGACCATGCCGGGAATGGAGGGACAGGTATTGTGTACAGGCAGTTTAATCTGGCATGGTTAGAATAGATTCTGTGGGCTGAAGGGCCTGTTCCTGTGCTATACTGTTCTATATAAAGTTGGAACAATGGGAAAATTGTTGGGTTTGTACCTACTTAGCTTATAAGCCCACATTAATAATGGTATTATTGGATGAACGGGAAGAAATTTGTTCTCTATAGTTTCCAGTACTCCATTAACTCCCAGGCCACTGTCAAATGACTTCATTTAATGAACATAAGCTCCAAGAACGAGCACGAGCCAAGAGGAAGCAGAGCAGATAGCAGTTGTTAATAGTGGGAAACAGGCTGCTTCCAAAAACCTCAAGGAAAACAAAAAAGGAAATGGAGGCAAATGGAAAGCAAAGATAATGACTGGCAGTATATTTAAAGGGAATGGAGAAATATTCCATAGGCTTGAGACCAGAAGGGGGTCATAAGGGGGAGGTGGCCTATGATCAAAAATAAGTTTACTCATGGATGTAGAGGGTGTGGCTAAGGTACTGAGAATTTACAGAGCTCACCACAGGAAAAACAGGTTCCTGAAGTCATGCAAAGACTCAGTGGAAATTCTAGATAGGCTACAAACAAATGGTAACAAGCAGATAACGGAAAGACCCGTTGAAATGGGATAAACTGTTGATTCTGAAATCTGGAGCAGCAAATATTCTGCAGGAGGAACTCAGCAGGTTGAGCAGCATCTGTTGGGGGAAGGGGCGAGTGTAACGTGAAGGGTTAGTGTGCTTCCTGATCAAAAGCCCCTCTCTGTGCTGTTCATCAAAGGATGTAGCAGCTCTTTCCCATTGGTTGCCCTATGTGCCATGGCACCGGTGTAGTTCTGGGTATAAGAATAGCACGTACGAGAGACTCGCTGGATTTTCCTTTGTCTCCAGGGGCTCCTCTTCACAAAGTGCTGAAGAACCAACAGGAAAGTATGCTGCAGATATAGGAGAGCCCACACTTACACTTAGCTAAGTTTCTGTTGAATACTTATGTTGTAGTTGGGTAACTTGGGGAAATGAACAACCTGTCAATTTTGAAGTGTTACTGAATGTTTAGTGTCGTTTTTTTTTAAAACTTAGGGTTGCTGAGGTGAGTACTTGTTTGACCTTGATGTTTGGTCAAATGTTTTACTGTCTATAAATAAATGGTTAATGTGCTTACTCGCAATCAGTGTATGTCTCACTTACCAAACCCACGAACCTGCTTCCCCAACAGTGGGGTGAGGAACTGTCGATGTTTCAGGTCAAGACCTTGCATCAGGACTGAGACGGGGGGGATATATCACCTGGTTCAGATGGAATGCAACCTAGGCTGCTTAGGGAAGTAATGGAGGAATACAGAAACCTTGTAAGGGCACACCTAGGTAAGTACTTTAATGCTTGTTATTCTGTTCTAGTATACAGGGTTTATGCTTCTAAGTAGGTAATTGAAGTCTGTGGCTTTCTGCCTTACTGAGCCGAATCTGCAAGTCTTTCGGTGTAACATAACAAACCATAGCCATAATTTCCCGATCATTCACAAGTTCAGAGGTGCTGCCTGAGGAGTGGCTATTGCACTCCTTGTTCAAAGCAGGATGTAGGGATAAATACAGTAACTACAAATCAGTTAATGTTGCAGTAGGAAAAGTTCAAAGAACAATCAGGGTCAAATTTATCAAGTAATTTGGACACGTGGATTGATAAGAGAAAGCCAGCAAAGGCAAATCACATCAAATTAACATAAGCAAGTTTTGAAGTAACAGATAGTTGATGAGGGAAGTGTGGTTGATGTGGTATGGCCTTCTAAGAGACATCTGTTAAGTGGCACATAATAGGCTTGTGTTCAGGATGAAAGGACTGGATAGATAATTGACAAATGGAGTAGTAGTGAAAGGTTGCTTTTACAGACCGGAGGTAAATGTAGAGTGGAGTTTTCCAGCAGTCTATGTTGGAACTGCTGCATTTATTTATATATTGTATATCGGTGGCAAAGGGACAATTCACACTAAACTTGGGAGAGGGAATGAATTGTGAAGGGTTCTGTAACAGTTTGGAAAGAGATTCAGATAGGCTACTGGTGGCACAGACAGATGGGTGGCAGATGAAATACTATACTAGGAAAAGTGAAAAGTTACATTTTGTTGAGAGTATGAGAAGAGGGAATGTAAACTTGAGGACATTTCTACAAACGTCCATTCAGCCACAACTGTAGTAGTTAAGAAGAAGAAAGAGGTGCATAGCAGGTATGGACATCAAGGAACTAATGAGGTGTTTGAGGAGTATCAGAAATGCAAGAAAACACTTAAGAGGGAAATCAAAAGGGTTAAAAGAAGGCAAGAGTTTGCTCTGGCAGACAAGCTGAAAGAGTGTTCGAGGGCCTTCGACACATATACTATGAGCAAAAGGATAGCATGGGACAAAATTGGTCCACTTGAAGTTCAGCATGGTCATCTATGCATGGAACCAAAAGAAATGGGGGAGATTTTAAATGGATTTTTTGCATCTGTATTTATTTGGGAGATGGACCCAGAGTGTACAGAATTGAGGCAAAGATGTTTGCTGTCTTGAGGCACATGAGGGTGGATCAGTCCCCAAGGCTTGGCGACGTGTTCCCTCAGACCTTGTATGAAGTTACTTCAGAAATTGCAGGGGCCCTGGCAGAAGTACTTAAAATGTCCCTTGCCACTGGTGAAGTGCTGGAGGACTGAAAGATAGCTCATGTTGTTCTATTGTTCAAGAAAGGTTATATGAATTAATCAGGAAACTATAGGCCAGTGAGTCTGACATCAGTAGTGAGTAAATTATTGCTAAGTATTCTAAGGGTCCAGATATATAAATATTTGGATAGGCAGGGTCAGATTAGGGATAATGAACTTGGCTTTGTGTGTGGTAGGTTGTGTCTAACCAATCTTACAGTTTTTCAAGGAGGTTACCTGGAATTTAATGCAGACAAGTGTGAGATGTTCCGCTTTGCAAGGGCAAACCAGGATAGGGCTTACACAGGTAGGGCACTGAGGAGTGTGGTAGGACAGAGTGATCTCAGAAAATAGAGCCAAAATTCCTTGAAAGTAGCATCACAGTTAGATAGGACAGGAAAGAGAGCTTTTGGTACATTGGCCTTTAGAAATCAAAATATTAGCTGTAGGAGTTGGGATGTTATATTGAAGTTGTACAAGATGTAGGTGAGGCCAAATTTGGAGTATTGTGTACAGTTCTGAGCAAACTCAATTGTAACGTTCAAGAGATAGTTGAAAGTATTGGAGAGGAGAGAATTTGTTGGGAAAGGGCAGTGGACTGGGACTAACTGTTCTGCTCTTACATGGAGTCAGTATGGACTTGCTGGGCTGAATGGCCCCCCTCTGTGCTGCACCCATTCTGTGATTCAGCACACTGGTGGGGGAGCCCGTAGGTAACACCTGTGAGAAGACAAGGGCAATGCTGGCATGAGCAAGGCAAAGACTGAAGAGACTAGCAACAACTTGTTCCAGAGGCAAATAAGGGAGTAAAGATGATGAGCGTGAAGAACTAGCGCGGTTCACTGATGACTTTCCAGCTCAGATTAGCTGAGGCCATGATCTCAGCCAGGTTACCCAGTTAAGGCCATCAGCGAATTTTATTGAATTCATGTATTAGTAACAACAGCGAACCTCACCAAGCTGTCCTTAATTCATGCTGACTGCATTGCATAGAAACTGAGCTATATTACTTTAAATGAAATGAAAAGATAATTAAATATTGATGATAAACAGTAAATGAATACCTCTGTGGTCCAAGAATGGGATTAAAAACAGATCTGTATTTCAGTATCATCTTCATGAGTGAAGAAGTGGGAAATAAATGGAGGTTCAGCTGCTTATCCAATGACAGAACTGTAATGCAATACCTACAGAAAGGATTAACTCATAGGCAATGAATTGTTGCTTTGTAAGCATCTTGATGGATTGGGAGATGGAGGTATGGGCAGGTGAACAGTGGAAAACTTGAACTTCACAACTGAGGGGCCTGGGAAGGATGAAAAATTAAACTGTTGATACCTCCAGTCCTTGAAGTGTCCAACTCCTTTCTGAAATAACTCTCCCACCTCCACACTGACCAAATTGACTTATTCTACCCCATAACAAATGAATCCACTTTTCTCCAGTTAGTACTACTGCTACCCACCCATCCGCGACCCCACCACATTCATTCAAGCTCTCCTCTCCCCACTACAAGAGGAACCCATCTGGTTCTCAGAATGACTGCAGTACAGCCATTCAATGTCAGTGGACAGCACTCTACCTTGAATTTGTATGATCTCCTGAATGCCAGAGCATGAGGAACATAGAGAGTCTCAAGGAGGGAGAAAAATAAAACAACTTAGAAAGGAACAGATTGAGAACAGAACACAGTAACAATGATAAACCATCTTCACAATGTGGTGTAATTGCACAAGAAATAACAAACCATACTATAGCTTCAAACTCATGCCTACCTATCAATCAATCCCACTGTGCCTTCACACTCACCAACCAATCCCACCACACCTTCACATTCATCAACCAATCCCACCACACCTTCACACTCATCAACCAATCCCACTGTGCATTCAGGCTCACCAACCAATTTTACTGCACCTTTGCGCTCACCATTTCCACAACGCTTTCACACTCAATAACCAGTCCCACCGTGCCTTCACTCTCACCAACCAATCTCACCGCGCCTTCACACTCATCAACCAATCCCACTGTGCCTTCACGTTCACCAACCAATCCCACTGCATCTTCACAGTCACCAACCAATCCCACTGCACCTTCACAC